>NC_139643.1:9031882-9694382 GCF_964638095.1 Poromitra crassiceps
TGTGTACAATATCCCTTTAAGTATCTGGACAGAAAGTGGTATTTGGGTAGAACATACTGTCAATACGACAAGTACTTCTCTGGCTCTGCAGATACATATAATATGGTCTACAAAGTTAAATACAACAGTCTGGATAGCTCACTTGGTAAAGCACATGACTTATGCTAACTAAAGACCATTGCCGCTCAAAGTTCAAACCCCATGTGGGATGAAAAACTTTCAACTTCAGACAGTTAAGTCAGTGACATTAATTAAAACCCCACATGCTGCCTCCTTATTTTGCGGTGTTTCATGAACTTTTTCAATATCTTGGAAATGTTAGCTGGAGATTGCGTGGCTGTGTTCAAGAACGTGTTTTGCAACAGGAGAGGTTAGTTCTTGTCTCATGATGGAGCTTTTGTGTTCTGAAATCAGAATTTTCAGTTGTCATTGTGTCTTTCCCACACACACATCAAACCATAGGGCGTAGTGGCGTCCACTACAGAAGGTTGATGGGGTTTATCCCTGAAATTGCTTTTGGTGACTATAGCCAGCACCCTGCATGGCAGCTTGTCATGCAGTCCATTTACCATTAAGGACATTTTTGTATTACACACATAATGCACCACTTTACATTAAAAGTATGCCCTGAATGGAGGTGTTTGAACTAATTGGTGTGGGTTGTGCTGTTACAATGAGCACATGAGTGACAAGGATAATTCAGATTGAATTCTCTTTTTGGACCTTTCACATGTGAAGACACAATAATGTATTGGAATGTTTTTCCTCTCTCATCTGAAAGAAGGCTCCCAGCAAACACAATTACATCATGATGATGTTCTGATATCATCTTTCAGTGACGTCCAGGACTAGGCCAAATCACAGCCGATTTGAGGATCATTTAGACATCTACACAGGAATGTCAAGATGACGTCGAAATATGACATTACCATGAATAGGCATATTCAGTTATTCTGCTATGTACACAGTGTGTATTCAGCAGCGTTATACATAATTATATCCAGATTAACCTTTATTCTACATTTTCAAAAAATAAAACAGTTACCTGGCCGTGGTTTGAACCCAGGACCTCCAGCTTTGGGGTCTGCTACTTTACCCCTACACCATCCTTCCACAGCAATGACGAGGCACGGATGTAACCTTATTATGGCATAAACTTGTTTTTATTCAAACGTGGGTGTCAAGTCTTTGTGGATCGGGCATTACTGTGTGACATCTAAACCAACTGTGTATTATGTTACAGCAGATGCAGAACCCCAAAACACATTAACCCCACCCAAAATGCTACATTCCAACTTCCAGTAGTAGTAGTAGTAGTAGTAGTAGTAGTAATAGTAGCAGAAGTAGTAATAGTAGTAGTAGTAGTGTTGGTAGTAGTGGGAGTGGTAGCAGTAGTAGCAGCAGTAGTTGTAATTGACCGGTTAATGAGTTGTGGGCAATTTAGTGTTGGCGTGTGTTTCATTAAAAGTTTCGAGATTTAGCATTTCAAAACGGTTTCACGTATCCAAAATCCTTTACTAACCTTAGGTCGGGGTAGTCCATAGATGGCCCAGAAAAAGTTTTGTGTGATTTGGCCAAACGGTCTAGGAGGAGCTCGCAAAAGTAGGTTTTTGATCAAATTCAAAATGGCGGAAAATCTACCACGCAGAAATGGGCGTGGCCTAGTGGGTTAGATACATGATGCTCCAGGGAAACCAGTAGATGTGGAATTTTGATTCTACAGCTCGCAGTTCAGAAGTTATGGACCGACAAACGTGAAATTGGCTGTTATAGCGCCACCATCTGGTGGATTGGTGTAATTTTTTTACTCTGAGTAGTGGGTGATGTCGTGAACCTGTGTGGAAAGTTTGGGTGATGGGGGGTGTATGGTTTCTGAGATCCACACACTTTTAGGGCAGGAAAAGAACAAAAGTAAATACACAAAAGTTTAAACATTTATCATTTCAAGACGGTTTCAGCTATCCAAAATCCTTTAATAACTTTGAGTCAGGTAAGTCCAGAGATGCCACAGAAAAAGTTTAGGCTCATTCAGGCAAATGGCCTGGGAGGAGATAGCAAAAGTAGGTTTTTGATAAAATTCAAAATGGCGGAAAATCTAGGCACACGCAAATGGGCGTGGCCTATATGGATAGATGCGTATTGATCCAGGGAATACAGCCGAAGTGGAATTTTGATTCTACGCCTCACGGTTCAGAAGATATGGACCATAACGCGAAATGGTCTGTTATAGCGCCACCATCTGGCCGATATGGGTAATTTTTTGTTTTTGAGTAGTGAGGCACATTTACAATCTATGTGCCCAGTCTGGCTACGCTGAGCATTACAGTTTCTGCTGTACATACAGTTTTACCGGAGAAGAAGAAAAAATAAATAAATAATCGGAACAGATACAATAGGGATCCACGCACTTCGTGCTTGGACCCCTAATAAACGGAACAATTACAATAGGGATCCACGCACTTCGTGCTTGGACCCCTAATAATAAGCTTTATTTGTATAGCACCTTTCATACATGAAATGCAGCTCAAAGTGCTGGACATGCAAGAAAAAAGACATTTAAAACAGGAGTAATCAGACCATAGCAAAAGAGAATACATTAAAACAAATTTGTAGACATGGAAATAAATAAACGCAATAAGAATGATAGTATAATTAAAATAGAAGTAAAAAAAAAAAAAGATAATAAAAGGAATAAAAGATAATAAAAATAAGAGAAATAAAAATAAGAATAAAAAATAAAATAGACAATTTATAGACATGAAAATAAGTTAACACAATAAAAAAAAAAAAAAAAAAAAAAATAATAATAATAATAATAATAATAATAATAATAATAATAATAATAATAATAATAATAATAATAATAATAATAATAAGGTAAAAATAATAAAAGGATAAAAAAATAAAAATAAAATCTAAAAATAAAAATAAAATCTAAAATAGAACAAAAAGAAACTAAGAACTTGCATGGGGATAAGACACTAAATAAAAATGAAATAAAATAAGCGGGTTAGTTAAAGCCTACAATACCTGACTTCTACCTCTAACCACCATCCCATCTCTGCAATCTATTGACTTGTATTTGTTTTCGTTCTTGTTATTTTGTTTTGTATACTGTATTACTTTTCTATGTATTGTAAAGCGTCTTTGAGTTCCCCAGAAAAGCGCTATATAAAACCTATGTATTATTATTATTATTATTAAAGGCCTTCAAATAAAGGTAGGTTTTTAGCTCCTTTTTAAAAATGTTCACGGAGCTTGCCTGTTTAATGTAGTCAGGCAAGGTGTTCCACAGTTTTGGTGCGTAGTACATAAAAGCAGTTTCCCCGCTATGTTTGTGCAGTACTTTTGGAACAGCTAAAAGACCGGAATTTGAGGACCCTAAGGGCTCTTTGCGGTTGGTAAGGTGTAAAGAAATCTAAAATGTATGAAGGTGCTATGCCATTAAGTGCTTTATAAGTAATTAAAAGGACCTTAAAATCAATTCTGAAAGGAAGCCAGTGTAGTTCTGCTAAAACAGGAGTGATGTGCTCTCTCTTCTTGGTCTTAGTTAAAAGTAAGGTGTAAGGTGTAAGGTGTTTCGGGTCTGTCAACATCATACACCCTCGCCCAGTAGACACAGCCGAGGCCGATTAAGACCCCGACCCGTGTCCCGGAAACAGCCGCTCACGGATCAGCCTTCCAACTCTGTCTGCAACGTTGCCCGCGGAAGGGCTGATCACACCCAATCCGCTGCAATAGAGCTAGTGCTACAACGTAGTATTGAAAGACCCTTTGGTGCATGGAGGGTCTAAGGCCCTGTGGGTTACTCCCGGCCGCGCTCCTCCTTCGTCTCACCAGACCCTCCCTAGGGAAAAGGCGATCCTACCATGCCGTACCACAGCAGAGAGCATGCCTCAAGAAGGCCTGTGCGCTGCACGTCATTCGCCTGCGCCGAGCACCTCGCTCTAGCCTGAAGGATCCCAGGCCGCGCCGATCTTTACATAGATTTTCAGGAGGCTAATCCGTAGCGTTTGTGGATTTCTCCATCACGAGAGAGCCAGGCTGGGGTGCTAAACCCATCCCGTACCCGGGTGCCGTCTCTCCGACCGTCAACTGTCTCTCCAGCTTGTCACCAAACTATACTTGGTTGTCACCTAGACTATTCCTAAGTGTCACTGGCCAGGGGAGCCAGAATTCTACAATTCAAACAGATAGTTGAAATATAAAAACTGAATGACTTTACAAGTAGGGATGTCCGATATTATCGGCCTACCGATATTATCGGCCGATATTAGCATTCAAAAATCGATATCGGAAAATATCGGTATCGGTTTTCAAGCCGATATTTTTTTTTTTTTTTTTTTTTTAAATACAGGGGGAGTCTCACTGAGAGCAATGCTCTCTTTTTCAGGAGTGCCCTGTTCACATTCACACACACATTCATACCTGGAAGCTGACCAGTACAACCACAGTCTGATCTGTTGGCCACTGAGCAGCTCCACTTGAGCGGTTGGGGTTAAGGGCCTTGCTCAAGGGCACCTCAGTGGTGGTAATGAGGGAGGGGCAAGCGCTGCCTTTTCACTTTCCCGACCCAGATTTATCCTGCCGGTCCCGGGGATTGAACCGACGACCTTCTGGTCACAAGCTCGCTTCTCTAACACTTACAACTTTAACACAACATGCATATTATATATTAAACTCTTCAGCCACATTAAGCTACATTATGTAACTTGTTACGTGAAATTTTGGTGGGAAAAAAGCCCGCTTATATCGGTATCGGTTGATATCGGTATCGGAAATTTAGAGTTGGACATTATCGGATATTGGATATCGGTAAAAAAGCCAATATCGAACATCCCTACAAGTAATTCATTATCTATCGACTAGCTTATACATCATTTACTAATGATTTGCTCATCATTTGTTCATTATTAACAAAGAGATATTGTTGGAATAACGAAAAAACATTGAATGACTTACAAGTGATCCATAATATATTGACTAATCACTTGATAATCATTTACTAATGATTTATGTATGATCATTTCATGATTTACTAAAAGTTTATAGATGACTTACAACACATTTGTGATATGTTTACATAACACGTATTAATCATCTACAAATGTATATTAATGTTTTGTAAATGATTAGTTCATCATTAGTTCATCATTAACTAATACCTTATAAATGACTTACTACTGAACGTTATTATAAAGTGTTACCGAAATAAGAAATCGCCTTGGGTGCTCTCAATTTTAACGCCAGGAAATAGCTGGTCTTACCGCAAACGCAGACGTACGCCTGAGCGTAGACAGTCTCTACATCTCCGTGCAGTGCAGGAAGTCCTTGCTTGAATACATTTACTCACGGCATGGATGTCACTCTCCTCGCGCCTGCACACACTCTCTCCTCGGAATGCCACGTTGAGTTTCAACTATAGCCTGCATTCCAAAAAACACACACCTTGATTTAAAAATTAGAATTTGTTTTTCATGGTTTGATTAGGCTACATAATTCCCGACCAACAGGTCTGTGGTGTAACATTAGATTACTTGGGGGCACGGTGGCTCAGTGGTAGAGCTGTCGCCTCGCAGTCAGAAGGTCCTGAGTTCGATTCTCGCCTGGGACACTGCGGGCGCTGTGGTTGTGTTCCCCCCCATATCTTCAGTGCCTACTGCCCAGGTGGGGTATCTCGTCGTAAGGGCCTTTCTGTCTGTGTGGAGTTTGCATGTTCTCCCCGTGCTCCCCCAGGGGGGTTCCTCCGTATATAACCCCCCCACTAAAAACATGCAGAAGATCAGATCGTCATCGTCATCCGACCAGTGACGACGGCATTCGAAGTCGGTCCCCGGGCGCTGTACGAGAAAGCGACCACTGCTCCTGGCCTGCCCCCCGGAGGAAAAGGACAAAGCCAGGATGGGTTAAATGCAGAGGACAAATTTCACCGGCCACCGTCAGCATGTGTGTGTTGTGGCCCTCCGTGCATGTGTTGATGTGTGTATCGTGTGACAATAAAGACGGGCTTGTCCGTCTAAAATCGTGTTTTTTTGAGAAAATACACTCTTGAATTTTCTCCCGCGGACTGTGTGGGCGTGTCCCGTCTGCAGCAGGGAAATTTCTCTCTCTCTTTCTCTCTCTCTCGAAGGAGACCGTCTCCTCTCCTCCGAGAGAGAGAGAAAGAGAGAGAGAGATGGTGTGTGTGTGTGTGTGTGTGTGTGTGTGTGTCTGTGTCTGTGTGTGTGTGTGTGTGTGTGTGTGTGTGTGTGTGTGTGTGTGTGTGTGTGTGTGTGTGCGCATGCATCTGTGTGTGTGTGTGTGCGTGCGTGTGTGACATTATATGACCTAATACTTCATGTGTTCTCCAGAGTCCACCAGGAGAGGTCAGAGGTTCCCAGTGGTCAGTCTGTCCAGGAGCTTCAAACAGACCTAGACTCCATATTTATGGTGTGTAAATGTACAACACATTTTACTCCAGCTACTGAATTACAAAACAATCTAGACTTCTTCTTCTGTCTCTCGCAAGACTCAAATATTACGTTGAATCGCTGCGCTCCGCATACTACACAGATTAGTCTGTGCCACTTCACAGCCACTGCTGGTGAATGAGTGACAGGTCATAGGAGTCAGGACCAATGAGAGAGTGGTTCGAAAAATGGGCTGCGCCTCCCGTCTGAAAGGGTTTTCCCCCCCTTGAATCAAATTGTATATTATCAGCTTTATTTTAGCATGCAAAAGTAGCGCGAGACCCATTCCTGGCTGTTCATTGGCTAATGAGTCTCACATTTTGGTCCTCCACTGACGCCACTCTCTCTCTAGAGGACACTACTCCCGTGTCGTCTGATCGCAGATTGCAAAGTCGTTACTGAGTGGTGGAGACTGAATCCACCACTGGCCAAGTAAACGGTTCACTTCCGTCCCCAGCTGGCTGAGGGGAGTGTCCCAGACCCAGAGAGAGAGATCTGCAGCATGCAGTAACGTAGTGTATCAGCGTAACAACTCTCATGGGTCTGGCGTTGAGACTATTTCTCTCCAAACCCTGTTCCATCAGGAGGTATTTTGCCTACTTCCTGGTCATTATTGTAGATTAGAATTTGTTCTTAACTAACTTCTTGCCTGGTAAAATAAAGATTGTTGGTTGATGAGGTCTTCAAGCTGCACTCTTTAGACCAGTGGATCTGATGTTATTACAGTATTATTATTTTTCAGTATGTTTAATTCAAATGTTATTCTGTTGCAGCTGCTTGAGGAGAACATTGTCACTTTTGTGAAGAAGGAGCTGAAGAGAGTCCAGCTGGTTCTGAGTCGAGATGACCCAGAATGCTTAGAGTGTCCGAGGGAGGAGGAGGAGGCTTTTCTAAACATCACACTGCTCTTCCTGAGGAGAATAAAGCAGGAGGAGCTGGCTGACTCTCTGCAGAGCAGTAAGAGGCTTTAACAGCTTTAACATGATGGAGGGAGGAAGTGGTGGGAAAATGGGAGATATAGGATTAGTTAAATATAGACATTTCTCAAGAAAGATTGATTCAATTCCAGATTGCAAAATAATATTCACAATCCTCATGAATCATCAGCTAAAATCATTGATTTATTCATGTGGGTGTATAATGCTGAACACAGTATTATTTAAGAACAAATGCCACCACAGATGCATTTCACATTGGGTAGCACACACAGTCAGGACCTGTTTGTCCACCAGTGATGAGCAGAATAGATGCCATGTGGTTTCGAAAAGTATGCATTCACAGATTAATATTTACACTTCTCATATTTACAGCAACATCCACTGATTGATGTAATTTGTCCTTTCAGAAACTCTTGCTGGAGTGTGCCAACGTAATCACAAATCCAGTCTGAAGGAGAAGTTCCAGTGTCTGTTTGAGGGGATTGCTAAAGCAGGAAACCCAACACTTCTGAATCAGACCTACACAGAGCATTACCTCACAGAGGGAGGGAGTGGAGATGTCAATGATGAACATGAGGTGAGACAGATTGAAGCAGCATCCAGGAAACCAGTGAGACCAGAAACAATAATCAAAAGTGAAGACATCTTTAAACCCTTACCTGGAAGAGATGAACCAACCAGAACATTGATGACAAAGGGAGTGGCTGGCATGGGAAAACAGTCTTAACACAGAAGTTCACTATGGACTGGGCTGAAGACAAAGCCAACCAGGATATACAGTTCACATTTCCATTCACTTTCCGAGAGCTGAATCTGCTGAAAGGGAAAAAGTACAGCTTGGTGGAACTTCTTCATCGCTTCTTTCCTGAGACCAAAAGAATCTTCAGATTTGACAAGTTCCAAGTTGTGTTCATCTTTGACGGTGTGGATGAGTGTCGACTTCCTCTGGACTTCCAGAACAACAGGATTGTGACTGATGTTACAGAGTCAACCTCGGTTGACGTGCTGCTGACAAACCTTATCAAGGGGAAACTGCTTCCCGCTGCTCGCCTCTGGATGACCACACGACCAGCAGCAGCCAAGCAGATCCCTCCTGAGTGCATTGACATGGTGACAGAGGTGAGAGGCTTCACTGACTCACAGAAGGATGAGTACTTCAGGAAGAGATTCATAGATAAGAAGCAGGCCAGCAGAATCATCTCCCACATCAAGACTTCACGAACACTCCACATCATGTGCCACATACCAGTGTTTTGTTGGATCACTGCTACAGTTCTGGAGCTTGTGAAAACCAGAAAGAGAAGAGACATGCCCAAGACCCTGACTGAGATGTACATCCACTTCCTGCTGGTTCAGTCCAAACAGGCGGATGTCAAGTATCATGGAAGTGCTGAAACAGATCCAATCTGGAATACAGAGAGCAGGAAGATGATTCTCTCTCTGGGAAAACTGGCTTTTGAGGAGCTAGAGAGAGGCAACCTAATCTTCTATGAAGCCGACCTGAGAAAGTGTGACATTGATATCAGAGCAGCCTCAGTGTACTCAGGAGTGTTCACACAGATCTTTAAAGAGGAGCGTGGGCTGAACGAGGACACTGTGTTCTGCTTTGTCCATCTGAGCATTCAGGAGTTTCTGGCTGCAGTTTATGTCTTTCTGTCCTTCATCAACACTGGTGTCAATCTACTGTCAGAAAGTCAATCAACATCCTGGTGGTCAACACTATCAAGAGACAAATCTAAACTAACACACCTCTACCAGAGTGCTGTGGACAAGGCCTTACAGAGTCGAAATGGACACCTGGACTTGTTCCTCCGCTTCCTCCTGGGTCTTTCACTAGAGACCAATCAGACTCTCCTAAGAGGCCTGCTGACACAGACAGGAAGTAGTTTGGAGACCAATCAGAAAACGGTCCAGTACATCCAGGAGAAGATCAAGGTGAATCCCTCTTCAGAGAAAAGCATCAATCTGTTCCACTGTCTGAATGAGCTGAATGACCGTTCTCTAGTGAAGGAGATCCAAGTTCTGCTGAGTGCAGGAAATCTCTCCACAGCCAGACTCTCCCCTGCTCAGTGGTCAGCTCTGGTCTTCATCTTACTGTCATCAGAAAAAGAGCTCGATGTGTTTGACCTGAAGAAATACTCTGCTTCAGAGGAGGCTCTCCTGGGGCTGCTGCCGCTGGTCAAAGCCTCCAATAAATCTCTGTAGGTGCACGCATAACTTGATGTCTTCAATATCAAATGCAATATACAGAAAAAACTATTTTCAAATTTCTTGTTCATGGCTAATTCTTCCCCAGGTTGAGTGGCTGTAAGCTGTCAAAGAGAAGCTGTGAAGCTCTGGCCTTAGTTATCAGCTCCCAGTCCTCTAGTCTGCGAGAGCTGGACCTGAGTAACAACGACTTGCAAGATCCAGGTGTGAAGCTGCTCTCTGCTGGACTGGAGAGTCCACACTGTAGACTGGAGAGTCTCAGGTCAGTATCCCTTAAGCCCATGGTACACCAATCAAACCATCTCCAACAAACACAGACAAACACAGGTGTTTGTTTGGTGCCCCGTTGCTGGCTGTCGTTGTTTGGAATTGTTTGGAGATGTTTGGTCAGATTCAACATGTTCAATCCTTTATAGAGGTCTTCACAGGTCTACTCAGGTCTTACACATAATGATAGAATAGATAGTGATGGAATCGGACCCGACCCGGACCCTAATTGATCATAATAAATATGGACCCAGACCCGTACGGGTCTCGGGTCGGGTCCCAGGTCCTAGGATCCGAGTACCCCGTAAAGACCTCTATAAAGGTTTGAACATGTTGATCAGCGCTGATCACGAGAGAAACGTATGAAAACACACAGCGCGCGTTGTCACAAACTGCATGTAAATCCATAGCGAGAAGACCTAGCAAGAGGGTTCCCTCTGCAATGCAAATTACTTCCTCATTTGCCTGAGGCGCATTTGTGCGCATGCACACACATACTTCACACATACTTACTAATTTACTTTGAAAATGACCATTTCCCGTAACTTGTGAGTGATTTATATTCAGTGTTGGGCAAGTTACTCTGGAAAAGTAATTAGTTACTGATTACTGATTACTCCTTAAAAAAGTAATAAAAGTTACTTTACTTATTACTTTTTTTAAAGGTAATTAGTTACATTACTAGTTACTCTCTTCTCTTTTTTTTTTTACCCCAAACAGCTTACACTTAAGTGTACACTTACCCAAAGTGGATCTGTTAATCCAGTGAACTGTTACACCCATATAGCTCCTGTTGTTAGCTGTCCAGATGTCAGCTGTAGTGGAAACAAAGTCTACCTCACCCAGGATCGCCTTCAACTTATAGCCTCCATCTCCGCATATTCTCTCTCGAAGTATCCAGCAAACGTCTTCCTCTGTGCCAGCTTGACATTGTTCTTCGTGGGTATTTTCTCTATGAGTGTAGGCGAGTCAACAGTGGAAATAGGTAGCATCTCCTCCATGATATACCCAGCATGAGTTGGTGAGCTGAGATGTCTTATGTTGTTTTCGGTTTAGTCCCCATCCCCCCAATCCCCCTCCCTATGCCCCCCTCACTATTGTTTTTGTCTGTGAGTTGTTACTTTCTTTTCATTTAAAATCCAATAAATATATTGTAAAAAAAAAAAAAGATTTACCCAGCAATAAGCTTCTAAAGTCCTTCTCCACTTACGGCTGGTTTTCCTCGGCTGAAATCCAGTTTTTGTGGTTTTTCTGGAGGAGTATCCAGAAAATCCACTGGCAGCCTCTACTGCCAGTGGATTTTTCGGGGATTTTTCAACCAGTTTCACAGTGCTGTGCTGCAATTTAAGATGCTTCATCAAGTTAGACGTAGTATTTTTCGCAGTTGAAAACGTTTTGCTGCTCGCACATAGTTTATAACGGACAGTAATGTTCTTTGCATCTTTGACCAAGACAAACTCAAAATAATGGCATGAATACCTCCAACTTCTGAACGAGTATTTCTCTTCTCCTTCAGCCAGTTTGTTTTGAAGTAGCCGGCGTCCCGTGTTGTGCACAACCACGCTCTGACGGATGTGTACGCGTCTGTGTGACAGGTCTACCTGAGATCGTGAGGATTACTTTTTCTTTTCTTCTCTTTTTACATAGAAAACACTGCATTCTGGCGGGCAATGATCTAACGCAGTAACGCAGCCTTTCTTGGATTAGTAACTGTAATATAATTACTGTTTTGGAAATTGTAACGCCTTATATTACTTTGTTACTGAAAAAGTAAGTAATTACAGTAACACGCCCAACACTGTTTATATTTCATTGCGTGGTGAGTACACATGTATGTGAGTGTTTCTGGCGCTGTTAGAATTTGTATTTTGGGTGACTGAACGGCGATACCATAAGCCGCTTTCAGACATGCCCTGGAATTCGGGAGTTATCTAGAGGGCATCCGGATGGCGGTGTATGTATGTATGAACACATTTTGGTGAGCTATGCCCCCCCCCCCCCTCCGTGAAGTAGCCAGCTCAGTGAGTGCATGAGGAGAGGAAGAGAGACAGAAAGCCAGTGTGGCAGATTATTGTTATATGTGAATGAGCGAGCAAAAAAAACATCATGCCATTTCAGTTTTTCCAAATGAAGCTCGAACCTGCTCCGTGTCTGTCAGCCAACAGGCTACATGTTGCTGGATTGAAATGCTCATGGCTTTGATCTTATTTCATTTCTGCATAGTTTCGCATAGCATACACATTTAATGAGCATTTTTGGACGCGAGGGTCGTCCTGCTTCCCAGTATTGGACATCGCTAGGTAGGGTATCTGGATCTGGTTGCGTTCATGCCTTTGATTTAATCTTTACACAGCGTTTGTGAAGATGCACGTGCAGAACCGCAAATTCCAAGTAGCGTCAAGTCAGGCAGTATAAACGGAAACTTCAGGGTATAACCTTCGCAATAATGGCAATTAAATGAAGTAAATGCACGTGTAATGTTTTTTTGTGTGTGTTATCCGAAAGATACAGAACAGAGATAAACTTGAAGAATATCTGCTCCCTTCGAAAAGTTAATTTTAACCCGTAGTGAGTCGACCGTTCTGATTTCTTGTTACTAAGCAATACAACATTGATTTTATTTTGAAGGTAAAAACGTCTAGCTTCTTGTATTCTGTATAATTCTAGTAGGGTGACGCATTTTAGGACTGAACATAGCAAAGACCTGTTTTATTTTTAGCGCTTGAGACTCGAGGAAATCGATGCATCTGGGCGTGAGTTGTAGGGTTGTTTAATTAATTACTAACGTTATGCGCAAACGATTATATGCCGTGAACGTTAGCAGTTATCACCCATTATCTATTTTTAGCAACTTGTTTTCAGACTCTGCATGTCCTGATAGTTTGTTGAATGTCAATGCGATTCACTTAAAGCAGCTACGAGCAAGATTTTCGATTGTTATTAAACAGTCTGAATGTAATATTGATGCATCACATCTTACCTATAATAGTAGCTGAGACCAAAGCCGTGTGAATCGGAGATTGCTCTCTTGATGATTATAGAGTCTGTGTCTGTCTTCCGGCGGGCCGGATAGACCAGGAAGTGAAATGAAACGTTTTACGGCAGCTGCCTGCCTTCAACCGTTTTGCTCTGCCTAGCAACATACCATAAACAAGGAGAACGCCATGCTCGCTACATCCAGGGGCTTGCTACTCTCGCGAACATCTCTCGTTATATTCTAACAGTTTGTTTGGAAGTTATTTTGTTATTTTGTGGTTATGGCCGAAGTGGCTGCCGCAAACCATTTCATTTCACTTCCTGATCTGCCCCGGCCGCAGACAGACTAATCATCAAGACAACACTGGCCGATTCACTCGGTGTTCAAGCGAGACTACTCTGCGTTGGTCTCGTCTACTATTAGAGGTAAGATGTGAGGCATCAATATTAAAATTAGACTGTTTAATAACAACCGAAAACCTTGCTCGTAGCTGCTTTAAGGCTATGCTCAGACAGTGACGTACAGCTGTGTGGTCAGTTTTCACAACTCCCCATTGTGTGGTCATGTCCAAATTCCCCCCACCCCCGCCCCCTCTCTACTTTACACCCTACTTTACATGCTCCACATGTATGAAAGCAACATGCCTCATGTCTGAAAGGGTACACTTCACATATCCCCCGGGTCAGGCTCAGGGCAAGGGAATTGGAGGAATAACACTCCAACCTGACAGGAGGAACTAAATACAGTACCAGCAACAATTGTGCAGCCTACACATTTGAGGCCATAGAGACCTCCCAGGAAGCTACAGGATGAGGAACCAAATAAATTTAACTGAGCAAAATATCTCAATAACAAAAAACAATGTCTGACTCAGAGAAATGGAGAGAAATCAATATCATCATTTCCTTCTAGGGTTACAATCCAAAAAGTTTCTCTTTGGAGGAGATGTTTGAGTCTATCCCCTCCTCTGGCAGATTTGAGGATGACTTCTATTGCCATGAAATGCCATGCATTTCAGTGTTGGGCCTCTACCCTGATGAAGGCTCTCTGTAGCTGAAACGTGTTGGTCTTTTTAATTGTGTAAGATTTAGCCATGCCACAATAAAGGCTTTTTAACTGTTCTACCTGAAACAGAGTGGCCTTGGATTTTTCAAGTTTTTCCTGTACTCTACTAAATGTTTTGACTTTTACAAGGATCCAACTTGAACTTTTTCTCATGCTTCTCTCCACCCTCACCAAAGAGCACCTGTTTCAGTGATTTTACTAAGGACCCACGCAGCGCTTCCTCATCCCTTCTGTTAAATAAAGTTTGACTGAGCTCCAGCTAAATTGTCAAGTATTGCAGCCTGCTTGCCACCCAGGCACTTACTATATGTAGCCTACTTAATTTATATGATATAAATGTAACCAAACATGTCGGCTTTGTGCACACAGGAGAAGTAGGTTAATTTTCTTTTGGAGAGAGATCCTTTATTGATTTGTTTGGGAAGAGGGTTTACTCTGAACACATTTGAGAACTGAACTGAATTGAAGAAACTGAATTTCTACCTTTTGCTGTACAGTACCTCCAATACACTGGATATTGGGTTTGCATTCTCACTCTGATAATGCACGACGAGGTGTCCATTATCAGAAATTATTGGACGACGTGGAGGCGTAAACCGTCCGAGGCGAAGCCGCGAAGTCCAATAATTTCTGATAATGGACACCTTGAAGTCCATTAACCCGCTTATACCATGGTCACTTGCCAAAGAAACAAAACAAGACCATTCATTTATATTTCCATGCATTTTGCAATCAAAATCTAGTTTTCATAACCTTGAATATGAGTTGAGAACTGGCGAGACAAAATAGTCCCCTCGGCCTCGGCTGCTCAAGATTAGGCTATCATTGGATAAAATGGCTGCTTAGTGCCTGCACCTGGCACAATTCTAGAGTCAAGCTAACTTTGACGGACTAATGTTTTTTCTAAACTTATAAAAGTGCCATATTAAGCGTTAACGGTCGTATAGAGCTCAAACGGCTCTGTCGTGGTCGTAATCCTGGCGCATTGATATGAACGGTGAACAGACCATTTAGCTAGGTGTACATTATCACAAATTAATGGACACCTTGCAGCCAATCAGAATCGAGTATTCACCCAGACCATGGTATAATGCTTGTTAACATTCTGGTTGGTGGTTCAAAAAGTGGCCCCCGGGCAAAGCCAGTTGACTATCCCTGCTTTAGCCCATAGCACACCAATCAAACATTCCCCAACAACTGCCAGCATTGTTGTTGTGCTTTAACCTGATCAACAGATGACCATTTACCTCCTGCTTTACATACAGATTACTATCAGCAGACAAACACCTGTGGGTGATTTTCTCTGTCCATGTATTTTTTAAACCAGGTGTGATACCAACATTTAGCCCTTCATAGCCCCTCTGAATGACTTTCCATGAGGGCATTTCATGCTTTCCTCTTTGTGCTGCCTCAGTTGTTGAAACCTGAAAAAGTAGAAAGGACTTCTAATATTCTGTCAGACAGTGAGTAGAGAACTCTCAAACTGCAGCACATAACCACAGAGCTGACCAGCCAACTGTATGAGGTAGTAACCGTTTTGCTAGAATTTGACGGCATTATCACAACTAATTTCACAGTAGGCTACTAATCAAATCTGACATGGATTCATTTGTGTGTGTGTGTGTGTGTGTGTGTGTGTGTGTGTGTGTGTGTGTGTGTGTGTCTGTGTGTGTGTGTGTGTGTGTGTGTGTGTGTGTGTGTGTGTGTGTGTGTGTGTGTGTGTGTGTGTGTGTGTGTGTGTGTGTGTGTGTGTGCAGTTTGTCAGGCTGTCTGCTTACAGAGGAAGGCTGTGCTTCTCTGGCCTCAGCTCTGAGCTCCAACCCCTCCCATCTGAGAGAGCTGGACCTGAGCTACAATCATCCAGGAGGCCCAGGAGTGGAGCTGATCTCTGCTGGACTGGAGGATCCACACTGGAGACTGGACTCTCTCAGGTATATATTTAAAAAGCATCACCCTCCCCTATTTCCTCCAGTGACCCCTTCCATAAATAACGAACCGTCCCTATTATATGGAAAACCCTTCATAGGGAAGGTTTTGTTTCTGTCCTCAAATAGAATACTCTGGTCTGACTTTGTTTGCCCCACAGTGTGGACCATGGTGGAGTCCAGAGGTTGAAACCAGGTCTGAGGAAGTGTAAGTGTTTATCTCCTTAATAAATGCACGACCGTCTGTCTGTATGTTCTCTGTTTATCACACATCTCGAGAGCCGTTCGTCCGATCGACTTCAAACTTGGCGAGTGTGTTTCTGAGACACTGAGAAAATGCAGTGTTGAATAATGCAAATTAGACACGTGACATGTTCAATATTAATACTTTTAGACAAGATTTTTACTATTAGCACCGCCCCACTTGCCGGAAGCTGTGTGGCGCTGGCGGAGCTTAAAGGGGGACTAACCCCCCAGATATGTATCAGAACAGTGATTTGAAAATACCTATGGAAAAAAACAAGAAATGACATATGCTCTTGTCTATACTAGACTCTTTGGCTGTCCTCAGCTGAGGAATCTTTTTCGGAAATCGACGCCATTACAGTTTGCCTACCGCCTCGAAAATAATTTATTTGAGAGCTGCAATATCTTTATAAATATCAACATCTAGCCAACGCTGGTGGTCTGTATGGAAACAGCGTTGCTTAAAATTGTTGAAAGTTATATCAATTTGGTAATTCAGTGGCGAACTAGAAATTTAATTATTTTTCTCCATGTGTGTGTGGCGTCTATCTATCGATAAGAGCAAAGTGACGTGAGGCTCGTTACTGCAGCACACACCACACAATAGCACAAACCCCCTGCTCTGGGGTAACACAATGCGAGATTTCTCCACGTCATTCCCTCGTCCAACTTGCCATGAAGTCCCTTTTTAATTTTAGTTTGGGGGCTTTTCGTGATTCTTGTTAAAAGTTGTGCAAAAGTTTTCCTCTCAGCAGAGCTGCAGGCTGCTCCCTCTTCCCTGGAAAAGTCACCAGGCACGCTGCTGACTTTGTGTGCTATGCGCTGCTGGTGTGTGTGATTCTGGCATCGTGTGACGTAAATAGATCAATCAAATGTTTTCCAGTTATTCCTAGGCTGCAAACTTGTTTTAACATGCAAATCGGAGTGTTTTCTGACGAGAATAAAGTAACGTTAACGCTACGTTATATCATCCCATGCGAAAGCCCCTGCAGTTGTGCAAAGGTTTTCCTCTCAGCGCAGTTGCAGGCTGCGCCTCCTCCCTCCTCCCAGACCCTGGCTGGCGAAACAGGCTCCTGCATGGGACCAGGAGGATTCAGTCTGTCCAAACTCAATACCGATATAATCTCAGTATGAGATGCAGGGAAATATATTATATTAGCCGATGTGTTTAGAGCAGCGTTGTCACGTCGTGGTATAGCGTTATATTTTACATGTGCGCTAAACTGCGACGAGATTTGTTTGCGGAAATGTCAGACTGTTCCCATGCAAAAGCCCCCGCCTCTCATGACTGAGAGGAGCACTGCTGTGTGCTGCTGCTGCTGCGCGTGCCCCCGGAGCTTGGGGGCTCGTGCATGAGGATAAGGCCTGACTGGCCTGGAGACAGTGCTTCCAACTCGGACTGATAATATAAACATCATCATTCGAGCTTATCCAGGTAAGATATTAATAAAGTAATGACACATTCAGCGGGAAACTAACTATAATTAAGACATGTGCCAACTTCGACGACGTTTGGTTCAGTATTTTAAGAGCAAACTTCCTGAAAAGTTGCTGTTTTGGAGATTTATAAAAGGTTGGGAATGATTTTACAGCAACACAATGTCATGTCCTTCCTTTTATGATTATAGTGGTGTTTATTGATAGTATTGTGTTACATAGGAGTTGGTAGGAAAATAACAGGCGATTGTAATAAATTAACAGGTCAAGTGACATCATGGGAATAGGCTTGGAGTTGTGAGGAGCCGAAAGGGTACAGGGGGGGTAGGGGAGTAACTATCTTGAAATCCCATAGTCTTTGGTTCATGGTGACGTCACGACGTGTCAAATATCCCATTCATTTGAGGGGGGGAAAAAGCACTTATGCCAGGTATGCTGCTGAAAAATGATACAAATGGTAAAATGGCAACAGTTTGGTGTCAAATGTGGAAATTTTGACCAGAATTCTTCACACATCACCCCCAAAGTCATATATATTGGTTAAAAGCTGAAAAAAGTGTTTTGGGGGTTAGTTACACTTTAATAATATATGTGAAATTTGTGGACCTATAGGAGGTAAATCTGTGCATGGATTTTATTTTCTCCAGCGGATATCTTAAGGCTGCAACACACCACCAAAACTTCCAAAGACAAAGAATGCCGACTGTTGCATCACCTCACGTCTCCTTTGTCGCGGCCAAAAATGTGCACTTGAACACACTGCAAAGACAACAGTCAACTAGTATAGCACGTACGTTACTGTGACTGCATGAGACCATAGTCAAGTCAAGTTTATTTGTATAGCCCTAATTCACAAGCATGTCTCCGAGGACTTCACAGAAAATATGTCTAGCTAATTCTAGCTGACACAACAATAGCAATTACAGTAGTAAGGAAAACACAATCACAATGTGAATAATAATATTTTAATTTGAAATTGGTTCAATTGTGAAAATAAACAGGACGCTCTTTGCCATTCTTGTTGCTCCCTTCCTGCATAGCTTGACAGTCCAGCGCGCCTAGACGCTGTAACGGCGGGTTCACACATACGCCTAGAGCGACGCTTTAAGCAATGCATAAAATTTAGGCGTCCTTGTTAACAGATGAGAGCGTTCACACAGACCGCTGCCACGCTGCGCTGAAGCCACGCTCTCGCTGCGCCTACGCTGCGCTGCATTTATCGTTTAGGCGTCATTTTTCAGCGTCTAGGCGCGCTGAACTGTCAAGCTATGCAGGAAGTGAGCAACAAGAATGGCAAAGAGCGTCCTGTTTATTTTCACAATTGAACCAATTTCAAATTAAAATATTATTAATCACATTGTTGGCTGTTGTTTCTGACGGACTTGGGCCATATTTTCTACCAAGTTTGCCCAAAAGGGAGGGTGGAGCGCGAATTAACGAGTGCATAGTAGGAGAGCTGTCCTTCATGTGTTCCTCTAATGTATTTTCTGTCTGATGTATATATACCCCCCCTGTCTCAATGCATGTATCACTCATGGTGTTGACTCAGTCACTTCTTTTGTAGGGTATTTTTTTTTATATAATACAGCCGGCCAGGAAATAGACAGACATCGTCACTTGCACATTACAATAAAAAAGAGGTTTATATTAATCAAGTCAAGTCAAGTCAAGTTTATTTATATAGCCCTAATTCACAAGCATGTCTCAGAGGGCTTCACAGAAAGTATGTCTAGCTAATTCTAGCTGACACAACAGTAACAAGAATATACAGAATAAAGATAACATTTGAACAATTGATAATATAGAAAATATAGAAATGAAGAGAGAGCAGAGGAGAGAGCAGGAGAAGGGAGAAGAGCAGGGTGAATGTGAGAGAGTGATGGGGTGGGGAGGGAATGGGATATGTTGGAGGGTATAGGAGGTGGGGAAGGAGCAAGAGGAGAGAGCAGGAGAGGGGAAGGGGGGGGGGGGGTGCGGGGGAGAAGAGAGCAGGGGGAGGGAGGAGGTGGGGAGAGAATGAGAAATATAGACGCACATCTTGCAAACGGACATATGTCAATTTCTTAGCAACCAAACTATGCCTAATTTAATTGGCTGCAAGCCTTTAGTAGTGAGTCCTTTTGCCAAATAAGCACATGTTCACATATAGAGCTTATGGGTGCCTTGCTTTAGGGAAGAGTGGGTGCCATGCTTTGAATAGTGGCGAAATACTAAGAGCATGGGTGCCATGCTTTAAATAGTGGCGAAATATTGGAGGGGATAGAGTGGGTGCCATGCTTTGGAGTAGAATGTGTACTATGCTTTAGAGTAGTGGGGGAAGGGGGGAAGAGGAAGAAACACCGGGAAGAGGAGAAAGCAGGAGAGTGGAGGAGGGAGGGAGAGCGGGGGGATGTGAGGGAGGAGAGGGGGGAGGTGGGGAGAAAATAGGAAATGTGGAGGAGGAGAGAACAGAGGAGGAGAGATGAGGGTGCAGGGGAGGGAGAGCCAGGGTAGAGGTAGGGTCTAGTGTTGGGGGAGGGGAGGGAGTAGGATACGGGCCCGGATTAGGGCGAGGGTGGGGAGAAAATGGGAAATGTGGAGGAGGAGAGAACAGAGAAGGAGAGGTGGGAGGGTGCATGGGAGGGAGAGCAGGGGGAATGTGAGAGGGAGGAGGTGGGGAGAAAATGGGAAATGTGGAGGAGGAGAGAACAGAGAAGGAGAGATGGGAGGGTGCAGGGGAGGGAGAGCCAGGGTAGAGGTAGGGTCTAGGGTTGGGGGAGGGGAGGGAGTAGGATACGGGCCCGGATTAGGGCGAGGGTGGGGAGAAAATGGGAAATGTGGAGGAGGAGAGAACAGAGAAGGAGAGGTGGGAGGGTGCAGGGGAAGGAGAGCAGGGGGAATGTGAGAGAGGGGAGAGGACAGAGAGGAGGAGAGAACAGAGAAGGAGAGGTGGGAGGGTGCAGGGGAAGGAGAGCAGGGGGAATGTGAGAGAGGGGAGAGGACAGAGAGGAGGAGAGAACAGAGAAGGAGAGGTGGGAGGGTGCAGGGGAAGGTGAGCAGGGGGAATGTGAAAGAGGGGAGAGCAGGAAGTGGCAGGGATTCGGGAAAATAGGGGAGAAGAGGAGAAGGAGAAGGAGCAGAGGGGGGGAGAAGGAGGAGAGAGCAGGAGAAGGGAGGGGGGGGCGGTGGGATGTGGGGGAGGAAAGAGCATGGAAAGAGAGGAGGTGGGGGGGGGGGGGGGAATGTGTGAGAGGGGAGAACAGGAAGGGGGAAGAAGGGAAGGAGCGGGGGAAGGGGGAAAGAGAAAGAGAGGGGGGGGGAGAAGATCAGACAACTGACTACTCTAAGCATTAACCAGAGCTAACTGGGACATAAGGGATCTAGCTAATCTACAGCCTAATCTGGCCTATCCTACTCTGCTCTAGTCTGATCTTTGCCTGAACACTATAACAGGTCAGCCTTAGGCTGTAGCTAATCTATCGCCTACCTAAGCTGTTCTAAACCAACCGGCAGCCCTCAACCAGTGATGAAGAGCACCGATGCCCTCCGCCCCGGCCCCCGCCCACATAAGGCGTGGGAGAGAAGGCCAGGCCGGGACACAGCGGCGTCCCCTCACCCCCAGTGAACGCAAGAAAACCTTTCCACCATATGGTGGCAATCCACACATGGATCGCCACATGGATTGCCTCAGTGACTTGGCTGAGGAGGAACCTTGTGAGGTCGTTGTGCTATAGGGGCCCAGCAATGGACCCCCATCCGGGGACTCCCCTCCGAGACAGGCCGAGAGATGCCGGGCTAAACCATGTACAGAGTTTTCCGATAATGAAACTCTGTAAATGGTTTATTATGGAAATAAAATTTACAAAAGAACAGAAAATTGAAAATGTAAAAAGGAGTCCAACAGAAGGGATATAAAAATGTAGTTTTTAAATTATCCTAAGATCAGGGAAGGGAGTTGAGCTAATATTACTCACCCATGCTATAAATCAGATCTGAAAAGTGTAAAAAACCGCTGCTCATGTGATCAGCGTAGCGCAGAGCGGGGCTTCAGTGTGGCGTCCTGTGTGAACGCAAATAGGCGCCTAGCGTGCATGAAGCGATGCCTATATGCGTAGGCGTAGCTTAAAGCGTAGCTTTAAGGGTCGCTCTAGGCGTATGTGTGAACCCGCCGTTACGCTTTGGTTCTTATCAATGTAAGCTCTTTGGCACAAATGGTGATGTGTGTTGTTACAGCGTGTGCACATGTACGTTTTCATAGAACATAAAAGGTGAAACAGGGAGGAGAAACTGACAGGAGTGTAGCTTTAAAACCCCCTTCAGTAACTTTTTCATCTTAATATAACAGCTTTTTAGTCATTGAAGATGGTCCAATGTATTCTATAAGGCAGAATGTCGCCTCTATTGGTCACACAGCGCCCTCCAAAGGCCTCTCCTGGTACTAAGCATTTTGTGCCTGCGTCTCGTAGACAGCATGAGCGGCATACCGCGCATGTGCTGTACAGCGGAAGCGCTGTGTTCAGTAAAACAAGGAAGTAACTCGGTGCGGATTTGATCGGTGCGGATTTGATACGAAAATGACGTTTCACGTAACTGGATTATTATTTCATCATGTGGTGAGTACCCAATGTCACATGTACATAGAGCTTTCTGTGTTTTGTTGACTTTGAACGGCGATACTGATACAGATGCTATTGCACCCAGAGAGCGCTGTTTCCCCAATAGCAAAACTTGGAAAAGTTGCTGAATGGGGCTTTAAAGTCGAGCTGAACCCAAAAATGACTTTTCTTTTCTTTTAGTTCAAATACCTGGGTATGCAGTGCACCTATGTATGCAAAAGAAATCACAACAATCTAATTTCTCAAGGTTCAAGATTCAAGATTCAAGATTTTTATTGTCACTCCGTAGTACAAGTATCACGTGTGAAATTCTTGTGCTGTAGGCTCCGTTACAACATAGTGCAAAAAATAAAAATAAAAGATATATAAATAAAAAACAAGAGGCAACGGGCAATAGAGCAGTAAGACACGCCACAGACAGTGGCGTATTCACTGCCCATAGTGCAAATGGCATGAACATACTTAGACATAATAACATTCTGTTAGGTGCAAATAGCGTATACCTAATTAAACATACTATTGAACATTAGTCATACATAATGGTGGCATCTACAGTGCGGTACAGTACGGCTACTACACTATTTGTATATGTTAAGGAGTCTCGTGGCCTGTGAGAAGAAACTGTTCCTCAAGCGATTTGTGCGTGCTCTTGGGACCCTGTATCTCCTCCCTGAGGGTAGCAGGGAGAACAGACTGTTGTGGGGGTGGTTTGTGTCTTTGATGATCTTCAGGGACCTCCTGAGGCACCGCTGGTTGTACAGATCTTGCAGTTCTGGCAGCTCACATCCTGTTACGTGCTGGGCCGCGCGCCTCACCCGTCTTAGCGCCCTGCGGTCCATGGTGGTGCAGTTTTGTTCTTTAGTTTTTCACACTTTTTCACATCAAAAGTTCATTTTTCAAGATTTCATTCATAACAGTAATCTAAAGTTTGCTGAAGTCACATAGTACTATAACATTTCTACCCCATTTCATCCAATCATATCACGACATGGCAGCTGTCAATCAAATCTTCATTTCAGGATAATTTTCTCTTCTAAATGAAGGAGAAAATGGCGCCTAGTGCCTGTCATCTGGCAGAATTCCTATCCCATAAACTAACTACTAACTTGGCCATTTGTATGTTGATATACACAATAAAGAAAACAGTTATGCCTAAGAATGCAAAGAAATGTAACTGGCTCGTTAAAACTCGCATTCCAGGAATACTATATTTACCACAATAGCGTTAATGGCGCGTGCCTGAGAGCCTGGTTGTCAGGGGTCGCACCTCAGAGATTCCAGGCCGACAGGCTGCACTCTCCGCTCCGGCAGCTGGCTGCCTGCGGCTCGCTGAGCTCCACTCAGCCACTAAACCTCGTGTCACCAGGCTCTTCCAGAGGAGAGCGCCACAACACGCTGAATCCCACTCGATTTGGGGGTGGAACACGCCAGGATTGGCCAAAGCCCAATCCAGTCCCCAGAATTGTCAAATAAAATCATCGACATGCTACTATGACCCGCCTCTCAACCTGTCATCTCAGACAAGTTATGTTTTCAGTCTGAAACGGACTCCGACCCACGCGCCACTTGGGCTCCGAACGGGTTCGGGTTTAAGCACCACAGACACACTGTCAACCCCTATGCGGCCTTCAAATCTAGTTTGCTGGTATTATGCTGTGTGTGTGTGTGTGTGTGTGTGTGTGTGTGTGTGTGTGTGTGTGTAAGGTATCGGTAGGTGGCACTATGCCAAATTGCATGAAATCCGGCACTGAAATCCGTGAGGTCCCCCTCAGCGCATTCCCCGAGTGTGAAGTCGATCCGCCGAATGGATCTCGAGATAAACAAAATTTGTGTTGCCAGTAGGTGGCGCTATGCCAATTGCATGAAATTCAGCACTGCACTCTATCAGGTCCCCCTAAGCCACACATGGGCAAAATACGGCCCACGCATGCGGTGTGGCCCACGATGGAATTGCATTTTTTTCTTTTCTTTTTTCTTTTTTTCTTTTTTACAGTGCACCTGAACGCAACATGCAGGATACCTGCTGAATAAGTGTCCAAATGTTCATGTCATTCTGGCCAATACTCAAAGAAAAACAAAACGACCCCCAAAAACTCAATAAAAGGCAGAATTATGTTAATAAAATTCATCTGCTACAGCCATTGGATTTGTATCACTATTATATCCGGAGAATAACAAGAAATTACCAATCACAACAGGAGAGAGAGTTAAAAATAGGGAGACTGCTGTGAAAATCAGGAGTGTTGGCAGGTATGATCTCCAATGTGTGGCCCTTCACTTACTTGATGTAAGTCAGTATGGCCCTCAGGAAAAACATGTTGCCCACTCCTGCCCTAAGCGCTTTCCCCAAGTTTGAAGTTGATCGGACTAACGGTTATCGAGATAAAGCGCTTTCTGTGTTTGCCAGTAGGTGGTGCTATGCCGAATAACATGAAACTTGACGTAAGGTGTGTGTGTGTGGGGGGGTGAGGTGTGTGTGGGGGGGTGAGGTGTCTGTGTGTGTGTGGGGTGAGGTGAGGTGTCTGTGTGTGTGTGTGTGGGGGGTGAGGTGTGTGTGGGGGGGGGGGGGTGAGCTGTCTGTGTGTGTGTGTGGGGGGGGTGATGTGTGTGTGTGGGGTGAGGTGTCTGTGTGTGTGTGTGGGGGGGGTGAGGTGTGTGTGTGTGGGGGGGGGGGTGAGGTGTGTGTGGGGGGGTGAGCTGTGTGTGTGTGTGTGGGGAGGGGGTGATGTGTGTGTGTGGGGTGAGGTGTCTGTGTGTGGGGAGGTGAGGTGTCTGTGTGTGGGGGGGTGATGTGTGTGTGTGGGGTGAGGTGTCTGTGTGTGGGGGGTGAGCTGTCTGTGTGTGTGTGTGGGGGGGGGGGGGGGTGATGTGTGTGTGTGGGGTGAGCTGTCTGTGTGTGTGTGTGGGGGGGGGTGATGTGTGTGTGTGGGGTGAGGTGTCTGTGTGTGGGGGGGTGATGTGTGTGTGTGGGGTGAGGTGAGGTGTCTGTGTGTGTGTGTGTGTGTGGGGGGGGGTGATGTGTGTGTGTGGGGTGAGGTGTCTGTGTGTGGGGGGGTGAGCTGTCTGTGTGTGTTTGTGGGGGGGGGGTGATGTGTGTGTGTGGGGTGAGCTGTCTGTGTGTGTGTGGGGGGGGGGGGGTGATGTGTGTGGGGTGAGGTGAGGTGAGGTGTATGTGTGGGGGGGTGATGTGTGTGTGTGGGGGTGAGGTGTCTGTGTGTGTGGGGGGGTGATGTGTGTGTGTGTGTGTGAGGTGTCTGTGTGTGTGTGTGTGTGTGTGTGTGGGGTGGGGGGTGATGTGTGTATGTGGGGGGGTGAGGTGTCTGTGTGTGTGTGTGTGTGTGTGTGTGTGGGGGGGGGGGGGGGGTGATGTGTGTGGGGGGTGTGTGTGTGGGGGGGTGAGGTGTGTGTGTGTGTGGGGGGGGGTGAGGTGTCTGTGTGTAGGCGGTGAGGTGAGGTGTCTGTGTGTGTGGTGTGTGTGTATGTGTGTGTGTGTGTGTGTGTGTGTGTGTGTGTGTGTGTGTGTGTGTGTGTGTGTGTGTGTGTGTGTGTGTGTGTGTGTGTGTGTGTGTCCTACTCTGGTATCAACATGAGAAAAGGCAGATTGAAGTAGAGTTTGGACTTGAACATGTTTGACTATATAAATGATATCAATGGTGTTAACTCATTGAGTGCCAATGACGACTTTAGTCGTCAATTCATTTAGTGACGTAGAGTGCCATTGACGACTAAAGTCGTCAATTGCGTTTTTTGACGGGGGGATGTCGATCTAAGCCTCTTACATCGCCTCTTACAATATGGGAGCTATTGAATGTGTCTAACCTATTTTACAGAACCCTTAGGTGGCGACAGTGCTCTCCAGATTACAGAAATGTCAGGAATACAGCCTGAAAAAGCCGTGATCAAAGCGAAACCGATCATGCTGCAGCCCAGAGCCATGTAGATTGCTCTGGCTGCTGCTTGACGGTGCCTGGCAACAGCAATCAATCTGCGCACACAACTGCGCTCCTCTGCCTCTGTCTGTCTGTCTGCATATAGTTTCTCCACACGATTACCCACCAGAAAGGCAGCACCCGACCCCGAAGGGCCAAACCTTTACCTGCAGTCCCGTTTGGCATTTCCTTGTCGCGCTGTGAGCTGTCGCAGCGCTGTCGCGCTGTGAGCCGCTGTGAGCCGCACCGCCCGCAAAAACGGAGGCTCCAAAAATAGACTGGGTGCTTGTGGGGAGGAGTTTGCAGCTCAGTGGGGGAGAGGGGGGTGGGGCACGCAGGCTCCACAGAACTACACCAGGTCACTACATCAGAAAATATTAGCTAGAGTCAGTGAATGTGCTTGAAATGCTGCCTTTCACAAAAGGGTGAATATCTCAGCTTCTAGATAGAAATGCATGTTTTTGCTGTTTTTGACCTATCTTCTCCGGCTGATAACTAAAGAACGAAAAATGGTATCAATAAACTTTTTTTTGCTGATGATACAATAGAGTCTCCTTGTTCATTTTGCGTGTTCGGTGTTTACATTACAGTAATATCACACAATATTCTGTGGGCCTCGAGAAATCACTGAAAACGCTCTGAAACTCTGGCACTGGGAGCGTCCGTTCTCCAAAAGTGGCTGGCACTCAATGAGTTAAAAGCAGTGTTATGCTTTGACAGAGACATGAGAATAGCCTCCTTTGTTTCAGCTAAATAAAGTATTAAACAGTCAACTGCTGACATGGAAAGTCCCTCACAGCAGCTTGTGACATCTCTTCATTCAGTCCTGCTGTGAATGAAGATGATGGCTGATAGAATGTGTCACCATGAAACTGTGATGAATTAAAGGTCAAAGTGTTCATAAATCAACAGATAATAAACAGCTCTATTAGAATCAAAAGAGTTTCTGTATTGAGTCTTGTTGTCTCATCAGATGCCTGTGAACTCACACTGGACCCAAACACAGCAAACAGACGCCTCCTCCTGTCTGAAGACAACAGAAAGGTGACGTGGGTGAGAGAGAAGCATCCATATCCTGATCACACAGAGAGATTTGACTCCTGGCCTCAGCTGCTGTGTAGAGATGGTCTGACTGGTCACTGTTACTGGGAGGTGGAGAGGAAAGGAAGGGTTGATATAGGAGTGACTTACAGAGGAATCAGCAGGAGAGGAGCGGGTGATGACAGCAGGCTTGGAGGGAATGAAAAGTCCTGGAGGCTGAGGTGCTCTGATGCTGGTTACTCTGCCCAGCACAATAACAGAGACACAAACATACCTCGCCGCTCCTCTGTCACTAACAGAGTCGCAGTGTATCTTGACTGTCCTGCTGGCTCTCTGTCCTTCTACACAGTTTCCTCTGACAAACCTCTGATTCATCTCCACACGTTCAACTTCACCTTCACTGAACCTATGTACCCTGGGTTTCTGTTAGACTGGACTGGTGGTTCCTCAGTGTCTCTGTGTCAGATAGAGGAGTGAGAGAAACACACTGACCAAACACAGCTGCTGACATGATGCTTCACTCTGTACAGGATCACACACACACACACACACACACACACACACACACACACACACACACACACACACACACACACACACACACACACACACAGTCTGTTGTTGATGATTGACAGGTTAAAATCTCTTTCTTTTGGATCTTTGTTATGTTTGTATTTTATTCATGTCACCAAACTAAACATCTCTCATGTTTCCAACAATTTAAGATTAAATTCACATTGTTTGATCGTGTTGGTTTCAAACATTTGATTCTATACTTTTTAATAACTTTGACTAAACATGTGATTACAATGTTCCTCAAATCAAATCATATCTTGTTGATATGAGGTCATGAAGAGATGAGTGTGTAGTGTGCATATAAGTATCATCAACATCTGCCATTAAACAAATCTGACCCATTCTCCTTAGTTCACTATTATTTAATACAAAACGTGTGTGTGTGTGTGTGTGTGTGTGTGTGTGTGTGTGTGTGTGTGTGTGTAGCTGTGGCTGAAATCATCCTGATTCATTTGCTGATTGTTGTGGTAAAAACTGTTAGTTTGATGATTTGAGGAGTCAAATGATTTCAGTTGACTTCCAACATGTTGCCACAGCACAGCAGAGCCTCTACACCTCATCTCAAACGGTTTCATATCAAGATTAGAGACACATTTACAAGGTTTTGCAATGCGTCCATTCTTCTGTCTAGCGCTTGATGTTCACGTGTGTGGTTGTTGATTGGTCAGATTTACAAGTGACCCACGTGGCCACCACACAAACCGCATTCTGATAGGCTGTTGACCCCCCCCCCCCCCCACCCCCGCAATGTGCGCCAAAGTGGTTTGGTCCATCCATTTTTTCCCACACTCGGCAGTTTAAACTGCAGCGCGCGACTCTATGGAAGTGTGTGTGTGTGTGTGTGTATGAGGGGTGGATTGTGCCATTGATGTACTCACAGAGCAGCCACTCATGTCGAACGTCGCCTACCCCCACGCGTGAGAAGCTACGTGACGTGTGCCGTACGTGTCCATCGTCGCCTACTCAGCTACGTTACGTGACGTGCGTCTGCATTAGAGCCAAAGTTACGCCCACTTCCTGTTTAAGCAAACGCATCAGAGCATTCGTCCGCCATTCTTTTTTCCATCAACATTTTGTAAAATGTTTACAACAATCGTACAACAATGATTCGGGTATATTTAGAATCATGAAAGACCATTTCACCCGCCAAAACTGGTGGGTGAATGGCTCTGGTGCATTATGCCTAATCCGGAATTTGGCGTGACTTTGGCTCTCATCCTGCCTGTAGTGTCTGTGTGATTGTGATTGTGTGACAATAAACAATAGTCCCGTGATTCCCAACCGTTTCCATATCAAGGACCCTAATCCACATTAAGATCAGGTTTTGTCTCATCGTACCCAAATCATAGATAAGCTATATATGTTAATTTAGATGATTTTGTGCAGAATTCCATGATCATTCTTGTAGGCTACATTCTGTAATTTATTTTAGGTTCCTGTAGGCCTACATTAAGTAGGCCTAATTGTGGAGTTTAACATTAACAATAACAATAACATTAACAACCTCCTTAATTTTTACTATTATCATAGTATTGTTGTTGTTGTTCAAAATGTAGGCTACAATACAAATATTTTGGGAACATTGCCAGCCAGGCAGACTGAATGTAAATGTAGCCAAACTAATGGAACAGGGGGTCAGCATTTACAACTTGTCTTATTTAATTTTCACATCCATAACACAGGGATCTTGTAGCCTATGTCTGAAATGCAAAAATCAGTGTTCTAGAAGAAACATTTAAACTGAATGAGCTAGCATCATGTGTGTTCATGTTGTGACTGCTTGAAACTTCTATGGAAAGTTTGTCAACCTTGTCATGCCTTACAGCAGGGTTGAAGTTTCAATAGAATATAAACTGACCCGCACTCAGGAAAACAGTTTTCTTTTCTTACATGATGTCCATGGTGCAGCCAGACGTTTCGACCACTGCCTTCTTCAGTAGCTGCATTTTGTAACGTTTTTTTTGGGGGGGTGAGCACATTGGTTGTTGAAACATTACAGCAAGGGTGCACTGCCCTTTTTGCTCAACATGATCTACCAACCGCCCCCCCACCCAATATCAAAAAACATGAATAAAAAAACACACATTGCTGCACAGACATACCACAAGACAATACATTTCATGCTGTTTTATGGTTGTTTAGGTTCCTACATTAATATGCAGTGGTAGTTGGAAGTCAGTTAGGAAAGGCTAAGAGGTTTCAGGAGCAATTTCAATATGATTGATGTTTTCTGTATTCATCAGTAAGTGGTAAACCTTTTTCAGTGCCCTTGATAGAGAACTGCACAGCCGGTGTCATCAATTGTAATGCAGTTACAGATAGACCTGATATCAGAGTTAACCCTATGTGAAAACTTTTTCTTAAAATGTAGGCTACCTGTAATACCTTACACTAAAATAGACAGGAACATTTTGAGGTTTTGTTATCTATTATGCATTTATCTTTTTGTCTGGGGCATGTGGCTGATGAGTTTGAGACCGCTGTTCAACAGAACTGAATCACAGCCCCCAATCATCACATTTTCCCTCCACCAACTGCAACAGGTAACAGCAAAAATATTTGTCTTGCTCTCACTTCAAATAGCGAGACAAAAATAATATACAAGGAATAGTATTTAATAAATTTCACACACAGTAAGACTAGCACCTTTTTTATTTAGGCCTAACTGCTACACCAATGAGGCTCTTTTTTTATTTGTCTGTCTACTGGTGGACAGTTTAAACCAAGGGAAAAAATGGAGCCACATGGCATTGGCCTTGAAATCTGTGCGCTGTGTGAATCCATCCATATAGTCAGAGTGGACATTGTTGAGGATTGTAAAGACCTGGGAGTGTACATTGACAAAGACTGGAAGGTCCACAAGTAGCCGACTTCAACTCGACAGCGCTGCTTAATCCAGAACCTTACTTCCGGGCGGGAACTCTTGAGAGTAAAAAAACTGGTCCATTGGAGTGAATGGAGATGTTGCGACTCTTCTATATAGATGGCTCTGGTTTGACTGCCCCCCCCCCCCCCCCACACACACACCATGCATTGCCGGAAAGGCTTCCTCGAGCTTGGCCTTCACCTCTGTCGCTGTCCCATCAGTAGGAAATATGAGTTTTCCGGCCAATGACTGTTTAGTCTGCAGATAAAACACAATGACAAAAGGGTTTTATTGAGTAGACGCAGTATATATAAAAGTATATTAGTATGTAGTAATAGTGAAGAAGTGACGCAGTAGTATATATAAAAAACTAAATTGCACTGCTAAATCCTGTGGGTGCAGAGGCTGTGTGGATGCTTATGTCGGCTGACATCTCCATCCTTGTTTAAACAGCCCATGTTATCCTGGATGGGCTGCTGCAGAGGGAAATTAAAGTCTGCTTAAGAAGCTCCATCTGAACAGGACAGCCCTCCTCTACTTCACTGCCAAAGTGAACGTCACTTCCTTTACGTTCCAAATTACATCTTAAAACATTGATTCAGTATTCTGTAGTGGAATACATTTTAAAAGTAACTATCCCAACACTGCCTAAAGGTGACTATTTGCATGACTGTCTAAAGTCAACAGACTAAATCAGAGTTTCATCTTTTTTTTTCTAATTAAGGATCACTTGGCAACGGCAAAGCACATTGTAGTCTAGATTGGGAAAGTCTCATCCCTTGTTACCTGAAGTAGCTGTTTCTCCACATCTTCGAGTTTCTGTCAAAGCAGCTTCAGGTCCGTCTTGAAGCCCTCCACCTCCATGGCCCTCCTCTTCTACTGCGCCTTGGAATGCCGAGTCATCAGCTGAAGACGCTTGGCCCTCTTGTGTGAACGCTCCTGCACACAAATAATTAGTTGGTATTTGTAATTGGAAGAAAAGTGTTGCTACCTTCCAAGTACACAAAATATGAACTTAAATCATGTCTGTTGTTTACCACTCAGATTTGAATAAGCATCAATCCTACTGGTGTACCTTGAATATCTCCCTGCCCATGTCCCTTTTCTCTCTGATTTGGGACAGCTCAGTGTCCAGGGTGATACACTGCTCCCTGTACATCTCGTCTCCTCCTCTCCCACCCGTGTCTCCCATCTGCTCCTCTCCTCTCCTCCTCTCCTGCCCTGCCCTCCTCTCCTCTCCTCTCCTCTCCAGGGGCGCCGTATAGGGGGGGAAAGGTAGGACGATTCTAAGGGCCCTTGAAGCTGACAGGGGCCCTGTCAGCTTCAAGGGCCCTAAAAGCTTGGACACTAGGCAATTTTTTGCAGTATTAAATTATTAACCTATTGTAATGACTATACTATTTTATTCAATGTACTAGTAAAACGAATTTCTTCTTTTTGGCAAAAAAGAAAAAATCCTCTTGCACACACACCCCCCTTCGATTTTCAAGAAATGGTTTCTCCCTGCCTGGCTGAGTCTGACAGGAAAAATAGGCACGCCTCCCATCCAGGCAGCGTGGGGCAGCACGCAGCAGCAACACTACGCAGTGCGCGCTGAGATCAGATGAGAGGAGAGAGCAGAGAGGAGACGCAACCAGCAACATGCCAAAAGCAAAGTCAGGTTTCAAAAAGAGAAAGGATAGGCAAGAAAGAGAGCAGAGAGAAAAAAGAGGACAGCAGTGCCTCACGCAGTTTTATAGGAAGGCAGGCGAGTGAGCTGGACTGGTGCAGCTGTCTGCCTGTCTCTGTGTGAGGCGGGGCAGATAGCCTACGCTACGTGAATCACTCTGTTAACCTAGAGAACTGTCTAGTCTGTCTGGCGCCATCTGAACATTTTATTCAACTTTTCTTAACTACTGGAAATTACCCTGTTAGACCTTAGTGAAATATGCTTACTTCACAGAGTGTTTACATTTCCCTCCTGTCCTGTCTAGCGAACATTTAATCAATGCAAACAATTGTTTGCAAGCCGCTCTTGGTCAGTGATAGTAAATGGGCAACAGAGAAGAACATCCCATCCCCACTGTATCAGTCCTGTTATTGTTTATTTTATTTTTATTCAGTGTGCAATATTTTTACATGTGAGCATTTTACAGTGTGTTTTATTTAATTTTATATGTACAATTATGTACAAAAGCAATTGCACAAGTTTCTATGCACTTTACCATTAAAATTACATTTAGACTGTAAAAGATGGCCTTTAGCACATTTCTTATAGCATGATGATGCCGGCAGGGAGAGGTGACATGGTGAGTGAGAAAAGGAGAACATAATGATATTAAGACTGAATAATGATATCACAACAGTCTCATGCTAAACACTCCTGTTGGACTCCACATGTGTATCAATATTATTTCTAGTCATTAGTTGATAGTATTTCTTTGTTCCCTCTGGACCTGGTGTATTCAGGGCAGAGAGAGAGTATGATGATTCAACAGGGATGGTGGTGAGATGAAGGTGGGTGAGAAAAGGAGCAAATATTGATGGTTAAGACTGAATAATGACAACACTACAGTGTTATCCTAATATAATTTAAAATGCGATATTATCCTCTAAATCAGCTTCAAACAGCCCAAATTTTTCGCCGCCGCCCTTCGGACGCCGGCATCAGTGGGGCCCATGCTATGTCCTGTCATGGGGCCCCAAATCCCTGGCGGCGCCCCTGCTGCTCCTCTCCTCTCCTCTCCTCTCCTCTCCTCTCCTCTCCTCTCCTCTCCTCTCGTTGTCTCTCCTGGAATAGAGGGACACACGAACCGCTCTCCAATTAAAGCAGTGGGACATAAAAGAAGAAGACATCAACAGTAATCTTCACAGTAATCTAAAAAATAATATCGATGATAGAGATCAATCAAGACATTTTTCATGCTGTAACCTCAGCCTTACCCATCATGCGCTTCCAAAGTTATACAGCTGGACAATGCCAGCAATCATGTTGTCATTAAAATCATCTGATGAGTCGAGTAGAGGGAGACTTAGAACAAACCCGCAGGTAATATAAATATATATATATATATATATATATATATATCCTATATATATATATATATATATCCAAGTGCTATAGGAATTAAAGTTATTTTATGGCAGCCTGTATTGTGGAGTCTCGTCAGCCTACCCCCTGACAGGTGAGAGCGTGAAGACAGCCAGCCACCACAGTGACGTCAGAGCCGGGGGATCCCGACAGAAACGCTGTCTAGGCCACGTCATCAGTGATATATTTCCCCAATTATGTACTGAATCAGTGGGACCGATAGCAGCCGGGCGCTGTTAGGAACAGAGCACCCGGCTGGAACAGATCCCCCAATTAGTGGCCCTAGAAAGCAGACTCCGCTCTGAATCTCACTGTGTGGCCGGTTTTCCTCCAGAAGGAAGCGCTCCTTGCTGTCGGGCGGTAAGTCATATTCCCACTCCTCTCCTTAAACATACTCATGTCGTGATATGTTGCCTGACCGACCCTCTCTTTTCTCGTCCACAGGCACGTTACTGGAGCAATTAAAAGAGGAACTGAGCCCTGGCTACGTGGTGGGGAGAAAACCCCTGCGTTGGCCCAGAGGCTAACCCCTCCTGCCTAAGTTATATATTTCATGGACATACACCGATAAGGGAAGAATTTAATTTTGGTGAATAAAACAACGCTTCCTGCGTTTAAAACTGCTTTTTGTGTCTTGGTTTGAATCAGAGTTACCACAGTATACACTAGAAGGCAGATTTCATTTCTGCACAATTACACAGGTCATAGGACTTCTTTGTGGTGACTGTACAAAAGCTCACTTACTTCCTGAAAACTTCACTGGGGCTGAGATTTGTGGCAGAGGAGCTGCTGCCCACGATGGTATTCTTACCACAGAGAGCAACATTGGCCACATGGTCACAGGACCAGGGTAAAGAAAGTAGGGGTGGGGGAAAAAATCGATTCACCTAAGTATCGCGATTTTTAATGTCACGATTTTTTGGATCGATCTTTTATTCCAGAATCGATAATCAAATTTTTTTTTTTTTTTTTTTTTTTTTTTTTTTGCCCGCAGTCAGGCCACTCACTGAACAGCAGGCCAGGCGCCGCCTACTGGTTTACTAGTGGTTTTATTACTTTATTAGTTAGTCTGAAGTAATAATTACACTTCAGGGTTAAAGTGGGTGCATCTCATTGTAAAATTGGACTTCAAACGGCCCAAATCTGGCTTCAAACGGCCCAAATTGGGCTTCAAACGGCCCAAATTCCACGCGCGTCGGCCCATATCGGCCTGGCCTGCAGCCAAAGCATACAACATAGCAATAATGATCCAATTGTCACAGGACGGAGAGCAGACGGAAATTTCTTGGCCATAGGGGTCAAGTAAAAACGCTGTCATAGGTTAATCCTACCCCATTTGGGCCCGCCTAGGTAAAACCCAAGTTGGATCAGGAATTCCACGGATTACAATCCAAATGGTTCCTTAATTTTTACAAGCAAGCAGTCAAGAAGCATAAGCAGTTTTATTCTTAACATCAATAAGTAGCTGGATTTAAAATAAAAATGAAAATAAAAATAGCTAAGAAATCCTTTCAACTGACCTGAAAAAGAAGTTTTTAATTATACATGTATTTGGTTAGTTCATTAATCAAAATTTTAATGTGTACATTCCCAGAGACCAAAGCCTGGCCATCTGAGATTCGAACCCGGGACCTCTCTTCTCACAATGTGCTGTGTCTCAGAGCAGGTCCTATCTTCTCTGGGGGAAAGGTCAGCGCATAGAGTGTATGCTCTAAACTTTATTTCATAAGATATCTAAACCACTCAGTCAATCAGTAGGATATATAAGCACAATATGCATCAATGCACATACAATATAAAAAGTAATTAGTAAAAATTAGTAATATCCTACAAGTAAACTGAATAGTATTTTAATACAAGTTAAATGATAAATACTTGCAATTAAGTGAATACTATAAACGTAATATCAAAAAGCAACAAGGAGATTGAATAATGAGCAATAACAATCAAGCATGAGAGAAAAACATCACTCATTAGGTTTTTAAAATATATAGTGGTGTTTTCCTCCTCATAGAGATTCTGCATCCTGCGGGCCCCCCGTGGAATGTCCCCCCACCTCTGCTGATCCTATCGTATCCATTTGTCCCAAAGATAACCCTATAAACTTGTAATGTTTTCCAGACCTGTACTAAACAGGGCTCAACATGAAAGCTTGTCGTAAATAAAGCATTGTGCACCTTATCAGCTGGACCATTTGAACCTTAACCTCTCCAGGGCCTGCCTTTTGTCCCCTTTAGAGAGAGAGAACTTTCCATTCCCCCCTCTCATATGCTTACATGAAGAAATGTTTATTTTCCAATTTGAAGTGAAGGTTCCTATCACTTGCAGCTCACCCAAGGACCTAGATGTGTATTTCAGGCAGTGGTGGAAGAAGTACTGAAAGTTTGTACTCAAGTAGAAGTAATGTTACCTTACTGAAATATTACTCAATTACAAGTAAAAGTACTGGTGTTAAAAATATACTTAAGTAAAAGTAAAAAGTACTCTTCTAAAAAACTACTCAGAGTATTAGTTACTTTTTTAACCATCGATTTTTTTTAAGCATATTTCTCTAATAAATGATATGAATGAAAGATCAATCCCTTCTTAGTATCAACAGGGAGCAAAACCCTAAATAACTGAAAACTGGTGGGTGGGAGGGGTCTGTCAGTCACACCTGCTTTGCTCTTCCCCCAGATGTTATTCATTTGTAATAATACTGGTAAGCATTTGACTCTTAAAGAGGACAGGAAACATTTGATCATATGAATCTAGTTAATTTGCATGTCACCTCAGAGAAGACAGGACACTGCTTTCAAGTCTGAAATGTACCTAGATTTGCTAGAAGGATGAACATTTCACCTTTTTTTTACAGAACTGTTTTTGTATTGCTTAACTGTGAGTCTGTGACTGTTTTATTTCTGAACAGAAGGATTAGCCTCGCCTCCAATAAACAAAAACCCCTGATGCTGTTGCTGTGCATTTATTTGAAAAGGAATAGGGCCCACATGATATGCAAGTAAAATAATAATAGCAGCACAGACATCAGCACTCAGCAACACTTTTTCCAACAATAAAGAAAATAAATGTTATTCACATACCGAGTAACTGTTATCCTTATGATTAGTTTCCCGACTTTTCAAGATGTGCTCTGTACTGATACTGAACCAGTGGAAACAACTATTATGAAATTAATGGTTGTATTTTAATTTAAATATTTGCTTTGATTGAAACAAAAATCTTGTCATTAGTATTTTTTTTATAGCCTATAGCAAGCTGTTAGGCGTTAAACAGGTCATAATTCCCTCTCTCAATTTTATATTGCTGTGAAAACACATGTATTGTGCACTGCAAACTATTTGGGCTTATTTTTATTGTTTTTTTTTACGGAATACACATTGAATATCCACACTGGGTAGACTAGCCTCTATACCTAATATATACAATCAATGCTGTCTATACCCATGGTCACCTATTAGGCTACATTGCCGCCTGCCCTCATGACGTGTCACAGACCGCATATTTTGGGATTATTTTATCAAGTGGATTATGTCAACGAACGGGACTTGCGTGGCGTCCGTGATCGACCCCGAGGATTTCCTAGCCTCCAGCCCCCCTCATGGTCTCTTGAGCTTGATAATAGATTCAAGCTCCTGGAGGATGAGATCGAAAACCCGCCTGATCCCCTGTACTCCTCAGTACTTCCTCCGCTGAACGTGCCTCCCAGCCCGGGGGCGCCATTCAACATACGGAGCAGCGCCCAGTTTCCACCGCTGTCCGGGCTTTCGTCTCCGTCGTCTCCTCCGATGTCGTCTGCAGTGCCTGCTCGCCCTGCTTGGTCCCTGTCTGGCAGCGCCCAGCTTCCACCGCTGTCCGGGTCTTCGCCTCCCTCGTCTCCTCCGATGTACGCCGACTCGCCTGCAGTACCTGCCCGTCCTGCTTGGTCCCTGTCCGGCAGCGCCCAGCTTCCACCGCTGTCCGGGTCTTCGCCTCCTTCGTCTCCTCCGACGTACGCTGGTTCGTCTGCAGTACCTGCTCGTCCTGCTCGGTCCCGATGCGGCACCCGACTCCGGCTGTTGAAGGAGGCCGCCTCCAATCGCCCTGAGCAGACCAACAGGAGTATCCCAGCTCGCCCCCTCTCTTCTCCCGCTGTGGGTTCTGGTGCTGGTCCTCTCCCTCCGCCCGGCCCTGGTCCCCCTGGTCTTACGGGGATGTCACCGAACCCGCCTTGCTCGAGTGAAGTGGCCGCTATCTTTGGTTTGATCACTAATGTCGTGCATTTTACACCGGCCCTGGGGGGAGCTCGTGTCCCCCCCCTCTCACAGCCACTTCCTCCGCTATTACAAGTAATATCTCCTTCAATGTCCGCACCCCCTCCATCCACTCTTATTATTGGCGATTCAATTGTAAGGGGTTTTAAAAAGAAGTCTGTGGCCACGTTCTGTTTTCCAGGGGCCAAGGTAACAGATATCACGTCAAAAAGGGCATCCGAAAAGCTTAGAAGGGATTACACAGCTCTCCTGGACTTTCTCTCGGTCCACAACAAACGTGTGTTTGTTTCTGGCCCGCTCCCCCCTCGTAATCGCGGGGTGGAACGATTTAGCCGCACATTGGGTTTTCACACCTGGCTCGAATCAACTTGTGCAACTCGCAACATAGTTTTTATCGATAATTTTAACCTTTTTTGGAATCGCCCTGCTTTCTTCCGGCCTGATGGCATTCACCCCAATGCCTTGGGCTCACGCATTTTAACTGATAATTTGTTTTATAAGATCCACACTAGCCGAACATGACTAGCCACCTCCATGCGTCCACTTCCGGTCACTCCTGTCCCACACCTTAGAAACTCCCTCTCCACCAAGGATCACGTTAGTTCCCCCCCCCCGCTATCGTCAACTCCAGTCGCCTCCCCCACTGCATTGCAGACAACAACTTTGTCAGTCAGTCAGACACCCGATCATCGAACAGTAAGAAACATTCCCCTCATTCACATCTCCCGGGTGCGCCTCCGACGCCGCACTTCACACTCTGGCATTAACCACAACAACTTAATAACGGTTCCTACCAGAAATCCCCCTATTTTCCCCAGCAGCACACGGACAAAACTGGACGATCTGGCATCTACACAAGAGTTTCAGGTCGCTAATGGCCTGAAATTCATGCACCTAAATGTTAGGAGTTTACTCCCCAAACTGGACTTGGTAAATATTTTAATCAATGATGCCTCTCCTGACGTTTTAGTGATTTCAGAGTCATGGCTGTCCCGCAGAACTGAGGATTCTGATGTTGCTATTATTAATTTTAATTTGTTTCGTGTGGATAGGAGAGCCAAGGGAGGAGGAGTTATAGTCTATGTCAGAGAGCATTTAGTGACACATGTGTTGGCATCCTCCTCCATTCCCAAGTATTATGAGTGCATTGTTTTGGATGTTTGCACGGGAGGCGATTCACACATAACGGTCGCAGGTGTGTACCGCCCCCCCTCCGCCCCGAGCACGGCCATTGATGACCTTGGAAGGGTCTTCTCACAACATATTAACTCTGAATTCATTCTCCTTGGCGACTTGAACCAGGACTGGCTGACTGAGTCCTCCTTCAGTCTAAAACAGCTCTGTATTCAGTTAGATTTAACACAGCTCATTCAACACACAACAAGGCCGAATACAAAACACCCCTCCAGATCCACTTTGATAGACATAATTTTGACCAACAGACCACTCAAATATCCCCAAAGTGGGGTATTCGCTCAAGGCATCAGTGATCACTGCCCTATAGGATGTATCAGACAAATAAAAATTAGTAAATCTAAAAGTAACTATATAAGAAAACGTTACTTTAAGCACTTTGTAGAGCAGGGCTTTTTGCATGATCTTTATTACGCGGATCTAGAGAGGCTGTGTCTAATTCCTGATGCTGAATTAGCCTCAGCTCATTTTTCTTTTGTTTTCAACTTAGTAGCTGATAGGCACGCACCGTATAAAAATCTAAGAGTGAAAAATCGCTCCAGTCCCTGGTTCACACAGTCTGTGAAATCTGCCCTACGTCTCAGGGACTCAGCCTGGTCCAATGCCAGATCTTCTGGTAATTCAGCAGATTGGTGCCACTTCAGGATGAGAAGAAATAAATGCACTGCCGTAATCAGAAAGGCCAAATCTGATTATTACTTAGCCTCACTCAATGATTCCCAGCAAAATTCAGCAAAATTTTGGAAAATAGTGAAATCTTTAAAACATGCACCTAGTTCCGCCCTTCCCCCTCAGATCACCGGCGAGCACGGTTCTATCACCGATAAACAGCAAATGTGTGACGCCTTCAATCGTCATTTCAGCTCTGCCGGGTTTGCATTTGAAAGGTCATTGGCCAATTCGACTTCCGCAACAACATTACCCCCTGTTCCACCCTCCCTGGATCCTTTGATTCCCCCTCTCTTCCACGACCGATTCTCTCTCAGCCCGATTAGCATTAGTGAAGTTCAACAGGCATTGTCTAAATTAAACGTTAAGAAATCAAAAGGAGAGGACGATATTGCCCCCTTCTTTCTTCGCCTTAGCGCACAACTGATCGCCTCCCCGATTGCGCATTTATTTAATTTAACATTTACTTCGGGCGAAATTCCTTCCATTTGGAAATTCGCTCAAATCATACCTTTATTTAAAGGTGGCGACCCGAGTATTCTTGACAATTACCGTCCAATCTCCAAATTATGTTGTCTTGCTAAAGTCCTGGAAGCTCTAGTAAATGAGCAGCTTCGAATATTCATGGACTCTTACAGTGTTCTTCAAACGCAGCAATCAGGTTTTAGACCAAAATATAGCACAATAACGGCTTCCTCTCTTGTAATAAACGACATACAAAACTGTCTTGATGCCCGCCAGCACTGCGCGGCTATCTTTATTGATCTGTCAAAGGCGTTTGACACGGTAGACCACAATATACTTCTGAGTAAACTGTCCTCCATTGGCTTAGACAGACAATCAGTCACATGGTTCTCCAATTACCTCACGGGGAGAAAACAGTCCATAGTTACAGACAGTACGCGGTCTAACACTCTTCCTATTAATAAAGGGGTCCCTCAAGGTTCTATCTCAGGCCCAACCCTGTTCACGCTCTATATAAATAACATTCTCTTTCCTAGTGAGCTCTGTAATGTCCATTACTATGCAGACGATACGATCTTATATTGTGTCGGGGATACCCCCGCCCAGGCCGTCGCAAGCTTACAATCTGCCTTCAATGCTTTTCAAAATTCCCTGTTTAACCTCAAATTGGTTCTAAATTCCAAAAAGACAAAATGGATGCTTTTTTCCAGGTCCCCTTCCATCATGGACAGCCTTAGCATAGTAACCCTACAAGGCGAAGCTATTGAAATTGTTGAATCCTATAAATACCTTGGTATCTGGGTGGATAGCAAACTATCCTTCAATGAGCATATTGAGCACCTTGTAAAAAAACTTAGGAGGAAAGTTGGATTCTTGTACAGAAATAAGTCATGTTTCTCTGCATCCTCTAGAAAACAATTGGTTCAATCTTTAATACTGTCTGTTTTTGACTATGGTGATATTGTGTATATGCATGCCTCATCTTCTGCCTTGAAGTCACTTGACGGCGTGTATCACAGCGCGCTGCGCTTCATAACTGGAGATAAATTTCTTACTCACCACTGTGTTCTGTACGAAAAGGTGTGTTGGCCCTCTCTTTCAGTCAGAAGAGAACAGCACTGTCTTTTGTTTATTTATAAAGCCCTAATCGGTCAGCTTCCTCCATATCTGTGTTCACTTCTCACTCATGCAACCAATCGCAACGGCACACGCTCACAGTCTTACATCAGGCTGCGTGTCCCGCGTGTGAGGACCGAGCAAGGAAAGACTGCTTTCTCGTACTATGCACCGGTCAAATGGAATTCACTGCAGGACATTATAAAATTGGATCAATTACTTCCTCTGGTCTCGTTCAAGGCACTCCTTCGCGACACCTTATGTGAGAGATGCACATGTTTTTAGCTAATTGTTCTATTGTCGACGGACTCTAGTTGCAATTTGCTCTGTTTTGATTTCTACTTGCTTTAAATTGACCTTGTTGTTTTGATTGTTCTTTTCACTTGTCCTGTTTGTCTGAAACTTTTTGTATATGTACTTTTGTAGCAGGGCACTCTTGAAAATGAGGGCTTGCTCTCAAGAGGCTTCCCTGGGTAAATAAAGGAAATCAAATCAAATCAAATCAAATCAATGCATACCTTGGGTGGCATTTGGCTTCAGGTTTGTCTTTCACTTTGGTGAAGGGTTCAGCATCATGTCGCTTCCTCCTGAGTCCTGTGTCGACTGGTCTGTCACGCAAGTTCGCAACCAAATTAATGATCAAATTAGCAGTGAACAGGGGGGCATGTCGCGTCACGCGTGATGCACGTGATTCCATCCTTAATCGAATTTGAATTAAAAGTGTTATTTAGACAGTCACTGTCTGCACGGCACGGCAGCACACATGCTTGAGTCAGTGACAGAGACAGGGCGCTTGACAGCGAATTCAGCGGACAGATCAGAGGGGAAAGACTGGCGGGGGGGAATTAATGCAAACGGCCGCTACTCGATAACAGTATCGATAAGGTCGGACCTTATTGATTTTCGGGTTTCGAGTCGAGTCCCATCCCTACCTACGAGCGGCTTGAAATCCCCGTCTCTGCCGGTCATGCCGGAAAACAACATCTAACCTGTGGGCGTCTCCCCGCCCCCCCATTTCATGGTTTTCATTGCCCCGTTTGCGATCAGCTGATAGAGTTTATTGGCTGCGTAAAATGCAGATCAAAGGTTTGGATGTTTGGATTTAATTAATTCAAATTGTACTCAGTACTCAGTATGATTTAAAAAGTAACGAAGTAGATTACATGGTGCAATCCATACTTAAGTAAGAGTAAAATTACAGACTTGAAAAAATAACTTTTAAAAGTACAAGTACCCAAAAAAAGTACTTAATTACAGTAACGTGAGTAGTTGTAATTCGTTCCTTCCACCCCTGATTTCAGGAACAGAACATTTAACACATAATAAAAGATATATTTGAATTAGCAAACGATAACATCATCTCTGTAGTTGCATAGTTTCACACCAGCAGGAGTAGTTAGTTAGGATACCTTCACCACCCACCCCTTGTCAGAAACGCCAAAATCGAGGGGGCGTGTTTAGGACACCTACGTCATCAAAGGGGCGTGGCTTCTTTTTGTACAAAAGTCCATTTTTCAGTTGTTCCTTAACACATTCAGTGCCAGCGACGCCATATGGCGTCATTAGAAATTTACCGTACAGTGCCAGCGACGCCAAATGGCGTCATAACTCGATTTTTTTTTTTGACGGGGGGGTGTCGATCTATGCCTCTTACATCGCCTCTTACAATATTCAGAGGTATTGAATGTGTCTAACCTATTTTACAGAACCCTTAGGTGGCGACAGCGCTCTCCAGATGAGAGAACGTGGAGTGAAACACACAGAAGAAGTCATTGGGGGGAAGGAAATCGCATCGCATCCGTCCGTATGCAGCGGCTTCATTGAAGCAACGTTTAGCTGTGCCCCTGCAGCAGCCAATCTGCTATCACAATTGAGCACCTCGATGTCCGCTGCAACAGCCTCCGTGTCCGCTGCAACACATGATCAGCCGTGGATTTGTTATTATTCTCAACTCGAAGCATGGGAGCTGGTACACGCGGCTGTAAAAAAGCAGGATCTAGCGGACTTTTTCAGTGCTGAGCACAGGCAGAGAAAACGAGAAAACAGCAGAGCAGAGAGACACTCCTCCCACAACGGGGGGGGGGGGGGGGGGGGGAGGAGGAGGGCACGCAGAGCCAAGTACACAACACAGACCCAGACAGCAGGACAGGGTTGGCAAACGCAAGCCAGAATATCCGATGCCCACCAGCAGCAAAAGATCAGCAAGAAGCTGCAACCAGCAGCGCATGCAGGCGCCAGCGCTGCTGGTTTCAGCTAAAAATATTATTCTTCCAAACAAAATTCCCTTGCCTTCACTGTTTTATTGAAGGAAATTATTTTTGAGGTGTGACTACATCAGAAAATTAGCTTCAGAGTCAGTGATGTGCTTGAAATGTTTAATTTCACAAAAGGCTCATTATCTCAGCTCGTAGAAAAAAAGCTCTTTTTTTCGTTCAATCAAGCTATCTTCTCCGGCTCATAACTAAAGAACGGAAAATGGGATCAATAAACTTTTTTTTGCAGGTGATAGAAGAGAGTCTCATCGTTATTTGTGCGTGTTCAGTGTTTACATTATAATTATTAAAGAAATTATATGACTGTTTTAAAATGCATTGCGGCCTATGTGGCACAGCAAGCAACCTTTTGCCCAAGGGCCGTGGCACTGAAAGTGTTAAAGTACACCTCCTCATTTTGCCCTGTGTTTAAACCATCTATGTACAAAATGCTTTAATTCACTTCTTCTCAAAGTACACTTCCTCATTTTGCCCTGTGTTTAAACCAGCTATGTATAAAAGTGTTTAATTCACTTCTTCTCAAAGTACACTTCCTCTTTTCAGCCATATCACCTAGACCAGCTGTAGTTTAAACCATCTATGTGTAAAAAGTGTTTAATTCACTTCTTCTCAAAGTACACTTCCTCATTTTGCCCTGTGTTTAAACCAGCTATGTATAAAAGTGTTTAATTCACTTCTTCTCCAAAGTACACCTCCTCTTTATTCTGCCATATCAGTATAGACCAGCTGTAGTTTTTTGCGTAATGGTTTTTTCACGATTTAATTATCAGCCCATATCAACAGCCCACCAGCAGGCCATGACGCAAGCCCGCTTCCTGTATCTAACAGGCGTCGCGAGCGAGTCTGGCGCATACAAATTGATTAAAAGGAAAAAACTGTTTTTTTTGTGTTTAGGGGGTTTGTAACAAAATGATATATTTTGTATCAGCTAAGGCCATCTGCTAGGGTATTGATTTTTTATCACGGCCAAAGGCGATTTGGCACATTTAGCAACTACTTGCTCACGAATTTAATTTCCAGCCAGCATCAGGACACGGCAGCCCCTGTGAGGCAACGCGCTTCCTGTATTACGCATCCGGGTCATTCGTGACTGGGGTGCGCGGCGGCGCAATGGTACGTATTTTTTTTGTTCCTCTTTTTTGACAGGAAACCCTCTATGGCCCAGGGGCTTATAAAGGCCATCGATATGACAGTCAGCTGGAACCGATCGCAGACTCTGTCAGTTTTTGAGGCATCAAGTTTTGACCACGTCAACAGCTACCAGCAGAAACAACGCGTTCATTCAGCATCAGCTCAGCTATTTTTTTGCTAAGATCACCGACGATCGTTGTACAGATTTGACCACGGCCAAATGCAATTTGGCCCATTTAGCAACTACTAAACTAGCCTAATATTTCTTCACACCGCTTGACCGTCAGGTGGGCGTTCCCGGCAGCACGTAACACCCCTTGAAAGCTTATCTTATACTAATGTATTGATAAAAGTTAGGCATAGCAAAACATTCTGGGTATTCCCAAGGCTATTCTGTAGATTCCCTACGCGCAACACACACAAACACACAAGCAACACCACACACACACACACCCACTCACACACACACCCATCCACACACACACACACACACATTCACAGCCAGCCACAAACACACCGCGCGTTAGATTGTGCGCTAGTTTTCCCAGCCAAACATGACACGTTGAAACATCTCAGATCACATCCCAGATCATCTGTGATATTATGTTTTTCCCCATGTTTTTCCCACTTCGGATCCAATTGTGATGTGACATCATCATGATGATTTTGATTTCGTTTGATTGGCTGAATGAATTAAATTTGATCAATTTTGTGGCTACTATTATAGCCGCTAGTTAGTTATGTTATATGGCAGTAAAATGCCACTGAATGACCAAATTGATATAACTTGATTTTTGATTTAACACCAGCGTTAGTTTGTTGTTTATAACGTGGCTATATTCATAACGTTTATATCTCGGATGCGTTATTATATTTACTGGCTATGGTTATTTCGAACCCCACATAGGTTACGCCAACCTATGTGCCCTATCAGAGTTCGTTACGTTGCACTAGTCTTCCTCCCCGTGACGAGTTGGATACAATAAACAAAACAACATGATAGCAGCAGCTGCATCACTATACGTGTGAGCGTAAGTATTAATGGTTTGCAACTTGTTTGTGTTGTACAGCATTTGGTTCAAACATATGGTGACATTGAATCAGTGTTAGCTTAGCGATAGCTAGCTAGCATACACTACGATCTGTGAATAGAATTGGCCTGGCCTTGCCATTTCTAACTAGCTAGTTTTTCTCGAATTGATATAACGTTACAGTAGCATGGACCCCTCTCGTTATGACACCCCAGACCCCGGATATCCGTGACCTACGGGTATTATTTCAAAATATGGAATATGGAATATGGAACGTGAACAAACATCTTAGTTTTATGTATCTGTTATGTGATTGGGCCCATTGTTTTTATTTTTCGTATTTTTATATGATTATTTTAATAGTTACTAACTATTAATAGTAACTAACTAGTCCTCCACACAGTATTGGTTATTATATAATAATAATAATGGTATATAATAATAATAATAATCTTTGTAATACAATTGTTATAAAATTAAAATGTTTTTTACACTTATAATATGCCAACAATAATAGCACCAGTCTAAATAACATAACTTAATTCAACTTTGATGATTATTTTAATAGTTGTATATATTAACTATATTATTATATAACTAACTAGTCCTCCTCACAGAATTGGTTAATTTACTGCGAGACTTTATGTTTTGTAGACAAGCACCAAGTATAGGCCTATATAATAATGGTATATAATAATAATCGTTGTAATACAATTGTTATAAAATTTAAATGTATATCACACTTACAATATGTTAACAATAATAGCACCATTCTAAATAACATAACTTAATTCAACTTTGCCTCTCCTCACCTCTCCTCACATCCCCTCTCCCCTCCTCTCCTCTCCTCTCCTCTCCTCTCCTCTCCTCACCTCTTCTCTCCTCTCCTCTCCTCACCTCACCTCTCCTCATCCCCCATCCCCCCTCTTCTCCTCTCCTCACCTCCCCTCACCTATCCTCTTCTCTCCTCTCCTCTCCTCTCCTCTTCTCACCTCTCCGCACCTCACCCCTCCTCTTCCCCATCCCCCCTCCTCTCCTCACCTCCCCTCACCTCTCCTCTTCTCTCCTCTCCTCTCCTCACCTCTCCTCTCCTCTCCTCTCCGCACCTCACCCCTCCTCTCACCTCTTCTCTCCTCTCCGCACCTCACCCCTCCTCTTCCCTCTCCTCTCTTCTCCTCTCCTTGCAAGCCTATAGATGAGGGATTTCAGACAATGTGTCCATTGTTACAATATTGTCAACAATAATAGTACCATTCTAAATAACATAGCTTAATTCAACTTTGGCAGGGTTAGGGTTAGGGTTAGGGTCTACCATTTGGGCTAGTGGTTGACATGGATACAACTCTTTGTTGTCCCAGGAAGTAGCTACTATACTGTCTATAGCCAGTAATATGTAATATGTAATATATTATGTAATGATATTGGCTGGGTTTCCCAAAAGCTTTGTAGCGCTATGAAGCTAATTTAACCCTTCTTAACGCCCATCAGTGCACAGAATGTCAAGATAACATGTCTCACTTGCTGGGGATGAAGTTTGGAGTGTTTTGCTTGGTGATAATGTGTTTGCTTATGAAGATTGGAGTGTTTTGTTTGTTTGGTTATGTGTTTGCTTATGAAGATTGGAGTGTTTTGCTTGGTTATAATGTGTATGCTTATGAAGATTGGAGTGTTTTGTTTGGTGATAATGTGTTTGCTTATGAAGATTGGAGTGTTTTGTTTGTTTGGTTATGTGTTTGCTTGTGAAGATTGGAGTGTTTTGTTTGGTGATAATGTGTTTGCTTATGAAGATTGGAGTGTTTTGTTTGTTTGGTTATGTGTTTGCTTATGAAGATTGGAGTGTTTTGTTTGGTGATACTGTGATTGAATGAACGCAGATTGTCAGATTTGTATACCAAACCCTTATCCTGGTGCCTGCAAGGGTCGTCTGTACCACTATGTGTAAATGTGTTACAATATTGGGCTGGTTTCATAGACCTGGCACAAAAGTACATACATACATGTTAGTTAGTCATAATAGTCAAACATGGGTTTTCATGTTCTGACTTGCTGAAATGTGTGCTGCATATATACATGTTAGTTACACATAATAGTCAAACATGGGTTTTCATGTTCTGACGTGCTGAAATGTTTTACACGTCACGTAAAACAGACACAGGATTGATGGATCTGCGGTACTAATTAGCCTACACAATGTGTAATTTCAGGTTATTGTAAGTTATTGCATAGTTGCAATCTTTCATACTTGCATACTTACAAGTGGGTTGTTTTTAATGGCATGTGATTTGCGGTACTAATTACCCAATGTGTAATTTCAGGTCATGCCTAGTGTATCATACATACATACAAGCCTACATATCAGTTGGCTGTGTCAATGATTTTCTGTTTTATACCTCATGATGTGTCATCATTGTTTTTGTCAGGCTTAGAAGCAATGTTTAAACAGTAAACAGTTTATGACAAGTGGTGTCAGCATGTTATGCTACTACTACACAAGACGTGTTATGGTACATAAATAATATGTAGCGTGTAATAATCTGTAGAACTCTGTCAGAACTTTTCATGTTCTGACTTGCTGAAATGTTTTACACATTATTTTTACATTTGACTTTGAGAACTATGATGAACTGTTAGTCAGTACTCTGTACTGATGTACAAAAGTAACAAGATTGAGGTTGTGAAATCTTCAACCGGAATAAAAAACTGGATATAATATAACGGAATCAAGCACTATCAATATAAGACAAACAAAATGCTATTATCAGTCAGGTCGGTAATGACCGGGGGAAATTATGTGATTATTGTTCTTTCGGTGAGGAAAGATGTGAGGATGGAGTCGAGGTAGGTGGGGTGAGGAAGAACAATGGTGACGAAGGTGGGGTAATGAAGAACAATGGTGACGACGATGGGGACCATCCGTACATCCTTCCTCACCGAAAGACCTTCCTTCTCCTCTGATCTCACCCCTGACTCTGGATCAACCAGATGGACTGCTCAGTTTTACTTTTCTAAACATTATAAAAGCCTGCAGCAGCACTCTGCTCGGTGAAGTGATATTGCGGATGCAGAAGGCGGAGTGTAACGGATGCCTTAGTAACCCTCCTTGTCGGTACCCGGCTAAGAATGGCTATGTCTCCATCGAATTCAAAGAATTGTTGAAAGAATTGTGGAACGAACACTTTCTTCCAGGTGTCATACGTGTTTTGGAATCTCAAGGCATCGATGTTACCCCTTCAAGAGTGCTGGATGCTTCGGAAGCTTTTCTGCATTAACTGAGGGAAATATAAATACAAATTCCTCGTATGTAACTTGTATACTGTGCCAATAAAAAATAGAATTGATTCTCATCATAATCTGGTTTTTCCATAATAATAATGTTGTACAAATGTCTGTTGTAATGAAATAATGAATAACATTATTACACAATATAATCCTAATGTTAATTTAAAATTAAATATTCCTCTAAATATTGCTCCTCTAATATATAAGTTGCAGACTCTCATTGTTCAACATTGTACATACACAGCCTCCATTTACCCTTGGGAACTGGTCGCTGGGTAGGGTTTGAGTCAGGGTTAGGGTCAGGGTCAGGGATTTCCAGAGGTTTGGGGTATCGACGGGAAAAAACGTGAAAAGAGTTATTTCTTTTTTATTATCTTTATTGTTTATTTGAACAGGGACAGTATTCAATAAACATTTTGTATATAAAAAATATTGTCACCACAGGTGTAAACCTACGTCACCAAATACACCAGGGGCATAATCGTACAGTTACGTTGAGCTTCTCCTCCTTGCTCATCGGTCGCCGTCGTCACAGAGCCTGCGTCAGGGGTAACTTTTTTCTCTTTTCTTTTTCTTTTTTTCCGCTCGTAATGGAATCGGAAGTGCTGGCCCTGGTAAAAGTCGACAAAACATCCCATGTAACATGTACCGTCTCCTCGTTCCTCCTTCACCAGATAACACCCGCTATGGTTCAACTGGTCGCTGAACCGACCATCCCGATTCAATGCCTCTTGAAGCTCTTCTTCTTCTTCCGCCGAATCAGAGTGGCTGTGAGTTGTAATGACGGGATGGTCTGCAGCAGGGCTCTGCATGATGATGATGATATCTGTCTTTTTATTGTGTAAAATGGTATGAGTCTCTTTTGAATCTGGCTCTTTTATCCTTATGTTGTGATGAGGAGGAGGATGAGTTAGGTCTAGGGGAGGGTGTGGCGTAGGGATATGGGAGGAGATCATCAAAAATGGCGCTGACCGGAATTTGTTGGAGAACAAATGTGAACAAAAAGTAAGATGGAGGGCGTGGCTTTTTAAAAATTGGGTCCTGTTAAACTCCCCATCATCCGTAAAATGTGTGCGGTTATGTCCATGGTGTATTTCTCGCCGTAGGTTTGTTGTTTTCGATCTATTGTGGCCAGGATGTCTGCCTTCTTCAAACATCTTCTAGGGATGGTTTGAATTATGTCGATATCATCAGGTAACGTTGCGATAGCAGCTGCCTCATCACAGTCCTCAGGATTCCTTTCTGTATTGCCATCTACAGCTACAGCTGCAGTAGCAGGGCAAGGAGGCCTACGAAAACACTGAATGAGTGTCGTTTGAGTCGTTTGCTTTCGCTTCGTTGTGTACCTATCAAATACGGCATCTCCTCCCCTGAGCAACTGTTTTGGTTGGCAGCAAGCAACGTCACGGTTACGTCACGCTCGTCATGTTCGAGTCGGCTCGACGGAAGCCCCTAGGGTTCAAAAGTCTGCACTTTGTAACACCGAGCCCACAGGGTGAATTTTTCTTTTCTCTTTTTCTTTCTCTCAAAAATCTCACTTGAGATTTTATATGTATGTGTTTTCACAACACATTAAATTAACACACAGTACAACTTAGCAAGTTTTAGTTTTAGTTTAGTTTATTTACAGTATTTACAGTATTTACAGTATTTGAATAATAATTAACAATTAACAATACTTTGAATAATAATTATATTTACTATATATATATTGTCTGTATTATTTTTTGATCAAAAAAATATAGTCCTCATTACAATGTCTGATCTGGGTCACATCCAATGTGCCAAGTCTGGCTATATACCAGTGATAACAAGGTCCTCGTTACAAGGACTGATCTGGGTCACCCCAAATGTGCCAAGTCTGGCTACGCCAGTGATAACAAGGTGATAACAACCCAAAGTGTGTTGACCATGAAAACTGATCAGCTGTGTTTATTTAAAACTTTAACATGCTGTACATTTGTTTTGATAAGGTGGGCAAAACAATCATCTATACTGTATAGTTAATATATAGCTAATATAAGCAAATCTTAGAAAATACATATAACTAATAGTTATGAATCTCATCTTACAAACTACATTGCAAAAGCATTACTTGCTTTGCTTACCCAATTTAATTTACCACAATATTTATGACAATACTTGTGATCACCACACCTTGCTATCAGCTTATGATACTATCCTTGACAATATCCTTTCTTCCCCTCCGAGGTCAAGGGGAAGGTACAGTGTGTTGAGTTAAATACAGACTGTATAGTGTGAGGGGCAGAATGATAAACAAAGTTGTATCATACACACAATGGACAATAATCATATAATTTCCCCCGGTCATTACCGACCTGACTGATAATAGCATTTTGTTTGTCTTATATTGATAGTGCTTGATTCAGTTATATTATATCCAGTTTTTTATTCCGGTTGAAGATTTCACAACCTCAATCTTGTTACTTTTGTACATCAGTACAGAGTACTGACTAACAGTTCATCATAGTTCTCAAAGTCAAATGTGACACCAGCTGGTGTTTTGACCCTCAATTAGGCCGAGGGCATTTTTCTGATTTTTACAGATTCTGAAATGGCAGACTGTAAGCTTTCAAATGATGTGTCACACATGGTAATCTGAAAAAAATTGAGGGAGCTATGCTTATTTGATTGTTCACAATCTGGGAAGGTCTGGGGAGAAGAAACCTGAGAAAACCCCTCTCAAAGATTGTGAACTTTTCACACCTGGATGAGCCAGGCAGGGGGGAGTTAACAATGGCTCCTCATTTACATTGACCACTCCCAAACCATTAAGCAGTCAGTCTCTGTCACTGAGAATGACAGATGAGAGAGAGAGAGTGCACACAACTGTGGGTAATTTATTTTCACTATTATTCCACTATTATTCCATCCATAAGTAACAGAATAATAGATGGTCATGGGTGTCATACATTTCTGTATTAAAATATCTAAAAGCAAAAATGGGGGTCTGCGGTCTATTTTTAGGTGAAGTTTTGATGTGAAAGTTTGAGAACTATTGTCTTAAATGACCATGACCTTTTCCTTAAAGTTGTAAGCAGAAAACATATACCATTCAGTCAGTGAAAATGTGAAAATAAACTACAAAAATATTATCCTAAAAAGGCATTTATTATAACAAAAGGCATTTAATATAAAACCAATATTCAGTAATACCAGAGATGCTCACAAGTCATTTTTTGCAAGTCAAAGTCAAGTTTCAAGTCTTTGGTCACAAGTCCAAGTCAAGTCTCAGGTCTTTGGTCACAAGTCCAAGTCAAGTCTCAAGTATCTTATGGATGAGCGTTCTATCATCTGCTGCATGCCATCTGGTCTGCTTAGAACACTGCATAGCTAAAACTAAGGAATTCAAAGCATGTACTGTATTATCCTCACTCCTTTATCTATTAGCATACATTATCAGCATTGATTGGATGACATCAGTATAGATTTCCTTAATGTTAATGCACCAAAAAAAGAATCAAAAAAATTAAGATTGTTCACAAGTAAAATGTAAAAAAATTACAAACGACAGGACACGACAGGAAGTGCCTTGCTATCCAGGTCGGTTTCGTATGACATTCTTAACTAAACCACCAGTCCTACTTAACTAAAAGTTAAGTAAAAAAATATCAAAAGAACTTTGACTTCAAAAGCTCAAAAACGTTTGCGGCATTGCCAAACCCCCCTGGAGCAGGGCGGGGTCTTGAATGCTGGTTTTTTCAGGCTGGCTAGCGAGGCCTCCCAGCCTGTAGACATGCAGGTGGAGGGCATGTGATGTCTTGTGCTTCATCAGAACAGAATTCTCTGATCTAACAGCTTGACTGCCAGCGACGAGTTGAGTCGTCAAACACAATCCAGCTGTTCACTGCCAGCGACGAGTTGACTCGTCAAAAAAAATCGATTTTTTTTTTTTGACGGTGGGATGTGCATCGAACCCTTTTACATCTCTTATATAGGTATTGGACGTGTACAACGTGTACAACCCATTCCACCGACCCACTAAGTGGTGACAGTGCTTTCCTGACTAGAGGAAGGCAAGCAAAAAGCAGTGTGACTGAAGCCATTCTCATGAAGGTGGATTGGCGAAGGCGCTTTCGTTTTCGCGCTGATTGCTGGCGGTGCGGGATTGCAGATTTGCATAGTGGATTGCGGGTGGGACACACTTTGAAACACGCAGCATAAATATGACCAGAATCGCAAAAGAATCGCAACTCCAAGAAGCGAGCGAGCGAGTCCAACCAGACTTCCTCAAAGAGCGGCCGCACAGACAGGCTCACACCCGCACAGCAGCAGCAAAGCAATGAGACTGGTGACAAGCGGGGACTGCCCCCTAGTCCGACACCAAATTGGAAACAAATCCCATTCTAAAAGGCTTTTAGAATGGGATTTTCAACCCATTCTTTTTTGTTTCTTTTTCGCTATAATTTAGAGTAATTTAATTTCTATTCAGAAATTTATTTGAGAGGTCGAGAGTATGAGAAAGTGCATTTGCACAAGTAGGAAAGTGCTTGTGACACGGCGCTGCAGCCAAAAAGAACGCCCACAGGAGGGAAGAGTTGAGCAGAGGGAAGTTTACTGCTGTTATGGAGGAAATTACTGTTCAAAACTATTGTTTAGGTCTTACTGATGCCAAAAATGAATGGTTAAAGTGACTGTTCTATCGAATTTCACAAAAAGCCGTTTATCTCTGAATATTGTTTCTGATGCTGAAACCATGCTGTATTCAACTGCTAATGCTTACATAACTACTAACTCTACAAACTAACTCTTTTAGACAGAGAAAGCACACATTCTATTAGTTCTTTTTAGATGATTGGTGTTCACGAAGTCGTAACAGAAGAGAAACCTCGGCTCTTGTAAAATGAGCCTAGAATCCTCAAAAACCCCCCTGGCAGAAGCTACCTACAGCAAGAAAAAAACGGCTGGCAGTCAATGTGTTAATAAAATAAAATAAAATAAAATAAAATAAAATAAAATAAAATAAAATAAAATAAAATAAAATGGGAATGATAATTACCTGAAGTGCTGGTAACTCTTTATCTGTGGCAGTCTTCGGAAGTATTCTGTCAGGTGTTGTTGACAGTCATACGTTTTAACAACCACAGTGCCATTCTCTCGTCCGACAAGCTGGGGGATGTTTACATGTGCCACAGGAGAGCTGTCAGTCACAACCTTTTCGATGTCGGCCAAAGTGCACACTTTGCGCTTCCTGAAACACTGCTTGACCAGTCCAAAACACCAGTCGGGGCCAAACTTGGTGTGGCCTACAATCAGGAAGTGAAGGCTCAGCTTGAAGTGGAGTTTATGCATCGTTCTCCATGCGGCGTACCAAAGAACAAAGTTATTCTTGTTCTGCCCACTGCAGTTGTCACAGTGAAGGTCCACGTCTCTTTCTCCAACTCCATATTTCTTGAAAAAATGATGCAGGTAATTGATGACTGCATTGCTTCCCTTGCCTGATGCCATGCCCTCATCAATCAGGTAATTCACTTGCTTAGGCATGCCTTCACAGTGGACACCAAAAAGGCCACACGCGTGGAGTCAAAAAATAGACAGGCCCAGGCTGTTGCGGGTCAGACGGATAGTGCACCTGAGAGACGGAGAGATAGGAAAAAGATGAAATACAAACTGTAATCTGTGTGTGTGTGTGTGTGTGTGTGTGTGTGTGTGTGTGTGTGTGAGAGAGAGAGTGGTGTGATAAGATAAATATGTATTCTCACCTGTTGTGCTAAATCAAAACTGTAGTGCATGGTGATCGGCCTGGTTGCAGGTGTGTTCTCCCCAAATGACAGCTGCAACTCGTCACAGGTCTTTCTACAGGCGGCAGTCATCTCTTGATAAAGTTTTCGCTCCCTTGCAACAGAGTCGAGATGCACTTGCTGCTTCTTGACACTGTCAGATTTCAACTCATCTGGTTTGTTGATGCTCTGGATGATTCGGTCGTTGTTTTGTTGGCACTGCCAGCACAGATCCGTTTTAGGCTTGGTGCTTGCAATGTGAGGGACCAGTGACTTCCACAGCCTTGTGAAGCTGCACTCGCCAACCGCACGCTGCCCTGCAAAGACAATGTTTTTATGAGCATCACTGTACTTTACTTATCAAAAATAGATCACATAGAATAGCCTAATGGTTAAAGACACACACACACACACACACACACACACACACACACACACACACACACACACACACACTTCATGTCGCATGTTTTATTGGGTCAGAGGTTTGGAATGGAGAAGGCTGCGGAATGTTTGCATAACTATGACAATAGAAGTGTGTGTGTGTGTGTGTGTGTGTGAGAGAGAGACTAATACAAACTTACCAAGCTGTTCCATAGCATCTTTGTACAGGCGCCAGACTGAAGCTTTAGAGGCAGAAGTTGGCAGAAGCTTAGCACTAAAGTCTCTATGCGCGGCATGACGACCAGGCAAAGGAATAGCGTGGTCCTCTGCATAGTTTGCTATGAATGTAACGACTCTTTTGATGTCATCATAGCCGAGGTAATTCTTGTTTGTGCGTGGTTGTGTCTTCCTCTGCCGTGGGACCAATCCATTCTCTTTGTAGGATTTGATAAGGGCTTTCAGACCCAGCTGGCACACAACGTCATTAGACGTTGATCTTTGGTTGGATGGAGGTCGTGACGTCCGTGACCATAATCCAATGTCAGTCCAACGTCTAATGTCAACGTCAGGTTGACGGTTAATACTGACGACATCTGACGTTGATATTATGTTGGTTTTAAGTTGTGTTTTTAAATAACCAAAATCCAACGTCTGGTAAACGTTGTAATATTAACATCCACACAACGTTAAATTCTAACATCATCAGACGTTGATATTTAGTCGATTTTAAGTTGTGTTATAAAGTAACTAAAATCCAACGTCTTCTAAACATCCCAATATTAACGTCATTATAACGTAAAATCCCAACATCATTAGACGTTGAGATTATGTTGATTTTAAGTTGTGTTATAAAGTACCTAAAATCCAACGTCTTCTAAACATCCCAATATTAACGTCAATATAACGTAAAATCCCAACATCATTAGACGTTGATATTATGTTGGTTTCAAGTTGTGTTTTTAAATAACCAAAATCCAACGTCTGTTAAACGTTGTAATATTAACATCCACACAACGTCAAATTCTAACATCATCAGACGTTGATATTTAGTCGATTTTAAGTTATGTTATAAAGTAACTAAAATCCAACGTCTTCTAAACATCCCAATATTAACGTCATTATAACGTAAAATCCCAACATCATTAGACGTTGATAATATGTTGGTTTTAAGTTGTGTTTTTAAATAACAAAAATCTAACGTCTGTTAAACGTTGTAATATTAACGTCCCCACAACGTTAAATTCTAACATCATCAGACGTGGATATTTAGTCGATTTTTAGTTATGTTATAAAGTAACTAAAATCCAACGTCTTCTAAACATCCCAATATTAACGTCATTATAACGTAAAATTCCAACATCATTAGACGTTGAGATTATGTTGATTTTAAGTTGTGTTATAAAGTAACTAAAATCCAACGTTTTCTAAACATCCCAATATTAACGTCAATATAACGTAAAATCCCAACATCATTAGACGTTGATATTATGTTGGTTTTAAGTTGTGTTTTTAAATAACAAAAATCTAACGTCTGTTAAACGTTGTAATATTAACGTCCCCACAACGTTAAATTCTAACATCATCAGACGTGGATATTTAGTCGATTTTAAGTTGTGTTTTAAAGAAACTGAAATCCTACGTCTTTAAACGTTCCAATATTAACATCAATATAACGTAAAAACCCAACATCATTAGACGTTTATATTATGTTGGTTTTACATTGTGTTTTTAAGTAACCAAAATCCAACGTCTGGTAAACGTTGTAATGTTACTGTCCACACAACGTTAAATTCTAACATCATCAGACGTTGACATTTAGTCGATTTTAAGTTGTGTTATAAAGAAACTAAAATCCAACGTCTTCTAAACGTTCCAATATTAACGTCAATATAACGTAAAATCCCAACATCATTAGACGTTGATATTTTATTGGTTTTAAGTTGTGTTTTTAATTAACCAAAATCCAACATCTGTTAAACATTGTAATATTAACATCCACACAACGTTAAATTCGAACATCATCAGACGTTGATATTTAGTCGATTTTAAGTTGTGTTTTAAAGAAACTAAAATCCAACGTCTTCTAAACGTCCCAATATTAACGTCAATATAACATAAAATCCCAACATCATTAGACGTTGAAATTCTGATGGTTTTAAGTTGTGATTTTAAGTAACCAAAAATCCAACGTCTGTTAAACTTTGTAATATTACCGTCCACACAACGTTAAATTAGAACATCATCAGACGTTGATATTTAGTCGATTTTAAGTTGTGTTATAAAGTAACTAAAATCCAACGTCTTCTAAACATCCCAATATTAATGTCAATATAACGTAAAATCCAAACATCATTAGACGTTGAGATTATGTTGATTTTAAGTTGTGTTTTTAAGTAACCAAAATCCAACGTTTGTTAAACGTTTTAACATTAACGTCCACATAACGTTAAATTCTAACATCATTAGACGTTGATATTTAGTTGATTTTAAGTTGTGTTTTAAAGAAACTAAAATCCAACGTCTTCTAAACGTCCCAGTATTAACGTCAATATAACGTAAAATCCCAACATCATTAGACGTTCATATTTTGTTGGTTTTAAGATATGTTTTTAAGTAACCAAAATCCTACGTTTGTTAAACATTGCAATATTAACGTCCACACAACGTTAAATTCTAACATCATCAGACGTTGATATTTAGTCGATTTTAAGTTGTGTTATAAAGTAACTGAAATCCAACGTCTGTTAAACGTAGTAATATTACCGTCCACACAACGTTAAATTCTAACATCATCAGACGTTGATATTTAGTCGATTTTAAGTTGTGTTATAAAGTAACTAAAATCCAACGTCTTCTAAACATCCCAATATAAATGTCAGTATAACGTAAAATCCCAACATCATTAGACGTTGAGATTATGTTGATTTTAAGCTGTGTTGTTAAGTAACCAAAATCCAACGTTTGTTAAATGTTTTAACATTAACGTCCACATAACGTTAAATTCTAACATCATTAGACGTTGATATATAGTTGATTTTAAGTTGTGTTTTAAAGAAACTAAAATCCAACGTCTTCTAAACGTCCCAGTATTAACGTCAATATAACGTAAAATCCCAACATCATTAGACGTTTATATTTTGTTGGTTTTAAAATATGTTTTTAAGTAACCACAATCCTACGTCTGTTAAACATTGCAATATTAACGTCCACACAACGTTAAATTCTAACATCATCAGACTTTGATATTTAGTCGATTTTAAGTTGTGTTATAAAATAACTAAAATCCAACGTCTTCTAAACATCCCAATGTTAATGTCAATATGACGTAAAATCCAAACATCATGAGATGTTGAGATTATGTTGATTTTATGTTGTGTTGTTAAGTAACCAAAATCCAACGTTTGTTAAACGTTTTAACATTAACGTCCACACAATGTTAAATTCTAATATCATTAGACATTGATATTTAGTTGATTTTAAGTTGTGTTGTAAAGGCTCTCTGCGTGCGATAGGTCTGCTCTGGGCAAATTGCCGGCGAGACGATGAGGGAGACGGCCGCCCTGTGAAGCATCTGGGGCTCCTGCCTCACCGTCCGCAAAGGCATGTCCTCTGGCTGGCCTGTAAGGGCCAGCTGCTGTGCTGCTGGGTGTAGGAGCACGGTCCACTCTGAGCGGTCGTCCATTATGGCGTATGTGTCCAGCCTCTGGTCCCCATGTTGGGTCACCACTTTGCAGACCTTACGGAGGGCATGACGGTTTCCCCATGGAGGTTTCCCAGTGTAGTCCCCCCCCCCCCCCCCCCCCCCCCGGTTCCCCCTGGGGGAGCAGGGTGGCTTGATCCGTCAGGGGGAGCCGGGAGGCCGCTTCTTTCTGGGGGAACGGGCTTGGGGCCCGTTCTTGGCTTCCTCTGCTCGGACTTCTTGGCATCCCTAGAGGCCTTGGCTGGAGTTGTCTCCATGAGCCCGGGCAGGGCCAGGAGGTGAATTCCGGGAATAGGTAATCGTGATGGCTGGTCCCGCCCTCTGGGGGGGTCCCAGCTGTCGTGTCCGGCTATCTTGTGGGAATGGTTGACGCCGGCCGGCTGACTGTGCCCCGTGCTGTTGGTCCCAACGTTCGCCATGCCTACCTGAGTGTGGTGTATCCCAGTGGCGGGCTCGGCGGAGCCGTGCCCGTTGCACTCTATTGCATGCTCAGGGTCGGCGACCTTTGTTGGCGGATGTGTCCTGGGTGCGGGTGTTGGTGGCATTGGCAATGGCCGTTGCCCTTGTCTGGGCAGTGGAACCGGGGGTTGCGTAGTTTGGGTCATTGGCTCTGGGGCTGCCGTGCTGACCTGACCCTGGTCGTGGGAGGTGCGAGGCACGGGTGAAATGTTGAGCCGGGGTGCGGGCACCGGTAAAGTGGGTGGCGCCCTCCGGGGTGCTAACCCTGAGGCCGGTACGCACGCCGGCTCGAAGGACCAGTTTGTAAGGAAGTTTATGTGCTTGCCTTGTGTGAAGTGTGAAGTTGCCGGATCTTAGGTAAGGGCTCACGGGCAGTGGTCGATTAGAACCACAGAGATGTCTTTTCAGGCTTTAATGAAATATCAGGCAGATAGGAGCAAGGCAGAAGCCACGTATAGAGCTTACAGATTGCAGAAAGGGGAATAGGACCAAGAAGCATATCATAACAGAACAACACCTTTTTATACCCCCCCACATTCGGGGTATGACACCGTTGGTGATGTCACAACGTCCGGGGAGGTATGACATCATCGGTGACCTCATAAAGTCACGTCTGCCATCACAGTCAGCCTAGACCGTCTGCCATCGCTGATGACCTCACAGGTGAACTCTGACATCATCATCGCTGATGTCACGGCGGTGTCATCATCATTACGTCGTTGGCTCTGGAGCTGCCGTGCTGACCTGACCCCGGTCATGGGAGGTGCGAGGCACGGGTGAAATGTTGAGCCGGGGTGCGGGCACCGGTGAAGTGGGTGGCGCCCTCCGGGGTGCTAACCCTGAGGCCGGGACGCACGCTTGCCTCTGGTCTTGGGAGGCGGGAGGCACAGGTGGAACTGCCTGCTAGCCTGAGTCGTTTTTGAGATATAAGCTTTTACATATTACATGATAAAGCATGCGCGGTGTACACCAACATATGCAGGGTGAACACGGCTGTTTCTCAAGAGAGGTGCGGGCTAGAAGGCTGATCTTTTGGTATGTTTGTGGCACCCCCTGCTACTCTACGACCACCAAGTGTCAGCCTTCTAGCCCACACACAGCCCGCCCACATGCCACCAGGGCTACTTACTATCTAAATTGATCTCAGAAGGGTGGGGGGTGACGCCCCTTGGCCTCGCCCACTTCCATTTAAGGTTATCATTGTAGTTCAGGACCTCTGGCTGAACAGACGTGCAAAGAATTTAGTCATTCTATCCATCCGTTGCAATGCTATGGCAAATTAGCTGTTCCCCGGTCTTCTGAGCGACCCTGATTGGCTCTCATCTTGGCATGGCTTAACGGAATGAAGCGATATTCGCTACACCAGTTCAGGACCTCCGGCTGAACACACGTGCAAAAATTTTAGTCATTCTATCCATCCGCTGCAATGTTATGGCAAATTAGCTGTTCCCCGGCCTTCTGAGCGACCCTGATTGGCTCTCATCTTGGCATGGCTTAACGGAATGAGGCGATATTCGCTACACTAGTTCAGGACCTCCCCCTGAACACACGTGCAAAAAATTTAGTCATTCTATCCATCCGTTGCAATGCTATGGCAAATTAGCTGTTCCCCGGCCTTCTGAGCGACCCTGATTGGATCTCATCTTGGCATGGCTTAACGGAATGAGGCGATATTCGCTACACTAGTTCAGGACCTCCGGCTGAACACACGTGCAAAAAATTTAGTCATTCTTTCCATCCGCTGCAATGTTATGGCAAATTAGCTGTTCCCCAGCCTTCTGAGCGACCCTGATTGGCTCTCATCTTGTGCATCTAGTCTTGTAGCGAAGCTTGTGGGCTTGCCTCGTGAAGTGTGCTGGATCGAAGTTGAGGGCTCACGGGCAGTGGTCGATCAGAACCACAGAGATGTCGGTCCTCGGATGCGGTTGAAGGAATACCACTCGTGACCTGGCTGGTTGTAGGCAGTCGGTCACCAGGGCCTGGCTGGTTGTAAGACAGCCAGGGTTCAGCTCGGGTTCGGATTTGGTCGTGGTAAGGGTAGACATTATGAAGTAGAAAATAAGTATATAAGAAGTAAGTATACCGGATACAGCGTCACAGAACACCTTGTATATATATGTTATGTCTGACATCGCCGATGACCTCACAGGTGAACTCTATGCTATGACATCATCGGTGACCCCGTAAAGTCCCGTCTGCCATCACAGTCAGCCTAGACCGCCTGACGTCGCCGATGACCTCACAGGTGACCTCTGACGTCATCATTGATGATGTCACGGCAGTGTCATCGTCATTACGTCATTGGCGCGCCGGTTCGCGAGCATCGACTGCCCCAAGAACAGGCCTAACGGTGGGCCATTATGGACCCTTTTCTACAAGTCTATTGAGGGTAATCTTCAGCCACATCAATCACATGGTTTCCTCCCGGTGTGCAGGGACCATATTTTCCATTGGGTAATGTGGGACGTGCACACGGTGACCTTGGAACTTTGACCCCACATGCCTGTCACTCTACTGAGGGATGGTACGCTCATGTGTATATTACAAGTCTTTGGTGTCTAAACATGATTATGAAACAATAAACTCCCCAAGTCCTTCAGGAAAAAAAGTTCCTTTGATCAACCTCTGCCCTGGGGGCCTGACAGCCCTTATGCCGCTGAGTCCAATGTTAGCAAAACGTTCTCTGAACATGGTAGCACTCCAATCTTTTAATATGTTGTATATGGGTCCCATATGAGTAGATTTGTGTTGTTTGGTGCCAATCGCTTTTCTCGTTTCAAGATTGCGGGCGCTGGAACATACACAGTCGTGCCAAAATGAAATGGCCGCCATTCAACCAAAAATGGATGAAACGACTTGAAACTTGACATAACACCTCATTTCTATGGGTGAAGTAAACCGCAGGACAACACACTGCGGCCCCCACGGACCCCGCCCGGAGCAAAGCACCCCCGACGTTCACTTCACATCAAAGATGCCTTGCCACAAGCAGAAACCGCAGGAGCTACGACATGCCGCCCCCACGGCGGTATTCCTTGGTGAGAGTGTGGCCAGAGCACTCACACCGTTGGAAACCCTTCTACATCCTCAGCAGGTATCTCAGGGTCACCAGCGTTTCGCCCCCCCAGCCTGTACGCCTCGCCTGAGTGGGGCTGCGAAGATTAATCTTCGTCTGTAGAAGGGCTCCAACTGCGAGCTCTAGTCAGCCACACCCATCTTGCACCCCTTCTTCTTGTGCTCTGAGCAGGTTGAGCAAAGAGGTCCAGGGCACTGTGGTTTAACTCCTGACCCCGGTCCTCCGCCGACTAACAAGCAGTACTAATAAACCCAGAGATAACTCTCTGGATAGTATCAGGTGCTTTGCGTTGCTGTAGCTGCTCTTTGCACTTGGTCTTGTACTTGTAGCTAGCTTGCGCAGTGCCTCAGGGTGCCAGCCCTAACACTGTTGCGTGCCGTCTTTCCGAGCTGTCATCCGTTCTTTCACAGATGTCCGTGGGTCTTCCCCCACCGCCAATCTATACATATATTATGAATATATACTATAGTCAGATTTACATTCAAACATAAGTTGCTGCTATTTGGGCTACTTGGTGTTGGTGTGTGCTGTCTGGGCTACTTAATAATATATAATAATAATCATGAAAAAGGTATTCTGAACAAAGTAGCGCTCCGCCCTTTTAACCCACATTTTTTCTTCAAACGACACGAAACGTCAGCATCTGCATCGTTAGACTGTCCTACACAAAAGTGTCAAACAGCTTTTCGATTGGTCAAAAATTGAGCCCACAGTGCATCAAAATGCACTGCCTAAACAGCATCTTAATTACCCTAATTACCTAGGGTAATTAGGTTGTATTTGTGATGTCATCAGTCACTCGAGCAATTGTGATGCCATCAGTGATGTCACTCGAGCAATTGTGATGTCATAAATCCTTCCTGGCTCACCCTATATAAGTGGAAGCAGTGTGTCCGTCCTGGCTCACCCTATATAAGTGGAAGCAATGTGTGTTTTTACATGCAAGCATCCAGTCCCATAAAACACCACTATTATGTTTAGGTAGAGGCTAAATAATCACACCATGTTGCTTGTTTCATGCTCTTTACTTCCCTGCCGTAAACCCACGCTTTTACAACAATGCCGTACATCGGGTGCAGTAACTCTTAAAGGCACAGTAACATGTACCTAAGTTAACAAGGCCAACCAGGCCGTAACATAACGTTATCAGACAACATTTTCTCCCCCCACCCCCCTTTTAAAGAACATAACATTCAGTCCACAACCCCCTGTGTCCCTTATCACCCAGTCACATAGTCTCCATGCCAGGCGGGCGGGACCCTCACTCTCTGAGGGCGCGCAGGCTGGGGAACAGCCTCTGGCTGTGGCGGTAGGTTACCCCCCACCCGATTTGCTCCTGGTCTGGGCTGCCAGCCGAGCGCCGTCGCTGCAGACAGGGGTGGTGCAGGTGCTGTTGGAGCTGCGACTCTGTGCAGGCGGTTTGCGTGCCAGCGGCTCCCGTTGTCCAGTCTGTACGTGGCCAGACCCAGCTGCTGAGTCACCTGGAGGGGTTCAGACCAGAATGACTTCAGCTTGTTCTGGCGGTGGGGATGTTTAATCCTGACCCAGTCCCCTGCAGACAGTGTGGGGGTCTGTACTCTGCGAGAGGCATCAAACCTCCTTTTCATCTGGGCCTGTGAACCTTGGACCCGGGCTCTGACTTTCTGGAGCCCTGGCCTCTCTTGTGCAGGAGCTGGCTCAGCTCTCAAACAGTCCAGTGGTTGCTTTAGCTCGCGCCCGATCATGAGCAGTGCAGGTGACACCCCCGTGGTGGAGTGCTTGGATGCCCGGATGGTCAGGAGAGTTTGGTTGAGTGCGGCACTGAAGGTTTTCCCTTCCTCCAGGCAGGCTCGGATTCCATTTTTGAGGGTTTTATTTAGTCTTTCCACCCCCCCATTACACTCCGGGTGATACACTGCTGTCCTGATGTGTCTGATGGACCGCAGTGCCAGGAACTCTGATAACTCTGCTGATGCAAATTGGGGCCCATTGTCCGTTGTGATGACACTGGGTAGGCCCCATCGCCCAAACAGGTTGGTGAGGCGGTCGATGACTGTGTGTGTGGTGATGGAGCTCAGTTCAACAGCCTCCGGCCACTTCAAATGCAGGTCATGCACCACCAGCAGGTAGCGCGCATGTGCGGGCGCCCCATGGAGCTCCCCACAGAGGTCAACCTGGATATGTTCCCATGGTGCAGATGGCCAAGGGATTGGAGTGAGGGGTGCTGTAGCCGGCTGGCCTGTCTTCCCGCTCAGAAGGCAGCAGGCGCAGTTACGCACCAGCTCCTCTATGTCAGAGTCTATATGGGGCCACCACACTGTATCTCTGCAACGTTGCTTCACCTTGACCACCCCCAGATGCCCCTCGTGCGCCATGTGCAGTATTCCGGCCCTCAGAGTCTCCGGTACAATGGTGCGGTGGCCGTGAGCGAGGCACACAGCCCCCCAGCAGGAGAGCTCATCACGGACCCGGTGGTAGGGAAGCAGATTGTCGTCCACCGTGGCAGGCCAGCCATCTTGGACATAAGCCCGGAGGGTTTTGAGAGTCTCGTCTTCAGCTGAGGCCTGCTGCAGCTCTGCCAGGGTGACTACCGTGCTGAGGGGCCCATGCAGAATGTTGACCCAGTCTTCGTCGTCCTCCAAATCGGGTGTCACCCCACCCGTCTCCTTCGTCACGGAGACCGCTCTGGATAGGAGGTCAGCCGCTGTATTAGCACGCCCCGGCACAAACTTAAGGCTGAAGTTGTACTGATTCAGCCTATCAGCCCACCTCAGCAGTCTGATGGGCCTGTGCCCCGAGCCCCGGGTTGCCAGCAGTGCCGTCAGCGCCTGATGGTCCGTGCGGATGGTGAAAGCCCTGCCGTACAGGTAGACGTGCCAGCGTTCGCACGCCCACAGACAGGCCAGGGCCTCCCTCTCCCCCACAGAGTACTTCTGCTCCGCCGGAGAGAGTGCCCATGAGGCGAAAGCTACAGGGCGTTCCACCCCCTCCTGGACCTGGGAGAGCACCGCACCAAGCGCCACCCCAGAAGCATCACAGGTGACCAAGGTGGGCGCGCTCAGACTGAAATGCGTCAATGTGGGTGGGGACGTAAGCTGCTGCTTGATGGCATGCACGGCCTCATGGCAGGCAGGGGTCCACTCCCACACAGCATCCTTTCTGAGCAGCTGGCGCAGGGGGGCAGTTGAGTCAGAGTAGTGTGGTATGAACCGCAGATAGTAGGTGGCCATCCCCAGGAAAGAGGAGAGATGGGATGGCGACTGCGGGTCTGGCAGGGACAGAATGGCTTCAGTGTGGGACATGATCGGGGCAATACCGTCCTTGGAGAGCCTGAAGCCGAGGAACTCGACCTCCGCAACTCCAAACACGCACTTTTCAGCATTAAGTGTGACCCCCTGCTGTTCAAAACGTTGAAAAACCTGCTCCAGGCGAGCATCGTGCAGCACGGTGGAGGGTGCGTGTACCACTACGTCGTCCAGGTAGATGGAGACCCCCTGGATTCCGGCCAGGATGAGTGACATCTTCTGAAAGCAACTTGGGGCCGATGACAGTCCAAACGCCATGCGTTTATATCTGAAAACCCCCACGTGCGTGACAAACGCTGTGAGGCTCATGCTGGCAGGTGCCAGGCGAGTCTGCAGGTAGCCGTGACGTAAATCCATCTTACTGAAGACAATGGAGCCGTGGAAATGACTAGTAAGCTCCTCGGCCGTGGGTAGAGGGTACTTATCCGGGATGATGGCTTTGTTTACATCCGTCAGGTCGACACAGAGGCGCAGCCCGCCCCCCCGTTTCTTGGCTATCACCAAGTTGGACACCCACGGTGATGCGTTGATTGGTTCAATGACATCCCCCTCCACCAGGCAGCGTAGCTCCGCCTCCACTGCATCACGGAGGGCGAGGGGAATGCACAGCAGTGGCTGGATAACGGGGCGGACAGACAGGTCAACAGTAGGCCGGTGAACAAATCCAGACATGCAGCCCAGCCCTTTAAACAGATGTGGGAAACGGTCGGGCCAGGAAATGGCGACCTGCAGGACATGCAGGCCCCTCGCATCAGTCATAGTAAAGCCCAGGGCGAGGAACAGATCAAGACCCATGATGTTGGCTCCCCTCTGTGTGATGTAGAACTTGGTGTCAGGGGCAAATTGTTGGTCATATCTGACAGGAAGGCGGGCCACACCCAAAGTGGAGATGGGGGAGTGGCCATAACCCGACAGAGCGTTACCTGCTGCTTCCAAAGGCATGTGTTTGAAGAGTCAATCATACGTGCATTTGTTCAGTATTGACACTTTTGCCCCCGTGTCCACCAGGAGCGGTACGCTTGCTCCACCCACACGACATGTGCAATGCTTGAGTGAGGTCTGTGGGCTCTGTATTGTGTTGATTGGAACAACAGCTGTATCTGAGTGGGCAGGAGGGGAGCGACAGCAGCGTGCAAAATGATTCATCATGTTGCAGTTACGACAGCGCTTGCCCACAGCAGGGCATGACTGATCTCTGGTTGCATGTCTAGAGGAGCCACAGTTATTACAGCACTTGGGCCCGCCCTCTCTAAGGCCTCTGTCCACTCTCTGTACATCCCAACTGTCACTCACCACGTCTGCAGCAGCGGTCCCTGCCGTCTCCTGAGCCACAGTCTGAACTGACGGGGCGAATGACGTCACAGGCTCATGCACAGCGCGGCCCAACTTGCGCACCTCCGATAGAGCCGTTTCCAACTGCTTCCCAATCACTAACGCATCCGCCAGTGTCATGGAGTCTGGCTCCAGTAACAGCCTCTCTCTCAGCTGGTTACAGGACGTTTTCTCTATCAGTTGGTCCACTATAAGTCCATTCTCTAAAACCCCAAAGTCACAAAGCCTAGCCAGCTCGCGCAAGGCAGACACAAAGTGCGCGACCATCTCACCCGGCTTCTGAGCCCTCTGACGAAACTCAAAGCGGTGCATGCGTCGGCTCCTTCCCGTGCTGAAGTGAGACTTTAGGGCCGCGGTAGCTGTAGCATACGAGCCATCCGTTAACGTGAGTGTGGCGAAGATCCGCTGTCCCTCCTGGCCGAGGCAGTGGCGGAGGAGCGCGCACTTCCTATCCTCTTCCAAATCGAGTGCCCCAAAGCCAGCAAATAATCCTCAAACGACCTCTGCCATCGATCCCAGGGAACAGCTGGGTCACTGGGGACGGGTAAAAAAGGTGGCGGCGGCGGCAAAATCAAGTCAGCCATCCTCGCTAAATAGGCTAAATAATCACACCATGTTGCTTGTTTCATGCTCTTTACTTCCCTGCCGTAAACCCACGCTTTTACAACAATGCCGTACATCGGGTGCAGTAACTCTTAAAGGCACAGTAACATGTACCTAAGTTAACAAGGCCAACCAGGCCGTAACATAACGTTATCAGACATAACAACCACCACCAAGCATCCAGTCAGCAATGGGTCGTGCCCGGCCACAACCCATTGCTGCGCAGCAGCTATAATTTTAATTATATTTTATTGGGGATACTGTAATCCTTTAAGGGACCACTCTCATTTGTTTTGAAACCATGCAGTAGCTATAGTAAAGATAAATTAAAATGTGCAATGTGTATACAGTGTTCCTGGCCATGGCATAAGGGGTTATCATACCAGTTTTTTTATAAAGCAGGCTCTGGTAATGTTATACCTTCAAGGATTTTAGTAACCACATACTACTACTGATGTTGTAGAGGTTTTAAAGGCAGCCGTGGGGGACCAGTTCCCACCATCAGCTGTCTCTCTCAAGGGCCTGGCTCAGGTCTTGAAGCTTGCGTTGACACGGGTGTGTCTGCCAGGACACGGTCTAATAATCTCTGAGTACTTCTAATTATCCCGTCCTGTTCCGGACTGCTATTGGCTTCGTCTCCTGAATCACTCTGCATGGGGCGTGGTGTTCGTGGCATAGTTAAGAAGAGCTCATTCTACTTGATGTCATACATCGTCGGCAGGGGCATCACATCTGTCATGATGTCACAGGGCAGCATTGTGATGTCATGGATGGACTCAGGGATGTCATGTGATGGACTCAGAAGGCCCAGAATGTGCCCTGGGAGCTGGCCGGCCCCTGGTGTTGATGCGAAGTCTCCGAAACAACTGACATAATTATTGTTATTGTTATTATTATTGTTATTATTATTGTTATGATTGCTATTATTGTGATTACTATTATTATTATTATTATTAGTATTATTAGTATTATTAGTATAATAATAATAATAATAATAATAATAATAATAATAATAATAATAAAGTCTGACATTTAGTCATTTCTGGTCATATCAAAATCAAGACTGAGCAATTACAACATTTTGATCAAACACAATAGTAAAATTAATAACAAAAAAGAAGTCAGAGGTCTAATCATAAATCAAAATCTGATTGATTGTCTGTACTACCAACAGGAAAGACAGATCCTCAAGAACAGATTGGAGAGCAATCGAATCAAGCTGGAGTTAAAATAAATATTGCAGTTGAATTCAGGGAATGTGGGGTATAGGGATATATTTTTTTTTAGAGGAAACTGGACGAAATAGAAGAATATAGTCAGGATAGTGTTTTAGAAGTCCGTTCTGATCCACACTCCATTTCAGAAGGTGGCGGTAATGCACCATAAGTTGTTTGTCAACCGCCATAAAACACTACTAGAAGAAGAAGAAGCTGGCCTGAGTTTGAAGTTCCTGCGCGGGTTAAAGCATGAAGATGTTCACTTTTTGGCTCTCATCGGATGGTCTCATGGGATTAGCAGTATATTCAACTAAAGTAAGCAGGAAAGGTAAGTCCACTACTAGTAACAAATTAGGTTAGACCAGCCAAATCTGTGTTTTTAAGTCGCGCAAAGTGACGCTAATGGCGTTAGCATTAACGTTAGCATTGAGCTAACGCTAATGTTATGGGCTACGATTGCAACTCCCCAGCAAGCTGTTGTACTGTTAGCCTACATTACTAACGTGATTATAGGTACAGGACACACTGGGCTGATGTACCACAGCCTGCCAGTTAACTTTCAGACCATGTCCGGCTAATTTGAATGAGTTTAGACTTATTTTAGTTTAAAGTGTGTTGTTACTAGTTCGCTTGCTAGCTAGGAGTTCTCTTCACAATGCATGGCTTGCAGAAATGGAAATTCTGGGCCAAACTCAATTTATTTGGTGCAGGGTAATGGATAGCACAACTTAGTTGTGTCTTCTGATTTACTTCTCAACATGTGCTCATTAGCTCAGTGTCTATCAAAGTGTTTGTATGCAAAATGAGAATGTAGTGGGTAGCTTCAGCAGCACACATTGCTGTGTATTAATGTGTAAATGTATTCTTGTTAAGTTAGCTAAGAAAGCAGTATGATGAAACAGTATGAGATTTTGGTTGATTAAATTGATTGAGGACAAGGATGTTTGTACTCTATAGACCAGGAAATAACTGGGAGCCTGTAAGATGTTTCCCACCTGCTGCTGCAGTGTCCTCCCTGAAATCCATCCACAGCTTTCCCCCACCTGGATTTCATCTGTCTCCCTCTGCCTCTATGCTTCAGGTAAAATCTATTAGACTTCTGAGTACAAACTTGCTTGAATGATTCATAATTCACTGTATGAGAGAGTGACTGAGACGCTTTTATAGAAATGTCAGAGAAACCTGTATGTAAGTCATGCCTTTGCATATCTTTGCCAACAGCTACAGTGTGTCTAGCCACATATGTTCCGCTGTTCTCTGTTCCTCTGTGATCCACTCTGAACTCGTGTCACACAGCATAGCATAAGGAAATTGGGGAGTCAAGTGTTCAAAACTCTCTGCTACCAGTAGGGCTGCACGATATATCGTTTACACATCGACATTGCGATGTGCGCATGCGCGATAGTCACATCGCAGGACGTGCGATGTCAAAAGCAAATTAACTCGTCATGTTGCTTGATAAACTCTCACTTTAGGGGAGGCTACTGAGTGAAATGCAGGCTCTCTCAAAGGAGAGAGACGCCCCGCTACTGTACTCACTCATTTAGTGCTTAGCTTCAACACAACAAACATGCACAGAGAGCTCAATTGAATTATCTTTTGCTTATGTTGCGTTGCTGACAGACAGTAGCCCGTCTGTAAACGATGTGGTTGCGGAGGCGGACTTGTCCACAGTTTGCAGCGCACTCGCATACAGCAGGCTGGCTGCTGTAACTCAACATGTCCGTGGAGTGGAGATATTTACTCTTGAAACACCAAAAAGCAAGACCGCAACTTATGACACGAAGGCTGATTACTGATAAGTTGTCCGTGTTATCACTGTGGCTGTCTCTCCCCTTCAAGTCTCTGATGTTGCATCACATGATAGCAGTAACGTTACGGTAGAGTTAATCATACATAGCGACTTATTTACACAAAACATGTCAGTGAAAATAAAAAGAGAAGAGGCATATCTGGGCAATTAAATGTATATTTATTACTTTTCACGAATGAATAGTTTGTCACCGGTCGGCTGCATGTGAATCCTCGTCTCTCTGTACTGCCAGCCTTGCGCTCAAAAACCGGAACTCCGCAGATGCGGAGTGTACCACTTGGTCGTTTCTGGAGGGGGTTTCCGGGAGGTCAGACCAAGTGTGTAAAGTGGCAGGGGTGTTTCATTGTTGATTTATTGAAACGTTAGAAGAACGAAAGAAGTTGAAAGCAGTGATTATAATCAATGAAATCTAATGTTTTTCTGCAAATAGCATCATTGGGAGGTAGATTCTGGCACTCAATATTAGGGGTGGGCAATATATCAATTGTATATCAATATTGTGATATGAGACTATATGGTCTTAGATGTTGGATATGGTAATATGGTGATACAGCATACATGTTGTCTTTCCCTGGTTTTAAAGGCTGCATTACACTAAGTGAAGTGTAGGCTAGTGACATTTTAAAGTAGAATGTCATAACTTACTCACTTTTTCATGTATGTAGCCTAAGTCATGGAAATCCATTGGTCAAAATGTGTATGCACCCTGATAGATGACGCTCTGAGGCCTACAGTATAGGCGACAGCCCAGTGGTTGAGAAACATTAAAATACCTAATTTCCCCTCCAAAATCAGATGGACTCCTCTACAAAATCATCCCAATCATTCTAGAAGTATTCTTTTCTTTAAAATAGAGCTATTCTGGTAATCTGGTGAAAATCTGTATTTTTTCATATCGCAATATATATCGCAGGGGCAGGGAATATCGCAATGTCAGTTTTTTCCAATATCGTGCAGCCCTAGCTACCAGTCTCCGACGTCCAATCACAGATCCAAAGATATAATAATATCCCTATGGAAGCCAGTAGTTTAGGCGGCGGTTTTAATGATATTCCTGCATGAAACAACCTTTAAAAAGCAGTCAGTGCCTGTGCTGCCTGTGCTGAATTTACAGCAGGGTGTTTGATCTCACTATCATGGTGCATGCGTCTGAGCAAACATACAACATTGCAGTCACACGGATACGGCAGCACATTGATCAAATCATCAAATCAAGTGTTGAACTTGAATGATTTGTGTCTTGTAAGGACATACAGGCTAGGCACCACAAATATGGTGCATGACAGAAATAAAACTGATCTATCTAGTATCTATCCAGTGCACCTGGGAAGTAAAACTTCATGAAATATTATTATATCTTTGGATCCGCGATTGGACGTCGGAGACGGGTAGGAGAGCGTTTTGAACACTCTACTTCCCCAATTTCCTTATGCTACGCTGTGTGATGCTAGTTGAGAGTGGACCACAGAGGAACGGAGAACAGTCAGGCTGGGGACCTTCAACCTGCCTCTCGTCTCAACATGATGGAGCCCAGCAGATACAGGTAGAGCTGTTGTGTGGTGTGTTTCATTTCATGTTCACATGGATGACCAACAGAAGTTTGATGACCACTATTGACAAAGGCGCATTATCTCACAACACTACTATAGACGGTTTTCACAGAATGGCCAGTCCTCCACTTTAATGATTTTTTTAATGCAACAGGAAGTGAGCTGGGGTTCAATTTAGAATGTTTTTGTTGTCAAGTTAAAACCATTTATAATAAGGCATTATGACTGCATACAACCACACATAACATTACACTGCGTCATTGTATGGTAACACACTTGTCTGCTATCTTGTCTCTTGTGTCTGCTTCCAGGGCCAACCAAGTGATGCATCTGCCTCCCCCTCTGTCCAGCCAATGGACACGTCCACTGCCATCCACTCCAACTCCTCACACCTCTTCTGCCCAGTCTGAGGACAACAGCCCATGCTGGACCCAAGTAAGAAAACATCTGCATCTCACACTGGATATGCAGTACAAGCAACTTAAAAAAAAAAATCTACTCCAAATTACAGGATTATTATTAACTTGTTGGATTAAATGTGGATGCAGGGGAATGTGATTGGCTCATTGTTGTTATACAATCTCTTTACTTCCACGGTGATAGACAGCTTGAAGTCTGGCATTGTAAGCGTGTATCTAACTTCTGTATCATGATGTACTTACTGCCGGGCACATTATAGAGAGCCAAAGTGAACGTCACTTCCTGCCTTTCTCTCGGTACGAGCATCTGGAAAAATATGAATGGGGGTGAATGGTGAGAGACAATACTTTTTTGATCCCGTTTGAATTCTGCCACGGGGTACACATGTACATTTGTCAATTTAAAAGATAACTTTGCAAGTCAAGAAAGTCGCAGTTTGTTCTGAAACTGAAACGTAAGGTTTAGTTTTGTCAATCAACTACATCTCTCGTGTCTCACAATACGTCACACCATCAACAACGTGGACTGGCAGGAGAGATGTCACTTATGCGACTGGTTGTGCATAGTCTTTCTGATTTTATAACTTATAGTGGCACAGTTTTACCACAAACTGCGACTTTCTTGACTTGCATGGTTATCTTTTAAATTGACACAAAATTACATTTGTACCCCGTGGCACAATTCAAACAGGATCAAAAAAGTATCGTCTCTCGCCGTTCACTCCATTCATATTTTTTCAGATGCTGGTACAGAGAGAAAGGCAGGAAGTGACGTTCACTTTGCCTCTCTATATAATGTAAATCCAGCTTACAGTCCCTGGCTGGCTCACTATGCTGCTTCCCAGCCGGGGAGAAGGGCGCTGCCGTCATGCCGCCAGGAATGAGCCATGAACCGCGGATGGGACATTGTGAATAGCGATATTCTAGAATGAGAGTTATGAAAAGCCAATTAAATTACATAGGCCTTTGCATTAACATTAATCCAAGTAATCTTTTGCATGCTTATCTGCACAGATATGGACATTTCCGGTGATCTGTGCCTCCTTGTGCTGTTTGATGCCTGCCCGGTAGTGATGCGCGGGTCACCCAGAACCCGCCGGGTCCCGCGGGCTGGGCCGTCCCGCGGGCTGGGTTGGCAAATTATGAAAATATCGCGGGTGCGGGCGGGGCAGGCTCAGAACGTGACAAAGCAACATTATTAAATAATTTAGAGCAATGAAACACGCAGAGTAATTAACCTTAAAGACGTTAACTCTCTCTCGCATGTAGGTACACACAATCAGACAGACTCCTGCTGCACTCTCTATAGCCTACATGGAGTAAAGAAACGCTTCAATGAGGTAGCCTATGTGCTCTCAAAACAAACACTTTGGAAGGATTATTCGCTGTAATTATTATTTGAAGTGTCCATATAATCCCACCGCAGATTTTCTGCGTCCGGAGACATATTACATTAAATTGGCCGTTGCGGGCTGCTGGGTTGGGCTGGGTTCGGAATTTTCAGATATTTTAACGGGGCGGCCGGGGCGGGCTGGCTCCGATGACGGGTTGGGTTGGGGCGGGCCTTAAAAAAACCTGACCCGCGCATCACTAGAAAGTAGACATCATTATTGTAGTAAGCTAAATTATTTCATACTTGTAAAATAAAACTAGAGAAATTATTCCATTTTCGATTTGGGTCTTTTGAGAGGGGGGTGGGTCGTTCTCGCGTGGGATCCTTACGTCACCTGACAACTTGGTTTTCACTTTGAAAAACATGTCAAAGAAGCTGTCTGAGAGAGCCAAGTCATTAAAAAAATCGATCCTAACCCCTAAACTAAAAAGATTATTGCTCCTAAGGGACCCTAAAGCTGCGTTCACACCGACCTATTAAAGTTTTTCGCTGGCATCGAAAATACGCTCTCCGCCCGGGATGAAATATCCCAGCTCGAGCTAAATTACGCTGGCATCAGTCGCTCCCTGTTCAACGCTGATTGGCTGCCGTGTGAGAGTGTGTCAAATATCACACTGGCTTGGAACAAACCGCTGGTTATTGTGTGGCAACAAACCGCATTGACAGCTGACATGAAGGCTACGTTCACACAGCCAGCCTTAGTGCTTGAATCTAATCTTTTCCCACCTAAGTGACTCAGGTCAGTCTTTTTTATGACTGTGTGAACAGTACAAGTCACATTGAAAGTTACTTTTTTAAAGACGACCTGGGCTACTTTCAAATGTGGAAAAACATCAGATTCGAATCTGATGTTTTGGAATGTGACTCCGGTGTGAACAGACATCTTGCCCATATCTGACTTAATGCTTCAATGTGACTTTTACGTCATTCCAGAGCGACATTCGTCACTATTCTGCACTGGCGGGAGGAGGGAGGACCAGATTGTGATTACAAACATGGAGGACAGCTGCGAGGGAGGTAATCAGTGGAGGAACAGTGAGGTTTTAGACCTCATAAGTATTAGCAAGAAGTAGCAGCTATTGCTCCACAGAAAGCCATTATTAAAAAAAAATCTAAAGGCTCTCTTTCTCCTCTTCCTCGCTATCATCTGCACCTATATGACGGCACGGTGGCTCAGTGGTTAACACTGTTGCCTCACAGCAAGAAGGTCCCGGGTTCGAACCCCGGTCCGTCCCAGGTCCTTTCTGTGTGGAGTTTGCATGTTCTCCCCGTGTCCGTGTGGGTTTTCTCCGGGTGCTCCGGTTTCCTCCCACCATCAAAGAAAGACATGTATGTTAGGGTTAATACTCCTGGCTGTCAGTGCCCCTGACCAAGGTACTGGCAAAATAACTGGAGTTGGTCCCCGGGCGCTGCACTGCGGCTGCCCACTGCTCCTAGTTCTAGGAAGGTTCCTAGTAGAGGATGGGTCAAATGCAGAGGATGGATTTCCCCAAGGGGATAAATAAAGGATAACTTAACTTAACTTAACTATATTCCCTGTCTTCCACTGCACAATAACTTGTAAATTGAACCGTAAACAACAGATGAAACAACATCGTCAGCTACCGCCATGTTTACTGCTGTCTTCTTCTGGGTTTATGTAGAACAGCAGTGTGCTGCACATGCGGGTCACTTCAGGTCCGCGACCTGTTCACACTGGAGTCTGATATGGGCCACTTTTAAAAAGTCTGTGTGAACAGCCACACAAAAAATCAGATGTGAGCAACAAGTCAGATTCAAGCACTAATGTTTGCTGTGTGAACATAGCCGAAATGAAGTCTGTACTAGCTCACGTTAGGAGCACGCTGATAGGCTTAGCTTGTAAACAACTACAGTGGCTCGTAGTGGACAAATATCATGACATTGCGTAACGTTATAGCCCCCAGATGTCCGTCAATTATTGTGCCTGTTGACGAGCGATTTAAACAGAGCGACAGAGTGATTCCATAGGGTTGAATCAAGCGACAGAGAGAAAAATAAATATCTCGGTGTGAACACAGCTTTAGGAGCAAGAAATAAATGAGCACAGAATGATTAAAAAATAAGGAGGCTCTAGTTAGTCTCAAGAGATCAGAATGAGCAACAGATTTTTTTGCTATGGTTAGATGGATAACAGTGAAACTATGATCAATATAGTATTTTTTCTATGTTCTCCAATTGTGTTAACTATTAACTACTACTAACTTAACTACTTTATTCAGAATTGACATCACAACATACGTTTACTTGCATTTCACTTATGGTTATCCGCTTGTGTAAAGTAAAGTAAAGGTAAAGTCCCACTGATTGTCACACACCTGAGTGTGCGAAATTTGTTCTCCGCATTTGACCCATCCCCTGGGGGAGCGGTGAGCGGCAGCAGCACCGCGCTCGGGAATCATATGGTGATCTAACCCCCCAATTCCAACGCTTTGATGCTGAGTGCCAAGCAGGCAGGCAAATGGGTCCCATTTTTATAGTCTTTGGTATGACTCGGCCGGGGATCGAACTCACAACCTCCCAGTCTCAGGGCGGACACTCAAACCACAAGGCCACTGAGCTGGTGTAAGCACACTAATTGAAATATATCATGAAACGACAATGGTTTAAGCAAGTGTACTCAAACTTTTGACTGAGTAATGGCTAACTTAAGTTCTGGCCAAGGGACAACAGTTGGAAATTAGCCATCTGGCTAACACTGTCACATTGACAGTGATGTTATGTGCACTGTAGTGCGAAAGCATGTGAACTAAGCACAAGGCCAAAACACATGCTGTGTGGCACTAAAAATCATTTTCCAAGGTTGGCAGGTCTGCTGTAGCAAGAGTGAGCAAAATCTCAGAACACTGGCAATTGTACAGGAAAGAGGAAATGTCACAATTAAAAAAAAAAAAGATAGTGGAATATCCTCAACTGTTATGTACACAAGGCTGAATTAATTCAGTGATAAGCTCAGTGTCTTCTTGCCCCTAACTGTAACTTCTGTTCCAGCTACTAATGTTGGAGAAGACTTGCTGCACTCACTCTCCCGGGATGAAATCAACAATCTTTTTCCCGGTCCTGAAAACTTCCTGAGGCTGTATGGCACCTTGTGATGTGAGACAAAAGGGTCAGTGCAGGGAGCACGTCAGTGCAACACCAGCCCCCTGCAGGAAGCACCAGCACCCCAGTGCAACACCAAGATCACAGTGATAACATGTATGTGGTATTGCATTTAATATACTGTATGCATCTGTGAGTCTTTGGATGAAAACGTTAGGCCACGCAACAGCTTTAGTGTCTGTCCAGGGATCTTAGTATTCCATTCATTTGTAAGTGTTAGGAAACCTAATATTTCCCAATACTTTTTTCTTCTGATGTAACCTGCAGCCAGCACCCAAGTGCCATGCCGATCTGAAACCAGCAATGCCAGTCACCTGCAATGAGCACCGCAGAGCAACGCCAGGATAGCAGTGATGAAACATGTATGTATTTTTTAATACTCTGTATGCAATATTGCAACAATACATTAGCCCACAGTCCACATACCTTTTGTTTTTGGGTCATGGTTTCACTACGCATTTTATGCATAAGGAGAAAAAAATGCTTCCATTTCTAAAATGGAAGCATGGAAAATGGAAATGCTTATTAGCAAAAAATCTATTTCTGGTCTATAATATGAAAGTATAAAAAAACACTTGCAAATGTAAAAGTGCTTCTTAGTAGGGCTGAACGATTTGGGTAAAAAATCTAATTGCGATTTTTCTGACCGATATTGCGATTTCGATTTAATTTCGATTTTTTTTTTAATCAAGTTTCAGTGCAATATTAACTGTAATAAATGTAAAACACAATGGAGCATTTGCCTACCACATTCAAACATCACAATCAACAAACTGCTCTATATTATAATGCAAGGATGAGAACTTGGATAAGAATTCCTTCCAGCAACATTTATTTGCTTTTAAACAACAGCTGCAATTCTCTCTGTGTCTCAGTCTTTAACAATACAAACAAAACAAAAAGCACCAGCATCGCTGCAGCTCTTGAAGTAACTGCCCAAGGATCGCTTGGCCTTTTTTGCAGCCGATGGCCTGGCTCCTTCCTGTGCTGCACTTTGAGGCACAGCAGCAGCATCTGGGGGTGATGGCAGCCCTCTTCTCCTGCAAAACACAGACACAACTGTTAAGTTTCACATTAATGCAATTCACAGCACACACATTCATTCACACATCAAATACGGGGCACAGGGCAGGCTATATACACAAGCAGTGTTTCAGTGAAGCCCTATTTTGCAAGGAAAGCCAGGGGAGAGAGGAGTGGGAGAGGAGAGAATTACCGTAATGCAAGTTACCTTTAGTGCCACCTGCACTTGTTCCATCTCTCTCTTCACCCGGGCCTTGATTTGTGGGACATTCTCTGCACTTATGTAGCTTGTTCGCAACTTTTCTGAAAAACAAAATAATTAACCAAATTATTCTATAAGTACTACATGGCTGTATTGCATTTTTAAGATTGGAACTAATTATAGATGATGTAGGAGGGAGAGAAAGTAGGGAGGAGAGATGGGGAGGGAGAGAGCAGAACGCTGGGAGAGAGGACATTAGCTACTACAGAATCATTCCATTTCCCAGACTGACAATATATTGGCTATATAATATATTGGGGGAGGTGAAGAGGGGCATTTAGACATTACTGTAGGCTTACCCAGGGCCGATCCTGGCCATTTGGGTGCCCTAAGCGTAATTGTTCTGTAGTGCCCCCCCCCCCCCCCCCACGTAAAACTTTCAATAACTGTCAAACGAAAGACTGCAAAATCATTAATTATGAACGATACTAGTGTATCTCACATTTCATTACATGTGGGAAACAAACAATTGTTAGAATTACTGTACATGTCAGCAAACAAGTGATTGTTAAACTGTACATGCAAGCAGGGGCGGACTGGGATCATAATTCAGGCCGGGCATTAGATACCAAGCAGGCCAGGCCGATACAGGCCGACGTGCGTGCCGGCGTCCGAAGGGCGGCGGCGAAAAATTTGGGCTGTTTGAAGCCCAATTTGGGCCGTTTGAAGCCAGATTTGGGCTGTTTGAAGCCAGATTTGGACCGTCTGAAGCCCGATTTGGGCCAGTTGAAGCCAGATTTGGGCCAGTTGAAGCCAGATTTGGGCCGGTTGAAGCCAGATTTGGGCCGCTTGAAGCCCAATTTGGGCCGTTTGAAGCCCAATTTGGGCCGAGTCCAATTTTACAATGAGATGCACCCTGAATACAGTAATAAAACCACTAGTAAACCAGTAGGCGGCGCCTGGCCTGCTGTTCAGTGAGTGGCCTGACTGAGGGCACCAAAAAAAAAAAAAAAAAACTTTTTTTTTTTTGGTGCCCTCAGTCACGTGATGCCCTACGCAGTCTGCGTACTCTGCGTAATGGGTTGGAGCGGGCCTGGGCTTACCAAGCTAACGTTACAATACAAGTAGCCTACTGCATTCAGGCAGAGTCAGACTGATAATGTTAAGTGAGAGGGGAAGAGGACATGTAACGTGAGCTAGCCAGTTAGGGCTAGCAAGCTAACTTTACTAGCTAAATGAGCTATCTCCTTAGGGAGAGAGCTAGCGTTAGTAAAGTTAACTTGCTACGTTGCTAGCCCTAGCTGCTAGGCTAAATAACGTACCGATGGCGAGGTGTAGTCTGTGGTGAAGCACTGGAGTCTGGTCCATCTGTTGATTTCCATAGCTTTTATGACGTTTGAAGCGTTGTCGGCACCGCGCTTGCTTAACACTGTCTAACTAACCGATGCTCTAAATCCAAAGTAGTTCCAGCCTTTCTTCGGTGCTAAATCATCCGGCGGCCGCTTCTTGTTCTTGTTCGGCTGAAGCTATTACACTTCCGAGTCTTGTTAGATAGCTGCCCTTCCATTGTAGAGAATCCAGTCAGTGGCGCACTATTAAAAATCCAGTCAGAGTGAATAATGTGTCAACTTTTGTAAAGTTCGCTAATCGGCTCGCTAGCTATATTCTGCAGACTGCTGCAGCCATGGGGCTGCAGCTAGGTTTCTCCTCCTCCATCCAGGCACGTTTGATGCTGGTGCTGCTGCGTAAACATACGTCCGTCTACTACGGCGTGCTGCTGCTGCGTAACGACGTCACGTAACGTGTACCTACATGCAGTCATGTCACATGTTAAATCGAAGCCTTTGCGATTAATCTAATTGCGTTGTTTCAAATCTCGGTTTCGATTTAAATTCGATTAATCGTTCAGCCCTACTTCTTAGCCATGACTACTTGTAGGATAACCTAGGTAATAACATTACGAGACATTGTACATTTTATTTTCGAAGCAAATAGATAGCCGGAGCTACTTTCCTGATAAAACAGGAAATGTCAGGAAAGTAGTCTCTTATGGGGTTGTGTTTCTGTGGCTTTCTCTTTAAAGCTGGAGTGAGTACATTTACAATTGCTGGAGTGAGTACATTTACAATTTGTTTATATAAACAAATGTCCATTACGTTCAAGGCATTGCCAAACAAGTTCCCACAATGCTGTATTTCTCAATATACCAGAGTTTTCAATCCGACACAGTCGTGCCCGACAGGTAGAAAACTCAGGTATACTGAGAAATGCACAGAGAGAGTTATGTGGTGCAGATAGGCTTAATCAGCATTGTGTGAAGTCGTTTTGCAATAGCTGAATATGTGCATAACATAAACATTCGTTTATGTTATGCACTCCAGCTTTAAGCAGCGAGGCCCAGTTCCATGTCTTTACGGTGAGACTTGTGCAGTATATTGGATACTGCATGCCTACATTATGTTTTGTACTTTGTCATTTTCACAATGACATAAGGAGAAGTGTTCACACTGTGATTTTTGTTTTAAGAGTCGCTTTATTGAAACTTGGTTTCAGTATCTGGTCAGCAAAAAAATTATACAAAATCTTTTTCTCCGATTTGATGTATAATGATTGTTTTAACTGTGATGGTTTTTCTAATTGGTAGTTTTCTAATCTTTTACATTGACTTTTGTCATCTAGGTTTCAGAAGACCCAAACGGTTTCCTGCGCCAACAACCTCTATCATCTCCAGTTGTGGTCATCAGTGAGGAAAACTGCATGATCGCCATGGGAGCATGCCAGTGGCGACCTTCGAAAGAGATCGGTTGAAAGAGGGACTTGTCTACCCGATGGCATATTATTATGTCCTACACCTCACTTACTCCAAGTGTGACTCAACAGTGCTCTCAGTACTGCAAGCTGAGATCCACCATGATGCCATCCGTGATGGACATTCAACCCCTTCCTACAAAAAGCCTATGGGCGAATGGAAGGCCTTCATGAGTGAGGTGAGTGTGAGAGAGTGAGGGACAGGCAAATGGAAGGCCTTCATGAGTGTTCTTTTTTTGGAGGAAAAATATATATTGGTCTGCCATCACTGTAGAAATGTCTTAAAACCTTGTCAATTGTTGTCTGAGCTTCAGTTCTGTGTTGTAACAGTCATGTTCTGCCATTTCACATTCAAGACATTTTAAATGTGTTATTTTTTCGATGTGAATATATATGTTCTCAATCATGATGTTCATTTACGCTGAGTTAAAAATAATTTGCGTGCTTTTAAAAGAAATAATTTTATGTTACATGCATGTGACATTGTGTCCATGTGGGGGTGTGCGAAGAGTGCTCCAAGTGGTGCTCTGCTTTAACTCCCTGTCGTGGGCGTCCCCCCCCCTCCTCTCTTTCACTCATTCAGAGCTTCAACACAACTAACATGGCTGCTGTGAGCCCATACGGTCTTGTCTTGGACATGGACAGAGCGAAATATGGGATTATTTTGCTTACGTTACATTGCTGACAGTGACAGGGACTGACACTACATAGCCCGTCAGTAAACAATGTTTAAAAGTGCGGAGGCGAACTGGCGAAGGGAGCTGACCAAACGCAGACAAACATCCCGACTTAAAAGAGCAACAGGTTAGCGAATGTGATCGATAACCTAATTACATTCCCTCAAATAAGTTTTTTATTTTGTGACGAGCAAACATTTTTCACCGTCAGTTTGACGAGGAAATGTGCTCAGTACGAGCGACCCTCTGCCAAGTAACATTATTGAGTCATGACGCTGTTTATTTAATAGGGTGATCTGGTTGTAAAAATAAAACATTTACATCAGAAAGACATTGAAAGCAGTGATTGATAAATGAAATCCAATGTTTTTCTACAAATTGCATCATTGGGAGGTTGATTCTGGCACTCAATATTAAGGGTGGGCAATATATCGATTTTATATCAATATTGTGATATGAGACTATACATGGCAAGGCTGTCCAAACCCTTTTGAATGGGGGCCAGATTTGATAATGTGAAAATACCTGGGGGCCAGCTACTTTCTGTTGTATCTGAATTCTGTTGAATTGATACAGTACATAGAAGTTATGGCAAACTTAGTCTCGACGCCAGACCCATGAGAGTTCTTACGCTGATACACTAGGTTACTGCATGCTGCAGAGCTCTCTCTGGGTCTGGGACACTTTCCCTCAGAGGGCTGGTTATGGGAGGGAACCGTTCACTTGGCCAGTCATATGCCAGTGATGGCTTCAGTCCTCTCCAATCAGTAACGACTTTGCGATCAGACAACACGGGAGGCGCAGCCCATTTGCTCTCTCATCGGTGCTACGACCTGTCACTCATTCAATTTCAACCCACCTTCAAAACCAGCAGTGGCTGTTAACTGGCACAGACTCACTTATGTAGTATACGGAGCGCAGCGATTCAACGTAATATTTGAGTCTGGGGAGAGACTATGGCAAACTAAGACAGATGGAATTGAATGCTTATGGGAGAGGAGAGTGACTGCTGTGAGGAAGATGTTGAAGATGATGATGGCTAAGACACATCCTTGTTTTACTCCTACTTTGACGTAGAAGGGTCAGACTGTTGTCCACTTATTTGAACTTGGGCTTGCATGCCGTCATGAAATAGCTTTAGAATGGAGAGGAATTTGGGTGGGACTCCAAATCGACTGAGTAGGTCCCAGAGTAGCTTTTGATTTACTGTGTCGAATGCCTTCGAGAGATCAATGAAAGCCATATACAGGTCTTGCTTATGTTCTCTGCACTTCTCCTGGATCCAGGCAGTGGTGGCCGATACAAATTGGCACTGACCTCAAACTATCCAATCAGACAAAAGTTGACATTTTCTCGGAAACGGAAGGTCAGATCGAGATGCCTATAAAGGACTATAATATATTTTCTCACCCCAAATCCATCCATGAGTCTCTACGAGTTACAGTTGCAGAGATACGTCCGCCCTGCATGCAGGACTACAGGAGAGACATAGAGGACAGCGAAGTTGGGGGTTTAAGTCACTGATCAAACACTCGATTTCAGTGATTGCTGTCAGAATATAGAGCCATTTAACACTTATTTTAACACAAAAACATTGCTGAATGTACCTTTAATGTGATAATCTAATTTCTTACGTTCTGAAAATAAATCCTGTTTTCTAAAATTCTGTATTCAATGTTGATTTTTTTCTTTTTGTGATACGAAAGTTTTGACATCAACCAGATTTAAATTTCTACCCATGTCTAGCCAACATTGGAGGCTGATGCCTAGCCAACGTTGGAGGCTGATGTCTAGCCAACGTTGGGTTTTGATGTCAACCCCAACCAAAATTCTGTGTCTATATAACGTTGGAGGCTGATGCCTGGCCAACGTTGGAGGTTGATGTCTACTCAACATGGGGTTTTGACGTCAACCCCAACCAAAATTCTATGTCTATCCAATGTTTGAGGCTGTCTATCCAACGTTGGAGGCTGATGTCTAGCCAACGTTGGAGGCTGATGTCAGCCCAAAGTTGGGTTTTGATATCAACCCAATTTTCATTCTCAACCAAACTTCTACATCTATCCAACGTTGGAGGCTGATGTTTATACAACGTTGGGGGCTGATGTCTGCCCAACGTTGGGATTTGATGTCAACCCGATTTTAATTTCCAACCAAAATTCTACATCTATCCAATGTTGGATGCTGATGTCTAACCAACGTCAGAGGCTGATGTCTATCCAACGTTGGAGGCTGATGTCTTGCAAACGTTAGGTTTTGACGTCAACCAGATTTTCATTCTCAACCAAAATTCTACATCTATCCAACGTTGGAGGCTGATGTCTATACAACGTTGGGGGCTGATGTCAGCCCAACGTTGGGATTTGATGTCAACCCGATTTTCATTTCCAACCAAAATTCTACATATATCCAATGTTGGATGCTGATGTCTAACCAACGTCAGAGGCTGATGTCTATCCAACGTTGGAGGCTGATGTCTTGCCAACGTTGGGTTTTGACGTCAACCAGATTTTCATTCTCAACCAAAATTCTACATCTATCCAACGTTGGAGGCTGACGTCTATACAACGTTGGGGGCTGATGTCTGCCCAACGTTGGGATTTGATGTCAACCCGATTTTCATTTCCAACCAAAATTCTACATATATCCAACGTTGGATGCTGATGTCTAACCAACGTCAGAGGCTGATGTCTATCCAACGTTGGAGGCTGATGTCTTGCCAACGTTGGGTTTTGACGTCAACCAGATTTTCATTCTAAACCAAAATCCTACATCTATCCAACGTTGGAGACTGACGTCTACACAACGTTGGGGGCTGATGTCTGCCCAACGTTGGGATTTGATGTCAACCCGATTTTCATTCCCAACCAAAATTCCACATCTATCCAATGTTGGATGCTGATGTCCAACCAACGTCAGAGGCTGATGTCTATCTAACGTTGGACGCTGATGTCTTGCCAACGTTGTGTTTTGACGTCAACCCGATTTTCATTCTCAACCAAAATCCAACGTCAGTTCAACGTTGGAGTCCAACGTCGATATGACGTTAAACTGACGTCCCGTGCCAGCTGGGGAAGCTTTGTGCTGATGCTGGAATAAACAAAATAAAACATTAATAATCAATCAGATTTATATTTTTTGAAACAGTCTTTATTATCCTGATTTATAGCCTAAGCTAGTTTGCAATGTTTGTCCCTTGCTTAGGCTATAAATGTCAGGATATATAACAAAGACTGTTTCAAAACTTTCAATCTGTTTCAATAAACTCTTTCAATAAACTAAATCTGGTTTGTTTGCAAAGTTTGAATAACACTAGCGACTATCAGCTTACAAAGAGTATTTAATGCAAGAGTCGAAATTTCAGTCCTGAAAAACAATAGCGCAAACGCAATTTTGGGGCGCAACAAACAAAGACGACCCAACATGGCGGGTCTGCACGTTTGCACACATAGGTTGCCGCCATTTTGACAATGACCAACAATGCCATGAAGATGGCAGCTCTACACGCTTCTCTTGCAACATACTATCTTTGTACTGTAAACATGGGCACGCTCTCACACTATCTCACACACACAGACAGACAGACACACACACACACACACACACACACAAGTTAAGATAGATATGAAACTCACCCAAACACAAAGCAGAAGGTCTCACGGCAAACAACAGTCGCCTTAACCATGTATTGCGTTCGGTTCTTTTGTCGCTTTTTATTCACTTGCTTTGTGGCTTGAGTCATGTCAGAATCATTCGTCAAAGCGTGATACACAGCCATAATAGCGATATCTCTACATTCTGGCGACATAGCAGAGTAATCCAGCCTCGTGTTGTAAATGACGTTGTCACAAAGTTTCTTACTGCAGGAGATTGGCTGGTGAATAGAGTTCTCTTTACGCCTGGCCTGGCATTTGCAGTCAAAGTTTCGTATTTTCTCGATTTCCTGATCATAATCTGTGTCCACGGTTATGGGATCCACTGATGTTAAAATCTCTTGCACGCTTTCAATGACTGCGCTGTCGGGCATGATCTCCGCCTCGTCTGGGTCTGGATCTGCCACCACGTCTTCAGGAAAATATTCTTCATCGTCCTCATCGTCGCTTTCATCAGCGCCCTGTGTGCCGCCGGTCATGTAATCATACGAATTCATCAATTCTTCACTGTCCATTCCACCTGGAATGGTGAATTTGTTCAGGAGAGCAGCAACGGCAGAATCATTTTTCCTCATTTTCGCCTGGTGCTTGTCCATCTTGTCTCAGTCTCAGTCAGCTGTTGAATGTTGATGTTGTGTACAGCTCCGGTGGCTACTGAATATTTATGCTGGTGCGCGTCCTATCGCGCGCCGTGATTGGCGGATAGAAACAAAGGCCGGCCGACACCCAATCGATACTACTTATGCAAATCCAAGACACAGCCTGGCTCTCTCCCCGTCTCCTTTACAAAACAGGGACTTTTATCTTACAAAATTAACGCATTTAATGACCCCAAAACGTCTTCATTTTATATGGAATGGATAGTTCAAATAATATATTTTGTACTATTGGAAAAAAAAAAAAAAAAAACGTTTTTTCAAGAAAATACTTTTGACGCTCTGTTGTGAAGAACGGCCACGGGCGAATTACGGTCCCTCTCTCCAGCTGTTGTCACATTTCTCAGCCTTAGAAATATATTTAAGTTCAGTCAAGTTAAACCATTTACAGAGTGCAGAATTTTTTTTTTGAGACTTACAGTGGCTCTATCTCTTGCAATATTTATGCGAACGTGGAAGTATGATGATAATTTTTTTGAAAATGTCACATCTTCATACTGTTGTGGCGCCGCTGTTTCAATATTCTAATGAGAGTAATGTTTTGGTATGCAGAAGTGAATCACATTCTTTTTGGAGAGATGTTGATCTCCCCTGTGGCACATCCTTCTCTGCGGAGGCAGAGTCCATCTCTTCTGAGATCACCACACGGCCATAGAAGTAGGTCCTTTCAATCAAAAAGCGAATTAAACAATTAAACATGTGTGACAAGTTATTAGTAATTAACTTCTGGGGTAGTGTGACATTGTTTCCCATGTCTACTCAGCCAAAATCACAGCTGATCAAAGTTGGACCATGAAGCAAGTCCCCAGAGATGTGATCTAATCATTCTAATGATGGAAGGTCCTTATTACCTGTCTTTAAAGTGTATTTTTCAGCCTTACACGTTTTTAGGCTCATGGAATTTGAGTGCCGCTGAACTACACAGTTAAGACTCTAAGTGGATCTGATCTATGTGATAGTTACTGGGGAGGGCTACTGTTCCAATAACTGTTAATTTTACAATTGTAATTTTCAAACAGGAAGTGCTGTGAATCTGCGGAACAGCCCTGTGGTTCATCGTTTCCAGAGGAGGCAGAGTCCGTCTCCGCCATACACACAAGGCCACAGAAGTAGGTCATCTCACCTTAAAAAAAGTGTATTTTTGTGATTCACAAATGTTTTTAGGCTCATGGAAATTGAGTGTCACTGAACTACACAGTTAAGACTCAAAGTGAGTCTGATCAATGTGATAGTTACTGGGGAGGGCTACTGTTTCAATAATTTTTTGTTTTTGAATTTTAATCTTCAAACAAAAAGTGCTGTGGATCCGCAGAACAGCCCTATGGTTAATCGTTCCCAGAGGAGACAGAGTCCGTCTCCACCATACACACAAGGCCACAGAATGGCTGTTAAAAATGTGTTCCTATTAATTCACCTATACTTTGAAATCAAAATGCATTTCACATAATGTTTGTTTGGTTTTCAGTGATGCACAGTGTTAACTTCTATGACAATGTACCAAATGTACCAATGAGACTCCTCACAAAGAGAAAATGTGCACTCAACAGGTAAGTCCTTGGTGAAAAGTGAAACGGTCTTCGTAAGGTGGTCTCTGAGAGACCGACTGTGTGATTTTCTCCAAACCTTCAAATGTCACACCAATATCTGGTATTGCGAATTTGATTATAGTACTGTATTCATTTGGCACCCCTAAATAAGTGGGTGCAGTAATTCCAACAAAATTACCATGTCATTCGGCTACATTGAACAGTTCTGATTGGACATTAAGTTTTGGCATTGAACTTGCAATGATTTCACATCAGATATGTGGAACGAGATGTGATTGGAACAATTAGTGGCAGTGTTGCATTTAATTCGACATATTCAAGTAACAAGCGCAAATGCCAAGTAGCTGCCACAATGTATATGTATGCACATGAATTCAAGCTTTCTCTCACACTCACACACTTTTGTAACATTCATGGTGGCAGGTGCAGGATCCACTCTACTCTGCCACCCTGCAATTATTAAATATGGCCCCCATTGCCCCCTTTTTTCGGTCAATTGACATGATTTGACGTTGACACACGCGCACACATGACACGACTGCCTTGCCTAATTTTAATTCTAAGTGTGGTGAAATTGTTGGGGACCAGCCAACCGACAGAATGACATGCAGAGCTGCTGGTCACAACTCTTAAATGAAATAGGATTTGAACATTTACTAACTTGTAAAATACTTTCCATTGACATTTGTCTGGCCATGTCTGTGCACTGTGTAGGCGATGTAAACGCAAATGAGCGGGTTTCTAGAAGGCCCTTCTTTGATGCTTTAGGATCTACTGGCTCCACCCCTGTACGATCTGCTTCCAGCTCTGGGAGTGGGAGCGTACCTATGTTCCCCGGGTCCTATGTTCCCCGGGTCCTATGTTCCCCGTTTTTCACTAACCTCTCCCAGCCCCCACGCCAAACCTAACCTCCCCCCATGCCTAAACCTAACCTCCCCCAGACCCTAACCCTAATTATGGTTTGTGAGGGGGAAATGACAGATCGGTACCTATGTTTTACGTCATTGATATTCCTTATTGAACTTTGTTGCAGTACCGCCCAAAATCAGCCAGGGGACGACGTTGGCAACAAACTACAGTTAGCAGAGGAGAAGAAGAAAGTCCAGGGGGCGCTCTTGAGAATAAAATACGGTTCAAAGATAGGATTATTGTAAGAGAAGAAGAAGCGTGTCATGGTGTGTGTGTGTGGGGGGGGAGGGGTCTAACAGATGTTGTGCCGGTTCACTTGGAACATTGCTTGAGGGAAATTCCACTGATGGATGGGGGGGGGAGGAGGTATGAGTCACCATCTGAACCAGTTTGAACCGGTTCCTTATCTGTTTGTCCCAAGCTACACTTGGCTACCAGCCACGCTCGACCGCTCGTGCTCCAGCTCCAGCTCCAGCTCTACGGCTCGTGCGAAAACACGAGCTCGACCGCTCATGCGAGAACTGGACCTGCACTCGAGCACAAGCTCCACCGCTCATGCGAGACCGGCACTCGAGCTGCAGCACGAACTCGACCGCTCATGCGAGAACGGCAGTCGAGCTGCAGCTCGATCACGAACTCGACCGCTCGTGCGAGGACATGAGCTTGACCGCTCATGCGAGAATGGCACTCGTGCTGCAGCTCGAGTACGAGCTCCACCGCACATGCGAGAACGGCACCAGCTCACACAGCATACTCTGATCATTGTTGTACAATATTGTTTTTTATTTTTGTCATTGGTCTCTCGAGCACTCTTGCGTGCCCGGCACCGTTCGCGAGTTGTCGGTGTCCGTGTCTCGAGCTCGAGCACCGCTCATGCGAGAACTGCACTCGTGCTGCAGCTCGAGCACGAGCACGACCGCTCATGCGAGAACGGGACCTGCACTCAAGCACAAGCTCCACCGCTCGTGCGAGACCGGCACTCGAGCTGAAATGGCACCAGCTCACACAGCATACTCTGATCATTCTTGTATAATATTGTTTTTTATTTTTGTCATTGGTCTCTCAAGCACTCTTGCATGCCCGTTCGCGAGTTGTCGGTGTTGTCCGTGTCCGTGTCTCGAGCTCGAACACTAGCTCGACCGCTCATGCGAGGACGGCACTCGTGCTGCAGCTCGAGCGCGAGTTTGATGGCTCAGGCGAGAACACGAACTCGACCGCACATGCGAGAACGGGACCTGCAATCGAGCACAAGCTCCACCGCTCGTGCGAGACCGGCACTCGAGCTGCAGCACGAACTCGACCGCTCATACGAGAACGGCAGTCGAGCTGCAGCTCGATCACAAGCTTGACCGCTCATGCGAGAACATGAGCTCGACTGCTCATGCAAGAACGGGACCTGCACTCGAGCACAAACTCGACCGCTCATGTGAGAATACGAGCTCGACCGCTCATGCGAGAACAGCACTCGTGCTGCAGCTCGAGCACGAGCTTGACCGCTCATGCGAGAACATGAGCTCGACTGCTCATGCAAGAATGGGACCTGCACTCGAGCACAAGCTCGAGCGCTCGTGCGAGGACGACACTCGTGCTGCAGCTCGAGCATGAGCTCGACAGCTCAGAGAACACGAGCTCGACGGCTCGGGCGAGGACACGAGAACGGGACCTGCACTCGAGCACAAGCTCCACCGCTTGTGCGAGACCGGCACTCGAGCTGCAGCTCGAGCACGAACTCGACCGCTCGTGCGAGAACGGCACTCGAGCACGAGCTCGACTGCACATGCGAGAATGGTACCAGCACACTCTTGCGTGCCCGGCACCGTTCGCAAGTTCTCAGGGGTGTCCGTGTCTCTAACTTGAGCACCAGCTCGACCGCTCATGCGAGAACGGCACTCGTGCTGCAGCTCCAGCACGAGCTTGATGGCTCGGGCGAGAACACAACCTTGGCCGCTCATGCAAGAACGGGACCTGCACTCGAGCACAAGCTCGACCGCTCATGCGAGACTGGCACTCAAGCTCCAGCTCCAGCACAAGCTCGACGGCTCATGCGAGAATAGCGCTCGAGCTGTAGCTCGAGCACAAACTCGACCGCTCATGTGAGAACACGACCTCGACCGCTCCTTCGAGAACGGCACTCGTGCTGCAGCTCGAGCACGAGCTCGACGCCTCATGCGAGAACACGAGCTCGACCGCTCATGCAAGAATGGGACCTGCACTCGAGCACAAGCTCGACCGCTCATGCGACAACACCAGCTCGACAGCTCATGCGAGAACGGCACCTGCGCTCAAGCTCGAGCATGAGCTCGACGGCTCATGCGAGGACACGAGCTCCACTGCTCGTGCGAGAACGGGACCAGCTCACACAGCATCACAGCATGCTCTGATCATTCTTGTACATTATTGTTTTTTATTTTTGTCATTGGTCTTGCGTGCCTGGCACCGTTCGCGAGTTGTCGGTGTTGTTGGTGTCCGTGTCTCGAGCTTGAGCACCAGCTCGACTGCTCATGCGAGAACGGCACCAGCACTCGAGCTCCCACCCGTGAACCCTTGAGCACCAAAGAGTGGCACCAAGCCTGCAGGATGGGGGCCATAAGCATAGATATCAGCTGCTGTGTGTGTCTGGAGCATGCTCTACGAATGGACCCTTGTCTAAAGCTTCTCTCTCATAACCATAGATTGTTATAGTCCATTGTCATAGACTGTGTTGCATAGTTGATTGCTCTATTGCTGACAAAAATGTGTTAATGTAAGTCGCTTTGGATAAAAGCGTCTGCCAAATGACGTAATGTAATGTAATGTAATAACCTGTCTAAAGCTTCTCTGTCATAACCTGAAATGTTGTGAAGAATGAAATAAAAACGCATACTCTGATAATTATTGTAGAACATTGTTTTTTCAAAACTTTGAGGAGACCAGAACTTTTATTACAACAAGGCTGCTGCTCCGTGTGTGACAATAAAAATAACTATAATGAAACAATTAGTTTCCGGAATTCCCCTTTCTTGGAGTGCTATATATAGCCGATATAACAATCTGTCTCTCTCTGGCGCCCCCCCCCCCCGCCCCTGCTGGCCGGAATGCCTATATATATATATCTATGTACATGTACACCATTAGATCCTTATAGTACTATCCATCCATCCTCCTCTCTCTGGCACCCCCCGGTGGCGATATTATATATAATATATAACTATTATATATATCATATAACAATCTACACCATTAGATCCTCATACTGCTATCTATCCGTCACCCTCTGGCGCCCCCCGGTGGCCGAAATGCGTATTTACATTCCCCCCCCCACCCCCACCCCACCCACATCATGCCACCTTTCCGGAATTCCCCTTTCTTGGAAGGCTATATATAGCCTCAGCCTACATAACAATCTACACCATTAGATCCTCATAGTGCTATCTATCCGTCGCCCTCTGGCGCCCCCCGGTGGCCGGAATGCCTATATATATATATATATATATACATATCTACATCTACATCCACATCTACACATATCCTTACAGTGCTATCTATTCCTCGCCCTCTGGCGCCCCCCAGTGGCCGGTATGCGTATCCACCCCCCCACACACACCACCCCCCCACACCCCCACCCCAACAACACACAGCCTTACATAACATCTGGAATTCCCCTCCCTCTGCCGCCCCCCGGTGGACGCAACGGCCCCCGGTGGCCGCAAGGAATAAGTACATCCTTATAGTACAATGTATCTCTCTCTGGCGCCCTCGGTGGCTGTAAAGAATAAGTACGTCCTTCTAGAAGATTCCAGAAGATTCTATCTCTCTGGTGCCCCCCGGTGGCCGTAAGGAATAATTACATCCTTATAGTACAATGTATCTCTCTGGCGCCCCCCGGTGGCCGGGATGCGTATCCACACCCACCCCCCCCCACCTCACCCCCACCCCCCCCACACACAGCCTTACATAACAGCCGGAATTCCCCTCCCTCTGTCGCCCCCCAGTGGACGCAGGCCATACAGGGTGCGCGAAACCACCTCTAAAAACGTGGGCGGGGCCGGGCCTGCCTGCGCTACACGGCCAGCTGGACCAGGAAGGGGGCGGGGGACAAGGGGCACAGGGGGGAGTGATTCTAAAACGCCCCCCCCCCCCCCTCCCCGTGCTCCTGCTCCTGCATATGTATATCTCTCTCTCTGGCGGCCCCCGGTGGCGTAAGGAATATTTACGTCCTTATAGTACAATGTATCTCTCTCTGGCGCCCCCCGTTGGCCACCTTTCCGGAATTCCCCTTTCTTGGAGTGCTATATATAGCCGATATAACAATCTGTCTCTCTCTGGCGCCCCCACCCCTGCTGGCCGGAATGCCTATTTATATATATTGATCTATGTACATGTACACCATTAGATCCTTATAGTACTATCTATCTATCCATCCATCCTCCTCTCTCTGGCGCCCCCCGGTGGCGATATTATATATAATATATAACTATTATATATATATCATATAACAATCTACACCATTAGATCCTCATACTGCTATCTATCCGTCACCCTCTGGCGCCCCCCGGTGGCCGAAATGCGTATTTACATTGCCCCCCCCACCCCCACCCCACCCACATCATGCCACCTTTCCGGAATTCCCCTTTCTTGGAAGGCTATGGAACGGTGTCGGTGTTGTCGGTGTCCGTGTCTCGAGCTCGAGCACCAGCTCGACCGCTCGTGCGAGAACGACACTCGTGCTGCCGACCGGAGACAGCGAGCTCGGTGATACTGACAAACTCCTGTGCGCCTCAGTCCTCAAACACCACCACAGGACCACTCCCGAGCCCGAGCTTGAGTTGGGTTTGTGCACACACGCGCCCTCTCTCCTCTCTCTCAGTCCCCGTGTTGTTGCTCTCTCCCAGCAGAGAAAGAGGAAACTCTCTCTCTCTCTCTCTGTCTCGCACACAGACAAGCTCGTGTTCGAGCTGCAGCAGCATTGCTGTTCTCGCATGAGCGGTCGAGCTGGTGCTCGAGCTCAAGACACGGACACCGACAACACAGACAACTCGCGAATGGTGCCGGGCACGCAAGAGTGCTCGAAACCAATGACAAAAATAAAAAAACAATATTGTACAAGAATGATCAGAGTATGCTGTGTGAGCTGGTGCCGTTCTCGCACAACCGGTCGAGTTTGTGTGCAACATTCCTCTAGTGATCTCTACATCTGTGTGTAAGTGAATTAATTCTACCTGTGATGAATAACAATAATAAACTAACATCGACAAAGTCAAAGTTGTGTTTTCCTCTTTATTGCAAAATATATCAAAAGCACAATACAGCCGACCGGAGACAGCGAGCTCGGTGATACTGACAAACTCCTGTGCGCCTCAGTCCTCGGACACCACCGCAGGACCTCTCACGAGCCCGAGATTGAGTTGGGTTTGTGCACACACACGCGCCCTCTCTCCTCTCTCTCAGTCCCCGTGTTGTTGCTCTCTCCCAGCAGAGAAAGAGGAAACTCTCTCTCTCTCTCTCGCTCGCACACAGACAAACTCGTGTTCGAGCTGCAGCATGATTACCATTCTCGCATGAACGGTCGAGATGGTGCTCGAGCTCAAGACACGGACACCGACAACACAGACAACTCGAGAACGGTGCCGGGCACGCAAGAGTGCTCAAAAGACCAATGACAAAAATAAAAAACAATATTGTCCAAGAATGATCAGAGTATGCTGTGTGAGCTGGTGCCGTTCTCGCACGGCAAGCACGGTCAAGTTCGTGCTCGAGCTGTGCGGTGGAGCCGCCGAGTTCGTCGTCGAGTTCTCATGCTCGAGCAGCTTGAGCACGAACACGACCGGTCGTGCGAGAACGGCACCAGCTCACACAGCATTCTCTGATCATTCTTGTACAATATTGTTTTTTAAATTTGTCATTGGTCTCTCGAGCACTCTTGCGTGCCCGGCACCGTTCGCGATGTGTCGGTGTTGTCGGTGTCCGTGTCTCGAGCTCGAGCACGAGCTCGACGGCTCGGGTGAGAACACGAGCTCGACAGCTCATGCGAGAACAGCTCGAGGATGATCTCGACGGGTCGTGCGAGAACGGCATTGGCGCTGCACCTCGAGCATGCGCTCGACTGCTCATGCGAGTACACGGGCTCTCCTCTCTCTCAGTCCCCGTGTTGTTGCTCTCTCCCAGCAGAGAAAGAGGAAACTCTCTCTCTCTCTCTCTGTCTCGCACACAGACAAGCTCCTGTTCGAGCTGCAGCACGATTGCTATTCTTGCATGAGCGGTCGAGCTGGTGCTCGAGCTCAAGACACGGACACCGACAACACAGACAACTCGAGAACGGTGCCAGGCACGCAAGAGTGCTCAAAAGACCAATGACAAAAATAAAAAACAATATTGTACAAGAATGATCAGAGTATGCTGTGTGAGCTGGTGCCGTTCTCGCACGGCAAGCACGGTCGAGTTCGTGCTCGAGCTGTGCGGTGGAGCCGCCGAGTTCGTCGTCGACTTCTCATGCTCGAGCAGCTCGAGCACGAACACGACCGGTCGTGCGAGAACGGCACCAGCTCACACAGAATTCTCTGATCATTCTTGTACAATATTGTTTTTTAAATTTGTCATTGGTCTCTCGAGCACTCTTGCGTGCCCGGCACCGTTCGCGATGTGTCTGTGTTGTTGGTGTCGGTGTCTCGAGCTCGAGCACCTGCTCGACTGCTCATGTGGGAATGACACTCGTGCTGCAGCTCGAGCACGAGCTCGACGGCTCGGGCGAGAACACGAGCTCGACAGCTCATGCGAGAACAGCTCGAGGACGATCTCGACGGGTCGTGCGAGAACGGCATTTGCGCTGCAGCTCGAGCATGCGCTCGACTGCTCATGTGTGTACACGGGCTCCACTCTCTCTCAGTCCCCGTGTTGTTGCTCTCTCCGAGCAGATAAAGAGGAAACTCTCTCTCTCTCTCTCTCTGTCTCGCACACAGACAAGCTTGTGTTCAAGCTGCAGCAGGATTGCTGTTCTCGCATGAACTCGAGAACGGTGCCGGGCACGCAAGAGACCAATGGCTCAAAAGACCAATGACAAAAATAAAAAAGAATATTGTGCAAGAATGATCAGAGTATGCTGTGTGAGCTGGTGTCATTCTTGTACAATATTGTTTTTTATTTTTGTCATTGGTCTCTCAAGCACTCTTGCGTGCCCGGCACCGTTCGCGAGGTGTCGGTGTTGTCGGTGTCCGTGTCTCGAGCTCGAGCACCAGCTCGACCGCTCGTGCGAGACCGACACTCGTGCTGCCGACCGGAGACAGCGAGCTCGGTGATACTGACAAACTCCTGTGCGCCTCAGTCCTCGAACACCACCACAGGACCACTCCCGAGCCCGAGCTTGAGTTGGGTTTGTGCACACACGCGCCCTCTCTCCTCTCTCTCAGTCCCCGTGTTGTTGCTCTCTCCCAGCAGAGAAAGAGGAAACTCTCTCTCTCTCTCTCTGTCTCGCACACAGACAAGCTCCTGTTCGAGCTGCAGCACGATTGCCATTCTCGCATGAGCGGTCGAGCTGGTGCTCGAGCTCAAGACACGGACACCGACAACACAGACAACTCGAGAACGGTGCCGGGCACGCAAGAGTGCTCAAAAGACCAATGACAAAAATAAAAAACAATATTGTACAAGAATGATCAGAGTATGCTGTGTGAGCTGGTGCCGTTCTCGCACGGCAAGCACGGTCGAGTTCGTGCTCGAGCTGTGCGGTGGAGCCGCCGAGTTCGTCGTCGACTTCTCATGCTCGAGCAGCTCGAGCACGAACACGACCGGTCGTGCGAGAACGGCACCAGCTCACACAGAATTATCTGATCATTCTTGTACAATATTGTTTTTTAAATTTGTCATTGGTCTCTCGAGCACTCTTGCGTGCCCGGCACCGTTCGCGATGTGTCTGTGTTGTTGGTGTCGGTGTCTCGAGCTCGAGCACCTGCTCGACTGCTCATGTGGGAATGACACTCGTGCTGCAGCTCGAGCACGAGCTCGACGGCTCGGGCGAGAACACGAGCTCGACAGCTCATGCGAGAACAGCTCGAGGACGATCTCGACGGGTCGTGCGAGAACGGCATTGGCGCTGCAGCTCGAGCATGCGCTCGACTGCTCATGTGTGTACACGGGCTCCACTCTCTCTCAGTCCCCGTGTTGTTGCTCTCTCCGAGCAGATAAAGAGGAAACTCTCTCTCTCTCTCTCTCTGTCTCGCACACAGACAAGCTTGTGTTCAAGCTGCAGCAGGATTGCTGTTCTCGCATGAACTCGAGAACGGTGCCGGGCACGCAAGAGACCAATGGCTCAAAAGACCAATGACAAAAATAAAAAACAATATTGTGCAAGAATGATCAGAGTATGCTGTGTGAGCTGGTGTCATTCTTGTACAATATTGTTTTTTATTTTTGTCATTGGTCTCTCAAGCACTCTTGCATGCCCGGCACCGTTCGCGAGGTGTCGGTGTTGTCGGTGTCCGTGTCTCGAGCTCGAGCACCAGCTCGACCGCTCGTGCGAGACCGACACTCGTGCTGCCGACCGGAGACAGCGAGCTCGGTGATACTGACAAACTCCTGTGCGCCTCAGTCCTCGAACACCACCACAGGACCACTCCCGAGCCCGAGCTTGAGTTGGGTTTGTGCACACACGCGCCCTCTCTCCTCTCTCTCAGTCCCCGTGTTGTTGCTCTCTCCCAGCAGAGAAAGAGGAAACTCTCTCTCTCTCTCTCTGTCTCGCACACAGACAAGCTCGTGTTCGAGCTGCAGCACGATTGCCATTCTCGCATGAGCGGTCGAGCTGGTGCTCGAGCTCAAGACACGGACACCGACAACACAGACAACTCGAGAACGGTGCCGGGCATGCAAGAGTGCTCAAAAGACCAATGACAAAAATAAAAAACAATATTGTACAAGAATGATCAGAGTATGCTGTGTGAGCTGGTGCCGTTCTCGCACGGCAAGCACGGTCAAGTTCGTGCTCGAGCTGTGCGGTGGAGCCGCCGAGTTCGTCGTCAAGTTCTCATGCTCGAGCAGCTCGAGCACAAACACGACCGGTCGTGCGAGAACGGCACCAGCTCACACAGCATTCTCTGATCTTTCTTGTACAATATTGTTTTTTAAATTTGTCATTGGTCTCTCGAGCACTCTTGCGTGCCCGGCACCGTTCGCGATGTGTCGGTGTTGTCGGTGTCCGTGTCTCGAGCTCGAGCACCAGCTCGACCGCTCATGTGAGAACGACACTCGTGCTGCAGCCCCAGCACGAGCTCGACGGCTCGGGTGAGAACACGAGCTCGACAGCTCATGCGAGAACAGCTCGAGGACAATCTCGACGGGTCGTGCGAGAACGGCATTGGCGCTGCACCTTGAGCATGCGCTCGACTGCTCATGCGAGTACACGGGCTCTCCTCTCTCTCAGTCCCCGTGTTGTTGCTCTCTCCCAGCAGAGAAAGAGGAAACTCTCTCTCTCTCTATCTGGCTCGCACACAGACAAGCTCGTGTTCAAGCTGCAGCACGATTGCCATTCTCGCATGAACGGTCGAGCTAGTGCTCGAGCTCAAGACACGGAGACCGACAACACAGACAACTTGAGAACGGTGCCGGGCACGCAAGAGTGCTCAAAAGACCAATGACAAAAATAAAAAACAATATTGTACAAGACTGATCAGAGTATGCTGTGTGAGCTGGTGCCGTTCTCGCACGGCAAGCACGGTCGAGTTCGTGCTCGAGCTGTGCGGTGGAGCCGTCGAGTTCGTCGTCGAGATCTCATGCTCGAGCAGCTCAAGCACAAACACGACCGGTCGTGCGAGAACGGCACCAGCTCACACAGCATTCTCTGATCATTCTTGTACAATACTGTTTTTTAAATTTGTCATTGGTCTCTCGAGCACTCTTGCGTGCCCGGCACCGTTCGCAATGTGTCGGTGTTGTCGGTGTCCGTGTCTCGAGCTCGAGCACTAGCTCGACCGCTGATGTGAGAACGACACTCGTGCTGCAGCTCGAGCACCAGCTCGATGGCTCGGGCGAGAACACGAGCTCGAGAGCTCATGCGAGAACAGCTCGAGGACGATATCGACGGGTCGTGCGAGAACGGCATTGGCGCTGCAGCTCGAGCATGCGCTCGACTGCTCATGTGAGTACACGGGCTCGACTCTCTCTCAGTCCCTGTGTTGTTGCTCTCTTCCAGCAGAGAAAGAGGAAACTCTCTCTCTCTCTCTCTGTCTCGCACACAGACAAGCTCGTGTTCGAGCTGCAGCAGGATTGCTGTTCTCGCATGAGCGGTCAAGCTGGTGCTCGAGCTCAGGACACGGACACCGACAACACAGACAACTTGCGAACGGTGCCGGGCACGCAAGAGTGCTCGAAAGACCAATGACAAAAATAAAAAACAATATTGTACAAGAATGACCAGAGTATGCTGTGTGAGCTGGTGCCGTTCTCGGCAAAACCGGTCGAGTTTGTGAGCCACACAAGAAACCACGCAATAAAGATATTCTCATGTCTTATTGTTTTATTGTGATGTGTTCCCTTTCTCAGTAATTTTGACAACATTCAAACGAATACATTCGAGATTTTTAGAGCTTGTCGACCAGCTGAACTTCTCCTCCTTTCTCATCGGTGCCGGGCGCCGTTCTCGCATGCGAAAAACACATGTGGGACTCGAGTGCTGTTGTCGCATGAGCAGTGGAGCTCGACTGGGGCTAGACTGCTCGAGTGCTGTTCTGGCATGAGCGGCCTCCCAAACTGCCCTTGGCTGCTATGCTTGAGTTGAGTTTGTGCAAACACGCGCCCTCTCCCCACTTTCTCAGTCCCCGTGTTGTCTCGCACACAGACGGCTGCTATGCTTGAGTTGAGTTATTGCACACGCGCCCTATCTCCTCTCTCCCAGTCCCCGTGGTCTTGCTCTCTCCCAGCAGAGAAAGAGGAAACTCTTGTTGCTCTCTCCCAGCAGAGAAAGAGGAAACTCTCTCTCTCTCTCTCTGTCTCACACACAGACAAAACTATGTGGGACTCGAGTGCTGTTGTCGCATGACCAGTGGAGCTCGACTGGGGCTAGACTGCTCGAGTGCTCTTCTCGCATCAGCGGTTTGCCAAACTGCCCTTGGCTGCTATGCTTGCGTTGAGTTTGTGCACACACATGTGCCCTCTCTCCTCTCTCTCAGTCCCCGTGTTGTTGCTCTCTCCCAGCAGAGAAAGAGGAAACTCTCTCTCTCTCTGTCTCGCACACAGACAAATATATGTGGGACTCGAGTGCTGTTGTCGCATGACCAGTGGAGCTCGACTGGGGCTAGACTGCTCGAGTGCTCTTCTCGCATGAGCGGTTTGCCAAACTGCCCTTGGCTGCTATGAACTCGACCACTCATGCGAGAATGGCACTCGAGCACGAGCTCGACCGCACATGCGAGAACAGCTCGAGCATGAACTCGACCGGTCGTGCGAGAACGGCACCAGCTCACACAGCATACTCTGATCATTCTTGTACAATACTGTTTTTTATTTTTGTCATTGGTCTCTCGAGCACTCTTGCCTGCCCGGCACCGTTCGCGAGTTGTCGGTGTTGTCGGTGTCTGTGTCTCGAGCTCGAGCACCAGCTCGACCGCTCATGCGAGAACGGGACCTGCACTCAAGCACAAGCTCCACCGCTCGTGAGCGGTCGAGTTTGTGGTCGAGCTTCAGCTCTAGTGCTGTTCTCGCACGAGCGGTCGAGTTGAGGTCGAGGTGATCGAGCTGCAGCTCGACTGCCGTTCTCGCATGAGCGGTCGAGTTCGTGCTGCAGCTCGAGTGCCGTACTCGCATGAGCGGTCGAGCTTGTGTTCTCGCCCGAGCCGTCGAGCTCGTGTTCTCACATGAGCGGTCGAGTTCATGCTCGAGCGCTGTTCCTACATGAGCCGTCGAGCTGGTGCTGGAGCTGGAACTCGAGTGCCAGTCTCGCATGAGCATGAGCCACACAAGAAACCACGCAATAAACATATTCTCATGTCTTATTATTTTATTGTGATGTGTTCCCTTTCTCAGTAATGTTGACAACATTCAAACGAATACATTCAAGATTTTAGAGCACGTCGACCAGCTGAACTTCTCCTCCTTTCTCATCGGTGCCGGGCACGCAAGAGTGTGCTGGTGCCGTCCGAGTTCGTGCACCTGGCCAGTTGGCTGCTCGATAACCCCAGCGAGCTGCACCACCAGCTCATACTCGACCACGAGGCATACTTGCGGGCGGAGAGCAAGCTCCAGGCCAGGACCGAGCTTATCATCAACGTTTGGCATCATGTCGAGCAGCACGGCGTCCAACCCCCCGACGGCTTTCCCTCCGTGTCTTCTATACGTTTCCAAGATCTCTGATATAGCGAACAGGCACTACGGGAATATGTTGGCTGTGGCGGGTCTCTCGTCGACTAGTGTCAAGGCTCGCGCCGCCAGGCACGCTCACCGTATAGGCCTCAGGGACCTGGTGACGATGAGTGAGAAGATGCTGCTAGAGGTGGAGGAATGCGTCCAGGCGCTCGAGAGCATGAACCTGACTGAGGGCTCACGCGGCGCGGCGGAGGCATCTGCCTCGGAGCTGGACGGCGAGTGGACGTTCCTCTACCTGGAGACGGGGCGTCTATTTGGCTACATGCATCTGGAGGCGACGGGAGATGACGGGGCCACAGCGACCTTCGGTCTCCCGAGGATCGTCCTGCCGGAGGCCAGGTCGATCCTCCGCAAGGCCGACTCCGATCGAAGGCCGCCCGAGGGGCTCCTCAGTGAAGCAAAATGCCCGGCGTGCGGCAATTCGTTCTGTCTCCAGGACTTTTGGTTTCACGCGCTCAACGAGATCGTCTGCCGCGGTGTCCGTGTGCCGGCTCACAGGATGGCCGTATTGGATGGCTCCCACAAATGGGTCGTGCCGAGCTCTTCGGGGCTGGACCGTTCCTATTTACAAAGGCCGGTGCCTCAATCGCACCGAGGAGCTCGCGGGCTCTTTGCGCTTGCTCCACGTCGATGACCACATAGAGACGCACCAGCGCTTCTGCGACCATCTCGACGAACTGTGCCTAACGCTGAGAAGGATAATTGACAACTACCTATGGCTCAGCGGCACACGCAACAGCAGCAACGACCTCAGCCACCTCAGGAGTTGACAACCCAGCAGCGGCTGGGCAACAGCCAGGTCACGTTCCAGCACCTAGTAGGTGTGGTGGTGAACGACGAGAATGCAGAGTTTGTGAGATACGCCGCCTCGCCGGATCACAAGAAGTTCTTTGCCAACAATATGGACCCGATCGAGCGGATCAACAACTTTCTGATCACCCTGGCTCGGGAGCACCTCTCGTTCGAGCTAGCGCTACACCTCCTGGCGCCCTTTCAGACACTCTCGGTGTGGCTCAGGGTGTCGCTCTACCAAGTGAGCGAGCTCAGCCTGGAGCCCCTCTGGAGCCTGCCGGGCCGTGCGACTTTGGAGCCAAAAGGATTCCTGGCTCTGATGTTCGACAACGTCTCCATGTCCGACGTGACAATCGACGGCAATCGACTGCTGAGCCGCTGCCACCCCGACGTCGACCCGATGAGCCGCTACGCAGCCCTGGCCGTTGACGCCTTGGGCCTGGGGCGACCTCCGGAAGCTGAGCCTGAGACCGAGAAACTTGAGCTAGCTTCCCCTAAAGTGAAAAAAATACACAGAGCACACAGGGCACGTGGGTTTGCCAACAACAGCTTTACTCGAGCTTCAGGACAGACCAACAACACTAGGCTCAGGTCAAAGAGCCTGCAAGGCAGCAAGAGTCTTCGTAGGAAACCCTCCTCCTCGGCTCCCGTCCGGCAGTTCAGCCGTCGGCTACCCTTGGCCATCTCAGCGACTCAGGCTACCTCTCCCGCACCGGCCCCTGTCGTCGATACTCAGCAGAGTTCTGCACGGTGTATCCCAGCCCTCGGAAGCCGGCTGTCTCGCGCGAGGGCGCGCCCCTCGACTCCTCCGGGTCTTGCTGGAGGTCCCGACCGAGAACCTTGTACCGTCGCCGGTGACAACCCCCCAGCCCATCCCGAGGCCCCTGCCGTTGCCAGCGATGTGGCCGGTATGCACAGGGCTCCCCATATCCCCGACGTTGCAGCGCTCGATCCCCGTCTATCTCCTCCTGCCGCAGCCGGCCTGCGCCAGCCCGCCCATCCTCGGAGATCGACATGTGCGCTAATGTGACGACAGGGTGCTCATCGTCATCGTCGCCGCTGTCGTATGGGTTCCTGTGCTTTATGTCAGACAGGCTGAGCCCCAGCTTGTTGGCTAGCAGCAAGCCGTAAGCCGAGGGGCTCAGGCTGTCACGGGCCAGCATGATCTCGTTGACGGGCAGAGAGCCGTCGGGTCTCCTGCCCGCCAGGCTGTCGGCAAAGCTGCGTCCCGAGGTGTTGAGCAGCTCGACAAGGACATTGTGGAACACGTGGCTGGGCGATCCCGAGTACAGCTCACGGGCCTGGTTCCTGCTGGTGTACTGGATGGCGTTGTGCCTTCGGTTGAACTGGCTGAAGCCCGACAGCGTGCTCCGCCAGAAGTTGGTCCACATGCTGAGGATCTCCTCGAGCTGGGCGATGTTCACCGCCGACGGGTAGTGGCACAGCAGTCTGACGTCGGGGCCCAGGTCCGTGACGGGCTCCCGGACAGACTCGACGGCATCTGCGGCTGTCATCCGCTTCACGGCCGCCTCGGCAGCACCTATCAGCCTGCCATCCTTGAAGGTGTCACAATGAGCCTTAAGCCCACGCAGCGCCCGGTCAGGGTCGTGGGACACGACCCTCAGGAACTCCTTGAGCACGACCGAGTCTTTGCTGTCCTCGACCATGGAGCTAAGCATGGCGCTCAGGTTGTGCGACAGGGAAGCCGACCTGTGCGCCGAGGGGTCGGCCCCGGGCCTGAAGAGCACATCGTGCAGCGTCTCTGACATCAGGCCGAATGGGTCGGACCTGTTGTCGTTGAGCAGGAGGTGTGTTACTGCGTCGACGGGCGCCCTGGCCGAGTGCCCGCCGGTGCCATCGCGCCTCGCCGACAGCACAACATCGGCGAGCCGGCCGACGGCCGAAGACTGCAACGCTGGCACCGAAGACGTGTAGATGCGCCTGCTGGAAGACGTGCGCAAGCCCCGGGCGGTGTCTTCAAAGAGCGTCGACCAGCCCTTGACCGTGGCGTACGCACCCCTGGCCAGGGTGAACAGCGGCCCGCCGGACGCGTCGCCCCGCCACACCGACGCGTGCACGTACACGGCCCCGTCCACTGAAGCCGTGACCTGTTCCGTCACCGGGTCGTAGAAAGCCAGACATCCCGAAGGCCTGCACTCAGGCACCACGGGGCACCGGCCGTGCTCCAGCGTCTTTATCACCTCCCACAGGGACACGACGGAGATCTTGATGGCGGTGTCAGTCGTGAAGTTGTCGCGCTCCCAGTCCTCCCGAATCCAATCGCCGATGAGCTTACACACCACAGCCGTGAGATCGCTGGGCAAGCTGCGCGCCATCAACTTCTTCAGCTGATCCGTCACCATGCCGACGGGCACGTCGAGCAGCAGCCCGAGCACAGTCCTGTGAGCCTCTTGCTCCTGAGCGGCCTCGGCCGCCGCGTCCCTCGGGCTCACCCCCGCCGAGGCCATGCCTCCCACGCCTGAGCCCAAGCCTCTCCCGGAGCACCGGATGACATTGACGAGGGCCGTCCTGCCGTACAGGCCCATGCGCAGGTTTCGGACCTGCCTCCAGGGCACGAAGGAGCAGGGCACAAAGCCCTGAAGGACGATCCAGCGCACCAGGTTCCTCAGAGTATCCCTGATGTGGTCACACACCTGGTTGGACGAGTAGTGCGTGACCAGGAAGCGCACCAGGGCCGACGCGCTCTCGCAGTTGCTGCCCAGCACATTGTACAGCAGCAGTTCCAGTGACAGGTGCGGGCTGAACGAGTTGACAATCTCGTCGATGACAATGTTGAGTTGCGGATCGTCGCCCACCCGGGCCTGCTCTTCGCCGTTCCTGTGCGGCGCCCTGTGCACCGCGATCAGCTCCGGCTGCTGTGCTCCACGCCGCCCTCCCGACCTCCCCCAGCTTCCTCGAAAGGGCTCTTGCTGCCGGTTGGCTAGGGCTATCGCTGCCAGTTTAGCCTCTTCCTTGTCCATAAGCTCACTCTCTCGTTACACCTGTGTCTGTCAGTTATATTTTTCTTATTATTTTGCCTATGTACGGTGTTGCTGAGCGTAGAATAAAGAGCCTTTCGAAAGTGCTGTCTCAGTGTGTTGTGTCTGATTGTATTGTGTTCGATAGTCTCGTGCAGGGCTAGCCCGAGGTGGGTTAATTAACATTACTAACAGCTATCAGCGGGGCCGGTATGACGATCCATGACGTCCTAGCCCACGAGCATGCCGTGTTTCTTGGTCAGACTCTTATGCTGCCTGTGCAGCTCGAGCAGCTACCTCCAGGGAGGCCTGGACGAAGAAGACGATGAGGATGAGGACGAAAGCGATCGAGAACTCCTGGGACGCGCCGACAAGGCTCGTAAAGACAGGGAGACTGAGAAGTTGCACGGAGCCGTGGCGAAGACCATAACCTCGGTCTATTTTTCCAGGCGGGCCCGCGAGTCTCCGTTTGATCAAACCTTACTAACAAAGGCAGAGCGAGCCGAGAAGACAATGGCCGCATCTTTGACTGCCATCGAGGATAGAGTCTGTGGTCTGTTGCCCGTAAAGCGTGTCAAGAAGCGCCCCGCTACCCCCCCCAGACTCTCAAACGTCGCCCTTAGGATTGTCTGACCCAGGGAGTGACGCCTGAGCCTTGAGCACAACCTCCCCCCTCCCTCCGCCGAGATGAGCACTACAGTACAGGCTAACTCATTCGGCTTTAGGCCCGCCGTCGCCATCAGAGAGGCGCCGGCGGTCCCGGCAATCCTCGAGTCAGCAGCGTTCGCCGAGGCTATGATCGAGCACATGTTCGGGCCCGGGGCGGGGAACCCAACACAGATCACGTTGCCAAGGTTGGCGCATCGGCCATGGGAGCGTCGTTGTTCAAGCACCAGGAGGAGATGTTAGTCCAGCTCGCCGGCCTGGTCTTCAAGACGGTGGTGCCCATGTGCCCCAGGCGACCGTGTTCGTCAGAAAGTTCCTTGTGACAGACCAGCGCGAAGCCCAGGAGGGTGCCTATGACTCCACCAGAAACGGCGCTCAGACCAGGGAGTACAAGCAGGTGTTTACCATGATCAACCGTTTCGTGACGCTCACGTTCGGCAATAAGCTGATGATGATCAACCGCAAAGAGGCCGTGGAAAAATTCCAGCTCCAGTTCACCACGGCCAAAACGTCGTGGGAGCTCATGACGATGATGGCCGTGCTGCGATGCTGCTCGGCGCAGCCAACGCTGGTCGAGATGCTGCTGCGCCGCAACAAGCTGCAAAGTCGCACCGACCGGCTGTACTGGGTCCTCGTGCTCACCGAGCTCATGTGCGGCATAGTCAACATCTGCCCCAGCGCCGCCAACAGCGTTTTCGAGAAATTCCGGCGGATCCTCAACAGTGACAGGGACGAAGTGCTGGTCATGGGCGACAGTATGTACCGGGCTATCCGCAAGACGCTGGAAAAGAACCTCACCCCCGAGTACATGTCGTACAACCTGACACAGGAGACGCTGACCGCGGACCGCAGCTGCAAGGCAGTCCTGCCCCCCCCGACGTCGGGCAGCGCCGCGCCAGATGACCTGGCCTTCACGGACACCTCGGCGCAGCAGCGGGAGTCCAGAGTCACCATGCCGGTCATGTCGATCGGCGGCGGCAGGTCGTCCATCATCCGCCACGACCCAGTTGGAACAGGGCTCCGCCGAGGACACGTCCATGGAGAACAAAGCCTTCTCCAACGCCTCAGCAGCACCTCGGTCATCGCCTACCCCTGAGCGTTGAGGGTAAAGATGTTGCGCGACCTGCCGCTGGACCTGCCCAAAGTGCTGCTGGCCGCGCACTACACCACCCTGCTGACCCGGCGCGTGATCTTGGAGCACTTCGACCGGCGCTACTACTCGGGTCTGTCCTACCTACTGTTCCAGGGCGTCCGCTTCACAGGCGTAGGCGCCACGCTCATCGAGCAGAAGTCGCTGCACTTCACCCTGGGAACCAAGATCATGTGCCAACCGACAGATTGCAACAACCACCGGGAGACCACCATCACGCAGTCATGCGAGTCGCTGGTGAAAAAGCTCGACTCGCCCGGCATCCACGTGCCCAACATGTACATGAAGGAGATAGTCGGCGGTGACGTGAGCCTCTCCAAGTCTGACCCATACGCCATGGTGGTGGCGGACGCCTACAATGGCTTCTGCCCCGAGTCTGACGGCACTGCCGGTTACCGCAGGCCATACCTGTTCATCCGCGGTCGCTCCGAGGACCTGAACGAAGAGCTCCGGGTCGACCCCCTGGCCGGCACACATTCGTACAGCTGCATGCCTACGCTGTTATGGCCCTTCAGCTCCGTGTATCGCGTCTACGCCATGGGCGGCAAGACGCACAGATCTGGAACACTGCGCAGCGCGGAGGCCTACGACCCGCTAACCGACGCATGGAGCGCCGTGCCCAAGATGCGGGATTCACGCAGCGGCTTTGGCATAGGGGTGGTGGACGACCAGTTGTTCATATGCGGAGGAGAATGCCCCAACAGCTCCAAGGTGGAGCGCTACGACGGGAGCACCAAACAGTGGCACCAAGCCTGCGGGATGGGGGCCATAAGCATAGATATCAGCTTCTGTGTGTGTCCGGAGCATGCTCTAAGAAATGGACCCTTGTCTAAAGCTTCTCTCTCATACCAGCGCTGCTGCTTTCCTAAATGGCGCGGTCTACTGTGTTGGCGGCTACACGATAGATGAGACAGGTTTGTCCCGCACTCTCAGCAGCGTGTGGAAGTTTGACCTTCTTTACACGTTCTTGGCACGATGCGGCAGCCATGCATCATCCTCACGATGGGCACAGCGTGGCAGTACTGAATGGCAAAATCTATGCCATGGGAGGCTACTCACACAAAGAAATGAATCACGACAGTTTGGAATGCTATGATCCTCAGACCGACAAGTGGACTCTGCTCTCACCTATGAACGGGAACAGGTCGGACGCCAGCGCCACAGTACTGAACAACAAAGTGTACATCTGCGGTGGTGTAGGTTGGATACCTCCACTACATAATAGTACGCCGAAGCCTGAGCACCTGGCCACAGCCGAGTGATACGACCCAGACACCGACCAGTGTACGAAGATCGCCAGCATGAGCAGCGAGTGTGCCGAATTGGGCATCATTGCCTACAGACAGCGCGTCTACGCCGTGGGCGGCAAGACGCGCAGATCTGGGACACTGCGCAGCACCGAGGCCTACGACCCGTTAACCGACGCGTGGAGCGCCGTGCCCAAGATGCGGGATTCACGCAGCGGCTTCGGCATAGGGGTGGTGGACGACCAGTTGTTCGTAGATATCAGCTGCTGTGTGTGTCCGCAGCATGCTCTACGAATGGACCCTTGTCTAAAGCTTCTCTCTCATAACCATAGATTGTTATAGTCCATAGGTCCCGCACAGAATCGTGGAGTAACGAGGAAGAATGAAATAAAAACGCATACTTTCATCATTCTTATAGAACATTGTTTTTTCAATACTTTGAGGAGAAATATATATATATATATATCTAGATCTACATCTACACATATCCTTACAGTGCTATCTATCCCTTGCCCTCTGGTGCCCCCCGGTGGCCGGGATGCGTATACACCCCCCCCCCCCACCCCACCCACACACAGCCTTACATAGCAGCCGGAATTCCCCTCCCTCTGCCGCCCCAGTATGAGGATCTAATGGTGTAGATTGTTATATGATGATATGTTATATATAATATCGCCACCGGGGGCGCCAGAGAGAGGAGGATAGATGGATAGATACATAGTACTATAAGGATCTTATGGTGTATATATATAATGGTGCAATTTGCAGGCAAAGCCCTGCCGCAGATTGTATATATATATATATATATATATATATATATATATATATATATATACAGTATATAGTCCCTATGAGTATTTTTAAAACCAGGGTAAAAATATGGAGGAAGCTGAAATCCAGGTCTGCAAATGTTTTGATCCATAATGAACCCTGTTGTGTATTTTCTTACGTTTTAGATGTTTTTGTTTGTATTGGTTATGTTAAAATGTGTGCTTTCTTGGCCAGGTCTCTCTTGAAAAAGAGATTTTCAATCTCAATGAGACTAACCTGTTTAAATAAAGGTCAAATAAATAAAAATAAATAAACAAAAAAATATATATATATTCATCTGATGAACACGATTCATCTGAATGTGTGTGGGTCTGTGGGACAGTTGGAGCCCGGTTTGGTGAGATGGTTGATTGTGTGTTTTTTTTTACTTTTTTGGAATAAAGACAATACTCTCAGAATGAACTGCAAGGTGGACCCTTATATGACACCCAGTAGCAAAAACACAAACAAACAAGGAGTCGGAACTGATTGGGTTGAGGTGTTCATTTTTATTTATTTTCTTTTTTGCAAACATAACCAATACAAAACAACACATGTTTTACACAAACACCCTAAAACCACCAAGTATCGATCGATCGAATATTTTATTTATGTTTCAGAGATATATCAGTACAACAGGTACATTTTAAGATGCTCTGGTACAATGGGTTAAAAACACAAAACATTGAATTGTAGAGTTTTCAAATTGTCAAACTTCAATTGATTGATGATAACACTTTTTTTTATAATAGTCTTATAAAAACAGCATAAGTATAAAAAAAATGATACACTTTAATGTCATGTTGATACAAACACACTTGTTTTTTTCATTGTACAAAGCACCAAGTACAGTCACCAATATCGGGACCTGCGTCCAATATCATAGAATTTCTGACCATAACAGTGGTAGACAGTAATAGAGTAATTCCTCTAATCAGATGAACTGTACTTGGGCAGTGTTTACATTGCACAAGGCAGGTCCGAAGCAATCGTTCACCATCAAAGTGTCTGCTGGTTGGCGGCGGATTAGTTCTTGGTTGAGATCGATGTCGCTCGCAGCCGCCTGAGTAGGACGTTTAAAAAGCGTTTCGATGTAGTCCTTCTTGGTAACATTAAACGCAGACTGATATGCAGGATACAAGGGTGGCGTTTGTGCGCCCTCCGGCAGCTCAAGAAGCTGGCAAATCTTGCCTAGGAAGCCCACCAAGCTGCTCTGTTCGACAGCTTTGCAGCCTAAGACAACCTCAACGTTTCTACTGTACTGGGACTTGAGCCACAGGTTCAAAGCGTAGGTCATGTTGTTGAAGTTGGCCAGGTTGTATTCAGCTTGATCTAGCCCCAGGATCCGGTCGTTCTGCGTGAACCACATCGCCAAAATCACTGCTGTGTCCAGCACAAAGGCACACCAGTGAAATGCCAGCCCTGCGGGTAGGGACACATGGAAGAGTCGGGGGAGGTTGTCGTCTTTAGCCACCATCTGGGCCGGTGAGGGCCTGTTTAGGCCGACTGCGATGTGGTTCCAGAAATCCGGCAGGTGGGGGATGCATGTGTAGCGCAAGCTCAAATCCAGCGGCACTTTCTCCAGGCACTTGAAACTCATACTGTCCCTGGCGTCCAGCAGCTTACTGTAGGCTGGCAATAGAGAAGAGAAGAGAAAATCAGTTACGTTTACACAGACACACAGACACACAAACTATGAAACTGACTCAAATTCGAAAGGGACACTTACCTGTAAGCAACACCTGCCGGGTGATATCCGGCTGGTTCTCTATCATGCTGTGGACATAACGTTCCTGAGCTTCAAGGGTTTTGAACTCATCAGCGGGCACCAGGGTAATGTTCCATTTGTGCTTGTGCACAAACAGAGCTTTCAGGACTATCATGTCTATAGCTGGGCACGACGAGATGGCATTCTTCGATTTAAGATGGTGCTCTTTGCATCCCCCGTTCTTCTTGTAGCACTTGAAGCAGCAGATGCACTGGCAGGCCATCCTCACGGCCCTGTTGAGTTGGATGTAGTAGCTGTCGGCGTACAGCTGTGTGTTGAACACAACCTGGCAGAGGCCGCAGGTCGTCATTTCGAGAAGCTGCATAATACAGTCCAGCATGTATGCCTTACTGTTATAGCAGGACAGGCTGAGGTGATCGCTGGTCTGGATCCTGTTCCTCAATGCCCCCTGCAATCTTTCAAACTTTCTTTTTGGACCCTCGGGCTGCACTCTTCTCTCTGCCTGCAAACCGGCTGTGTTCCTCTGATTCAGGGAGATCTGGGCAGGTCGCTTCCTGGGAGCGTTGGACGAATTCTGAGGACGGGAAGAAGAGACCGACGCCTTGGCGGGGTTCCTCTGATTCAGGGAGATCTGGGCAGGTCGCTTCCTGGGAGCGTTGGAGGGATTCTGAGGACGGGAAGAAGAGGCCGACGCCTGGGCGTGGTTCCTCTGATTCAGGGAGATCTGGGCAGGTCGCTTCCTGGGAGCGTTGGAGGAATTCTGAGGACGGGAAGAAGAGGCCGACGCCTGGGCGGGGTTCCTCTGATTCAGGGAGATCTGGGCAGGTCGCTTCCTGGGAGCGTTGGAGGAATTCTGAGGACGGCAAGAAGAGACCGACGCCTGGGCGGGGTTCCGGACTGGCTGTGCCCCTAGCATTTGGGTCCGATTCTCTATCTCTGCTGTAATATCCATGTCGAAGAATGTTTCCATCCAGCTCCCCAAATCCCTGAGTGGGTCAGAGTGCTGTGTTGCTCCAACCAGAGCAAGCGTTATTGATCACGGCCAGCTTGTCGTCGACCGAAGGATAGAGAAGGTTCAGGTCGACCCTCTCTAACCTCACAACGGGCATTAGCGCCGGCCCAAGCTCGCTTCTGCAGATTCCTCCTCCTCTCAAGCAACTTTGGATCAATCCTATGTGCGGCCTCTTGATGTAAGGCTCAGTCTCCTCTTCTCGCTGCAATGGTGAGCCGAGAAGATGCACAGAGTCCAAATAACTACATCAGCCATAATGGGGAAGTGTCCAGTCTCCCGATAGCTCTGCCCGTGGATTGTGAAGCAGTCCTCTGCGCTTCTCCCGGTGTAAGGGCTTACCAGTCCAGCCCGATGCTGGGGTCCAGAGTGAGGTCCTCTTCTGTGTGGGATCCTCTTCGTTGTAGACTGGCCCAGATGTATTTGAGACAATCTCTTTTATAATGTTTGTGTGAGTCGATCCTCCCACCCAAAGTGGCCTGTTCAGAACGTGGGCCATTCAACATCGTCTCATTCCATATTTGGTTATCATGATGTCACAATGTCGCAATTAATGGAAATACCCATTTCCATTGTTCTCGCATGACCGGACGAGCTCGTGCTCGAGCTGTTCTCGCATGAGCGGTCTAGTTTGTGCTCGAGCTGCAGCTCTAGTGCCGTTCTCGCGTGAGCGGTCGAGTTCGTGATCGAGCTGCAGCTCGACTGCCGTTCTCGCATGAGCGGTCGAGTTCGCGGCAAGCACGGTCGAGTTCGTGCTCGAGCTGTGCGGTGGAGCCGTCAAGTTCGTCGTCGAGATCCCATGCTCGAGCAGCTCGAGCACGAACACGACCGGTCGTGCAAGGACGGCACCAGCTCACACAGCATTCTCTGATCATTCTTGTACAATATTGTTTTTTAAATTTATCATTGGTCTCTCGAGCACTCTTGCGTGCCCGGCACCGTTCGCAATGTGTCATGTTGTCGGTGTCCATGTCTCGAGCTCGAGCACCAGCTCGACCGCTCATGTGAGAATGACACTCGTGCTGCAGCTCGAGCACCAGCTCGACGGCTCGGGCGAGAACACGAGCTTGACAGCTCATGCGAGAACAGCTCGAGGACGATCTCGACGGGTCGTGCGAGAACGGCATTGGCGCTGCAGCTCGAGCATGCGCTCGATTACTCATGTGAGTACACGGGCTCGACTCTCTCTCAGTCCCCGTGTTGTTGCTCTCTCCCAGCAGAGAAAGAGGAAACTCTCTCTCTCTCTGTCTCGCACACAGACAAGCTCGTGTTCGAGCTGCAGCACGATTGCCGTTCTCGCATGAGTGGTAGAGCTGGTGCTCGAGCTCAAGACACGGACACGACAACACAGACAACTCGCGAATGGTGCCGGGCACGCAAGAGTGCTCGAAAGACCAATGACAAAAATAAAAAACAATATTGTACTAGAATGATCAGAGTATGCTGTGTGAGCTCGTCCTCGAGCTGTTCTCGCATGAGCTGTCGAGCTTGTGTTCTCGCCCGAGCCGTCGAGCTGGTGCTCGAGCTGCAGCACGAGTGTCATTCCCACATGAGCGGTCGAGCTGGTGCTCGAGCTCGACACACCGACACCAACAACACCGACACATCGCGAACGGTGCCGGGCACGCAAGAGTGCTCGAGAGACCAATGACAAATTTAAAAAACAATATTGTACAAGAATGATCAGAGAATGCTGTGTGAGCTGGTGCCGTTCTCGCACGACCGGTCGTGTTCGTGCTGAAGCTGCTCGAGCATGAGAACTCGACGACGAACTCGGCGGCTCCACCGCACAGCTCGAGCACGAACTTGACCGTGCTTGCAGTGCGAGAACGGCACCAGCTCACACAGCATACTCTGATCATTCTTGTACAATATTGTTTTTTATTTTTGTCATTGGTCTTTTGAGCACTCTTGCGTGCCCGGCACCGTTCTCGAGTTGTCTGTGTTGTCGGTGTCCGTGTCTTGAGCTCGAGCACCAGCTTGACCGTTCATGCGAGAATGGCAATCGTGCTGCAGCTCGAACACGAGCTTGTCTGTGTGCGAGCCAGAGAGAGAGAGAGAGTTTCCTCTTTCTCTGCTGGGAGAGAGCAACAACACGGGGACTGAGAGAGAGGAGAGAGGGCGCGTGTGTGTGCACAAACCCAACTCAATCTCGGGCTCGGGAGAGGTCCTGGGGTGGTGTTAGAGGACTGAGGCGCACAGGAGTTTGTCAGTATCACCGAGCTCGTCGAGATCGTCCTCGAGCTGTTCTCGCATGAGCTGTCAAGCTCGTGTTCTCACCCGAGCCGTTGAGCTCGTGCTGGGGCTGCAGCACGAGTGTCGTTCTCACATGAGCGGTCGAGCTGGTGCTCGAGCTGCAGCACGAGTGTCATTCCCACATGAGCGGTCGAGCTGGTGCTCGAGCTCGACACACCAACACCAACAACACCGACACATCGCGAACGGTGCCGGGCACGCAAGAGTGCTCGAGAGACCAATGACAAATTTAAAAAACAATATTGTACAAGAATGATCAGAGAATGCTGTGTGAGCTGGTGCCGTTCTCGCACGACCGGTCGTGTTCGTGCTCGAGCTGCTCGAGCATGAGAACTCGACGACGAACTCGGCGGCTCCACCGCACAGCTCGAGCACGAACTCGACCGTGCTTGCAGTGCGAGAACGGCACCAGCTCACACAGCATACTCTGATCATTCTTGTACAATATTGTTTTTTATTTTTGTCATTGGTCTTTCGAGCACTCTTGCGTGCCCGGCACCATTCGCGAGTTGTCTGTGTTGTCGGTGTCCGTGTCTTGAGCTCGAGCACTAGCTCGACCGCTCATGCGAGAACAGCAATCCTGCTGCAGCTCGAACACGAGCTTGTCTGTGAGCTCGAGACACCGACACCAACAACACAGACACATCGCGAACGGTGCCGGGCACGCAAGAGTGCTCGAGAGACCAATGACAAATTTAAAAAACAATATTGTACAAGAATGATCAGAGAATGCTGTGTGAGCTGGTGCCGTTCTCGCACGACCGGTCGTGTTCGTGCTCAAGCTGCTGGAGCATGATAAGTTGACGACGAACTCGGCGGCTCCACCGCACAGCTCAAGCACGAACTCGACCGTGCTTGCCGTGCGAGAACGGCACCAGCTCACACAGCATACTCTGATCATTCTTGTACAATATTGTTTTTTATTTTTGTCATTGGTCTTTTGAGCACTTTTGCGTGCCCGGCACCGTTCTCGAGTTGTCTGTGTTGTCGGTGTCCGTGTCTTGAGCTTGAGCACCAGCTCGACCGCTCATGCGAGGACGGCAATCGTGCTGCAGCTCGAACACGAGCTTGTCTGTGTGCGAGACAAAGAGAGAGAGAGAGAGTTTCCTCTTTCTCTGCTGGGAGAGAGCAACAACACAGAGACTGAGAGAGAGGAGAGAGGGCGCGTGTGTGCACAAACCCAACTCAATCTCGGGCTCGGGAGTGGTCCTGGGGTGGTGTTCGAGGACTGAGGTGCACAGGAGTTTGTCAGTATCACCGAGCTCGCTGTCTCCGGTCGGCTGTATTGTGCTTTTGATATATTTTGCAATAAAGAGGAAAACACAACTTTGACTTTGTCGATGCTAGTTTATTATTGTTATTCATCACAGGTAGAATGAACTCACTTACACACAGATGTAGAGATCACTAGAGGAATGTTGCGCACAAACTCGACCGGTTGTGCGAGAACGGCACCAGCTCACACAGCATACTCTGATCATTCTTGTACAATATTGTTTTTTTATTTTTGTTATTGGTTTCGAGCACTCTTGCGTGCCCGGCACCATTCGCGAGTTGTCTGTGTTGTCGGTGTCCGTGTCTTGAGCTCGAGCACCAGCTCGACCGCTCATGCGAGAACAGCAATCCTGCTGCAGCTCGAACACGAGCTTGTCTGTGTGCGAGACAGAGAGAGAGAGAGGGAGTTTCCTCTTTCTCTGCTGGGAGAGAGCAACAACACGGGGACTGAGAGAGAGTCAAACCTGTGTACTCACATGAGCAGTCGAGCGCATGCTCGAGCTGCAGCGCCAATGCCGTTCTCGCACGACCCGTCCAGATCGTCCTCGAGCTGTTCTCGCAAGAGCTGTCGAGCTCGTGTTCTCGCCCGAGCCGTCGAGCTCGTGCTCGAGCTGCAGCACGAGTGGCATTCCCACATGAGCGGTCGAGCTGGTGCTCGAGCTCGAGACACCGACACCAACAACACTGACACATCGCGAACGGTGCCGGGCACGCAAGAGTGCTCGAGAGACCAATGACAAATTTAAAAAACAATATTGTACAAGAATGATCAGAGAATGCTGTGTGAGCTGGTGCCGTTCTCGCACGACCGGTCGTGTTCGTGCTCGAGCTGCTCGAGCATGAGAAGTCGACGACGAACTCGGCGGCTCCACCGCCCAGCTCAAGCACAAACTCGACCGTGCTTGCCGTGCGAGAACGGCACCAGCTCACACAGCATACTCTGATCATTCTTGTACAATATTGTTTTTTATTTTTGTCATTGGTCTTTTGAGCACTTTTGCGTGCCCGGCACCGTTCTCGAGTTGTCTGTGTTGTCGGTGTCCGTGTCTTGAGCTTGAGCACCAGCTCGACCGCTCATGCGAGGACGGCAATCGTGCTGCAGCTCGAACACGAGCTTGTCTGTGTGCGAGACAAAGAGAGAGAGAGAGAGTTTCCTCTTTCTCTGCTGGGAGAGAGCAACAACACAGAGACTGAGAGAGAGGAGAGAGGGCGCGTGTGTGCACAAACCCAACTCAATCTCGGGCTCGGGAGTGGTCCTGGGGTGGTGTTCGAGGACTGAGGTGCACAGGAGTTTGTCAGTATCACCGAGCTCGCTGTCTCCGGTCGGCTGTATTGTGCTTTTGATATATTTTGCAATAAAGAGGAAAACACAACTTTGACTTTGTCGATGCTAGTTTATTATTGTTATTCATCACAGGTAGAATGAACTCACTTACACACAGATGTAGAGATCACTAGAGGAATGTTGCGCACAAACTCGACCGGTTGTGCGAGAACGGCACCAGCTCACACAGCATACTCTGATCATTCTTGTACAATATTGTTTTTTTATTTTTGTTATTGGTTTCGAGCACTCTTGCGTGCCCGGCACCATTCGCGAGTTGTCTGTGTTGTCGGTGTCCGTGTCTTGAGCTCGAGCACCAGCTCGACCGCTCATGCGAGAACAGCAATCCTGCTGCAGCTCGAACACGAGCTTGTCTGTGTGCGAGACAGAGAGAGAGAGAGGGAGTTTCCTCTTTCTCTGCTGGGAGAGAGCAACAACACGGGGACTGAGAGAGAGTCAAACCTGTGTACTCACATGAGCAGTCGAGCGCATGCTCGAGCTGCAGCGCCAATGCCGTTCTCGCACGACCCGTCCAGATCGTCCTCGAGCTGTTCTCGCAAGAGCTGTCGAGCTCGTGTTCTCGCCCGAGCCGTCGAGCTCGTGCTCGAGCTGCAGCACGAGTGGCATTCCCACATGAGCGGTCGAGCTGGTGCTCGAGCTCGAGACACCGACACCAACAACACTGACACATCGCGAACGGTGCCGGGCACGCAAGAGTGCTCGAGAGACCAATGACAAATTTAAAAAACAATATTGTACAAGAATGATCAGAGAATGCTGTGTGAGCTGGTGCCGTTCTCGCACGACCGGTCGTGTTCGTGCTCGAGCTGCTCGAGCATGAGAAGTCGACGACGAACTCGGCGGCTCCACCGCCCAGCTCAAGCACAAACTCGACCGTGCTTGCCGTGCGAGAACGGCACCAGCTCACACAGCATACTCTGATCATTCTTGTACAATATTATTTTTTATTTTTGTCATTGGTCTTTTGAGCACTCTTGCGTGCCCGGCACCGTTCTCGAGTTGTCTGTGTTGTCGGTGTCCGTGTCTTGAGCTCGAGCACCAGCTCGACCGCTCATGCGAGAATGGCAATCGTGATGCAGCTCGAACACGAGCGTGTCTGTGTGCGAGACAGAGAGAGAGAGAGAGAGTTTCCTCTTTCTCTGCTGGGAGAGAGCAACAACACGGGGACTGAGAGAGAGGAGATAGGGGGTGGTGTTCGAGGACTGAGGTGCACAGGAGTTTGTCAGTATCACCGAGCTCGCTGTCTCCGGTCGGCTGTATTGTGCTTTTGATATATTTTGCAATAAAGAGGAAAACACAACTTTGACTTTGTCGATGTTAGTTTATTATTGTTATTCATCACAGGTAGAATGAACTCACTTACACACAGATGTAGAGATCACTAGAGGAATGTTGCGCACAAACTCGACCGGTTGTGCGAGAACGGCACCAGCTCACACAGCATACTCTGATCATTCTTGTACAATATTGTTTTTTTATTTTTGTTATTGGTTTCGAGCACTCTTGCGTGCCCGGCACCATTCGCGAGTTGTCTGTGTTGTCGGTGTCCGTGTCTTGAGCTCGAGCACCAGCTCGACCGCTCATGCGAGAACAGCAATCCTGCTGCAGCTCGAACACGAGCTTGTCTGTGTGCGAGACAGAGAGAGAGAGAGGGAGTTTCCTCTTTCTCTGCTGGGAGAGAGCAACAACACGGGGACTGAGAGAGAGTCAAACCCGTGTACTCACATGAGCAGTCGAGCGCATGCTCGAGCTGCAGCGCCAATGCCGTTCTCACACGACCCGTCCAGATCGTCCTCGAGCTGTTCTCGCAAGAGCTGTCGAGCTCGTGTTCTCGCCCGAGCCGTCGAGCTCGTGCTCGAGCTGCAGCACGAGTGGCATTCCCACATGAGCGGTCGAGCTGGTGCTCGAGCTCGAGACACCGACACCAACAACACTGACACATCGCGAACGGTGCCGTGCACGCAAGAGTGCTCGAGAGACCAATGACAAATTTAAAAAACAATATTGTACAAGAATGATCAGAGAATGCTGTGTGAGCTGGTGCCGTTCTCGCACGACCGGTCGTGTTCGTGCTCGAGCTGCTCGAGCATGAGAACTCGACGACGAACTCGGCGGCTCCACCGCACAGCTCGAGCACGAACTCGACCGTGCTTGCCGTGCAAGAACGGCACCAGCTCACACAGCATACTCTGATCATTCTTGTACAATATTGTTTTTTATTTTTGTCATTGGTCTTTTGAGCACTCTTGCGTGCCCGGCACCGTTCTCGAGTTGTCTGTGTTGTCGGTGTCCGTGTCTTGAGCTCGAGCACCAGCTCGACCGCTCATGCGAGGACGGCAATCGTGCTGCAGCTCGAACACGAGCTTGTATGTGTGCGAGACAAAGAGAGAGAGAGAGAGTTTCCTCTTTCTCTGCTGGGAGAGAGCAACAACACGGGGACTGAGAGAGAGGAGAGAGGGCGCGTGTGTGCACAAACCCAACTCAATCTCGGGCTCGGGAGTGGTCCTGGGGTGGTGTTCGAGGACTGAGGTGCACAGGAGTTTGTCAGTATCACCGAGCTCGCTGTCTCCGGTCGGCTGTATTGTGCTTTTGATATATTTTGCAATAAAGAGGAAAACACAACTTTGACTTTGTCGATGTTAGTTTATTATTGTTATTCATCACAGGTAGAATGAACTCACTTACACACAGATGTAGAGATCACTAGAGGAATGTTGCGCACAAACTCGACCGGTTGTGCGAGAACGGCACCAGCTCACACAGCATACTCTGATCATTCTTGTACAATATTGTTTTTTTATTTTTGTTATTGGTTTCGAGCACTCTTGCGTGCCCGGCACCATTCGCGAGTTGTCTGTGTTGTCGGTGTCCGTGTCTTGAGCTCGAGCACCAGCTCGACCGCTCATGCGAGAACAGCAATCCTGCTGCAGCTCGAACACGAGCTTGTCTATGTGCGAGACAGAGAGAGAGAGAGGGAGTTTCCTCTTTCTCTGCTGGGAGAGAGCAACAACACGGAGACTGAGAGAGAGTCAAACCCGTGTACTCACATGAGCAGTCGAGCGCATGCTCGAGCTGCAGCGCCAATGCCGTTCTCGCACGACCCGTCCAGATCGTCCTCGAGCTGTTCTCGCATGAGCTGTCGAGCTCGTGTTCTCGCCCGAGCCGTCGAGCTCGTGCTCGAGCTGCAGCACGAGTGGCATTCCCACATGAGCGGTCGAGCTGGTGCTCGAGCTCGAGAAACCGACACCAACAACACTGACACATCGCGAACGGTGCCGGGCACGCAAGAGTGCTCGAGAGACCAATGACAAATTTAAAAAACAATATTGTACAAGAATGATCAGAGAATGCTGTGTGAGCTGGTGCCGTTCTCGCACGACCGGTCGTGTTCGTGCTCGAGCTGCTCGAGCATGAGAAGTCGACGACGAACTCGGCGGCTCCACCGCCCAGCTCAAGCACAAACTCGACCGTGCTTGCCGTGCGAGAACGGCACCAGCTCACACAGCATACTCTGATCATTCTTGTACAATATTATTTTTTATTTTTGTCATTGGTCTTTTGAGCACTCTTGCGTGCCCAGCACCGTTCTCGAGTTGTCTGTGTTGTCGGTGTCCGTGTCTTGAGCTCGAGCACCAGCTCGACCGCTCATGCGAGAATGGCAATCGTGATGCAGCTCGAACACGAGCGTGTCTGTGTGCGAGACAGAGAGAGAGAGAGAGAGTTTCCTCTTTCTCTGCTGGGAGAGAGCAACAACACGGGGACTGAGAGAGAGGAGATAGGGGGTGGTGTTCGAGGACTGAGGTGCACAGGAGTTTGTCAGTATCACCGAGCTCGCTGTCTCCGGTCGGCTGTATTGTGCTTTTGATATATTTTGCAATAAAGAGGAAAACACAACTTTGACTTTGTCGATGTTAGTTTATTATTGTTATTCATCACAGGTAGAATGAACTCACTTACACACAGATGTAGAGATCACTAGAGGAATGTTGCGCACAAACTCGACCGGTTGTGCGAGAACGGCACCAGCTCACACAGCATACTCTGATCATTATTGTACAATATTGTTTTTTTATTTTTGTTATTGGTTTCGAGCACTCTTGCGTGCCCGGCACCATTCGCGAGTTGTCTGTGTTGTCGGTGTCCGTGTCTTGAGCTCGAGCACCAGCTCGACCGCTCATGCGAGAACAGCAATCCTGCTGCAGCTCGAACACGAGCTTGTCTGTGTGCGAGACAGAGAGAGAGAGAGGGAGTTTCCTCTTTCTCTGCTGGGAGAGAGCAACAACACGGGGACTGAGAGAGAGTCAAACCCGTGTACTCACATGAGCAGTCGAGCGCATGCTCGAGCTGCAGCGCCAATGCCGTTCTCGCACGACCCGTCCAGATCGTCCTCGAGCTGTTCTCGCAAGAGCTGTCAAGCTTGTGTTCTCGCCCGAGCCGTCGAGCTCGTGCTCGAGCTGCAGCACGAGTGGCATTCCCACATGAGCGGTCGAGCTGTTGCTCGAGCTCGAGACACCGACACCAACAACACTGACACATCGCGAACGGTGCCGGGCACGCAAGAGTGCTCGAGAGACCAATGACAAATTTAAAAAACAATATTGTACAAGAATGATCAGAGAATGCTGTGTGAGCTGGTGCCGTTCTCGCACGACCGGTCGTGTTCGTGCTCGAGCTGCTCGAGCATGAGAAGTCGACGACGAACTCGGCGGCTCCACCGCCCAGCTCAAGCACAAACTCGACCGTGCTTGCCGTGCGAGAACGGCACCAGCTCACACAGCATACTCTGATCATTCTTGTACAATATTATTTTTTATTTTTGTCATTGGTCTTTTGAGCACTCTTGCGTGCCCGGCACCGTTCTCGAGTTGTCTGTGTTGTCGGTGTCCGTGTCTTGAGCTCGAGCACCAGCTCGACCGCTCATGCGAGAATGGCAATCGTGATGCAGCTCGAACACGAGCGTGTCTGTGTGCGAGACAGAGAGAGAGAGAGAGAGTTTCCTCTTTCTCTGCTGGGAGAGAGCAACAACACGGGGACTGAGAGAGAGGAGATAGGGCGCGTGTGTGTGCACAAACCCAACTCAAGCTCGGGCTCGGGAGTGGTCCTGTGGTGGTGTTCGAGGACTGAGGCACACAGGAGTTTGTCAGTATCACCAAGCTCGCTGTCTCCGGTCGGCAGCACGAGTGTCGTTCTCGCACGAGCGGTCGAGCTGGTGCTCGAGCTCGAGACACAGACACCAACAACACTGACACATCGCGAACGGTGCCGGGCACGCAAGAGTGCTCGAGAGACCAATGACAAATTTAAAAAACAATATTGTACAAGAATGATCAGAGAATGCTGTGTGAGCTGGTGCCGTTCTCGCACGACCGGTCGTGTTCGTGCTCGAGCTGCTCGAGCATGAGAACTCGACGACAAACTCGGCGGCTCCACCGCACAGCTCGAGCACGAACTCGACCGTGCTTGCCGTGCGAGAACGGCACCAGCTCACACAGCATACTCTGATCATTCTTGTACAATATTGTTTTTTATTTTTGTCATTGGTCTTTTGAGCACTCTTGCGTGCCCGGCACCGTTCTCGAGTTGTCTGTGTTGTCGGTGTCCGTGTCTTGAGCTCGAGCACCAGCTCGACCGCTCATGCGAGGACGGCAATCATGCTGCAGCTCGAACACGAGCTTGTCTGTGTGCGAGACAAAGAGAGAGAGAGAGAGTTTCCTCTTTCTCTGCTGGGAGAGAGCAACAACACGGGGACTGAGAGAGAGGAGAGAGGGCGCGTGTGTGCACAAACCCAACTCAATCTCGGGCTCGGTAGTGGTCCTGGGGTGGTGTTCGAGGACTGAGGCGCACAGGAGTTTGTCAGTATCACCGAGCTCGCTGTCTCCGGTCGGCTGTATTGTGCTTTTGATATATTTTGCAATAAAGAGGAAAACACAACTTTGACTTTGTCGATGTTAGTTTATTATTGTTATTCATCACAGGTAGAATGAACTAACATACACACAGATGTAGAGATCACTAGAGGAATGTTGCGCACAAACTCGACCGGTTGTGCGAGAACGGCACCAGCTCACACAGCATACTCTGATCATTCTTGTACAATATTGTTTTTTTATTTTTGTCATTGGTTTCGAGCACTCTTGCGTGCCCGGCACCATTCGCGAGTTGTCTGTGTTGTCGGTGTCCGTGTCTTGAGCTCGAGCACCAGCTCGACCGCTCATGCGAGAACAGCAATCCTGCTGCAGCTCGAACACGAGCTTGTCTGTGTGCGAGACAGAGAGAGAGAGAGGGAGTTTCCTCTTTCTCTGCTGGGAGAGAGCAACAACACGGAGACTGAGAGAGAGTCAAACCCGTGTACTCACATGAGCAGTCGAGCGCATGCTCGAGCTGCAGCGCCAATGCCGTTCTCGCACGACCCGTCCAGATCGTCCTCGAGCTGTTCTCGCATGAGCTGTCGAGCTCGTGTTCTCGCCCGAGCCGTCGAGCTCGTGCTCGAGCTGCAGCACGAGTGGCATTCCCACATGAGCGGTCGAGCTGGTGCTCGAGCTCGAGAAACCGACACCAACAACACTGACACATCGCGAACGGTGCCGGGCACGCAAGAGTGCTCGAGAGACCAATGACAAATTTAAAAAACAATATTGTACAAGAATGATCAGAGAATGCTGTGTGAGCTGGTGCCGTTCTCGCACGACCGGTCGTGTTCGTGCTCGAGCTGCTCGAGCATGAGAAGTCGACGACGAACTCGGCGGCTCCACCGCCCAGCTCAAGCACAAACTCGACCGTGCTTGCCGTGCGAGAACGGCACCAGCTCACACAGCATACTCTGATCATTCTTGTACAATATTATTTTTTATTTTTGTCATTGGTCTTTTGAGCACTCTTGCGTGCCCGGCACCGTTCTCGAGTTGTCTGTGTTGTCGGTGTCCGTGTCTTGAGCTCGAGCACCAGCTCGACCGCTCATGCGAGAATGGCAATCGTGATGCAGCTCGAACACGAGCGTGTCTGTGTGCGAGACAGAGAGAGAGAGAGAGAGTTTCCTCTTTATCTGCTGGGAGAGAGCAACAACACGGGGACTGAGAGAGAGGAGATAGGGGGTGGTGTTCGAGGACTGAGGTGCACAGGAGTTTGTCAGTATCACCGAGCTCGCTGTCTCCGGTCGGCTGTATTGTGCTTTTGATATATTTTGCAATAAAGAGGAAAACACAACTTTGACTTTGTCGATGTTAGTTTATTATTGTTATTCATCACAGGTAGAATGAACTCACTTACACACAGATGTAGAGATCACTAGAGGAATGTTGCGCACAAACTCGACCGGTTGTGCGAGAACGGCACCAGCTCACACAGCATACTCTGATCATTCTTGTACAATATTGTTTTTTTATTTTTGTTATTGGTTTCGAGCACTCTTGCGTGCCCGGCACCATTCGCGAGTTGTCTGTGTTGTCGGTGTCCGTGTCTTGAGCTCGAGCACCAGCTCGACCGCTCATGCGAGAACAGCAATCCTGCTGCAGCTCGAACACGAGCTTGTCTATGTGCGAGACAGAGAGAGAGAGAGGGAGTTTCCTCTTTCTCTGCTGGGAGAGAGCAACAACACGGGGACTGAGAGAGAGTCAAACCCGTGTACTCACATGAGCAGTCGAGCGCATGCTCGAGCTGCAGCGCCAATTCCGTTCTCGCACGACCCGTCCAGATCGTCCTCGAGCTGTTCTCGCAAGAGCTGTCCAGCTCGTGTTCTCGCCCGAGCCGTCGAGCTCGTGCTCGAGCTGCAGCACGAGTGGCATTCCCACATGAGCGGTCAAGCTGGTGCTCGAGCTCGAGACACCGACACCAACAACACTGACACATTGCGAACGGTGCCGGGCACGCAAGAGTGCTCGAGAGACCAATGACAAATTTAAAAAACAATATTGTACAAGAATGATCAGAGAATGCTGTGTGAGCTGGTGCCGTTCTCGCACGACCGGTCGTGTTCGTGCTCGAGCTGCTCGAGCATGAGAACTCGACGACGAACTCGGCGGCTCCACCGCACAGCTCGAGCACGAACTCGACCGTGCTTGCCGTGCGAGAACGGCACCAGCTCACACAGCATACTCTGATCATTCTTGTACAATGTTGTTTTTTATTTTTGTCATTGGTCTTTTGAGCACTCTTGCGTGCCCGGCACCGTTCTCGAGTTGTCTGTGTTGTCGGTGTCCGTGTCTTGAGCTCGAGCACCAGCTCGACCGCTCATGCGAGGACGGCAATCGTGCTGCAGCTCGAACACGAGCTTGTCTGTGTGCGAGACAAAGAGAGAGAGAGAGAGTTTCCTCTTTCTCTGCTGGGAGAGAGCAACAACACGGGGACTGAGAGAGAGGAGAGAGGGCGCGTGTGTGCACAAACCCAACTCAATCTCGGGCTCGGGAGTGGTCCTGGGGTGGTGTTCGAGGACTGAGGTGCACAGGAGTTTGTCAGTATCACCGAGCTCGCTGTCTCCGGTCGGCTGTATTGTGCTTTTGATATATTTTGCAATAAAGAGGAAAACACAACTTTGACTTTGTCGATGTTAGTTTATTATTGTTATTCATCACAGGTAGAATGAACTCACTTACACACAGATGTAGAGATCACTAGAGGAATGTTGCGCACAAACTCGACCGGTTGTGCGAGAACGGCACCAGCTCACACAGCATACTCTGATCATTCTTGTACAATATTGTTTTTTTATTTTTGTTATTGGTTTCGAGCACTCTTGCGTGCCCGGCACCATTCGCGAGTTGTCTGTGTTGTCGGTGTCCGTGTCTTGAGCTCGAGCACCAGCTCGACCGCTCATGCGAGAACAGCAATCCTGCTGCAGCTCGAACACGAGCTTGTCTGTGTGCGAGACAGAGAGAGAGAGAGGGAGTTTCATCTTTCTCTGCTGGGAGAGAGCAACAACACAGGGACTGAGAGAGAGTCAAACCCGTGTACTCACATGAGCAGTCGAGCGCATGCTCGAGCTGCAGCGCCAATGCTGTTCTCGCACGACCCGTCCAGATCGTCCTCGAGCTGTTCTCGCAAGAGCTGTCGAGCTCGTGTTCTCGCCCGAGCCGTCAAGCTCGTGCTCGAGCTGCAGCACGAGTGGCATTCCCACATGAGCGGTCAAGCTGGTGCTCGAGCTCGAGACACCGACACCAACAACACTGACACATCGCGAACGGTGCCGGGCACGCAAGAGTGCTCGAGAGACCAATGACAAATTTAAAAAACAATATTGTACAAGAATGATCAGAGAATGCTGTGTGAGCTGGTGCCGTTCTCGCACGACCGGTCGTGTTCGTGCTCGAGCTGCTCGAGCATGAGAAGTCGACGACGAACTCGGCGGCTCCACCGCCCAGCTCAAGCACAAACTCGACCGTGCTTGCCGTGCGAGAACGGCACCAGCTCACACAGCATACTCTGATCATTCTTGTACAATATTATTTTTTATTTTTGTCATTGGTCTTTTGAGCACTCTTGCGTTCCCGGCACCGTTCTCGAGTTGTCTGTGTTGTCGGAGTCCGTGTCTTGAGCTCGAGCACCAGCTCGACCGCTCATGCGAGAATGGCAATCGTGATGCAGCTCGAACACGAGCGTGTCTGTGTGCGAGACAGAGAGAGAGAGAGAGAGTTTCCTCTTTCTCTGCTGGGAGAGAGCAACAACACGGGGACTGAGAGAGAGGAGATAGGGCGCGAATGTGTGTGCACAAACCCAACTCAAGCTCAGGCTCGGGAGTGGTCCTGTGGTGGTGTTCGAGGACTGAGGCGCACAGGAGTTTGTCAGTATCACCGAGCTCGCTGTCTCCGGTCGGCAGCACGAGTGTCGTTCTCGCACGAGCGGTCGAGCTGGTGCTCGAGCTCGAGACACCGACACCAACAACACAGACACCTCGCGAACGGTGCCGGGCACGCAAGAGTGCTTGAGAGACCAATGACAAAAATAAAAAACAATATTGTACAAGAATGATCAGAGAATGCTGTGCGAGCTGGTGCCGTTCTCGCACGACCGGTCGAGTTCGTGCTCGAGCTGCTCTCGCATGAGAACTCGACGACAAACTCGACGGCTCCACCGCACAGCTCGAGCACGAACTCGACCGGTTGTGCGAGAACGGCACCAGCTCACACAGCATACTCTGATCATTCTTGTACAATATTGTTTTTTATTTTTGTCATTGGTCTTTCGAGCACTCTTGCGTGCCCAGCACCATTCGCAAGTTGTGTGTGTTGTCTGTGTCCATGGCTCGAGCTCGAGCACCACCTCGACCGCTCATGCGAGAACAGCAATCCTGCTGCAGCTCGAACACGAGCTTGTCTGTGTGCGAGACAGAGAGAGAGAGAGAGGTTCCTCTTTCTCTGCTGAGAGAGAGCACCAACACGGGGACTGAGAGAGAGTCGAGCACGTGTACTCACATGAGCAGTCGAGTGCATGCTCGAGCTGCAGCGCCAATGCCGTTCTCGCTCGACCCGTCGAGATCGTCCTCGAGCTGTTCTCGCATGAGCTGTCGAGCTCGTGTTCTTGCCCGAGCCGTCGAGCTCGTGCTCGAGCTGCAGCACGAGTGGCATTCCCACATGAGCGGTCGAGCTGGTGCTCGAGCTCGAGACACCGACACCAACAACACTGACACATCGCGAATGGTGCCGGGCACGCAAGAGTGCTCGAGAGACCAATGACAAATTTAAAAAACAATATTGTACAAGAATGATCAGAGAATGCTGTGTGAGCTTGTGCCGTTCTCGCACGACCGGTCGTGTTCGTGCTCGAGCTGCTCGAGCATGAGAAGTCGACGACGAACTCGGTGGCTCCACCGCCCAGCTCAAGCACAAACTCGACCGTGCTTGCCGTGCGAGAACGGCACCAGCTCACACAGCATACTCTGATCATTCTTGTACAATATTATTTTTTATTTTTGTCATTGGTCTTTTGAGCACTCTTGCGTGCCCGGCACCATTCGCGAGTTGTCTGTGTTGTCGGTGTCCGTGTCTTGAGCTCGAGCACCAGCTTGACCGTTCATGCGAGAATGGCAATCATGCTGCAGCTCGAACACGAGCTTGTCTGTGTGCGAGCCAGAGAGAGAGAGAGAGTTTCCTCTTTCTCTGCTGGGAGAGAGCAACAACACGGGGACTGAGAGAGAGGAGAGAGGGCGCGTGTGTGTGCACAAACCCAACTCAATCTCGGGCTCGGGAGAGGTCCTGGGGTGGTGTTCGAGGACTGAGGCGCACAGGAGTTTGTCAGTATCACCGAGCTCGCTGTCTCCGGTCGGCAGCACGAGTGTCGTTCTCGCATGAGCGGTCGAGCTGGTGCTCGAGCTCGAGACACGGACACCGACAACACCGACACATCGCGAACGGTGCCGGGCACGCAAGAGTGCTCGAGAGACCAATGACAAATTTAAAAAACAATATTGTACAAGAATGATCAGAGAATGCTGTGTGAGCTGGTGCCGTTCTCGCACGACCAGTCGTGTTCGTGCTCGAGCTGCTCGAGCATGAGATCTCGACGACGAACTTGGCGGCTCCACCGCACAGCTCGAGCACGAACTCGACAGGTTGTGCGAGAACGGCACCAGCTCACACAGCATACTCTGATCATTCTTGTACAATATTGTTTTTTATTTTTGTCATTGGTCTTTCGAGCACTCTTGCGTGCCCGGCACCATTCGCGAGTTGTCTGTGTTGTCGGTGTCCGTGTCTTGAGCTCGAGCACTAGCTCGACCGCTCATCAGAGAACAGCAATCCTGCTGCAGCTCGAACACGAGCTTGTCTGTGTGCGAGACAGAGAGAGAGAGAGTTTCCTCTTTCTCTGGTGGGAGAGAGCAACAACACGGGGACTGAGAGAGAGTCGAGCCCGTGTACTCACATAAGCAGTCGAGCACATGCTCGAGCTGCAGCGCCAATGCCGTTCTTGCACGACCCGTCGAGATCGTCCTCGAGCTGTTCTCGCATGAGCTGTCGAGCTTGTGTTCTCGCCCGAGCCGTCGAGCTGGTGCTCGAGCTGCAGCACGAGTGTCGTTCTCACATGAGCGGTCGAGCTGGTGCTCGAGCTCAAGACACGGACACCGACACATCGCGAACGGTGCCGGGCACGCAAGAGTGCTCGAGAGACCAATGACAAATTTAAAAAACAATATTGTACAAGAATGATGAGAGAATGCTGTGTGAGCTGGTGCCGTTCTCGCACGACCGGTCGTGTTCGTGCTCGAGCTGCTCGAGCATGAGAACTCGATGACGAACTTGACGGCTCCACCGCCCAGCTCAAGCACAAACTCGACCGTGCTTGCCGTGCGAGAACGGCACCAGCTCACACAGCATACTCTGATCATTCTTGTACAATATTATTTTTTATTTTTGTCATTGGTCTTTTGAGCACTCTTGCGTGCCCGGCACCGTTCTCGAGTTGTCTGTGTTGTCGGAGTCCGTGTCTTGAGCTCGAGCACCAGCTCGACCGCTCATGCGAGAATGGCAATCGTGATGCAGCTCGAACACGAGCGTGTCTGTGTGCGAGACAAAGAGAGAGAGAGAGAGTTTCCTCTTTCTCTGCTGGGAGAGAGCAACAACACAGAGACTGAGAGAGAGGAGAGAGGGCGCGTGTGTGCACAAACCCAACTCAATCTCGGGCTCGGGAGTGGTCCTGGGGTGGTGTTCGAGGACTGAGGTGCACAGGAGTTTGTCAGTATCACCGAGCTCGCTGTCTCCGGTCGGCTGTATTGTGCTTTTGATATATTTTGCAATAAAGAGGAAAACACAACTTTGACTTTGTCGATGCTAGTTTATTATTGTTATTCATCACAGGTAGAATGAACTCACTTACACACAGATGTAGAGATCACTAGAGGAATGTTGCGCACAAACTCGACCGGTTGTGCGAGAACGGCACCAGCTCACACAGCATACTCTGATCATTCTTGTACAATATTGTTTTTTTATTTTTGTTATTGGTTTCGAGCACTCTTGCGTGCCCGGCACCATTCGCGAGTTGTCTGTGTTGTCGGTGTCCGTGTCTTGAGCTCGAGCACCAGCTCGACCGCTCATGCGAGAACAGCAATCCTGCTGCAGCTCGAACACGAGCTTGTCTGTGTGCGAGACAGAGAGAGAGAGAGGGAGTTTCCTCTTTCTCTGCTGGGAGAGAGCAACAACACGGGGACTGAGAGAGAGTCAAACCTGTGTACTCACATGAGCAGTCGAGCGCATGCTCGAGCTGCAGCGCCAATGCCGTTCTCGCACGACCCGTCCAGATCGTCCTCGAGCTGTTCTCGCAAGAGCTGTCGAGCTCGTGTTCTCGCCCGAGCCGTCGAGCTCGTGCTCGAGCTGCAGCACGAGTGGCATTCCCACATGAGCGGTCGAGCTGGTGCTCGAGCTCGAGACACCGACACCAACAACACTGACACATCGCGAACGGTGCCGGGCACGCAAGAGTGCTCGAGAGACCAATGACAAATTTAAAAAACAATATTGTACAAGAATGATCAGAGAATGCTGTGTGAGCTGGTGCCGTTCTCGCACGACCGGTCGTGTTCGTGCTCGAGCTGCTCGAGCATGAGAAGTCGACGACGAACTCGGCGGCTCCACCGCCCAGCTCAAGCACAAACTCGACCGTGCTTGCCGTGCGAGAACGGCACCAGCTCACACAGCATACTCTGATCATTCTTGTACAATATTATTTTTTATTTTTGTCATTGGTCTTTTGAGCACTCTTGCGTGCCCGGCACCGTTCTCGAGTTGTCTGTGTTGTCGGTGTCCGTGTCTTGAGCTCGAGCACCAGCTCGACCGCTCATGCGAGAATGGCAATCGTGATGCAGCTCGAACACGAGCGTGTCTGTGTGCGAGACAGAGAGAGAGAGAGAGAGTTTCCTCTTTCTCTGCTGGGAGAGAGCAACAACACGGGGACTGAGAGAGAGGAGATAGGGGGTGGTGTTCGAGGACTGAGGTGCACAGGAGTTTGTCAGTATCACCGAGCTCGCTGTCTCCGGTCGGCTGTATTGTGCTTTTGATATATTTTGCAATAAAGAGGAAAACACAACTTTGACTTTGTCGATGTTAGTTTATTATTGTTATTCATCACAGGTAGAATGAACTCACTTACACACAGATGTAGAGATCACTAGAGGAATGTTGCGCACAAACTCGACCGGTTGTGCGAGAACGGCACCAGCTCACACAGCATACTCTGATCATTCTTGTACAATATTGTTTTTTTATTTTTGTTATTGGTTTCGAGCACTCTTGCGTGCCCGGCACCATTCGCGAGTTGTCTGTGTTGTCGGTGTCCGTGTCTTGAGCTCGAGCACCAGCTCGACCGCTCATGCGAGAACAGCAATCCTGCTGCAGCTCGAACACGAGCTTGTCTGTGTGCGAGACAGAGAGAGAGAGAGGGAGTTTCCTCTTTCTCTGCTGGGAGAGAGCAACAACACGGGGACTGAGAGAGAGTCAAACCCGTGTACTCACATGAGCAGTCGAGCGCATGCTCGAGCTGCAGCGCCAATGCCGTTCTCACACGACCCGTCCAGATCGTCCTCGAGCTGTTCTCGCAAGAGCTGTCGAGCTCGTGTTCTCGCCCGAGCCGTCGAGCTCGTGCTCGAGCTGCAGCACGAGTGGCATTCCCACATGAGCGGTCGAGCTGGTGCTCGAGCTCGAGACACCGACACCAACAACACTGACACATCGCGAACGGTGCCGTGCACGCAAGAGTGCTCGAGAGACCAATGACAAATTTAAAAAACAATATTGTACAAGAATGATCAGAGAATGCTGTGTGAGCTGGTGCCGTTCTCGCACGACCGGTCGTGTTCGTGCTCGAGCTGCTCGAGCATGAGAACTCGACGACGAACTCGGCGGCTCCACCGCACAGCTCGAGCACGAACTCGACCGTGCTTGCCGTGCAAGAACGGCACCAGCTCACACAGCATACTCTGATCATTCTTGTACAATATTGTTTTTTATTTTTGTCATTGGTCTTTTGAGCACTCTTGCGTGCCCGGCACCGTTCTCGAGTTGTCTGTGTTGTCGGTGTCCGTGTCTTGAGCTCGAGCACCAGCTCGACCGCTCATGCGAGGACGGCAATCGTGCTGCAGCTCGAACACGAGCTTGTATGTGTGCGAGACAAAGAGAGAGAGAGAGAGTTTCCTCTTTCTCTGCTGGGAGAGAGCAACAACACGGGGACTGAGAGAGAGGAGAGAGGGCGCGTGTGTGCACAAACCCAACTCAATCTCGGGCTCGGGAGTGGTCCTGGGGTGGTGTTCGAGGACTGAGGTGCACAGGAGTTTGTCAGTATCACCGAGCTCGCTGTCTCCGGTCGGCTGTATTGTGCTTTTGATATATTTTGCAATAAAGAGGAAAACACAACTTTGACTTTGTCGATGTTAGTTTATTATTGTTATTCATCACAGGTAGAATGAACTCACTTACACACAGATGTAGAGATCACTAGAGGAATGTTGCGCACAAACTCGACCGGTTGTGCGAGAACGGCACCAGCTCACACAGCATACTCTGATCATTCTTGTACAATATTGTTTTTTTATTTTTGTTATTGGTTTCGAGCACTCTTGCGTGCCCGGCACCATTCGCGAGTTGTCTGTGTTGTCGGTGTCCGTGTCTTGAGCTCGAGCACCAGCTCGACCGCTCATGCGAGAACAGCAATCCTGCTGCAGCTCGAACACGAGCTTGTCTATGTGCGAGACAGAGAGAGAGAGAGGGAGTTTCCTCTTTCTCTGCTGGGAGAGAGCAACAACACGGAGACTGAGAGAGAGTCAAACCCGTGTACTCACATGAGCAGTCGAGCGCATGCTCGAGCTGCAGCGCCAATGCCGTTCTCGCACGACCCGTCCAGATCGTCCTCGAGCTGTTCTCGCATGAGCTGTCGAGCTCGTGTTCTCGCCCGAGCCGTCGAGCTCGTGCTCGAGCTGCAGCACGAGTGGCATTCCCACATGAGCGGTCGAGCTGGTGCTCGAGCTCGAGAAACCGACACCAACAACACTGACACATCGCGAACGGTGCCGGGCACGCAAGAGTGCTCGAGAGACCAATGACAAATTTAAAAAACAATATTGTACAAGAATGATCAGAGAATGCTGTGTGAGCTGGTGCCGTTCTCGCACGACCGGTCGTGTTCGTGCTCGAGCTGCTCGAGCATGAGAAGTCGACGACGAACTCGGCGGCTCCACCGCCCAGCTCAAGCACAAACTCGACCGTGCTTGCCGTGCGAGAACGGCACCAGCTCACACAGCATACTCTGATCATTCTTGTACAATATTATTTTTTATTTTTGTCATTGGTCTTTTGAGCACTCTTGCGTGCCCAGCACCGTTCTCGAGTTGTCTGTGTTGTCGGTGTCCGTGTCTTGAGCTCGAGCACCAGCTCGACCGCTCATGCGAGAATGGCAATCGTGATGCAGCTCGAACACGAGCGTGTCTGTGTGCGAGACAGAGAGAGAGAGAGAGAGTTTCCTCTTTCTCTGCTGGGAGAGAGCAACAACACGGGGACTGAGAGAGAGGAGATAGGGGGTGGTGTTCGAGGACTGAGGTGCACAGGAGTTTGTCAGTATCACCGAGCTCGCTGTCTCCGGTCGGCTGTATTGTGCTTTTGATATATTTTGCAATAAAGAGGAAAACACAACTTTGACTTTGTCGATGTTAGTTTATTATTGTTATTCATCACAGGTAGAATGAACTCACTTACACACAGATGTAGAGATCACTAGAGGAATGTTGCGCACAAACTCGACCGGTTGTGCGAGAACGGCACCAGCTCACACAGCATACTCTGATCATTATTGTACAATATTGTTTTTTTATTTTTGTTATTGGTTTCGAGCACTCTTGCGTGCCCGGCACCATTCGCGAGTTGTCTGTGTTGTCGGTGTCCGTGTCTTGAGCTCGAGCACCAGCTCGACCGCTCATGCGAGAACAGCAATCCTGCTGCAGCTCGAACACGAGCTTGTCTGTGTGCGAGACAGAGAGAGAGAGAGGGAGTTTCCTCTTTCTCTGCTGGGAGAGAGCAACAACACGGGGACTGAGAGAGAGTCAAACCCGTGTACTCACATGAGCAGTCGAGCGCATGCTCGAGCTGCAGCGCCAATGCCGTTCTCGCACGACCCGTCCAGATCGTCCTCGAGCTGTTCTCGCAAGAGCTGTCAAGCTTGTGTTCTCGCCCGAGCCGTCGAGCTCGTGCTCGAGCTGCAGCACGAGTGGCATTCCCACATGAGCGGTCGAGCTGTTGCTCGAGCTCGAGACACCGACACCAACAACACTGACACATCGCGAACGGTGCCGGGCACGCAAGAGTGCTCGAGAGACCAATGACAAATTTAAAAAACAATATTGTACAAGAATGATCAGAGAATGCTGTGTGAGCTGGTGCCGTTCTCGCACGACCGGTCGTGTTCGTGCTCGAGCTGCTCGAGCATGAGAAGTCGACGACGAACTCGGCGGCTCCACCGCCCAGCTCAAGCACAAACTCGACCGTGCTTGCCGTGCGAGAACGGCACCAGCTCACACAGCATACTCTGATCATTCTTGTACAATATTATTTTTTATTTTTGTCATTGGTCTTTTGAGCACTCTTGCGTGCCCGGCACCGTTCTCGAGTTGTCTGTGTTGTCGGTGTCCGTGTCTTGAGCTCGAGCACCAGCTCGACCGCTCATGCGAGAATGGCAATCGTGATGCAGCTCGAACACGAGCGTGTCTGTGTGCGAGACAGAGAGAGAGAGAGAGAGTTTCCTCTTTCTCTGCTGGGAGAGAGCAACAACACGGGGACTGAGAGAGAGGAGATAGGGCGCGTGTGTGTGCACAAACCCAACTCAAGCTCGGGCTCGGGAGTGGTCCTGTGGTGGTGTTCGAGGACTGAGGCACACAGGAGTTTGTCAGTATCACCAAGCTCGCTGTCTCCGGTCGGCAGCACGAGTGTCGTTCTCGCACGAGCGGTCGAGCTGGTGCTCGAGCTCGAGACACAGACACCAACAACACTGACACATCGCGAACGGTGCCGGGCACGCAAGAGTGCTCGAGAGACCAATGACAAATTTAAAAAACAATATTGTACAAGAATGATCAGAGAATGCTGTGTGAGCTGGTGCCGTTCTCGCACGACCGGTCGTGTTCGTGCTCGAGCTGCTCGAGCATGAGAACTCGACGACAAACTCGGCGGCTCCACCGCACAGCTCGAGCACGAACTCGACCGTGCTTGCCGTGCGAGAACGGCACCAGCTCACACAGCATACTCTGATCATTCTTGTACAATATTGTTTTTTATTTTTGTCATTGGTCTTTTGAGCACTCTTGCGTGCCCGGCACCGTTCTCGAGTTGTCTGTGTTGTCGGTGTCCGTGTCTTGAGCTCGAGCACCAGCTCGACCGCTCATGCGAGGACGGCAATCATGCTGCAGCTCGAACACGAGCTTGTCTGTGTGCGAGACAAAGAGAGAGAGAGAGAGTTTCCTCTTTCTCTGCTGGGAGAGAGCAACAACACGGGGACTGAGAGAGAGGAGAGAGGGCGCGTGTGTGCACAAACCCAACTCAATCTCGGGCTCGGTAGTGGTCCTGGGGTGGTGTTCGAGGACTGAGGCGCACAGGAGTTTGTCAGTATCACCGAGCTCGCTGTCTCCGGTCGGCTGTATTGTGCTTTTGATATATTTTGCAATAAAGAGGAAAACACAACTTTGACTTTGTCGATGTTAGTTTATTATTGTTATTCATCACAGGTAGAATGAACTAACATACACACAGATGTAGAGATCACTAGAGGAATGTTGCGCACAAACTCGACCGGTTGTGCGAGAACGGCACCAGCTCACACAGCATACTCTGATCATTCTTGTACAATATTGTTTTTTTATTTTTGTCATTGGTTTCGAGCACTCTTGCGTGCCCGGCACCATTCGCGAGTTGTCTGTGTTGTCGGTGTCCGTGTCTTGAGCTCGAGCACCAGCTCGACCGCTCATGCGAGAACAGCAATCCTGCTGCAGCTCGAACACGAGCTTGTCTGTGTGCGAGACAGAGAGAGAGAGAGGGAGTTTCCTCTTTCTCTGCTGGGAGAGAGCAACAACACGGAGACTGAGAGAGAGTCAAACCCGTGTACTCACATGAGCAGTCGAGCGCATGCTCGAGCTGCAGCGCCAATGCCGTTCTCGCACGACCCGTCCAGATCGTCCTCGAGCTGTTCTCGCATGAGCTGTCGAGCTCGTGTTCTCGCCCGAGCCGTCGAGCTCGTGCTCGAGCTGCAGCACGAGTGGCATTCCCACATGAGCGGTCGAGCTGGTGCTCGAGCTCGAGAAACCGACACCAACAACACTGACACATCGCGAACGGTGCCGGGCACGCAAGAGTGCTCGAGAGACCAATGACAAATTTAAAAAACAATATTGTACAAGAATGATCAGAGAATGCTGTGTGAGCTGGTGCCGTTCTCGCACGACCGGTCGTGTTCGTGCTCGAGCTGCTCGAGCATGAGAAGTCGACGACGAACTCGGCGGCTCCACCGCCCAGCTCAAGCACAAACTCGACCGTGCTTGCCGTGCGAGAACGGCACCAGCTCACACAGCATACTCTGATCATTCTTGTACAATATTATTTTTTATTTTTGTCATTGGTCTTTTGAGCACTCTTGCGTGCCCGGCACCGTTCTCGAGTTGTCTGTGTTGTCGGTGTCCGTGTCTTGAGCTCGAGCACCAGCTCGACCGCTCATGCGAGAATGGCAATCGTGATGCAGCTCGAACACGAGCGTGTCTGTGTGCGAGACAGAGAGAGAGAGAGAGAGTTTCCTCTTTATCTGCTGGGAGAGAGCAACAACACGGGGACTGAGAGAGAGGAGATAGGGGGTGGTGTTCGAGGACTGAGGTGCACAGGAGTTTGTCAGTATCACCGAGCTCGCTGTCTCCGGTCGGCTGTATTGTGCTTTTGATATATTTTGCAATAAAGAGGAAAACACAACTTTGACTTTGTCGATGTTAGTTTATTATTGTTATTCATCACAGGTAGAATGAACTCACTTACACACAGATGTAGAGATCACTAGAGGAATGTTGCGCACAAACTCGACCGGTTGTGCGAGAACGGCACCAGCTCACACAGCATACTCTGATCATTCTTGTACAATATTGTTTTTTTATTTTTGTTATTGGTTTCGAGCACTCTTGCGTGCCCGGCACCATTCGCGAGTTGTCTGTGTTGTCGGTGTCCGTGTCTTGAGCTCGAGCACCAGCTCGACCGCTCATGCGAGAACAGCAATCCTGCTGCAGCTCGAACACGAGCTTGTCTATGTGCGAGACAGAGAGAGAGAGAGGGAGTTTCCTCTTTCTCTGCTGGGAGAGAGCAACAACACGGGGACTGAGAGAGAGTCAAACCCGTGTACTCACATGAGCAGTCGAGCGCATGCTCGAGCTGCAGCGCCAATTCCGTTCTCGCACGACCCGTCCAGATCGTCCTCGAGCTGTTCTCGCAAGAGCTGTCCAGCTCGTGTTCTCGCCCGAGCCGTCGAGCTCGTGCTCGAGCTGCAGCACGAGTGGCATTCCCACATGAGCGGTCAAGCTGGTGCTCGAGCTCGAGACACCGACACCAACAACACTGACACATTGCGAACGGTGCCGGGCACGCAAGAGTGCTCGAGAGACCAATGACAAATTTAAAAAACAATATTGTACAAGAATGATCAGAGAATGCTGTGTGAGCTGGTGCCGTTCTCGCACGACCGGTCGTGTTCGTGCTCGAGCTGCTCGAGCATGAGAAGTCGACGACGAACTCGGCGGCTCCACCGCCCAGCTCAAGCACAAACTCGACCGTGCTTGCCGTGCGAGAACGGCACCAGCTCACACAGCATACTATGATCATTCTTGTACAATATTATTTTTTATTTTTGTCATTGGTCTTTTGAGCACTCTTGCGTGCCCGGCACCGTTCTCGAGTTGTCTGTGTTGTCGGAGTCCGTGTCTTGAGCTCGAGCACCAGCTCGACCGCTCATGCGAGAATGGCAATCGTGATGCAGCTCGAACACGAGCGTGTCTGTGTGCGAGACAGAGAGAGAGAGAGAGAGTTTCCTCTTTCTCTGCTGGGAGAGAGCAACAACACGGGGACTGAGAGAGAGGAGATAGGGCGCGAATGTGTGTGCACAAACCCAACTCAAGCTCGGGCTCGGGAGTGGTCCTGTGGTGGTGTTCGAGGACTGAGGCGCACAGGAGTTTGTCAGTATCACCGAGCTCGCTGTCTCCGGTCGGCAGCACGAGTGTCGTTCTCGCACGAGCGGTCGAGCTGGTGCTCGAGCTCGAGACACCGACACCAACAACACAGACACCTCGCGAACGGTGCCGGGCACGCAAAAGTGCTTGAGAGACCAATGACAAAAATAAAAAACAATATTGTACAAGAATGATCAGAGAATGCTGTGCGAGCTGGTGCCGTTCTCGCACGACCGGTCGAGTTCGTGCTCGAGCTGCTCTCGCATGAGAACTCGACGACAAACTCGACGGCTCCACCGCACAGCTCGAGCACGAACTCGACCGGTTGTGCGAGAACGGCACCAGCTCACACAGCATACTCTGATCATTCTTGTACAATATTGTTTTTTATTTTTGTCATTGGTCTTTCGAGCACTCTTGCGTGCCCAGCACCATTCGCAAGTTGTGTGTGTTGTCGGTGTCCATGGCTCGAGCTCGAGCACCAGCTCGACCGCTCATGCGAGAACAGCAATCCTGCTGCAGCTCGAACACGAGCTTGTCTGTGTGCGAGACAGAGAGAGAGAGAGAGGTTCCTCTTTCTCTGCTGAGAGAGAGCACCAACACGGGGACTGAGAGAGAGTCGAGCACGTGTACTCACATGAGCAGTCGAGTGCATGCTCGAGCTGCAGCGCCAATGCCGTTCTCGCTCGACCCGTCGAGATCGTCCTCGAGCTGTTCTCGCATGAGCTGTCGAGCTCGTGTTCTTGCCCGAGCCGTCGAGCTCGTGCTCGAGCTGCAGCACGAGTGGCATTCCCACATGAGCGGTCGAGCTGGTGCTCGAGCTCGAGACACCGACACCAACAACACTGACACATCGCGAATGGTGCCGGGCACGCAAGAGTGCTCGAGAGACCAATGACAAATTTAAAAAACAATATTGTACAAGAATGATCAGAGAATGCTGTGTGAGCTGGTGCCGTTCTCGCACGACCGGTCGTGTTCGTGCTCGAGCTGCTCGAGCATGAGAAGTCGACGACGAACTCGGTGGCTCCACCGCCCAGCTCAAGCACAAACTCGACCGTGCTTGCCGTGCGAGAACGGCACCAGCTCACACAGCATACTCTGATCATTCTTGTACAATATTATTTTTTATTTTTGTCATTGGTCTTTTGAGCACTCTTGCGTGCCCGGCACCATTCGCGAGTTGTCTGTGTTGTCGGTGTCCGTGTCTTGAGCTCGAGCACCAGCTTGACCGTTCATGCGAGAATGGCAATCATGCTGCAGCTCGAACACGAGCTTGTCTGTGTGCGAGCCAGAGAGAGAGAGAGAGTTTCCTCTTTCTCTGCTGGGAGAGAGCAACAACACGGGGACTGAGAGAGAGGAGAGAGGGCGCGTGTGTGTGCACAAACCCAACTCAATCTCGGGCTCGGGAGAGGTCCTGGGGTGGTGTTCGAGGACTGAGGCGCACAGGAGTTTGTCAGTATCACCGAGCTCGCTGTCTCCGGTCGGCAGCACGAGTGTCGTTCTCGCATGAGCGGTCGAGCTGGTGCTCGAGCTCGAGACACGGACACCGACAACACCGACACATCGCGAACGGTGCCGGGCACGCAAGAGTGCTCGAGAGACCAATGACAAATTTAAAAAACAATATTGTACAAGAATGATCAGAGAATGCTGTGTGAGCTGGTGCCGTTCTCGCACGACCAGTCGTGTTCGTGCTCGAGCTGCTCGAGCATGAGATCTCGACGACGAACTTGGCGGCTCCACCGCACAGCTCGAGCACGAACTCGACAGGTTGTGCGAGAACGGCACCAGCTCACACAGCATACTCTGATCATTCTTGTACAATATTGTTTTTTATTTTTGTCATTGGTCTTTCGAGCACTCTTGCGTGCCCGGCACCATTCGCGAGTTGTCTGTGTTGTCGGTGTCCGTGTCTTGAGCTCGAGCACTAGCTCGACCGCTCATCAGAGAACAGCAATCCTGCTGCAGCTCGAACACGAGCTTGTCTGTGTGCGAGACAGAGAGAGAGAGAGTTTCCTCTTTCTCTGGTGGGAGAGAGCAACAACACGGGGACTGAGAGAGAGTCGAGCCCGTGTACTCACATAAGCAGTCGAGCACATGCTCGAGCTGCAGCGCCAATGCCGTTCTTGCACGACCCGTCGAGATCGTCCTCGAGCTGTTCTCGCATGAGCTGTCGAGCTTGTGTTCTCGCCCGAGCCGTCGAGCTGGTGCTCGAGCTGCAGCACGAGTGTCGTTCTCACATGAGCGGTCGAGCTGGTGCTCGAGCTCGAGACACGGACACCGACACATCGCGAACGGTGCCGGGCACGCAAGAGTGCTCGAGAGACCAATGACAAATTTAAAAAACAATATTGTACAAGAATGATGAGAGAATGCTGTGTGAGCTGGTGCCGTTCTCGCACGACCGGTCGTGTTCGTGCTCGAGCTGCTCGAGCATGAGAACTCGATGACGAACTTGACGGCTCCACCGCCCAGCTCAAGCACAAACTCGACCGTGCTTGCCGTGCGAGAACGGCACCAGCTCACACAGCATACTCTGATCATTCTTGTACAATATTATTTTTTATTTTTGTCATTGGTCTTTTGAGCACTCTTGCGTGCCCGGCACCGTTCTCGAGTTGTCTGTGTTGTCGGAGTCCGTGTCTTGAGCTCGAGCACCAGCTCGACCGCTCATGCGAGAATGGCAATCGTGATGCAGCTCGAACACGAGCGTGTCTGTGTGCGAGACAGAGAGAGAGAGAGAGAGTTTCCTCTTTCTCTGCTGGGAGAGAGCAACAACACGGGGACTGAGAGAGAGGAGATAGGGCGCGTGTGTGTGCACAAACCCAACTCAAGCTCGGGCTCGGGAGTGGTCCTGTGGTGGTGTTCGAGGACTGAGGCGCACAGGAGTTTGTCAGTATCACCGAGCTCGCTGTCTCCGGTCGGCAGCACGAGTGTCGTTCTCGCACGAGCGGTCGAGCTGGTGCTCAAGCTCGAGACACCGACACCAACAACACAGACACCTCGCGAACGGTGCCGGGCACGCAAGAGTGCTTGAGAGACCAATGACAAAAATAAAAAACAATATTGTACAAGAATGATCAGAGAATGCTGTGCGAGCTGGTGCCGTTCTCGCACGACCGGTCGAGTTCGTGCTCGAGCTGCTCTCGCATGAGAACTCGACGAAAAACTTGACGGCTCCACCGCACAGCTCGAGCACGAACTCGACCGGTTGTGCGAGAACGGCACCAGCTCACACAGCATACTCTGATCATTCTTGTACAATATTGTTTTTTATTTTTGTCATTGGTCTTTCGAGCACTCTTGCGTGCCCAGCACCATTCGCAAGTTGTGTGTGTTGTCGGTGTCCATGGCTCGAGCTCGAGCACCAGCTCGACCGCTCATGCGAGAACAGCAATCCTGCTGCAGCTCGAACACGAGCGTGTCTGTGTGCGAGACAGAGAGAGAGAGAGAGGTTCCTCTTTCTCTGCTGAGAGAGAGCACCAACACGGGGACTGAGAGAGAGTCGAGCACGTGTACTCACATGAGCAGTCGAGCGCATGCTCGAGCTGCAGCGCCAATGCCGTTCTCGCTCGACCCGTCGAGATCGTCCTCGAGCTGTTCTCGCATGAGCTGTCGAGCTCGTGTTCTTGCCCGAGCCGTCGAGCTCGTGCTCGAGCTGCAGCACGAGTGGCATTCCCACATGAGCGGTCGAGCTGGTGCTCGAGCTCGAGACACCGACACCAACAACACTGACACATCGCGAATGGTGCCGGGCACGCAAGAGTGCTCGAGAGACCAATGACAAATTTAAAAAACAATATTGTACAAGAATGATCAGAGAATGCTGTGTGAGCTGGTGCCGTTCTCGCACGACCGGTCGTGTTCGTGCTCGAGCTGCTCGAGCATGAGAAGTCGACGACGAACTCGGCGGCTCCACCGCCCAGCTCAAGCACAAACTCGACCGTGCTTGCCGTGCGAGAATGGCACCAGCTCACACAGCATACTCTGATCATTCTTGTACAATATTATTTTTTATTTTTGTCATTGGTCTTTTGAGCACTCTTGCGTGCCCGGCACCATTCGCGAGTTGTCTGTGTTGTCGGTGTCCGTGTCTTGAGCTCGAGCACCAGCTTGACCGTTCATGCGAGAATGGCAATCGTGCTGCAGCTCGAACACGAGCTTGTCTGTGTGCGAGCCAGAGAGAGAGAGAGAGTTTCCTCTTTCTCTGCTGGGAGAGAGCAACAACACGGGGACTGAGAGAGAGGAGAGAGGGCGCGTGTGTGTGCACAAACCCAACTCAATCTCGGGCTCGGGAGAGGTCCTGGGGTGGTGTTCGAGGACTGAGGCGCACAGGAGTTTGTCAGTATCACCGAGCTCGCTGTCTCCGGTCGGCAGCACGAGTGTCGTTCTCGCATGAGCGGTCGAGCTGGTGCTCGAGCTCGAGACACGGACACTGACAACACCGACACATCGCGAACGGTGCCGGGCACGCAAGAGTGCTCGAGAGACCAATGACAAATTTAAAAAACAATATTGTACAAGAATGATCAGAGAATGCTGTGTGAGCTGGTGCCGTTCTTGCACGACCGGTCGTGTTCGTGCTCGAGCTGCTCGAGCATGAGATCTCGACGACGAACTTGGCGGCTCCACCGCACAGCTCGAGCACGAACTCGACCGGTTGTGCGAGAACGGCACCAGCTCACACAGCATACTCTGATCATTCTTGTACAATATTGTTTTTTATTTTTGTCATTGGTCTTTCGAGCACTCTTGCGTGCCCAGCACCATTCGCAAGTTGTGTGTGTTGTCGGTGTCCATGGCTCGAGCTCGAGCACCAGCTCGACCGCTCATGCGAGAACAGCAATCCTGCTGCAGCTCGAACACGAGCTTGTCTGTGTGCGAGACAGAGAGAGAGAGAGAGGTTCCTCTTTCTCTGCTGAGAGAGAGCACCAACACGGGGACTGAGAGAGAGTCGAGCACGTGTACTCACATGAGCAGTCGAGCGCATGCTCGAGCTGCAGCGCCAATGCCGTTCTCGCTCGACCCGTCAAGATCGTCCTCGAGCTGTTCTCGCATGAGCTGTCGAGCTCGTGTTCTTGCCCGAGCCGTCGAGCTCGTGCTCGAGCTGCAGCATGAGTGGCATTCCCACATGAGCGGTCGAGCTGGTGCTCGAGCTCGAGACACCGACACCAACAACACTGACACATCGCGAATGGTGCCGGGCACGCAAGAGTGCTCGAGAGACCAATGACAAATTTAAAAAACAATATTGTACAAGAATGATTAGATAATGCTGTGTGAGCTGGTGCCGTTCTCGCACGACCGGTTGAGTTCGTGCTCGAGCTGCTCTCGCATGAGAACTCGACGAAAAACTCGACGGCTCCACCGCACAGCTCGAGCACGAACTCGACCGGTTGTGCGAGAACGGCACCAGCTCACACAGCATACTCTGATCATTCTTGTACAATATTGTTTTTTATTTTTGTCATTGGTCTTTCGAGCACTCTTGCGTGCCCAGCACCATTCGCAAGTTGTGTGTGTTGTCGGTGTCCATGGCTCGAGCTCGAGCACCAGCTCGACCGCTCATGCGAGAACAGCAATCCTGCTGCAGCTCGAACACGAGCGTGTCTGTGTGCGAGACAGAGAGAGAGAGAGAGGTTCCTCTTTCTCTGCTGAGAGAGAGCACCAACACGGGGACTGAGAGAGAGTCGAGCACGTGTACTCACATGAGCAGTCGAGCGCATGCTCGAGCTGCAGCGCCAATGCCGTTCTCGCTCGACCCGTCGAGATCGTCCTCGAGCTGTTCTCGCATGAGCTGTCGAGCTCGTGTTCTTGCCCGAGCCGTCGAGCTCGTGCTCGAGCTGCAGCACGAGTGGCATTCCCACATGAGCGGTCGAGCTGGTGCTCGAGCTCGAGACACCGACACCAACAACACTGACACATCGCGAATGGTGCCGGGCACGCAAGAGTGCTCGAGAGACCAATGACAAATTTAAAAAACAATATTGTACAAGAATGATCAGAGAATGCTGTGTGAGCTAGTGCCGTTCTCGCACGACCGGTCGTGTTCGTGCTCGAGCTGCTCGAGCATGAGAAGTCGACGACGAACTCGGCGGCTCCACCGCCCAGCTCAAGCACAAACTCGACCGTGCTTGCCGTGCGAGAATGGCACCAGCTCACACAGCATACTCTGATCATTCTTGTACAATATTATTTTTTATTTTTGTCATTGGTCTTTTGAGCACTCTTGCGTGCCCGGCACCATTCGCGAGTTGTCTGTGTTGTCGGTGTCCGTGTCTTGAGCTCGAGCACCAGCTTGACCGTTCATGCGAGAATGGCAATCGTGCTGCAGCTCGAACACGAGCTTGTCTGTGTGCGAGCCAGAGAGAGAGAGAGAGTTTCCTCTTTCTCTGCTGGGAGAGAGCAACAACACGGGGACTGAGAGAGAGGAGAGAGGGCGCGTGTGTGTGCACAAACCCAACTCAATCTCGGGCTCGGGAGAGGTCCTGGGGTGGTGTTCGAGGACTGAGGCGCACAGGAGTTTGTCAGTATCACCGAGCTCGCTGTCTCCGGTCGGCAGCACAAGTGTCGTTCTCGCACGAGCGGTCGAGCTGGTGCTCGAGCTCGAGACACGGACACCGACAACACCGACACATTGCAAGAGTGCTCGAGAGACCAATGACAAATTTAAAAAACAATATTGTACAAGAATGATCAGAGAATGCTGTGTGAGCTGGTGCCGTTCTCGCACGACCGGTCGTGTTCGTGCTCGAGCTGCTCGAGCATGAGAACTCGACGACGAACTCGGCGGCTCCACCACACAGCTCGAGCACGAACTCGACCGTGCTTGCCGTGCGAGAACGGCACCAGCTCACACAGCATACTCTGATCATTCTTGTACAATATTGTTTTTTATTTTTGTCATTGGTCTTTCGAGCACTCTTGCGTGCCCGGCACCATCCGCGAGTTGTCTGTGTTGTCGGTGTCCATGTCTTGAGCTCGAGCACCAGCTCGACCGCTCATGCGAGAACGGCAATCGTGCTGCAGCTCGAACACGAGCTTGTCTGTGTGCGAGCCAGAGAGAGAGAGAGAGAGAGTTTCCTCTTTCTCTGCTGGGAGAGAGCAACAACACGGGGACTGAGAGAGAGTCGAGCCCGTGTACTCACATGAGCAGTCGAGCGCATGCTCGAGCTGCAGCGCCAATGCCGTTCTCGCACGACCCGTCCAGATCGTCCTCGAGCTGTTCTCGCAAGAGCTGTCGAGCTCGTGTTCTCGCCCGAGCCGTCGAGCTCGTGCTCGAGCTGCAGCACGAGTGGCATTCCCACATGAGCGGTCAAGCTGGTGCTCGAGCTCGAGACACCGACACCAACAACACTGACACATCGCGAACGGTGCCGGGCACGCAAGAGTGCTCGAGAGACCAATGACAAATTTAAAAAACAATATTGTACAAGAATGATCAGAGAATGCTGTGTGAGCTGGTGCCGTTCTCGCACGACCGGTCGTGTTCGTGCTCGAGCTGCTCGAGCATGAGAAGTCGACGACGAACTCGGCGGCTCCACCGCCCAGCTCAAGCACAAACTCGACCGTGCTTGCCGTGCGAGAACGGCACCAGCTCACACAGCATACTCTGATCATTCTTGTACAATATTATTTTTTATTTTTGTCATTGGTCTTTTGAGCACTCTTGCGTGCCCGGCACCGTTCTCGAGTTGTCTGTGTTGTCGGAGTCCGTGTCTTGAGCTCGAGCACCAGCTCGACCGCTCATGCGAGAATGGCAATCGTGATGCAGCTCGAACACGAGCGTGTCTGTGTGCGAGACAGAGAGAGAGAGAGAGAGTTTCCTCTTTCTCTGCTGGGAGAGAGCAACAACACGGGGACTGAGAGAGAGGAGATAGGGCGCGTGTGTGTGCACAAACCCAACTCAAGCTCGGGCTCGGGAGTGGTCCTGTGGTGGTGTTCGAGGACTGAGGCGCACAGGAGTTTGTCAGTATCACCGAGCTCGCTGTCTCCGGTCGGCAGCACGAGTGTCGTTCTCGCACGAGCGGTCGAGCTGGTGCTCGAGCTCGAGACACCGACACCAACAACACAGACACCTCGCGAACGGTGCCGGGCACGCAAGAGTGCTTGAGAGACCAATGACAAAAATAAAAAACAATATTGTACAAGAATGATCAGAGAATGCTGTGCGAGCTGGTGCCGTTCTCGCACGACCGGTCGAGTTCGTGCTCGAGCTGCTCTCGCATGAGAACTCGATGAAAAACTCGACGGCTCCACCGCACAGCTCGAGCACGAACTCGACCGGTTGTGCGAGAACGGCACCAGCTCACACAGCATACTCTGATCATTCTTGTACAATATTGTTTTTTATTTTTGTCATTGGTCTTTCGAGCACTCTTGCGTGCCCAGCACCATTCGCAAGTTGTGTGTGTTGTCGGTGTCCATGGCTCGAGCTCGAGCACCAGCTCGACCGCTCATGCGAGTACAGCAATCCTGCTGCAGCTCGAACACGAGCTTGTCTGTGTGCGAGACAGAGAGAGAGAGAGAGGTTCCTCTTTCTCTGCTGAGAGAGAGCACCAACACGGGGACTGAGAGAGAGTCGAGCACGTGTACTCACATGAGCAGTCGAGCGCATGCTCGAGCTGCAGCGCCAATGCCGTTCTCGCTCGACCCGTCGAGATCGTCCTCGAGCTGTTCTCGCATGAGCTGTCGAGCTCGTGTTCTTGCCCGAGCCGTCGAGCTCGTGCTCGAGCTGCAGCACGAGTGGCATTCCCACATGAGCGGTCGAGCTGGTGCTCGAGCTCGAGACACCGACACCAACAACACTGACACATCGCGAATGGTGCCGGGCACGCAAGAGTGCTCGAGAGACCAATGACAAATTTAAAAAACAATATTGTACAAGAATCATCAGAGAATGCTGTGTGAGCTGGTGCCGTTCTCGCACGACCGGTCGTGTTCGTGCTCGAGCTGCTCGAGCATGAGAAGTCGACGACGAACTCGGCGGCTCCACCGCCCAGCTCAAGCACAAACTCGACCGTGCTTGCCGTGCGATAATGGCACCAGCTCACACAGCATACTCTGATCATTCTTGTACAATATTATTTTTTATTTTTGTCATTGGTCTTTTGAGCACTCTTGCGTGCCCGGCACCATTCGCGAGTTGTCTGTGTTGTCGGTGTCCGTGTCTTGAGCTCAAGCACCAGCTTGACCGTTCATGCGAGAATGGCAATCGTGCTGCAGCTCGAACACGAGCTTGTCTGTGTGCGAGCCAGAGATAGAGAGAGAGAGTTTCCTCTTTCTCTGCTGGGAGAGAGCAACAACACGGGGACTGAGAGAGAGGAGAGAGGGCGCGTGTGTGTGCACAAACCCAACTCAATCTCGGGCTCGGGAGAGGTCCTGGGGTGGTGTTCGAGGACTGAGGCGCACAGGAGTTTGTCAGTATCACCGAGCTCGCTGTCTCCGGTCGGCAGCACAAGTGTCGTTCTCGCACGAGCGGTCGAGCTGGTGCTCGAGCTCGAGACACGGACACCGACAACACCGACACATCGCAAGAGTGCTCGAGAGACCAATGACAAATTTAAAAAACAATATTGTACAAGAATGATCAGAGAATGCTGTGTGAGCTGGTGCCGTTCTCGCACGACCGGTCGTGTTCGTGCTCGAGCTGCTCGAGCATGAGAAGTCGACGACGAACTCGGCGGCTCCACCGCCCAGCTCAAGCACAAACTCGACCGTGCTTGCCGTGCGAGAACGGCACCAGCTCACACAGCATACTCTGATCATTCTTGTACAATATTATTTTTTATTTTTGTCATTGGTCTTTTGAGCACTCTTGCGTGCCCGGCACCGTTCTCGAGTTGTCTGTGTTGTCGGAGTCCGTGTCTTGAGCTCGAGCACCAGCTCGACCGCTCATGCGAGAATGGCAATCGTGATGCAGCTCGAACACGAGCGTGTCTGTGTGCGAGACAGAGAGAGAGAGAGAGAGTTTCCTCTTTCTCTGCTGGGAGAGAGCAACAACACGGGGACTGAGAGAGAGGAGATAGGGCGCGTGTGTGTGCACAAACCCAACTCAAGCTCGGGCTCGGGAGTGGTCCTGTGGTGGTGTTCGAGGACTGAGGCGCACAGGAGTTTGTCAGTATCACCGAGCTCGCTGTCTCCGGTCGGCAGCACGAGTGTCGTTCTCGCACGAGCGGTCGAGCTGGTGCTCGAGCTCGAGACACCGACACCAACAACACAGACACCTCGCGAACGGTGCCGGGCACGCAAGAGTGCTTGAGAGACCAATGACAAAAATAAAAAACAATATTGTACAAGAATGATCAGAGAATGCTGTGCGAGCTGGTGCCGTTCTCGCACGACCGGTCGAGTTCGTGCTCGAGCTGCTCTCGCATGAGAACTCGACGAAAAACTCGACGGCTCCACCGCACAGCTCGAGCACGAACTCGACCGGTTGTGCGAGAACGGCACCAGCTCACACAGCATACTCTGATCATTCTTGTACAATATTGTTTTTTATTTTTGTCATTGGTCTTTCGAGCACTCTTGCGTGCCCAGCACCATTCGCAAGTTGTGTGTGTTGTCGGTGTCCATGGCTCGAGCTCGAGCACCAGCTCGACCGCTCATGCGAGTACAGCAATCCTGCTGCAGCTCGAACACGAGCTTGTCTGTGTGCGAGACAGAGAGAGAGAGAGAGAGGTTCCTCTTTCTCTGCTGAGAGAGAGCACCAACACGGGGACTGAGAGAGAGTCGAGCACGTGTACTCACATGAGCAGTCGAGCGCATGCTCGAGCTGCAGCGCCAATGCCGTTCTCGCTCGACCCGTCGAGATCGTCCTCGAGCTGTTCTCGCATGAGCTGTCGAGCTCGTGTTCTTGCCCGAGCCGTCGAGCTCGTGCTCGAGCTGCAGCACGAGTGGCATTCCCACATGAGCGGTCGAGCTGGTGCTCGAGCTCGAGACACCGACACCAACAACACTGACACATCGCGAATGGTGCCGGGCACGCAAGAGTGCTCGAGAGACCAATGACAAATTTAAAAAACAATATTGTACAAGAATCATCAGAGAATGCTGTGTGAGCTGGTGCCGTTCTCGCACGACCGGTCGTGTTCGTGCTCGAGCTGCTCGAGCATGAGAAGTCGACGACGAACTCGGCGGCTCCACCGCCCAGCTCAAGCACAAACTCGACCGTGCTTGCCGTGCGAGAATGGCACCAGCTCACACAGCATACTCTGATCATTCTTGTACAATATTATTTTTTATTTTTGTCATTGGTCTTTTGAGCACTCTTGCGTGCCCGGCACCATTCGCGAGTTGTCTGTGTTGTCGGTGTCCGTGTCTTGAGCTCGAGCACCAGCTTGACCGTTCATGCGAGAATGGCAATCGTGCTGCAGCTCGAACACGAGCTTGTCTGTGTGCGAGCCAGAGAGAGAGAGAGAGTTTCCTCTTTCTCTGCTGGGAGAGAGCAACAACACGGGGACTGAGAGAGAGGAGAGAGGGCGCGTGTGTGTGCACAAACCCAACTCAATCTCGGGCTCGGGAGAGGTCCTGGGGTGGTGTTCGAGGACTGAGGCGCACAGGAGTTTGTCAGTATCACCGAGCTCGCTGTCTCCGGTCGGCAGCACAAGTGTCGTTCTCGCACGAGCGGTCGAGCTGGTGCTCGAGCTCGAGACACGGACACCGACAACACCGACACATCGCAAGAGTGCTCGAGAGACCAATGACAAATTTAAAAAACAATATTGTACAAGAATGATCAGAGAATGCTGTGTGAGCTGGTGCCGTTCTCGCACGACCGGTCGTGTTCGTGCTCGAGCTGCTCGAGCATGAGAACTCGACGACGAACTCGGCGGCTCCACCACACAGCTCGAGCACGAACTCGACCGTGCTTGCCGTGCGAGAACGGCACCAGCTCACACAGCATACTCTGATCATTCTTGTACAATATTGTTTTTTATTTTTGTCATTGGTCTTTCGAGCACTCTTGCGTGCCCGGCACCATCCGCGAGTTGTCTGTGTTGTCGGTGTCCATGTCTTGAGCTCGAGCACCAGCTCGACCGCTCATGCGAGAACGGCAATCGTGCTGCAGCTCGAACACGAGCTTGTCTGTGTGCGAGCCAGAGAGAGAGAGAGAGAGAGTTTCCTCTTTCTCTGCTGGGAGAGAGCAACAACACGGGGACTGAGAGAGAGTCGAGCCCGTGTACTCACATGAGCAGTCGAGCGCATGCTCGAGCTGCAGCGCCAATGCCGTTCTCGCACGACCCGTCCAGATCGTCTTCGAGCTGTTCTCGCAAGAGCTGTCGAGCTCGTGTTCTCGCCCGAGCCGTCGAGCTCGTGCTCGAGCTGCAGCACGAGTGGCATTCCCACATGAGCGGTCAAGCTGGTGCTCGAGCTCGAGACACCGACACCAACAACACTGACACATCGCGAACGGTGCCGGGCACGCAAGAGTGCTCGAGAGACCAATGACAAATTTAAAAAACAATATTGTACAAGAATGATCAGAGAATGCTGTGTGAGCTGGTGCCGTTCTCGCACGACCGGTCGTGTTCGTGCTCGAGCTGCTCGAGCATGAGAAGTCGACGACGAACTCGGTGGCTCCACCGCCCAGCTCAAGCACAAACTCGACCGTGCTTGCCGTGCGAGAACGGCACCAGCTCACACAGCATACTCTGATCATTCTTGTACAATATTATTTTTTATTTTTGTCATTGGTCTTTTGAGCACTCTTGCGTGCCCGGCACCATTCGCGAGTTGTCTGTGTTGTCGGTGTCCGTGTCTTGAGCTCGAGCACCAGCTTGACCGTTCATGCGAGAATGGCAATCATGCTGCAGCTCGAACACGAGCTTGTCTGTGTGCGAGCCAGAGAGAGAGAGAGAGTTTCCTCTTTCTCTGCTGGGAGAGAGCAACAACACGGGGACTGAGAGAGAGGAGAGAGGGCGCGTGTGTGTGCACAAACCCAACTCAATCTCGGGCTCGGGAGAGGTCCTGGGGTGGTGTTCGAGGACTGAGGCGCACAGGAGTTTGTCAGTATCACCGAGCTCGCTGTCTCCGGTCGGCAGCACGAGTGTCGTTCTCGCATGAGCGGTCGAGCTGGTGCTCGAGCTCGAGACACGGACACCGACAACACCGACACATCGCGAACGGTGCCGGGCACGCAAGAGTGCTCGAGAGACCAATGACAAATTTAAAAAACAATATTGTACAAGAATGATCAGAGAATGCTGTGTGAGCTGGTGCCGTTCTCGCACGACCAGTCGTGTTCGTGCTCGAGCTGCTCGAGCATGAGATCTCGACGACGAACTTGGCGGCTCCACCGCACAGCTCGAGCACGAACTCGACAGGTTGTGCGAGAACGGCACCAGCTCACACAGCATACTCTGATCATTCTTGTACAATATTGTTTTTTATTTTTGTCATTGGTCTTTCGAGCACTCTTGCGTGCCCGGCACCATTCGCGAGTTGTCTGTGTTGTCGGTGTCCGTGTCTTGAGCTCGAGCACTAGCTCGACCGCTCATCAGAGAACAGCAATCCTGCTGCAGCTCGAACACGAGCTTGTCTGTGTGCGAGACAGAGAGAGAGAGAGTTTCCTCTTTCTCTGGTGGGAGAGAGCAACAACACGGGGACTGAGAGAGAGTCGAGCCCGTGTACTCACATAAGCAGTCGAGCACATGCTCGAGCTGCAGCGCCAATGCCGTTCTTGCACGACCCGTCGAGATCGTCCTCGAGCTGTTCTCGCATGAGCTGTCGAGCTTGTGTTCTCGCCCGAGCCGTCGAGCTGGTGCTCGAGCTGCAGCACGAGTGTCGTTCTCACATGAGCGGTCGAGCTGGTGCTCGAGCTCGAGACACGGACACCGACACATCGCGAACGGTGCCGGGCACGCAAGAGTGCTCGAGAGACCAATGACAAATTTAAAAAACAATATTGTACAAGAATGATGAGAGAATGCTGTGTGAGCTGGTGCCGTTCTCGCACGACCGGTCGTGTTCGTGCTCGAGCTGCTCGAGCATAAGAACTCGATGACGAACTTGACGGCTCCACCGCCCAGCTCAAGCACAAACTCGACCGTGCTTGCCGTGCGAGAACGGCACCAGCTCACACAGCATACTCTGATCATTCTTGTACAATATTATTTTTTATTTTTGTCATTGGTCTTTTGAGCACTCTTGCGTGCCCGGCACCGTTCTCGAGTTGTCTGTGTTGTCGGAGTCCGTGTCTTGAGCTCGAGCACCAGCTCGACCGCTCATGCGAGAATGGCAATCGTGATGCAGCTCGAACACGAGCGTGTCTGTGTGCGAGACAGAGAGAGAGAGAGAGAGTTTCCTCTTTCTCTGCTGGGAGAGAGCAACAACACGGGGACTGAGAGAGAGGAGATAGGGCGCGTGTGTGTGCACAAACCCAACTCAAGCTCGGGCTCGGGAGTGGTCCTGTGGTGGTGTTCGAGGACTGAGGCGCACAGGAGTTTGTCAGTATCACCGAGCTCGCTGTCTCCGGTCGGCAGCACGAGTGTCGTTCTCGCACGAGCGGTCGAGCTGGTGCTCGAGCTCGAGACACCGACACCAACAACACAGACACCTCGCGAACGGTGCCGGGCACGCAAGAGTGCTTGAGAGACCAATGACAAAAATAAAAAACAATATTGTACAAGAATGATCAGAGAATGCTGTGCGAGCTGGTGCCGTTCTCGCACGACCGGTCGAGTTCGTGCTCGAGCTGCTCTCGCATGAGAACTCGACGAAAAACTCGACGGCTCCACCGCACAGCTCGAGCACGAACTCGACCGGTTGTGCGAGAACGGCACCAGCTCACACAGCATACTCTGATCATTCTTGTACAATATTGTTTTTTATTTTTGTCATTGGTCTTTCGAGCACTCTTGCGTGCCCAGCACCATTCGCAAGTTGTGTGTGTTGTCGGTGTCCATGGCTCGAGCTCGAGCACCAGCTCGACCGCTCATGCGAGAACAGCAATCCTGCTGCAGCTCGAACACGAGCGTGTCTGTGTGCGAGACAGAGAGAGAGAGAGAGGTTCCTCTTTCTCTGCTGAGAGAGAGCACCAACACGGGGACTGAGAGAGAGTCGAGCACGTGTACTCACATGAGCAGTCGAGCGCATGCTCGAGCTGCAGCGCCAATGCCGTTCTCACTCGACCCGTCGAGATCGTCCTCGAGCTGTTCTCGCATGAGCTGTCGAGCTCGTGTTCTTGCCCGAGCCGTCGAGCTCGTGCTCGAGCTGCAGCACGAGTGGCATTCCCACATGAGCGGTCGAGCTGGTGCTCGAGCTCGAGACACCGACACCAACAACACTGACACATCGCGAATGGTGCCGGGCACGCAAGAGTGCTCGAGAGACCAATGACAAATTTAAAAAACAATATTGTACAAGAATGATCAGAGAATGCTGTGTGAGCTGGTGCCGTTCTCGCACGACCGGTCGTGTTCGTGCTCGAGCTGCTCGAGCATGAGAAGTCGACGACGAACTCGGCGGCTCCACCGCCCAGCTCAAGCACAAACTCGACCGTGCTTGCCGTGCGAGAATGGCACCAGCTCACACAGCATACTCTGATCATTCTTGTACAATATTATTTTTTATTTTTGTCATTGGTCTTTTGAGCACTCTTGCGTGCCCGGCACCATTCGCGAGTTGTCTGTGTTGTCGGTGTCCGTGTCTTGAGCTCGAGCACCAGCTTGACCGTTCATGCGAGAATGGCAATCGTGCTGCAGCTCGAACACGAGCTTGTCTGTGTGCGAGCCAGAGAGAGAGAGAGAGTTTCCTCTTTCTCTGCTGGGAGAGAGCAACAACACGGGGACTGAGAGAGAGGAGAGAGGGCGCGTGTGTGTGCACAAACCCAACTCAATCTCGGGCTCGGGAGAGGTCCTGGGGTGGTGTTCGAGGACTGAGGCGCACAGGAGTTTGTCAGTATCACCGAGCTCGCTGTCTCCGGTCGGCAGCACGAGTGTCGTTCTCGCATGAGCGGTCGAGCTGGTGCTCGAGCTCGAGACACGGACACTGACAACACCGACACATCGCGAACGGTGCCGGGCACGCAAGAGTGCTCGAGAGACCAATGACAAATTTAAAAAACAATATTGTACAAGAATGATCAGAGAATGCTGTGTGAGCTGGTGCCGTTCTTGCACGACCGGTCGTGTTCGTGCTCGAGCTGCTCGAGCATGAGATCTCGACGACGAACTTGGCGGCTCCACCGCACAGCTCGAGCACGAACTCGACCGGTTGTGCGAGAACGGCACCAGCTCACACAGCATACTCTGATCATTCTTGTACAATATTGTTTTTTATTTTTGTCATTGGTCTTTCGAGCACTCTTGCGTGCCCAGCACCATTCGCAAGTTGTGTGTGTTGTCGGTGTCCATGGCTCGAGCTCGAGCACCAGCTCGACCGCTCATGCGAGAACAGCAATCCTGCTGCAGCTCGAACACGAGCTTGTCTGTGTGCGAGACAGAGAGAGAGAGAGAGGTTCCTCTTTCTCTGCTGAGAGAGAGCACCAACACGGGGACTGAGAGAGAGTCGAGCACGTGTACTCACATGAGCAGTCGAGCGCATGCTCGAGCTGCAGCGCCAATGCCGTTCTCGCTCGACCCGTCAAGATCGTCCTCGAGCTGTTCTCGCATGAGCTGTCGAGCTCGTGTTCTTGCCCGAGCCGTCGAGCTCGTGCTCGAGCTGCAGCATGAGTGGCATTCCCACATGAGCGGTCGAGCTGGTGCTCGAGCTCGAGACACCGACACCAACAACACTGACACATCGCGAATGGTGCCGGGCACGCAAGAGTGCTCGAGAGACCAATGACAAATTTAAAAAACAATATTGTACAAGAATGATTAGAGAATGCTGTGTGAGCTGGTGCCGTTCTCGCACGACCGGTTGAGTTCGTGCTCGAGCTGCTCTCGCATGAGAACTCGACGAAAAACTCGACGGCTCCACCGCACAGCTCGAGCACGAACTCGACCGGTTGTGCGAGAACGGCACCAGCTCACACAGCATACTCTGATCATTCTTGTACAATATTGTTTTTTATTTTTGTCATTGGTCTTTCGAGCACTCTTGCGTGCCCAGCACCATTCGCAAGTTGTGTGTGTTGTCGGTGTCCATGGCTCGAGCTCGAGCACCAGCTCGACCGCTCATGCGAGAACAGCAATCCTGCTGCAGCTCGAACACGAGCGTGTCTGTGTGCGAGACAGAGAGAGAGAGAGAGGTTCCTCTTTCTCTGCTGAGAGAGAGCACCAACACGGGGACTGAGAGAGAGTCGAGCACGTGTACTCACATGAGCAGTCGAGCGCATGCTCGAGCTGCAGCGCCAATGCCGTTCTCGCTCGACCCGTCGAGATCGTCCTCGAGCTGTTCTCGCATGAGCTGTCGAGCTCGTGTTCTTGCCCGAGCCGTCGAGCTCGTGCTCGAGCTGCAGCACGAGTGGCATTCCCACATGAGCGGTCGAGCTGGTGCTCGAGCTCGAGACACCGACACCAACAACACTGACACATCGCGAATGGTGCCGGGCACGCAAGAGTGCTCGAGAGACCAATGACAAATTTAAAAAACAATATTGTACAAGAATGATCAGAGAATGCTGTGTGAGCTGGTGCCGTTCTCGCACGACCGGTCGTGTTCGTGCTCGAGCTGCTCGAGCATGAGAAGTCGACGACGAACTCGGCGGCTCCACCGCCCAGCTCAAGCACAAACTCGACCGTGCTTGCCGTGCGAGAATGGCACCAGCTCACACAGCATACTCTGATCATTCTTGTACAATATTATTTTTTATTTTTGTCATTGGTCTTTTGAGCACTCTTGCGTGCCCGGCACCATTCGCGAGTTGTCTGTGTTGTCGGTGTCCGTGTCTTGAGCTCGAGCACCAGCTTGACCGTTCATGCGAGAATGGCAATCGTGCTGCAGCTCGAACACGAGCTTGTCTGTGTGCGAGCCAGAGAGAGAGAGAGAGTTTCCTCTTTCTCTGCTGGGAGAGAGCAACAACACGGGGACTGAGAGAGAGGAGAGAGGGCGCGTGTGTGTGCACAAACCCAACTCAATCTCGGGCTCGGGAGAGGTCCTGGGGTGGTGTTCGAGGACTGAGGCGCACAGGAGTTTGTCAGTATCACCGAGCTCGCTGTCTCCGGTCGGCAGCACAAGTGTCGTTCTCGCACGAGCGGTCGAGCTGGTGCTCGAGCTCGAGACACGGACACCGACAACACCGACACATTGCAAGAGTGCTCGAGAGACCAATGACAAATTTAAAAAACAATATTGTACAAGAATGATCAGAGAATGCTGTGTGAGCTGGTGCCGTTCTCGCACGACCGGTCGTGTTCGTGCTCGAGCTGCTCGAGCATGAGAACTCGACGACGAACTCGGCGGCTCCACCACACAGCTCGAGCACGAACTCGACCGTGCTTGCCGTGCGAGAACGGCACCAGCTCACACAGCATACTCTGATCATTCTTGTACAATATTGTTTTTTATTTTTGTCATTGGTCTTTCGAGCACTCTTGCGTGCCCGGCACCATCCGCGAGTTGTCTGTGTTGTCGGTGTCCATGTCTTGAGCTCGAGCACCAGCTCGACCGCTCATGCGAGAACGGCAATCGTGCTGCAGCTCGAACACGAGCTTGTCTGTGTGCGAGCCAGAGAGAGAGAGAGAGAGAGTTTCCTCTTTCTCTGCTGGGAGAGAGCAACAACACGGGGACTGAGAGAGAGTCGAGCCCGTGTACTCACATGAGCAGTCGAGCGCATGCTCGAGCTGCAGCGCCAATGCCGTTCTCGCACGACCCGTCCAGATCGTCCTCGAGCTGTTCTCGCAAGAGCTGTCGAGCTCGTGTTCTCGCCCGAGCCGTCGAGCTCGTGCTCGAGCTGCAGCACGAGTGGCATTCCCACATGAGCGGTCAAGCTGGTGCTCGAGCTCGAGACACCGACACCAACAACACTGACACATCGCGAACGGTGCCGGGCACGCAAGAGTGCTCGAGAGACCAATGACAAATTTAAAAAACAATATTGTACAAGAATGATCAGAGAATGCTGTGTGAGCTGGTGCCGTTCTCGCACGACCGGTCGTGTTCGTGCTCGAGCTGCTCGAGCATGAGAAGTCGACGACGAACTCGGCGGCTCCACCGCCCAGCTCAAGCACAAACTCGACCGTGCTTGCCGTGCGAGAACGGCACCAGCTCACACAGCATACTCTGATCATTCTTGTACAATATTATTTTTTATTTTTGTCATTGGTCTTTTGAGCACTCTTGCGTGCCCGGCACCGTTCTCGAGTTGTCTGTGTTGTCGGAGTCCGTGTCTTGAGCTCGAGCACCAGCTCGACCGCTCATGCGAGAATGGCAATCGTGATGCAGCTCGAACACGAGCGTGTCTGTGTGCGAGACAGAGAGAGAGAGAGAGAGTTTCCTCTTTCTCTGCTGGGAGAGAGCAACAACACGGGGACTGAGAGAGAGGAGATAGGGCGCGTGTGTGTGCACAAACCCAACTCAAGCTCGAACTCGGGAGTGGTCCTGTGGTGGTGTTCGAGGACTGAGGCGCACAGGAGTTTGTCAGTATCACCGAGCTCGCTGTCTCCGGTCGGCAGCACGAGTGTCGTTCTCGCACGAGCGGTCGAGCTGGTGCTCGAGCTCGAGACACCGACACCAACAACACAGACACCTCGCGAACGGTGCCGGGCACGCAAGAGTGCTTGAGAGACCAATGACAAAAATAAAAAACAATATTGTACAAGAATGATCAGAGAATGCTGTGCGAGCTGGTGCCGTTCTCGCACGACCGGTCGAGTTCGTGCTCGAGCTGCTCTCGCATGAGAACTCGACGAAAAACTCGACGGCTCCACCGCACAGCTCGAGCACGAACTCGACCGGTTGTGCGAGAACGGCACCAGCTCACACAGCATACTCTGATCATTCTTGTACAATATTGTTTTTTATTTTTGTCATTGGTCTTTCGAGCACTCTTGCGTGCCCAGCACCATTCGCAAGTTGTGTGTGTTGTCGGTGTCCATGGCTCGAGCTCGAGCACCAGCTCGACCGCTCATGCGAGTACAGCAATCCTGCTGCAGCTCGAACACGAGCTTGTCTGTGTGCGAGACAGAGAGAGAGAGAGAGGTTCCTCTTTCTCTGCTGAGAGAGAGCACCAACACGGGGACTGAGAGAGAGTCGAGCACGTGTACTCACATGAGCAGTCGAGCGCATGCTCGAGCTGCAGCGCCAATGCCGTTCTCGCTCGACCCGTCGAGATCGTCCTCGAGCTGTTCTCGCATGAGCTGTCGAGCTCGTGTTCTTGCCCGAGCCGTCGAGCTCGTGCTCGAGCTGCAGCACGAGTGGCATTCCCACATGAGCGGTCGAGCTGGTGCTCGAGCTCGAGACACCGACACCAACAACACTGACACATCGCGAATGGTGCCGGGCACGCAAGAGTGCTCGAGAGACCAATGACAAATTTAAAAAACAATATTGTACAAGAATCATCAGAGAATGCTGTGTGAGCTGGTGCCGTTCTCGCACGACCGGTCGTGTTCGTGCTCGAGCTGCTCGAGCATGAGAAGTCGACGACGAACTCGGCGGCTCCACCGCCCAGCTCAAGCACAAACTCGACCGTGCTTGCCGTGCGAGAATGGCACCAGCTCACACAGCATACTCTGATCATTCTTGTACAATATTATTTTTTATTTTTGTCATTGGTCTTTTGAGCACTCTTGCGTGCCCGGCACCATTCGCGAGTTGTCTGTGTTGTCGGTGTCCGTGTCTTGAGCTCGAGCACCAGCTTGACCGTTCATGCGAGAATGGCAATCGTGCTGCAGCTCGAACACGAGCTTGTCTGTGTGCGAGCCAGAGAGAGAGAGAGAGTTTCCTCTTTCTCTGCTGGGAGAGAGCAACAACACGGGGACTGAGAGAGAGGAGAGAGGGCGCGTGTGTGTGCACAAACCCAACTCAATCTCGGGCTCGGGAGAGGTCCTGGGGTGGTGTTCGAGGACTGAGGCGCACAGGAGTTTGTCAGTATCACCGAGCTCGCTGTCTCCGGTCGGCAGCACAAGTGTCGTTCTCGCACGAGCGGTCGAGCTGGTGCTCGAGCTCGAGACACGGACACCGACAACACCGACACATCGCAAGAGTGCTCGAGAGACCAATGACAAATTTAAAAAACAATATTGTACAAGAATGATCAGAGAATGCTGTGTGAGCTGGTGCCGTTCTCGCACGACCGGTCGTGTTCGTGCTCGAGCTGCTCGAGCATGAGAACTCGACGACGAACTCGGCGGCTCCACCACACAGCTCGAGCACGAACTCGACCGTGCTTGCCGTGCGAGAACGGCACCAGCTCACACAGCATACTCTGATCATTCTTGTACAATATTGTTTTTTATTTTTGTCATTGGTCTTTCGAGCACTCTTGCGTGCCCGGCACCATCCGCGAGTTGTCTGTGTTGTCGGTGTCCATGTCTTGAGCTCGAGCACCAGCTCGACCGCTCATGCGAGAACGGCAATCGTGCTGCAGCTCGAACACGAGCTTGTCTGTGTGCGAGCCAGAGAGAGAGAGAGAGAGAGTTTCCTCTTTCTCTGCTGGGAGAGAGCAACAACACGGGGACTGAGAGAGAGTCGAGCCCGTGTACTCACATGAGCAGTCGAGCGCATGCTCGAGCTGCAGCGCCAATGCCGTTCTCGCACGACCCGTCCAGATCGTCCTCGAGCTGTTCTCGCAAGAGCTGTCGAGCTCGTGTTCTCGCCCGAGCCGTCGAGCTCGTGCTCGAGCTGCAGCACGAGTGGCATTCCCACATGAGCGGTCAAGCTGGTGCTCGAGCTCGAGACACCGACACCAACAACACTGACACATCGCGAACGGTGCCGGGCACGCAAGAGTGCTCGAGAGACCAATGACAAATTTAAAAAACAATATTGTACAAGAATGATCAGAGAATGCTGTGTGAGCTGGTGCCGTTCTCGCACGACCGGTCGTGTTCGTGCTCGAGCTGCTCGAGCATGAGAAGTCGACGACGAACTCGGCGGCTCCACCGCCCAGCTCAAGCACAAACTCGACCGTGCTTGCCGTGCGAGAACGGCACCAGCTCACACAGCATACTCTGATCATTCTTGTACAATATTATTTTTTATTTTTGTCATTGGTCTTTTGAGCACTCTTGCGTGCCCGGCACCGTTCTCGAGTTGTCTGTGTTGTCGGAGTCCGTGTCTTGAGCTCGAGCACCAGCTCGACCGCTCATGCGAGAATGGCAATCGTGATGCAGCTCGAACACGAGCGTGTCTGTGTGCGAGACAGAGAGAGAGAGAGAGAGTTTCCTCTTTCTCTGCTGGGAGAGAGCAACAACACGGGGACTGAGAGAGAGGAGATAGGGCGCGTGTGTGTGCACAAACCCAACTCAAGCTCGAACTCGGGAGTGGTCCTGTGGTGGTGTTCGAGGACTGAGGCGCACAGGAGTTTGTCAGTATCACCGAGCTCGCTGTCTCCGGTCGGCAGCACAAGTGTCGTTCTCGCACGAGCGGTCGAGCTGGTGCTCGAGCTCGAGACACGGACACCGACAACACCGACACATCGCAAGAGTGCTCGAGAGACCAATGACAAATTTAAAAAACAATATTGTACAAGAATGATCAGAGAATGCTGTGTGAGCTGGTGCCGTTCTCGCACGACCGGTCGTGTTCGTGCTCGAGCTGCTCGAGCATGAGAACTCGACGACGAACTCGGCGGCTCCACCACACAGCTCGAGCACGAACTCGACCGTGCTTGCCGTGCGAGAACGGCACCAGCTCACACAGCATACTCTGATCATTCTTGTACAATATTGTTTTTTATTTTTGTCATTGGTCTTTCGAGCACTCTTGCGTGCCCGGCACCATCCGCGAGTTGTCTGTGTTGTCGGTGTCCATGTCTTGAGCTCGAGCACCAGCTCGACCGCTCATGCGAGAACGGCAATCGTGCTGCAGCTCGAACACGAGCTTGTCTGTGTGCGAGCCAGAGAGAGAGAGAGAGAGAGTTTCCTCTTTCTCTGCTGGGAGAGAGCAACAACACGGGGACTGACAGAGAGTCGAGCCCGTGTACTCACATGAGCAGTCGAGCGCATGCTCGAGCTGCAGCGCCAATTCCGTTCTCGCACGACCCGTCCAGATCGTCCTCGAGCTGTTCTCGCAAGAGCTGTCGAGCTCGTGTTCTCGCCCGAGCCGTCGAGCTCGTGCTCGAGCTGCAGCACGAGTGGCATTCCCACATGAGCGGTCAAGCTGGTGCTCGAGCTCGAGACACCGACACCAACAACACTGACACATCGCGAACGGTGCCGGGCACGCAAGAGTGCTCGAGAGACCAATGACAAATTTAAAAAACAATATTGTACAAGAATGATCAGAGAATGCTGTGTGAGCTGGTGCCGTTCTCGCACGACCGGTCGTGTTCGTGCTCGAGCTGCTCGAGCATGAGAAGTCGACGACGAACTCGGCGGCTCCACCGCCCAGCTCAAGCACAAACTCGACCGTGCTTGCCGTGCGAGAACGGCACCAGCTCACACAGCATACTCTGATCATTCTTGTACAATATTATTTTTTATTTTTGTCATTGGTCTTTTGAGCACTCTTGCGTGCCCGGCACCGTTCTCGAGTTGTCTGTGTTGTCGGAGTCCGTGTCTTGAGCTCGAGCACCAGCTCGACCGCTCATGCGAGAATGGCAATCGTGATGCAGCTCGAACACGAGCGTGTCTGTGTGCGAGACAGAGAGAGAGAGAGAGAGTTTCCTCTTTCTCTGCTGGGAGAGAGCAACAACACGGGGACTGAGAGAGAGGAGATAGGGCGCGTGTGTGTGCACAAACCCAACTCAAGCTCGGGCTCGGGAGTGGTCCTGTGGTGGTGTTCGAGGACTGAGGCGCACAGGAGTTTGTCAGTATCACCGAGCTCGCTGTCTCCGGTCGGCAGCACGAGTGTCGTTCTCGCACGAGCGGTCGAGCTGGTGCTCGAGCTCGAGACACCGACACCAACAACACAGACACCTTGCGAACGGTGCCGGGCACGCAAGAGTGCTTGAGAGACCAATGACAAAAATAAAAAACAATATTGTACAAGAATGATCAGAGAATGCTGTGCGAGCTGGTGCCGTTCTCGCACGACCGGTCGAGTTCGTGCTCGAGCTGCTCTCGCATGAGAACTCGACGAAAAACTCGACGGCTCCACCGCACAGCTCGAGCACGAACTCGACCGGTTGTGCGAGAACGGCACCAGCTCACACAGCATACTCTGATCATTCTTGTACAATATTGTTTTTTATTTTTGTCATTGGTCTTTCGAGCACTCTTGCGTGCCCAGCACCATTCGCAAGTTGTGTGTGTTGTCGGTGTCCATGGCTCGAGCTCGAGCACCAGCTCGACCGCTCATGCGAGTACAGCAATCCTGCTGCAGCTCGAACACGAGCTTGTCTGTGTGCGAGACAGAGAGAGAGAGAGAGGTTCCTCTTTCTCTGCTGAGAGAGAGCACCAACACGGGGACTGAGAGAGAGTCGAGCACGTGTACTCACATGAGCAGTCGAGCGCATGCTCGAGCTGCAGCGCCAATGCCGTTCTCGCTCGACCCGTCGAGATCGTCCTCGAGCTGTTCTCGCATGAGCTGTCGAGCTCGTGTTCTTGCCCGAGCCGTCGAGCTCGTGCTCGAGCTGCAGCACGAGTGGCATTCCCACATGAGCGGTCGAGCTGGTGCTCGAGCTCGAGACACCGACACCAACAACACTGACACATCGCGAATGGTGCCGGGCACGCAAGAGTGCTCGAGAGACCAATGACAAATTTAAAAAACAATATTGTACAAGAATCATCAGAGAATGCTGTGTGAGCTGGTGCCGTTCTCGCACGACCGGTCGTGTTCGTGCTCGAGCTGCTCGAGCATGAGAAGTCGACGACGAACTCGGCGGCTCCACCGCCCAGCTCAAGCACAAACTCGACCGTGCTTGCCGTGCGAGAATGGCACCAGCTCACACAGCATACTCTGATCATTCTTGTACAATATTATTTTTTATTTTTGTCATTGGTCTTTTGAGCACTCTTGCGTGCCCGGCACCATTCGCGAGTTGTCTGTGTTGTCGGTGTCCGTGTCTTGAGCTCGAGCACCAGCTTGACCGTTCATGCGAGAATGGCAATCGTGCTGCAGCTCGAACACGAGCTTGTCTGTGTGCGAGCCAGAGAGAGAGAGAGAGTTTCCTCTTTCTCTGCTGGGAGAGAGCAACAACACGGGGACTGAGAGAGAGGAGAGAGGGCGCGTGTGTGTGCACAAACCCAACTCAATCTCGGGCTCGGGAGAGGTCCTGGGGTGGTGTTCGAGGACTGAGGCGCACAGGAGTTTGTCAGTATCACCGAGCTCGCTGTCTCCGGTCGGCAGCACAAGTGTCGTTCTCGCACGAGCGGTCGAGCTGGTGCTCGAGCTCGAGACACGGACACCGACAACACCGACACATCGCAAGAGTGCTCGAGAGACCAATGACAAATTTAAAAAACAATATTGTACAAGAATGATCAGAGAATGCTGTGTGAGCTGGTGCCGTTCTCGCACGACCGGTCGTGTTCGTGCTCGAGCTGCTCGAGCATGAGAACTCGACGACGAACTCGGCGGCTCCACCACACAGCTCGAGCACGAACTCGACCGTGCTTGCCGTGCGAGAACGGCACCAGCTCACACAGCATACTCTGATCATTCTTGTACAATATTGTTTTTTATTTTTGTCATTGGTCTTTCGAGCACTCTTGCGTGCCCGGCACCATCCGCGAGTTGTCTGTGTTGTCGGTGTCCATGTCTTGAGCTCGAGCACCAGCTCGACCGCTCATGCGAGAACGGCAATCGTGCTGCAGCTCGAACACGAGCTTGTCTGTGTGCGAGCCAGAGAGAGAGAGAGAGAGAGTTTCCTCTTTCTCTGCTGGGAGAGAGCAACAACACGGGGACTGAGAGAGAGTCGAGCCCGTGTACTCACATGAGCAGTCGAGCGCATGCTCGAGCTGCAGCGCCAATTCCGTTCTCGCACGACCCGTCCAGATCGTCCTCGAGCTGTTCTCGCAAGAGCTGTCGAGCTCGTGTTCTCGCCCGAGCCGTCGAGCTCGTGCTCGAGCTGCAGCACGAGTGGCATTCCCACATGAGCGGTCAAGCTGGTGCTCGAGCTCGAGACACCGACACCAACAACACTGACACATCGCGAACGGTGCCGGGCACGCAAGAGTGCTCGAGAGACCAATGACAAATTTAAAAAACAATATTGTACAAGAATGATCAGAGAATGCTGTGTGAGCTGGTGCCGTTCTCGCACGACCGGTCGTGTTCGTGCTCGAGCTGCTCGAGCATGAGAAGTCGACGACGAACTCGGCGGCTCCACCGCCCAGCTCAAGCACAAACTCGACCGTGCTTGCCGTGCGAGAACGGCACCAGCTCACACAGCATACTCTGATCATTCTTGTACAATATTATTTTTTATTTTTGTCATTGGTCTTTTGAGCACTCTTGCGTGCCCGGCACCATTCGCGAGTTGTCTGTGTTGTCGGTGTCCGTGTCTTGAGCTCAAGCACCAGCTTGACCGTTCATGCGAGAATGGCAATCGTGCTGCAGCTCGAACACGAGCTTGTCTGTGTGCGAGCCAGAGAGAGAGAGAGAGTTTCCTCTTTCTCTGCTGGGAGAGAGCAACAACACGGGGACTGAGAGAGAGGAGAGAGGGCGCGTGTGTGTGCACAAACCCAACTCAATCTCGGGCTCGGGAGAGGTCCTGGGGTGGTGTTCGAGGACTGAGGCGCACAGGAGTTTGTCAGTATCACCGAGCTCGCTGTCTCCGGTCGGCAGCACAAGTGTCGTTCTCCCACGAGCGGTCGAGCTGGTGCTCGAGCTCGAGACACGGACACCGACAACACCGACACATCGCAAGAGTGCTCGAGAGACCAATGACAAATTTAAAAAACAATATTGTACAAGAATGATCAGAGAATGCTGTGTGAGCTGGTGCCGTTCTCGCACGACCGGTCGTGTTCGTGCTCGAGCTGCTCGAGCATGAGAACTCGACGACGAACTCGGCGGCTCCACCACACAGCTCGAGCACGAACTCGACCGTGCTTGCCGTGCGAGAACGGCACCAGCTCACACAGCATACTCTGATCATTCTTGTACAATATTGTTTTTTATTTTTGTCATTGGTCTTTCGAGCACTCTTGCGTGCCCGGCACCATCCGCGAGTTGTCTGTGTTGTCGGTGTCCATGTCTTGAGCTCGAGCACCAGCTCGACCGCTCATGCGAGAATGGCAATCGTGATGCAGCTCGAACACGAGCGTGTCTGTGTGCGAGACAGAGAGAGAGAGAGAGAGTTTCCTCTTTCTCTGCTGGGAGAGAGCAACAACACGGGGACTGAGAGAGAGGAGATAGGGCGCGTGTGTGTGCACAAACCCAACTCAAGCTCGGGCTCGGGAGTGGTCCTGTGGTGGTGTTCGAGGACTGAGGCGCACAGGAGTTTGTCAGTATCACCGAGCTCGCTGTCTCCGGTCGGCAGCACGAGTGTCGTTCTCGCACGAGCGGTCGAGCTGGTGCTCGAGCTCGAGACACCGACACCAACAACACAGACACCTCGCGAACGGTGCCGGGCACGCAAGAGTGCTTGAGAGACCAATGACAAAAATAAAAAACAATATTGTACAAGAATGATCAGAGAATGCTGTGCGAGCTGGTGCCGTTCTCGCACGACCGGTCGAGTTCGTGCTCGAGCTGCTCTCGCATGAGAACTCGACGAAAAACTCGACGGCTCCACCGCACAGCTCGAGCACGAACTCGACCGGTTGTGCGAGAACGGCACCAGCTCACACAGCATACTCTGATCATTCTTGTACAATATTGTTTTTTATTTTTGTCATTGGTCTTTCGAGCACTCTTGCGTGCCCAGCACCATTCGCAAGTTGTGTGTGTTGTCGGTGTCCATGGCTCGAGCTCGAGCACCAGCTCGACCGCTCATGCGAGTACAGCAATCCTGCTGCAGCTCGAACACGAGCTTGTCTGTGTGCGAGACAGAGAGAGAGAGAGAGGTTCCTCTTTCTCTGCTGAGAGAGAGCACCAACACGGGGACTGAGAGAGAGTCGAGCACGTGTACTCACATGAGCAGTCGAGCGCATGCTCGAGCTGCAGCGCCAATGCCGTTCTCGCTCGACCCGTCGAGATCGTCCTCGAGCTGTTCTCGCATGAGCTGTCGAGCTCGTGTTCTTGCCCGAGCCGTCGAGCTCGTGCTCGAGCTGCAGCACGAGTGGCATTCCCACATGAGCGGTCGAGCTGGTGCTCGAGCTCGAGACACCGACACCAACAACACTGACACATCGCGAATGGTGCCGGGCACGCAAGAGTGCTCGAGAGACCAATGACAAATTTAAAAAACAATATTGTACAAGAATCATCAGAGAATGCTGTGTGAGCTGGTGCCGTTCTCGCACGACCGGTCGTGTTCGTGCTCGAGCTGCTCGAGCATGAGAAGTCGACGACGAACTCGGCGGCTCCACCGCCCAGCTCAAGCACAAACTCGACCGTGCTTGCCGTGCGATAATGGCACCAGCTCACACAGCATACTCTGATCATTCTTGTACAATATTATTTTTTATTTTTGTCATTGGTCTTTTGAGCACTCTTGCGTGCCCGGCACCATTCGCGAGTTGTCTGTGTTGTCGGTGTCCGTGTCTTGAGCTCAAGCACCAGCTTGACCGTTCATGCGAGAATGGCAATCGTGCTGCAGCTCGAACACGAGCTTGTCTGTGTGCGAGCCAGAGAGAGAGAGAGAGTTTCCTCTTTCTCTGCTGGGAGAGAGCAACAACACGGGGACTGAGAGAGAGGAGAGAGGGCGCGTGTGTGTGCACAAACCCAACTCAATCTCGGGCTCGGGAGAGGTCCTGGGGTGGTGTTCGAGGACTGAGGCGCACAGGAGTTTGTCAGTATCACCGAGCTCGCTGTCTCCGGTCGGCAGCACAAGTGTCGTTCTCCCACGAGCGGTCGAGCTGGTGCTCGAGCTCGAGACACGGACACCGACAACACCGACACATCGCAAGAGTGCTCGAGAGACCAATGACAAATTTAAAAAACAATATTGTACAAGAATGATCAGAGAATGCTGTGTGAGCTGGTGCCGTTCTCGCACGACCGGTCGTGTTCGTGCTCGAGCTGCTCGAGCATGAGAACTCGACGACGAACTCGGCGGCTCCACCACACAGCTCGAGCACGAACTCGACCGTGCTTGCCGTGCGAGAACGGCACCAGCTCACACAGCATACTCTGATCATTCTTGTACAATATTGTTTTTTATTTTTGTCATTGGTCTTTCGAGCACTCTTGCGTGCCCGGCACCATCCGCGAGTTGTCTGTGTTGTCGGTGTCCATGTCTTGAGCTCGAGCACCAGCTCGACCGCTCATGCGAGAACGGCAATCGTGCTGCAGCTCGAACACGAGCTTGTCTGTGTGCGAGCCAGAGAGAGAGAGAGAGAGAGTTTCCTCTTTCTCTGCTGGGAGAGAGCAACAACACGGGGACTGACAGAGAGTCGAGCCCGTGTACTCACATGAGCAGTCGAGCGCATGCTCGAGCTGCAGCGCCAATTCCGTTCTCGCACGACCCGTCCAGATCGTCCTCGAGCTGTTCTCGCAAGAGCTGTCGAGCTCGTGTTCTCGCCCGAGCCGTCGAGCTCGTGCTCGAGCTGCAGCACGAGTGGCATTCCCACATGAGCGGTCAAGCTGGTGCTCGAGCTCGAGACACCGACACCAACAACACTGACACATCGCGAACGGTGCCGGGCACGCAAGAGTGCTCGAGAGACCAATGACAAATTTAAAAAACAATATTGTACAAGAATGATCAGAGAATGCTGTGTGAGCTGGTGCCGTTCTCGCACGACCGGTCGTGTTCGTGCTCGAGCTGCTCGAGCATGAGAAGTCGACGACGAACTCGGCGGCTCCACCGCCCAGCTCAAGCACAAACTCGACCGTGCTTGCCGTGCGAGAACGGCACCAGCTCACACAGCATACTCTGATCATTCTTGTACAATATTATTTTTTATTTTTGTCATTGGTCTTTTGAGCACTCTTGCGTGCCCGGCACCGTTCTCGAGTTGTCTGTGTTGTCGGAGTCCGTGTCTTGAGCTCGAGCACCAGCTCGACCGCTCATGCGAGAATGGCAATCGTGATGCAGCTCGAACACGAGCGTGTCTGTGTGCGAGACAGAGAGAGAGAGAGAGAGTTTCCTCTTTCTCTGCTGGGAGAGAGCAACAACACGGGGACTGAGAGAGAGGAGATAGGGCGCGTGTGTGTGCACAAACCCAACTCAAGCTCGGGCTCGGGAGTGGTCCTGTGGTGGTGTTCGAGGACTGAGGCGCACAGGAGTTTGTCAGTATCACCGAGCTCGCTGTCTCCGGTCGGCAGCACGAGTGTCGTTCTCGCACGAGCGGTCGAGCTGGTGCTCGAGCTCGAGACACCGACACCAACAACACAGACACCTCGCGAACGGTGCCGGGCACGCAAGAGTGCTTGAGAGACCAATGACAAAAATAAAAAACAATATTGTACAAGAATGATCAGAGAATGCTGTGCGAGCTGGTGCCGTTCTCGCACGACCGGTCGAGTTCGTGCTCGAGCTGCTCTCGCATGAGAACTCGACGAAAAACTCGACGGCTCCACCGCACAGCTCGAGCACGAACTCGACCGGTTGTGCGAGAACGGCACCAGCTCACACAGCATACTCTGATCATTCTTGTACAATATTGTTTTTTATTTTTGTCATTGGTCTTTCGAGCACTCTTGCGTGCCCAGCACCATTCGCAAGTTGTGTGTGTTGTCGGTGTCCATGGCTCGAGCTCGAGCACCAGCTCGACCGCTCATGCGAGTACAGCAATCCTGCTGCAGCTCGAACACGAGCTTGTCTGTGTGCGAGACAGAGAGAGAGAGAGAGGTTCCTCTTTCTCTGCTGAGAGAGAGCACCAACACGGGGACTGAGAGAGAGTCGAGCACGTGTACTCACATGAGCAGTCGAGCGCATGCTCGAGCTGCAGCGCCAATGCCGTTCTCGCTCGACCCGTCGAGATCGTCCTCGAGCTGTTCTCGCATGAGCTGTCGAGCTCGTGTTCTTGCCCGAGCCGTCGAGCTCGTGCTCGAGCTGCAGCACGAGTGGCATTCCCACATGAGCGGTCGAGCTGGTGCTCGAGCTCGAGACACCGACACCAACAACACTGACACATCGCGAATGGTGCCGGGCACGCAAGAGTGCTCGAGAGACCAATGACAAATTTAAAAAACAATATTGTACAAGAATCATCAGAGAATGCTGTGTGAGCTGGTGCCGTTCTCGCACGACCGGTCGTGTTCGTGCTCGAGCTGCTCGAGCATGAGAAGTCGACGACGAACTCGGCGGCTCCACCGCCCAGCTCAAGCACAAACTCGACCGTGCTTGCCGTGCGAGAATGGCACCAGCTCACACAGCATACTCTGATCATTCTTGTACAATATTATTTTTTATTTTTGTCATTGGTCTTTTGAGCACTCTTGCGTGCCCGGCACCATTCGCGAGTTGTCTGTGTTGTCGGTGTCCGTGTCTTGAGCTCGAGCACCAGCTTGACCGTTCATGCGAGAATGGCAATCGTGCTGCAGCTCGAACACGAGCTTGTCTGTGTGCGAGCCAGAGAGAGAGAGAGAGTTTCCTCTTTCTCTGCTGGGAGAGAGCAACAACACGGGGACTGAGAGAGAGGAGAGAGGGCGCGTGTGTGTGCACAAACCCAACTCAATCTCGGGCTCGGGAGAGGTCCTGGGGTGGTGTTCGAGGACTGAGGCGCACAGGAGTTTGTCAGTATCACCGAGCTCGCTGTCTCCGGTCGGCAGCACAAGTGTCGTTCTCGCACGAGCGGTCGAGCTGGTGCTCGAGCTCGAGACACGGACACCGACAACACCGACACATCGCAAGAGTGCTCGAGAGACCAATGACAAATTTAAAAAACAATATTGTACAAGAATGATCAGAGAATGCTGTGTGAGCTGGTGCCGTTCTCGCACGACCGGTCGTGTTCGTGCTCGAGCTGCTCGAGCATGAGAACTCGACGACGAACTCGGCGGCTCCACCACACAGCTCGAGCACGAACTCGACCGTGCTTGCCGTGCGAGAACGGCACCAGCTCACACAGCATACTCTGATCATTCTTGTACAATATTGTTTTTTATTTTTGTCATTGGTCTTTCGAGCACTCTTGCGTGCCCGGCACCATCCGCGAGTTGTCTGTGTTGTCGGTGTCCATGTCTTGAGCTCGAGCACCAGCTCGACCGCTCATGCGAGAACGGCAATCGTGCTGCAGCTCGAACACGAGCTTGTCTGTGTGCGAGCCAGAGAGAGAGAGAGAGAGAGTTTCCTCTTTCTCTGCTGGGAGAGAGCAACAACACGGGGTCTGAGAGAGAGTCGAGCCCGTGTACTCACATGAGCAGTCGAGCGCATGCTCGAGCTGCAGCGCCAATGCCGTTCTCGCACGACCCGTCCAGATCGTCCTCGAGCTGTTCTCGCAAGAGCTGTCGAGCTCGTGTTCTCGCCCGAGCCGTCGAGCTCGTGCTCGAGCTGCAGCACGAGTGGCATTCCCACATGAGCGGTCAAGCTGGTGCTCGAGCTCGAGACACCGACACCAACAACACTGACACATCGCGAACGGTGCCGGGCACGCAAGAGTGCTCGAGAGACCAATGACAAATTTAAAAAACAATATTGTACAAGAATGATCAGAGAATGCTGTGTGAGCTGGTGCCGTTCTCGCACGACCGGTCGTGTTCGTGCTCGAGCTGCTCGAGCATGAGAAGTCGACGACGAACTCGGCGGCTCCACCGCCCAGCTCAAGCACATACTCGACCGTGCTTGCCGTGCGAGAACGGCACCAGCTCACACAGCATACTCTGATCATTCTTGTACAATATTATTTTTTATTTTTGTCATTGGTCTTTTGAGCACTCTTGCGTGCCCGGCACCGTTCTCGAGTTGTCTGTGTTGTCGGAGTCCGTGTCTTGAGCTCGAGCACCAGCTCGACCGCTCATGCGAGAATGGCAATCGTGATGCAGCTCGAACACGAGCGTGTCTGTGTGCGAGACAGAGAGAGAGAGAGAGAGTTTCCTCTTTCTCTGCTGGGAGAGAGCAACAACACGGGGACTGAGAGAGAGGAGATAGGGCGCGTGTGTGTGCACAAACCCAACTCAAGCTCGGGCTCGGGAGTGGTCCTGTGGTGGTGTTCGAGGACTGAGGCGCACAGGAGTTTGTCAGTATCACCGAGCTCGCTGTCTCCGGTCGGCAGCACGAGTGTCGTTCTCGCACGAGCGGTCGAGCTGGTGCTCGAGCTCGAGACACCGACACCAACAACACAGACACCTCGCGAACGGTGCCGGGCACGCAAGAGTGCTTGAGAGACCAATGACAAAAATAAAAAACAATATTGTACAAGAATGATCAGAGAATGCTGTGCGAGCTGGTGCCGTTCTCGCACGACCGGTCGAGTTCGTGCTCGAGCTGCTCTCGCATGAGAACTCGACGAAAAACTTGACGGCTCCACCGCACAGCTCGAGCACGAACTCGACCGGTTGTGCGAGAACGGCACCAGCTCACACAGCATACTCTGATCATTCTTGTACAATATTGTTTTTTATTTTTGTCATTGGTCTTTCGAGCACTCTTGCGTGCCCAGCACCATTCGCAAGTTGTGTGTGTTGTCGGTGTCCATGGCTCGAGCTCGAGCACCAGCTCGACCGCTCATGCGAGTACAGCAATCCTGCTGCAGCTCGAACACGAGCTTGTCTGTGTGCGAGACAGAGAGAGAGAGAGAGGTTCCTCTTTCTCTGCTGAGAGAGAGCACCAACACGGGGACTGAGAGAGAGTCGAGCACGTGTACTCACATGAGCAGTCGAGCGCATGCTCGAGCTGCAGCGCCAATGCCGTTCTCGCTCGACCCGTCGAGATCGTCCTCGAGCTGTTCTCGCATGAGCTGTCGAGCTCGTGTTCTTGCCCGAGCCGTCGAGCTCGTGCTCGAGCTGCAGCACGAGTGGCATTCCCACATGAGCGGTCGAGCTGGTGCTCGAGCTCGAGACACCGACACCAACAACACTGACACATCGCGAATGGTGCCGGGCACGCAAGAGTGCTCGAGAGACCAATGACAAATTTAAAAAACAATATTGTACAAGAATCATCAGAGAATGCTGTGTGAGCTGGTGCCGTTCTCGCACGACCGGTCGTGTTCGTGCTCGAGCTGCTCGAGCATGAGAAGTCGACGACGAACTCGGCGGCTCCACCGCCCAGCTCAAGCACAAACTCGACCGTGCTTGCCGTGCGAGAATGGCACCAGCTCACACAGCATACTCTGATCATTCTTGTACAATATTATTTTTTATTTTTGTCATTGGTCTTTTGAGCACTCTTGCGTGCCCGGCACCATTCGCGAGTTGTCTGTGTTGTCGGTGTCCGTGTCTTGAGCTCGAGCACCAGCTTGACCGTTCATGCGAGAATGGCAATCGTGCTGCAGCTCGAACACGAGCTTGTCTGTGTGCGAGCCAGAGAGAGAGAGAGAGTTTCCTCTTTCTCTGCTGGGAGAGAGCAACAACACGGGGACTGAGAGAGAGGAGAGAGGGCGCGTGTGTGTGCACAAACCCAACTCAATCTCGGGCTCGGGAGAGGTCCTGGGGTGGTGTTCGAGGACTGAGGCGCACAGGAGTTTGTCAGTATCACCGAGCTCGCTGTCTCCGGTCGGCAGCACGAGTGTCGTTCTCGCATGAGCGGTCGAGCTGGTGCTCGAGCTCGAGACACGGACACTGACAACACCGACACATCGCGAACGGTGCCGGGCATGCAAGAGTGCTCGAGAGACCAATGACAAATTTAAAAAACAATATTGTACAAGAATGATCAGAGAATGCTGTGTGAGCTGGTGCCGTTCTCGCACGACTGGTCGTGTTCGTGCTCGAGCTGCTCGAGCATGAGATCTCGACGACGAACTTGGCGGCTCCACCGCACAGCTCGAGCACGAACTCGACCGGTTGTGCGAGAACGGCACCAGCTCACACAGCATACTCTGATCATTCTTGTACAATATTGTTTTTTATTTTTGTCATTGGTCTTTCGAGCACTCTTGCGTGCCCGGCACCATTCGCGAGTTGTCTGTGTTGTCGGTGTCCGTGTCTTGAGCTCGAGCACTAGCTCGACCGCTCATCAGAGAACAGCAATCCTGCTGCAGCTCGAACACGAGCTTGTCTGTGTGCGAGACAGAGAGAGAGAGAGTTTCCTCTTTCTCTTGTGGGAGAGAGCAACAACACGGGGACTGAGAGAGAGTCGAGCCCGTGTACTCAAATAAGCAGTCGAGCACATGCTCGAGCTGCAGCGCCAATGCCGTTCTTGCACGACCCGTCGAGATCGTCCTCGAGCTGTTCTCGCATGAGCTGTCGAGCTTGTGTTCTCGCCCGAGACGTCGAGCTGGTGCTCGAGCTGCAGCACGAGTGTCGTTCTCACATGAGCGGTCGAGCTGGTGCTCGAGCTCGAGACACGGACACTGACACATCGCGAACGGTGCCGGGCACGCAAGAGTGCTCGAGAGACCAATGACAAATTTAAAAAACAATATTGTACAAGAATGATGAGAGAATGCTGTGTGAGCTGGTGCCGTTCTCGCACGACCGGTCGTGTTCGTGCTCGAGCTGCTCGAGCATGAGAACTCGATGACGAACTTGACGGCTCCACCGCACAGCTCGAGCACAAACTCGACCGTGCTTGCCGTGCGAGAACGGCACCAGCTCACACAGCATACTCTGATCATTCTAGTACAATATTTTTTTTTATTTTTGTCTTTGGTCTTTCGAGCACTCTTGCGTGCCCAGCACCATTCGCGAGTTGTCTGTGTTTTCAGTGTCCGTGTCTTGAGCTCGAGCACCAGCTCGACCGCTCATGCGAGAATGGCAATCGTGCTGCAGCTCGAACATGAGCTTGTCTGTGTGCGAGCCAGAGAGAGAGAGATAGAGTTTCCTCTTTCTCTGCTGTGAGAGAGCAACAACACCGGGGACTGAGAGAGAGGAGAGAGGGCGCGTGTGTGTGCACAAACCCAACTCAATCTCGGGCTCGGGAGTGGTCCTGGGGTGGTGTTCGAGGACTGAGGCGCACAGGAGTTTGTCAGTATCACCGAGCTCGCTGTCTCCGGTCGGCAGCACAAGTGTCGTTCTCGCACGAGCGGTCGAGCTGGTGCTCGAGCTCGAGACACGGACACCGACAACACCGACACATCGCAAGAGTGCTCGAGAGACCAATGACAAATTTAAAAAACAATATTGTACAAGAATGATCAGAGAATGCTGTGAGCTGGTGCCGTTCTCGCACGACCGGTCGTGTTCGTGCTCGAGCTGCTCGAGCATGAGAACTCGACGACGAACTCGGCGGCTCCACCACACAGCTCGAGCACGAACTCGACCGTGCTTGCCGTGCGAGAACGGCACCAGCTCACACAGCATACTCTGATCATTCTTGTACAATATTGTTTTTTATTTTTGTCATTGGTCTTTCGAGCACTCTTGCGTGCCCGGCACCATCCGCGAGTTGTCTGTGTTGTCGGTGTCCATGTCTTGAGCTCGAGCACCAGCTCGACCGCTCATGCGAGAACGGCAATCGTGCTGCAGCTCGAACACGAGCTTGTCTGTGTGCGAGCCAGAGAGAGAGAGAGAGAGAGTTTCCTCTTTCTCTGCTGGGAGAGAGCAACAACACGGGGACTGAGAGAGAGTCGAGCCCGTGTACTCACATGAGCAGTCGAGCGCATGCTCGAGCTGCAGCGCCAATGCCGTTCTCGCACGACCCGTCCAGATCGTCCTCGAGCTGTTCTCGCAAGAGCTGTCGAGCTCGTGTTTTCGCCCGAGCCGTCGAGATCGTGCTCGAGCTGCAGCACGAGTGGCATTCCCACATGAGCGGTCAAGCTGGTGCTCGAGCTCGAGACACCGACACCAACAACACTGACACATCGCGAACGGTGCCGGGCACGCAAGAGTGCTCGAGAGACCAATGACAAATTTAAAAAACAATATTGTACAAGAATGATCAGAGAATGCTGTGTGAGCTGGTGCCGTTCTCGCACGACCGGTCGTGTTCGTGCTCGAGCTGCTCGAGCATGAGAAGTCGTCAACGAACTCGGCGGCTCCACCGCCCAGCTCAAGCACAAACTCGACCGTGCTTGCCGTGCGAGAACGGCACCAGCTCACACAGCATACTCTGATCATTCTTGTACAATATTATTTTTTATTTTTGTCATTGGTCTTTTGAGCACTCTTGCGTGCCCGGCACCGTTCTCGAGTTGTCTGTGTTGTCGGAGTCCGTGTCTTGAGCTTGAGCACCAGCTCGACCGCTCATGCGAGAATGGCAATCGTGATGCAGCTCGAACATGAGCGTGTCTGTGTGCGAGACAGAGAGAGAGAGAGAGAGTTTCCTCTTTCTCTGCTGGGAGAGAGCAACAACACGGGGACTGAGAGAGAGGAGATAGGGCGCGTGTGTGTGCACAAACCCAACTCAAGCTTGGGCTCGGGAGTGGTCCTGTGGTGGTGTTCGAGGACTGAGGCGCACAGGAGTTTGTCAGTATCACCGAGCTCGCTGTCTCCGGTCGGCAGCACGAGTGTCGTTCTCGCACGAGCGGTCGAGCTGGTGCTCGAGCTCGAGACACCGACACCAACAACACAGACACCTCGCGAACGGTGCCGGGCACGCAAGAGTGCTTGAGAGACCAATGACAAAAATAAAAAACAATATTGTACAAGAATGATCAGAGAATGCTGTGCGAGCTGGTGCCGTTCTCGCACGACCGGTCGAGTTCGTGCTCGAGCTGCTCTCGCATGAGAACTCGACGACAAACTCAACGGCTCCACCGCACAGCTCGAGCACGAACTCGACCGGTTGTGCGAGAACGGCACCAGCTCACACAGCATACTCTGATCATTCTTGTACAATATTGTTTTTTATTTTTGTCATTGGTCTTTCGAGCACTCTTGCGTGCCCAGCACCATTCGCAAGTTGTGTGTGTTGTCGGTGTCCATGGCTCGAGCTCGAGCACCAGCTCGACCGCTCATGTGAGAACAGCAATCCTGCTGCAGCTCGAACACGAGCTTGTCTGTGTGCGAGACAGAGAGAGAGAGAGAGGTTCCTCTTTCTCTGCTGAGAGAGAGCACCAACACGGGGACTGAGAGAGAGTCGAGCACGTGTACTCACATGAGCAGTCGAGCGCATGCTCGAGCTGCAGCGCCAATGCCGTTCTCGCTCGACCCGTCGAGATCGTCCTCGAGCTGTTCTCGCATGAGCTGTCGAGCTCGTGTTCTTGCCCGAGCCGTCGAGCTCGTGCTCGAGCTGCAGCACGAGTGGCATTCCCACATGAGCGGTCGAGCTGGTGCTCGAGCTCGAGACACCGACACCAACAACACTGACACATCGCGAATGGTGCCGGGCACGCAAGAGTGCTCGAGAGACCAATGACAAATTTAAAAAACAATATTGTACAAGAATGATCAGAGAATGCTGTGTGAGCTGGTGCCGTTCTCGCACGACCGGTTGTGTTCGTGCTCGAGCTGCTCGAGCATGAGAAGTCGACGACGAACTCGGCGGCTCCACCGCCCAGCTCAAGCACAAACTCGACCGTGCTTGCCGTGCGAGAACGGCACCAGCTCACACAGCATACTCTGATCATTCTTGTACAATATTATTTTTTATTTTTGTCATTGGTCTTTTGAGCACTCTTGCGTGCCCGGCACCATTCGCGAGTTGTCTGTGTTGTCGGTGTCCGTGTGTTGAGCTCGAGCACCAGCTTGACCGTTCATGCGAGAATGGCAATCGTGCTGCAGCTCGAACACGAGCTTGTCTGTGTGCGAGCCAGAGAGAGAGAGAGAGTTTCCTCTTTCTCTGCTGGGAGAGAGCAACAACACGGGGACTGAGAGAGAGGAGAGAGGGCGCGTGTGTGTGCACAAACCCAACTCAATCTCGGGCTCGGGAGAGGTCCTGGGGTGGTGTTCGAGGACTGAGGCGGACAGGAGTTTGTCAGTATCACCGAGCTCGCTGTCTCCGGTCGGCAGCACGAGTGTCGTTCTCGCATGAGCGGTCGAGCTGGTGCTCGAGCTCGAGACACGGACACCGACAACACCGACACATCGCGAACGGTGCCGGGCACGCAAGAGTGCTCGAGAGACCAATGACAAATTTAAAAAACAATATTGTACAAGAATGATCAGAGAATGCTGTGTGAGCTGGTGCCGTTCTCGCACGACCGGTCGTGTTCGTGCTCGAGCTGCTCGAGCATGAGATCTCGACGACGAACTTGGCGGCTCCACCGCACAGCTCGAGCACGAACTCGACCGGTTGTGCGAGAACGGCACCAGCTCACACAGCATACTCTGATCATTCTTGTACAATATTGTTTTTTATTTTTGTCATTGGTCTTTCGAGCACTCTTGCGTGCCCGGCACCATTCGCGAGTTGTCTGTGTTGTCGGTGTCCGTGTCTTGAGCTCGAGCACTAGCTCGACCGCTCATCAGAGAACAGCAATCCTGCTGCAGCTCGAACACGAGCTTGTCTGTGTGCGAGACAGAGAGAGAGAGAGTTTCCTCTTTCTCTGGTGGGAGAGAGCAACAACACGGGGACTGAGAGAGAGTCGAGCCCGTGTACTCACATAAGCAGTCGAGCACATGCTCGAGCTGCAGCGCCAATGCCGTTCTTGCACGACCCGTCGAGATCGTCCTCGAGCTGTTCTCGCATGAGCTGTCGAGCTTGTGTTCTCGCCCGAGCCGTCGAGCTGGTGCTCGAGCTGCAGCACGAGTGTCGTTCTCACATGAGCGGTCGAGCTGGTGCTCGAGCTCGAGACACGGACACCGACACATCGCGAACGGTGCCGGGCACGCAAGAGTGCTCGAGAGACCAATGACAAATTTAAAAAACAATATTGTACAAGAATGATGAGAGAATGCTGTGTGAGCTGGTGCCGTTCTCGCACGACCGGTCGTGTTCGTGCTCGAGCTGCTCGAGCATGAGAACTCGATGACGAACTTGACGGCTCCACCGCACAGCTCGAGCACAAACTCGACCGTGCTTGCCGTGCGAGAACGGCACCAGCTCACACAGCATACTCTGATCATTCTAGTACAATATTGTTTTTTATTTTTGTCTTTGGTCTTTCGAGCACTCTTGCGTGCCCAGCACCATTCGCGAGTTGTCTGTGTTGTCGGTGTCCATGTCTTGAGCTCGAGCACCAGCTCGACCGCTCATGCGAGAATGGCAATCGTGCTGCAGCTGGAACATGAGCTTGTCTGTGTGCGAGCCAGAGAGAGAGAGAGAGAGTTTCCTCTTTCTCTGCTGTGAGAGAGCAACAACACCGGGGACTGAGAGAGAGGAGAGAGGGCGCGTGTGTGTGCACAAACCCAACTCAATCTCGGGCTCGGGAGTGGTCCTGGGGTGGTGTTCGAGGACTGAGGCGCACAGGAGTTTGTCAGTATCACCAAGCTCGCTGTCTCCGGTCGGCAGCACAAGTGTCGTTCTCGCACGAGCAGTCGAGCTGGTGCTCGAGCTCGAGACACGGACACCGACAACACCGACACATCGCAAGAGTGCTCGAGAGACCAATGACAAATTTAAAAAACAATATTGTACAAGAATGATCAGAGAATGCTGTGTGAGCTGGTGCCGTTCTCGCACGACCGGTCGTGTTCGTGCTCGAGCTGCTCGAGCATGAGAACTCGACGACGAACTCGGCGGCTCCACCACACAGCTCGAGCACGAACTCGACCGTGCTTGCCGTGCGAGAACGGCACCAGCTCACACAGCATACTCTGATCATTCTTGTACAATATTGTTTTTTATTTTTGTCATTGGTCTTTCGAGCACTCTTGCGTGCCCGGCACCATCCACGAGTTGTCTGTGTTGTCGGTGTCCATGTCTTGAGCTCGAGCACCAGCTCGACCGCTCATGCGAGAACGGCAATCGTGCTGCAGCTCGAACACGAGCTTGTCTGTGTGCGAGCCAGAGAGAGAGAGAGAGAGAGTTTCCTCTTTCTCTGCTGGGAGAGAGCAACAACACGGGGACTGAGAGAGAGTCGAGCCCGTGTACTCACATGAGCAGTCGAGCGCATGCTCGAGCTGCAGCGCCAATGCCGTTCTCGCACGACCCGTCGAGATCGTCCTCGAGCTGTTCTCGCATGAGCTGTCGAGCTTGTGTTCTCGCCCGAGCCGTTGAGCTCGTGCTCGAGCTGCAGCACGAGTGTCGTTCTCACATGAGCGGTCGAGCTGGTGCTCGAGCTCGAGACACGGACACCGACAACACCGACACATCGCAAGAGTGCTCGAGAGACCAATGACAAATTTAAAAAACAATATTGTACAAGAATGTTTAGAGAATGCTGTGTGAGCTGGTGCCGTTCTCCCACGACCGGTCGTGTTCGTGCTCGAGCTGCTCGAGCATGAGAACTCGACGGCTCCACCGCACAGCTCGAGCACGAAAGGAGCTCGACTGCTGTTCTCGCATGTGCGGTGGAGCCGTCGAGTCCGTCGTCGAGTTCGTCGTCAAGTTCGTCGTCGAGTTTGTCGTCGCGTTCGTCTTTGTAGGAGGGGCATTTGACATTTTTGTGAGAGAAGGTGTTCTCTGTAACTGGAGGATGGACCTCCTATCCAGGGACGTTGTTTTCTTTTTCATATATATGAGTGTAACTCGAAGCAGAGAGAGAACTCTCCAGAGAGAGAGCTCCAGTACAGGATGCCGCTGACATACAAGCTGAACAGCAGACTTAAGTGTCAGGTTTCTATTCCGCCTAGGCAGCGAGAGCAGTTTGACCATATGTGTGGAGACTCGCCGCACTCCTCTTCGGGCTCTAATAGGCTGGAGGGACCTAATCTGAACGATCGGCGGCCTAGAGACGGGATGCCTGGATGGGATGAAGCCAGGCCATGGATGGGGGGCAAACGGCACAGCTCAGAGGACAGAGCTCCAACACCCTGTAAACTCAGCAGGTCATCGGAGGGTAGTGGGAGCGGACCGCCTGGAAAGGGCAGCAGGTCACCGCTGACAGACGGAAGACACTGGGTCTTCCGCTACGTGGACCCCAGCACGATTTTCGACTTTAACAGCAAGAGGAGTTCGAAGCAGAGCGAACCTGAGGGGAGCCAGAGAGAGAGACAGGCTGTGAGCTCCGCGAGCACCCTCCACAGCAAGAGGAGGTCGAAGCAGAGCAAACCTGAGGGGAGCCAGAGAGAGAGAAAGGCAGGGAGCTCCTCGAGCCCCCTCCATGAGGGCGCCTCGTGCAAATCTGCACAAAGACAGCTAGCTTGGAATGGCTTTGGAGATCAACGTGAGCGCTTCCTGGATGTCGACGGTGATCTGCTCTCTGAGGAAGAGACATCCTGCACAGAGGCCTTAGAGAGAGCTGTCGCCTCTATCACCCCAGCTAGCACAGACGTGGCTACTCTGGACACGCAACAGATCGAGACTGAAGAGATGGAGGAGCCTATGGGTGAATCGGAGCACGAGCAGCCCCAGCATGGAAATGTAAGGAGTTTGGCAAAGTCTATCAGCAAACAGCGCTATAATGACAATGTTTGGCCATGGTGTGACAGAATGTATAATGCTAGCAGATCTGTGTCTGTTTCTCAGGAGTCTGTTGCTGCACGCAACCTAAGCAACAGAAAACCTTGGACCGAGAACAACAGCCAACCAGACAGCGATGACAGCAGCAGCAGCAGCGGCAGTGGCAGCGGCGACGACAACGACGGCGGCGGCGGCGATGACGACGGCGACGACGATGATGGCAGCCCGGCGCTAATGCCCGTTGTGAGGTTAGAGAGGGTCGACCTGAACCTTCTCTATCCTTCGGCCGACGATGAGCTGGCCGTGATCAATAACGCTTGCTCTGACGCCTTGGTTGGAGTAACACAGCATTCTGACCCACTCAGGGATTTGGGGAGCAGGATGGAAACATTCTTCGACATGGATATTACAGCAGAGATAGAGAATCGGACCCAAATGCTAGGGGCACAGCCAGTCCGGAACCCCGCCCAGGCGTCGGTCTCTTCTTGCCGGCCTCAGAATTCCTCCAACGCTCCCAGGAAGCGACCTGCCCAGATCTCCCTGAATCAGAGGAACCCCGCCCAGGCGTCGGTCTCTTCTTGCCATCCTCAGAATTCCTCCAACGCTCCCAGGAAGCGACCTGCCCAGATCTCCCTGAATCAGAGGAACCCCGCCCAGGCGTCGGTCTCTTCTTCCCGTCCTCAGAGTCCCTCCAACGCTCCCAGGCAGCGACCTGCCAAGATCTCCCTGAATCAGAGGAACCCCGCCCAGGCGTCGGTCTCTTCTTCCCGTCCTCAGAATTCCTCCAACGCTCCCAGGAAGCGACCTGCCCAGATCTCCCTGAATCAGAGGAACACAGCCGGTTTGCAGGCAGAGAGAAGAGTGCAGCCCGAGGGCCCAAAAAGAAAGTTTGAAAGATTGCAGGGGGCATTGAGGAACAGGATCCAGACCAGCGATCACCTCAGCCTGTCAGCCTGCTATAACAGTAAGGCATACATGCTGGACTGTATTATGCAGCTTCTCGAAATGACAACCTGCGGCCTCTGCCAGGTTGTGTTCAACACACAGCTGTACGCCGACAGCTACTACATCCAACTCAACAGGGCCGTGAGGATGGCCTGCCATTGCATCTGCTGCTTCAAGTGCTACAAGACGAACGGAGGATGCAAAGAGCACCATCTTAAATCGAAGAATGCCATCTCGTCGTGCCCAGCTATAGACATGATAGTCCTGAAAGCTCTGTTTGTGCAGAAGCACAAATGGAACATGAACCTGGTGCCCGCTGATGAGTTCAAAACCCTCGAAGCTCAGGAACGTTATGTCCACACCATGATAGAGAACCAGCCGGATATCACCCTGCGGGTGTTGCTTACAGGTAAGTGTCCCTTTCGAATTTGAGTCAGTTTCCAAGTTTGTGTGTCTGTGTGTCTGTGTAAACATAACTGATTTTCTCCTCTCTTCTCTATTGCCAGCCTACAGTAAGCTGCTGGACGCCAGGGACAGTATGAGTTTCAAGTGCCTGGAGAAAGTGCCGCTGGATTTGAGCTTGCGCTACACGTGCATCCCCCACCTGCCGGATTTCTGGAACCATGTCGCAGTCGGCCTAAACAGGCCCTCACCGGCCCAGATGGTGGCTAAAGACGACAACCTCCCCCGACTCTTCCATGTGTCCCTACCCGCCGGGCTGGCATTTCACTGGTGTGCCTTTGTGCTGGACACAGCAGTGATTTTGGCGATGTGGTTCATGCAGAATGACCAGATCCTGGGGCTAGACCAAGCTGAATACAACCTGGCCAACTTCAACAACATGACCTACGCTTTGAACCTGTGGCTCAAGTCCCAGTACAGTAGAAACGTGGAGGTTGTCTTAGGCTGCAAAGCTGTCGAACAGAGCAGCTTGGTGGGCTTCCTAGTCAAGATCTGCCAGCTTCTTGAGCTGCCGGAGGGCACACAAACGCCACCCTTGTATCCTGCATATCAGTCTGCGTTTAATGTTACCAAGAAGGACTACATCGAAACGCTTTTTAAACGTCCTACTCAGGCGGCTGCGAGCGACATCGATCTCAACCAAGAACTAATCTGCCGCCAACCAGCAGACCCTTTGATGGTGAACGATTGCTTCGGACCTGCCTTGTGCAACGTAAACACTGCCCAAGTACAGTTCGTCTGATTAGAGCATAAATTACTCTATTACTGTCTACCACTGTTATAGTCAGAAATTCTATGATATTGGATGCAGGTTCCAATATTGGTGACTGTACTTAGTGCTTTGTACAATAAAAAAACAAGTGTGTTTGTATCAACATGACATTAAAGTGTATCATATATTTTTTTATACGTATGCTGTTTTTTTAAAGGCTATTATTAAAAGCATTTTGTTATCATCAATCAATTGAAATTTGACAATTTGAAAACTGCAATTCAATGTTTTGTGTTTTTAACCCATTGTACCAGAGCATCTTAAAATGTACCTGTTGTACTAATATAGCTCTGAAACATAAATAAAATATGCGATCGATCGATACTTGGTGGTTTTAGTGTGTTTGTGTAAAACATTTGTTGTTTTGTATTGGTTATGTTTGCAAAAAAGAAAATAAATAAAAATGAACACCTCAACCCAATCAGTTCTGACTCCTTGTTTGTCTGTCTTTTTGCTACTGGGTGTCATATAAGGGTCCACCTTGCAGTTCATTCTGAGAGTTTTGTCTTTATTCCAAAAAAGTAAAAAAAAACACAATCAACCATCTCACGAAACCGGGCTCCAACTCTCCCACAGACCCACACACATCCAGATGAATCGTGTTCATCAGATGAATATATATATATATTTTTTTCTTTTTATTTATTTGACCTTTATGGGAATTCCGGTTGTTATGTAAGGCTGTGTGTGGGTGGGGTGGGGGTGTGTGGGTGTGGTGGTGGGGGGGCGGGATTATGCATCCCGTCCACCGGGGGGCGCCAGAGAGAGATACATTGTACTATAAGGACGTAATTATTCCTTACGGCCACCGGGGGCCGTTGCGTCCACCGGGGGGCGGCAGAGGGAGGGGAATTCCTCATGTTATGTAAGGCTGTGTGTTGGTGGGGTGGGGGTGTGGGGTTGTGGTGTGGGGGGGGGGGGGGGGGGTGTATACACATCCCGGCCACCGGGGGGCACCAGAGGGCGAGGAATAGATAGCACTGTAAGGATATGTGTAGATGTATATATATATATAGGCATTCCGGCCACCGGGGGGTGCCAGAGGGCGACGGATAGATAGCACTATGAGGATCTAATGGTTTAGATTGTTATGTAGGCTGAGGCTATATATAGCCTTCCAAGAAAGGGGAATTCCGGAAAGGTGGCATGATGTGGGTGGGGTGGGGGTGGGGGGGGGGATGTAAATACGCATTTCGGCCACCGGGGGGCGCCAGAGGGTGACGGATAGATAGCAGTATGAGGATCTAATGGTGTATATATATATATTTTATATATATATATATATATATATATATAAAATAGGCATTCCGGCCAGCAGGGGTGGGGGCGCCAGAGAGAGACAGATTGTTATATCGGCTATATATAGCACTCCAAGAAAGGGGAATTCCGGAAAGGTGGCCAACGGGGGGCGCCAGAGAGAGATACATTGTACTATAAGGACGTAAATATTCCTTACGGCCACCGGGGGGCACCAGAGAAATAGAATCTTCTGGAATCTTATAGAAGGATGTACTTATTCTTTACGGCCACCGGGGGCCGCCAGAGAGAGAGATATACATATGCAGGAGCAGGAGCACGGGGAGGGGGGGGGGGGGCGTTTTAGAATCACTCCCCCCTGTGCCCCTTGTCCCCCGCCCCCTTCCTAGGTCCAGCTGGCCGTGTAGCGCAGGCAGGCCGGGCCCCGCCCACGTTTTTAGAGGTGGTTTCGCGCACCCTCTATGGCCTGCGTCCACCGGGGGGCGCCAGAGGGAGGGGAATTCCGGCTGTTATGTAAGGCTGTGTGTGGGTGGGGTGGGGGTGAGGTGGGGGGGCTCAGGGTGTGGATACGCATCCCGGCCACCGGGGGGCGCCAGAGAGATACATTGTACTATAAGGACTTAATTATTCCTTAAGGCCACCGGGGGGCACCAGAGAGATAGAATCTTCTGGAATCTTCTAGAAGGACGTACTTATTCTTTACAGCCACCGGGGGGCGCCAGAGAGAGATACATTGTACTATAAGGACGTACTTATTCCTTACGGCCACCGGGGGCCGTTGCGTCCACCGGGGGGCGGCAGAGGGAGGGGAATTCCGGATGTTATGTAAGGCTGTGTGTTGGTGGGGTGGGGGTGTGGGGGTGTGGTGTGTGGGGGGGGTGGATACGCATCCTGGCCACCGGGGGGCGCCAGAGGGCGAGGAATAGATTGCACTGTAAGGATATGTGTAGATGTGGATGTAGATGTAGATATGTACATATATATATAGGCATTCCGGCCACCGGGGGGTGCCAGAGGGCGACGGATAGATAGCACTATGAGGATCTAATGGTGTAGATTGTTATGTAGGCTGAGGCTATATATAGCCTTCCAAGAAAGGGGAATTCCGGAAAGGTGGCATGATGTGGGTGGGGTGGGGTGGGGGGGGGAATGTAAATACGCATTTCGGCCACCGGGGGGCGCCAGCGGGTGACGGATAGATAGCAGTATGAGGATCTAATGGTGTAGATTGTTATATGATATATATAATAGTTATATATTATATATAATATCGCCACCGGGGGGCGCCAGAGAGAGGAGGATGGATGGATAGATAGATAGATAGTACTATAAGGATCTAATGGTGTACATGTACATATATCTATATATATGTACATAGATCTATATATATATACATATATATATATATATATATATATATATATATATATATATATATATATATATATATATATATATATATATATATATATATATATATATATATATATAGGCATTCCGGCCAGCAGGGGCGGGGGCGCCAGAGAGAGACAGATTGTTATATCGGCTATATATAGCACTCCAAGAAAGGGGAATTCCGGAAAGGTGGCCAACGGGGGGCGCCAGAGAGAGATACATTGTACTATAAGGACGTAAATATTCCTTACGGCCACCGGGGGGCACCAGAGAAATATAATCATCTGGAATCTTCTAGAAGGATGTAATTATTCTTTACGGCCACCGGGAGGCGCCAGAGAGAGATACATTGTACTATAAGGACGTACTTATTCCTTACGCCACCGGGGGCCGCCAGAGAGAGAGATATACATATGCAGGAGCAGGAGCACGGGGAGGGGGGGGGGGGCGTTTTAGAATCACTCCCCCCTGTGCCCCTTGTCCCCCGCCCCCTTCCCATAGGCTGAGGCTATATATAGCCTTCCAAGGGGTATTCCGGAAAGGTGGCATGATGTGGGTGGGGTGGGGTGGGGGTGGGGAGGGAATGTAAATACGCATTTCGGCCACCGGGGGGCGCCAGAGGGCGACGGATAGATAGCACTATGAGGATCTAATGGTGTAGATTGTTATATGATATATATAATAGTTATATATTATATATAATATCGCTACCGGGGGGCGCCAGAGAGAGACGGATGGATGGATAGATAGATAGTACTATAAGGATCTAATGGTGTACATGTAGATAGATCTATATATATATATAGAGAGAGAGAGAGATTTCGGCCAGCGAGGGCGGGGGGGGGGGGTCACAGATTGTTATATCGGCTATATATAGCACTCCAAGAAAGGGGAATTCCGGAAAGGTGGCCTTCCGATCAACGGGGGGCGCCAGAGAGAGATACATTGTACTATAAGGACGTAATTATTCCTTACGGATTGAATGCTGTCTGAGGCTGGGCCGGAGGGGACTGGGGACCTGGGACCGTTGTGGCGGTCGGGAGGGCTGTGGTGATTGTGGGACTAGGACCAGAGTGTGCAACTGACCAATGACAAAAATAAAAACAATGTTCTACAAGAATCATCAGAGTATGCATTTCTTATTTTATTCTTCACAACATTTCACAGGTTATGACAGAGAAGCTTTAGACCAGGTTGTACATGAACAACCTTCGTCTAGTTCTAGGTTCCTCTAGTTCCGATAGAACTGCCGGCCACTGCGTAGACGCGCTGTGGTGTAGCGAGGAGCGGCGTACTCTGCCATGTCGGACAGTCCGTGTGCCACACAGCAGCTGATCTGAAAGCATCGAAACTTTGTCCCGCAGGCTTCGTGCCACTCGTTGGTGCTCCAGTCGTAGCGCTCAATCTTGCAGCGGTCGAAGTATCCTCCGCATATGAACAACTGGTCGTCCACCACCTCGATGCCGAAGCTGCTGCGTGGTTCCCGCATGTCGGGCACGGCGCTCCACGTGTCGGTTAGCGGGTCGTAGGCCTCGGCACTGCGCAGAGGTCCGCCCGAATTTTCGCCGCCCACTGCGTAGACGCGCTGTCTGTATGCGATGACGCCCAAGTCGGCACGCTTGACGCTCATGCGGGCGATCTTCGTCCACCGGTCGGTGTCTGGGTCGTAGCACTCGGCCGTGTCCAGGAACTCATCATCACTTACACCACCGCAGATGTACACTTTGTTGTTCAGTACAGTGGCGCTGGTGCGTGCCCTCTTCCCGTTCATAGGTTGGAGCAGAGTCCACGTGTCGGTCTGAGGATCATAGCGTTCGACACTGTCGTGCGTGAAGCGTCTTGTGAACCAGCGGCCTCCCATGGCATAGATACTGCCATTCAGTACTGCCACGCTGTGACTAAAGCGAGGATGATGCATGGCTGCCACATCGTGCCAAGTACGGGTACGGAGGTCAAACTTCAGCACTGTGGTGAGGCTGTCGAAGTCCTCATCGTCAAAGCCACCAACACAGTAGACGAAGCCATTTAGGAAAGCGGCTTCGCTGTGATGCCGGGGACGCTCAAATTCAGAGCTTGGTAGATCGACCCAGCACTCGTCACGTGGATCATAGACCCGAATCGCATTAGTTCCATTTCCGCAACGCCCGGAATGCCCGACGGCCAAGAGGACGGAGTGCGGCAGGCGCGGCCGAGTCGGAGCATTTACATCACGCATGACCCTCTCGGCCTCGGCGACGATCGCCTCACACTCGGCGTCGTCCTTCACCAAACCGTTGTTCTTCACCCGGTCGACGAAGTAGTCCGTGGCCATTTGGGCCAGGCGGATCTTGGGCAGCAGCGCGGATATGTGACCTTCGCGCTCCTGGGGTGCGTGGGCGACCCAGCGGAGCGCAGCCTCGAACGCGGCGCTCTCCCGCCTCACGTTCAGATCGTCCCGTCCGAGGATGTCCGTCAACCGCTCGAGAGAGAGTCCCAGGAACTCTTCGGAGTCTGCGGCGATCTGCTCAAAGCGCAGCAGGATGAAGAGAAAGGCCTTGTTCCTCAGGTCCGGACAGTGGTATAGGTCTGCCAAGGTAAAGATGCCGATGCAGTTCACCGGGTGGAGCCGCGCCTCCAGGAACTCGCAGCAGGAGCGTTTGACCCCGGCGAAGCCGAGGTAGTCCGCCGCTATCAACAGCTCCGCCGCATTGTTCTCGGTCACCGGGACGGAGCCTGCGTCGGCGGAGTCTAGGAGGAGACGCATCGCGTTCGCCGACACGGGGCCGTCCATCTCGTAGACGTCGTCCTGCGACGTCCAGCCGTGGGTGAAGACAGCGCGGAAGTATCGGCTGCAGCCGCAGAGGACGGCCATGCGGACATCGAATTCCGTGCCGTCCACTCTGATCCGCCAATAGCCCGAAGGCGGCATTGCGACCACCGGGGTTCCAATGACAAAAATAAAAAAAAACAATATTCTACAAGAATGATAAGAGTATGCGTTTTTATTTTATTCTACATTTCACGGGTTATGACAGAGAAGCTTTAGACCAGGTTGTACATGTACAAGGGGTCCATTGCTAGAGCAAGCTCCTGCTCGATACTCTGAGGACCAGACACTCTTGACTAGCACAGAAACCTCTGACTTTGGACACAATCTCCTCTGATGGGAAACTCTTACTTCTGCAGGGCCTCACACCAGAAGGGAAAAGACAGAAAGTGATACTTCGGGCAGGGGGGTGTTACTCTTACAAGACTATCTGATAGATCTATATATATATAGAGAGAGAGAGAGAGAGATTCCAGCCAGCGGGGGCGGGGGGGGGGGGCGGGGGGGGCGCCAGAGAGGCACATATTGTTATATCGGCTATATATAGCACTCCAAGAAAGGGGAATTCCGGAAAGGTGGCCTTCCGGTCAACGGGGGGCGCCAGAGAGAGATACATTGTACTATAAGGACGTAATTATTCCTTACGGATTGAATGCTGTCTGAGGCTGGGCCGGAGGGGACTGGGGACCTGGGACCGTTGTGGCGGTCGGGAGGGCTGTGGTGATTGTCGGACTAGGACCAGAGTGTGCAACTGACCAATGACAAAAATAAAAACAATGTTCTACAAGAATCATCAGAGTATGCATTTCTTATTTTATTCTTCACAACATTTCACAGGTTATGACAGAGAAGCTTTAGACCAGGTTGTACATGAACAACCTTCGTCTAGTTCTAGGTTCCTCTAGTTCCGATAGAACTGCCGGCCACTGCGTAGACGTGCTGTGGTGTAGCGAGGCGCGGCGTACTCTGCCATGTCGGACAGTCCGTGTGCCACACAGCAGCTGATCTGAAAGCATCGCAACTTTGTCCCGCAGGCTTCGTGCCACTCGTTGGTGCTCCAGACGTAGCGCTCCATCTTGCAGCGGTCGAAGCATCCTCCACATATGAACAACTGGTCGTCCACCACCTCGATGCCGAAGTTGCTGCGTGGTTCCCGCATGTCGGGCACGGCGCTCCACGTGTCAGTTAGCGGGTCGTAGGCCTCGGCACTGCGCAGACGTCCGCCCGAATTGTGGCCGCCCACTGCGTAGACGCGCTGTCTGTATGCGATGACGCCCAAGTCGGCACGCTCGACGCTCATGCGGGCGATCTTCGTCCAACGGTCGGTGTCTGGGTCGTAGCACTCGGCCGTGTCCAGGAACTCATCATCACTTACACCACCGCAGATGTACACTTTGTTGTTCAGTACAGTGGCGCTGGTGCCCGCCCTCTTCCCGTTCATAGGTTGGAGCAGAGTCCACGTGTCGGTCTGAGGATCATAGCGTTCAACACTGTCGTGCGTGAAGCCTTCTCGTGAACGGGCGGCCTCCCATGGCATAGATACTGCCATTCAGGACTGCCACGCTGTGACAAAAGCGAGGATGATGCATGGCTGCCACATCGTGCCAAGTACGGGTACGGAGGTCAAACTTCAGCACTGTGGTGAGGCTGTAGAAGTCCTCATCGTCATACTCTTGATAGCCACCAACACAGTAGACGAAGCCATTTAGGAAAGCGGCTTCGCTGCGATGCCGGGGACGCTCAAATTCAGAGCTTGGTAGATCGACCCAGCACTCGTCACGTGGATCATAGACCCGAATCGCATTAGTTCCATTTCTGCAATGCCCGGAATGCCCGACGGCCAAGAGGACGGAGTGCGGCAGGCGCGGCCGAGTCGGAGCATTTACATCACGCATGACCCTCTCGGCCTCGGCGACGATCGCCTCACACTCGGCATCGTCCTTCACCAAACCGTTGTTCTTCACCCGGTCGACAAAGTAGTCTGTGGCCATTTGGGCCAGGCGGATCTTGGGCAGCAGCGCGGATATGTGACCTTCGCGCTCCTGGGGTGCGTGGGCGACCCAGCGGAGCGCGGCCTCGAACGCGGCGCTCTCCCGCCTCACGTTCAGATCGTCCCGTCCGAGGATGTCCGTCAACCGCTCGAGAGAGAGTCCCAGGAACTCTTCGGAGTCCGCGGCGATCTGCTCAAAGCGCACCAGGATGAAGAGAAAGGCCTCGTTCCTCAGGTCCGGACAGTTGTATAGGTCTGCCAAGGTAAAGATGCCGACGCAGTTCACCGGGTGGAGCCGCGCCTCCAGGAACTCGCAGCAGGAGCGTTTGACCCCGGCGAAGCCGAGGTAGTCCGCCGATATCAACAGCTCCTCCGCATTGTTCTCGGTCACCGGGACGGAGCCTGCGTCGGCGGAGTCTAGGAGGAGACGCATCGCGTTCGCCGACACGGGGCCGTCCATCTCGTAGACGTCGTCCTGCGACGTCCAGCCGTGGGTGAAGACAGCGCGGAAGTATCGGCTGCAGCCGCAGAGGACGGCCTTGCGGACGTTGAATTCCGTGCCGTCCACTCTGACCCGCCAATAGACCGAAGGCGGCATTGCGACCACCGGGGTTCCAATGACAAAAAATTCTACAAGAATGATAAGAATATGCGTTTTTATTTTATTCTACATTTCACGGGTTATGACAGAGAAGCTTTAGACCAGGTTGTACATGTACAAGGGGTCCATTGCTAGAGCAAGCTCCTGCTCGATACTCTGAGGACCAGACACTCTTGACTAGCACAGAAACCTCGGACTTTGGACACAATCTCCTCTGATGGGAAACTCTTACTTCTGCAGGGCCTCACACCAGAAGGGAAAAGACAGAAAGTGATACTTCGGGCAGGGGGGTGTTACTCTTACAAGACTATCTGCAGCAGAAGCCCCTTGTCCCCCGCCCCCTTCCTAGTGCCGAGCCCTCATTGGACTGAATGGGTTGGTAAATATATATATATATATATATAATATATGAATATGTTACACACACACACACACACACACACACACACGCACAGACACAACCCCCCTCCAAAAGACATTAATCTCCATAGGGGAAGAGATGCAATGTACCAGATTGTACCCCAGCCTCCCCTGAGCTTACGAGCACAGTCGAGGAACGCAACATTCCTCTAGTGATCCCTACATCTGTGTGTAAGTGAGTTCATTCTACCTGTGATGAATAACAATAATAAACTACAATCGACAAAGTCAAAGTTGTGTTTTCCTCTTTATTGCAAAATATATCAAAAGCACAATACAGCCGCCCGGAGACAGCGAGCTCGGTGATACTGACAAACTCCTGTGCGCCTCAGTCCTCAAACACCTTGCACCCTTGGCACACTTGTCTCCACCTCCTCAATTGCTCTCGTCGCTTGCCTGGCCCACTAGGTTTTCAAAAACAGTCCCCCCCCCCCCTGCATGCGAGAACGGCACCAGCACACTCTTGCGTGCCCGGGACCGTTCGCAAGTTCTCGGTGTCCGTGTCTCTAACTCGAGGACCAGATGGACCGCTCATGCAAGTACGCACATGCGAGAACAGAACTCGCGCTCCAGCTCGACCGGTCGTGCGACAACGGCACTCGCGCTGCAGCTTGAGCACGCGCTCGACGGCTCGTGCGTGAACACAAGCTCGACCGCTCATGCAAGACCGGCACTCGAGCTCCAGCTCCAGCACCAGCTCGACGGCTCATGCGAGAACATCGCTCGAGCTGCAGCTCGAGCACGAACTCGACCACTCATGCGAGAACGGGACCTGCACTCGAGCACAAGCTCCACCGCTTGTGCGAGACCGGCACTCGAGCTGCAGCACGAACTTGACCGCTCATGCGAGAAAGGCAGGCCAGCTGCAGCTCGATCACGACCTCGACCGCTCGTGCGAGAAGGGCACTCGAACTGCAGCTCGAGCACGAACTCGACCGGTATGGCACCAGCCCACACAGCATACTCTGTACATAACAATCTACACCATTTTTGTCAGAGGCACAGGGTAGAATCTTTCTCAGGGGGAGGCGGGAGCACCGCTATATTAGGGCAGAGCAGAGAGGGTCTCAGTTCAGAAGGAGACGGAGGCATCATCTAGGCCTACTTTAGTTTATCGTTGGTCGCTTCAACAGTTTGGTCCTGGCTCATTGTTTTCATTGTTGCTGTGGCGCGAGAGCAGGAGCGAGCCCATACTTCCGCGCTGTCTTCACCCACGGCTGGACGTCGCAGGACGACATCTACGTAGATGTCCGGCACCGTGTCGGAGGACGTGATGCGTCCCCTCCTAGACTACGCCAACGCAGGCTCCGTCCCGGTCACCGAGGACAACGTGAAGGACAACGTGAAGGAGCCGCATGCCGTCCTGTTGGCCGTCGGAGGAGACTCTCACAAAGATCTGGATGAAGGAGATAGGATTCGGGTATACGATCCCCGCACCGAGCTCTGGTTTGATTTACCAAACGGTAAACTCGGGCCTCATCAATATTCCAGCGTCGCCGCTTTCCTAAATGACGCGGTCTACTGTGTTGGCGGTTACACGGTCGATGAGGATCAAAACTACCGCAGCATCAGCAGAGTGCAGAGGTACGACTTCCATACGTCTACTTGGTGCGATCTGGCAGCCATGCATCATCCTCGCTGTAATCACAGCGTGGCAGTACTGGATGGCAGTATCTATGCCATGGGAGGCTACGAGTATGAGAGATGCTTCACGCACGACAGTGTGGAACGCTATGATCCTCAGACCGACAAGTGGACTCTGCTCTCACCTATGAACGGGAAAAGGACGGACGCCAGCGCCACAGTACTGAACAACAAAGTGTACATCTGCGGTGGTGTATTAGATGATGGGACATGGGAGTACCTGGACACGGCCGAGTGCTACGACCCAGACACCGACCGGTGGACGAAGATCGCCAGCATGAGCAGCGCGCGTGCCCACTTGGGCGTCATCGCCTACAGACAGGGCGTCTACGCAGTGGGCGGCGGCAGTGCCAAAATCAAAATGCGCAGCGCCGAGGCCTACGACCCGCTAACCGACAAGTGGAGCGCCGTGCCCGACATGCGGCGTCCACGCAGCAGCTTCGGCATCGAGGTGGTGGGCGACCAGTTGTTCGTATGCAGAGGATCACTCGGCGATGGCTCTAAGGTGGAGCGCTACGATGGGAGCACCAAAAAGTGGCACGAAGCCTGCGGGATGGGGGTCCGAGCCTTTGACATCAGCAGCTGTGTGTGTCCGGAGCTTGCTCTACGAATGTACCGCCTGGTCTAAAGCTTCTCTGTCATAACCTGTGAAATGTTGTGAAAAATGAAATAAAAACGCATACTCTGATCATTCTTAGAGAACATTGTTTTTATTTTTGTCATTGGTCAGTTGCCCACCGAACCCATATTGTTAATGCAGCACACACAAGAGACCGAGGTTTCCTGGAAGCATTATATAAAAATGTGACCTAAACACCATATATCTGAATTATGTTTCGTCGGGGGAGAGGATTTTGGCACAGGGTAGAATCTTTGTCAGCGGGAGGCGGGAGCACCGCTATATTAGGGCAGAGCAGAGAGGGTCTCAGTTCAGAAGGAGACGGAGGCATCATCTAGGCCTACTTTAGTTTAACGTTGGTCGCTTCAACAGTTTGGTCCTGGCTCATTGTTTTCATTGTTGCTGTGGCGCGAGAGCAGGAGCGAGCCCATACTTTCGCGCTGTCTTCACCCACGGCTGGACGTCGCAGGACGACATCTACGTAGATGTCCGGCACCGTGTCGGAGGATGCGATATCGGCGTGCCGTCCTGTTGTTCGTCGGACGACAGTTTAAGCCAGGAGAAAGAGATAGGATTCGGGTATACGATCCCCGCGCCGACCTCTGGTTTGATTTACCAAACGGTGAACTTGGGCCTGAGCAATGTGTCACCGCTGCCGCCTTCCTAAATGACGCGGTCTACTGTGTTGGCGGCTACACGAAAGATGAGAGTGGTTGGTACCGCACTGTCAGCAGCGTGCGGAAGTTCAACCTCCTTACCCGTTCTTGGTACGATGTGGCAGCCATGCATCATCCTCGCGATGGGCACAGCGTGGCAGTACTGAATGGCAGTATCTATGCCATGGGAGGCTGGGAGAACAATTCCTTCAATCGACGCTTCAGGCACGACAGTGTCGAACGCTTTGATCCTCAGACCGACAAGTGGACTCTGCTCTCACCTATGAACGGGAAAAGGTGGAACGCCAGCGCCACAGTACTGAACAACAAAGTGTACATCTGCGGTGGTGTAGGTTGGATACCTCCACTACATAATAGTAAGCCGAAGCCTGAGCACCTGGCCACAGCCGAGTGCTACGACCCAGACACCGACCGGTGGACGGAGATCGCCTGCATGAGCGTCAAGCGTGCCGGCTTGGGCGTCATCGCCTACAGACAGCGCGTCTATGCAGTGGGCGGCTACAATTCGGCTGGAAGTCTGCGCAGCGCAGAGGCCTACGACCCGCTAACCGGCACTTGGAGCGACGTGCCCAAGATGCGGGATTCACGCAGCGGCTTCGGCATCGAGGTGGTGGACGACCAGTTGTTCGTATGCGGAGGAGAATGCCCCAACATCACCAAGGTGCAGGAGCGCTACGACGGGAGCACCAGAGAGTGGCACGAAGCCTGCGGGATGGGGGTCCTAAGCTTTGATATCAGCTGCTGTGTGTGTAAGCTTGCTCTATGAATGGACCCTCGTCTAAAGCTTCTCTGTCATAACCTGTCTAAAGCTTCTCTGTCATAACCTGAAATGTTGTGAAGAATGAAATAAAAACACATACTCTGATAATTTTTGTAGACCATTGTTTATAGCCGGATATCACCCGGCAGGTTTTGCTTACAGGCAAGTTTCTCTTTCGAATTTGAGTCAGTTTCCACATTACATTAACACATTTTTGTCAGCAATAGACAGTGTTGGGACTAATGCGTTATTAAAGTAAAGCGTTACAGTAACTAAGTTACTTTTTGCGGTAACGAGTACTGTAACGAATTACTTCATCAGCAACGTAACGTACTTGCAATTATTTATTTAAACAGACTCGTTACTCCACGATTCTGTGCGGGACCTATGATTGATTGATTGATTGATTGATTGATTCTTTATTGCAGACTCAGGGGAATCCATATCACAGTACAGAACAACAACACAATAGATAAAAATAATAATAATATAGAAAGAAATATACAATAAAAAGAGTTCCACCATATTCAGTTTCGAACATACAGACAAGTTCGCCAATGGTTCCACAGTCTGGAGGAGAACCTGACAGAACTACGTATCGTGTTAGTGATGACATTAATGATGTCATTTACTGACTCAGATACCCTACACATGAATTTATACATAAGATTGCGTAGCACAGCAGAGCAGGTGGGAACCCCAACACTGACAAACATTTGGCTTGCACTGGAGCTTCTTGGAGCTCTCAGAAGCAGCCTCATACAGTCATTGTATGCCACTGTCAATCGTCTGATACTGGCCTGCTTGTAGCGGCACCACAGGTGGGCGGTGTACAGGGGTGTACAGAAGGATTTAAAAAGTGAGATCTTCACCGGTACTGAGCACATGCTAAATTTTCTACACAGCATGTTTCCTCGTGCATACAGCATCCGACGCTGTCTAAATATATCCTTGTCATCAGAGAGGTCATTCGAGATGATGTGGCCCAAATATTTAATCTCACTGCAGGCACTAAGGATAGAGCCAGAGAGATAAAAGTCAGGAAATGGACTATAACAATCTATGGTTATGAGAGAGAAGCTTTAGACAAGGGTCCATTCGTAGAGCATGCTCCGGACACACGCAGCAGCTGATATCTATGCTTATGGCCCCCATCCCGCAGGCTTGGTGCCACTGTTTGGTGCTCCCGTCGTAGCGCTCCACGTTGGAGCTGTTGGGGCATTCTCCTCCGCATACGAACAACTGGTCGTCCACCACCCCTATGCCGAAGCCGCTGCGTGAATCCCGCATCTTGGGCACGGCGCTCCACGCGCCGGTTAGCGGGTCGTAGGCCTCGGCGCTGCGCAGTGTTCCAGATCTGCGCGTCTTGCCGCCCACGGCATAGACGCGCTGTCTGTAGGCAATGATGCCCAATTCGGCACGCTCGCTGCTCATGCTGGCGATCTTTGTCCACCGGTCGGTGTCTGGGTCGTAGCACTCGGCTGTGGCCAGGTGCTCAGGCTTCGGCTTACTATTATGTAGTGGAGGTATCCAACCTACACCACCGCAGATGTACACTTTGTTGTTCAGTACTGTGGCGCTGGCGTCCGATCTGTTCCCGTTCATAGGTTGGAGCAGAGTCCACTTGTCGGTCTGAGGATCATAGCGTTCGACACTGTCGTGCGTGAAGCGTCTGTCGTACCCGTAGCCTCCCATGGCATAGATACTGCCATTCAGTACTGCCACGCTGTGCCCATCGCGAGGATGATGCATGGCTGCCGCATCGTGCCAAGAACGGGTAAGGAGGTCAAACTTCCACACGCTGCTGAGAGTGCGGGACAAACCTGTCTCATCTATCGTGTAGCCGCCAACACAGTACACCGCGTCATTTAGGAAAGCGGCGACGCTGGAACATTGCTCAGGCCCAAGTTCACCGTTTGGTAAATAAAACCAGAGGTCGGCGCGGGGATCGTATACACGAATCCCATCTCCTTCTCCCGGCATACTGACATCCGACGAACAACAGGACGGCAAGCATTGCGTCCTCCGCCACCGGGCCGGCCATCTTGTAGGTGTCGTCCTGCGACGTCCAGCCGTGGGTGAAGACAGCGCAGAAGTATGGGCTCGCTCCTGCTCTCGTGCCACAGCAACAATGAAAACAGTGAGCCAGGACCAGAGTGTGCAAGCGACCAACGATAAACTAAAGTAGGCCTAGATGATGCCTCCGTCTCCTTCTGAACTGAGACCCTCTCTGCTTTGCCCTAATATATCGGTGCTCCCGCCTCCCCCTCACAAAGTTTCTACAAGAATTTCACACGTGATACTTGTACTACGGAGTGACAATAAAAATCTTGAATCTTGATGACGGATTTTATGCCTGCTAGGATACCTCAACATGCTAGTGAGTTAAAATTGGCATGGAGGGCTGGAGGGAGCGAGCCCCTAGCCTCTTTGTTTCCCTGGGCTCAGCCATTCTGGCCCTGACGCGTTCGAAGATGGCACGAACTAGCCGGTCCGGGTAAGCATAGAGCGTGTCGAGGGAGACGGCGTCGTCCTTCATCCTCTGCCCATTGGCACACTTGCCAGAGCCCCGCTGGGCCGTCTTGAGGTGCCTGCCGTTCTTCACCGACTCGCATGTCAAGCGGTTGCACAGCAGCCCCTCAAATGGGCAATTAGTCATGATCCTCGTCCGCTTTCTGTACGGGGCACCGTACTGGCAGTAGTCGAGCACGACCACGTTCTCGTCAGCCTGCGACGCCTTGCGCGCGCGTCGTCTCCTATCGCGCTCGTCCTTCCTAGTCTTCTCAGGCGCCTCGGTGCCAGTTGCGCAGATTCCGATCTTCTCCTCTGTCTTGGTCTCTGGACACTCCGAGCTCACAGGCTTCTCAGCCTTCTCCGCCTTGATGCGGACCATTGCCTGGGGAGGCGCATAGCTTGCCAGGAGCTTCTCAGCCTTCTTGGTCTTGATATCGACTTTGATATCCACCTTCGCCTCAGGAGGCCCGTGATACGCAGAGCTATACTCGGTCTCGTCCTCCTTGGAGTCAGTGGGGCTCACGACCCCGTCTTCTTCCTCGATCTTCTCGCCCGGGTGCTCGTCGTCACTGTCTTGGTCCTGCTTGATCTTCTTGCCGGCAGGGCCGTCGTCGTCCACTCCGTCCCTAGCTGTCTTCCTTTTCAGTGACTTGGCAGCCTGAGCAGCGGCGGACTGGGATAACAGAGTAAGGAAGTGGTTGGAGACGTCGGCGTACAGTCGGGCCGAGACCCATCGGCTCCACACAAAGCTTGTTGCGGGGTTCTCAAAACCGAACAGGAGCCTAGGGTTCCTGTCGTGGAAGAAGTGTATAATATCAAGCGTCTTGTCCACCAGCGAGTCGGCGTACTTCAGGTCCCTCGGCGCCTTGGCTGTGGTCCTGGCGATGCTGTAGTTCTTGCACTCGGGCCCGGCGAAGATAAAGTCCGGCCAGCGACCCGACCACGACACCTCGGGGTTCCAGTCTAGGATGTTCTCGACTATGTCGGCGCCGTGCTTCCCGTCGATATCAAGCCTCCTGACCGTCCAGCCGTCAGCCAGGAAGGGCTTGCAGATGCTGCCTGTGCCGTCGAAGAGGCTGAACAGCACGGGCGCCTTGGGGTAGGCGAGGCGGCAGAGCGGATCGGGACGGACGACGACCCCGAGGTGCCCGTGCCGGTCGGCCTCTTCGGCGGCCTGGCCGACACATACCAGGGCGTCTGCTTTTACGTCTGCCCCGGCGGACATACTCGTGCCGCCGCCACCCGCGACAGCCCAGAGGTCTGTTAGCCGCAAAAGGAGTGCTCTGTCGGCCACGCCGCCGACGAGGCCGACCGGCACGGGCGCCTCGGGGTCGTCGTCCGTCCCGATCCGCTCTGCCGCCTCGGCTACTCCGTCGTCCATCGGGGTCGTTGGTCATCAGAGTTTTCAAGCGTTCTGAATTAACAGTGTCGGGGCACGGGACGGACGTTAACACCTTGGTGCACTTGAGTGAACAGCATGGGCCTCGCACGACTGCTGGTGCCAGTGCTGCTCGCTACATTGCATTCAATCCACCAAGGCGTCTGCCTCTTCTACTGCTCCAGTGGCTACCACATCGCCACCCGCAACAACCGAAAGATCTGTGAGCCGCACAAGAAGTGCTCTGTTGGCCAGGTTGTGGTGATCCCGGGCAATGAGCTGCACGACACGGTGTGCGAAGGCCTGGTTCAACTGGCCGCCCGCGTATGCGGTGGGGCCAGCTACTTGTACTCGTGGCAGGGCGGCGTGCACAAGTGTAGGTACCGTTGCCCTCTGGGTCAGCCCAGAGGGAGCCGCACCGGACACTACGGCACCTGCCACGACGTCTGCCCCAGTGGCTACCACGTCGCGACCCGCAACAACCGAGAGATCTGTGAGCTGCACAAGAACTGCTCTGGCAGCCAGGCGGTGATGATCCTGGGCAATAGGTGGCACGACACAGTGTGCGGCTCGCCCCGGGAGCCGCACACTACCGACTCAAGCGTCATCGCGCCAATGCCGGACAGCGATGAGATGCTCGTCATGGACGACCTAGCCCGCCGGTGGCTGCGAGCCCTACCCGAGGCGGCCGTGACGAAACTGTGTGATTCCCAGGGCATGCCAAGCCTGTTTCGGCACAGCTACGAGCAGGTATTTCGCAGCGCTCAACAGCTGTACATCAGCCTGAGCGGGTTGAAATTGTCGGCCTCTGCCACCGACTTGTATCGTAACGTGATCGAGCCTGTGCTCAGGCACCCCGAGCCCATGTTCGGTATCACGGTAGACCTGCCGAGTCCGTGGTGGACCCGTGACACTAAGATACTCGTCGTGCCGGCCTACTTGATTGGGCTGGCGGGCCTGCTGAACGACGGCGTGGGCAGGATCCTGGCGTGGACTGCGACAGGCTCCGATGGTGCCAAAGTTACCCTGATCAAAGCCAACCGGAACGTCCTCCGGCCCACGGCCGGTTCCATACACTCCCTGACCGATGGGTGGTGGTTCGCGGTGCACCAAGGCTACGTTCACAACCTGCTCAACCTCTCGCTGAGGATCAGGGACTTCACCTGCTTCAGATACCGCAGCTTCAACGTGAGCGTCCTGCTTGGAAGCCAAACCTCCGCGGAGCGATGGGTCCTGTCCAGGACGATCGATGTCAACTGCCAGTGGAAGCCCAAGAAGAGCGCCCAGTGCGACTGCGCCCAGGCCATCGCCGACTACATCAGCCCACTGGGGCCCTGCTCGCCGGCTTGCCTGAGCGAGGCCAACTTCCTGACCCCCCAGCCCGGCTGGACTCTGACGGTGTCCCGAGAAACCCCCGATCCTGCTGCCATGCGAGCCGGCAGGAGCCTGTACGGTTCCACCTCGCCGAGCACCGAGCGCTTCTGCCTGATCACCGAGTACGTGTTCAGCATGCCTGACGGCCCCCCGCGGACAAGCCCCGCGGCACCTTTTGACGTGCAGCACTGCGACACGGCCCTCATCGAGGTGCGCGTCTTCACCGACGAGACAGGGGCCGTCGCAAAGGACTCTCTCCGTCGTGTGTCAGGGAAGCGTTCGCAGCCCGAACGCTCCCCTGGCGCCCTGTACATCTCCGCGGACGCTATGAGCACCATAGCCACCGTAATAGAGCAGAAGTGGCCGGCCCGGCTCGGAATTAAAATCAGCTTTGACGCCGGGCCTACGCAGGGGCAGATCGCCTCGGTCTTCGACTGGATGCTACAGCTGAGCCATCAGGGCAACGGCGACAACTCGCATTTCGCCGTGGCCGTGGTCGAGGTGGCCATCGAAGCGGTGTCGATGGAGGACTTTGCAGCGCTGCAGTCCATGTACGGCTCGGAGCTGGAGATCATACCGGCCGTGCAGGCCCGCGACCTGGCCGAGGTCATGCTCAGCAGCTACGACTTAGCACTCACGCGCAACGACAGCCATGACGTGATGAGCGAGAGCGCCAGGAGTGAGCTCTCGCTGGAACAGCTGAGCACGGTGGTGGCCGACCACGGTCTATTCCTCGACATCAACACCGTGGGCGTCTTCGCCCCGGACATCACACTGCCGCCCGGCTGCAGCGGGATCGAGCCGGGTCGCTGGACGCTGGGCTTGAAGGTGGGCCTGTCACTCATGGTCTCGTCGGACGATCGCTACCCGGAGCGGACCGGCGCGATCCTCTTCGAGGAGATGTGCCGGCGGAGCAACAACCGCGCGGGCATCGTAGTGACGATGCCCACGGGCCGCTACCGTCAGGACAACTGCTCCTCGATCGAGGTCTTCAACAGGCATGGACCGTCTGAGCCCGGCGACCGGGTCTACACCCACACCGAGCTGGACCTCATCGTCCAGGACATGTCCAAGTGGGGAGTTCGACGCTACTCTCTGGGCTACCTCGACCACACGTACGGCATGTCGGGCTCGGCCGGCGAGTCGACGTTCAAGATCGTGTCGGACACCGTCCTGGACCAGGCTCGCCATCGCAGGCTCCACTACGTCTACACCGAGACCTCGGCCGACGGCGAGGCGCTCTACCCGTTCACCAAAGTCGACTCTGTCTACAGGCTCAACGCTGGCATATTCTTCCAGCACGCGGGCGGGGGACGCAGGACGAAGGGCTTCGTCCTCGTCACCGGCATCCAGCTCAAGATCCGCCTGGGCTTAGCGTCTGACATGAACTTGGGCACCGAACAGACGTACGCAGACAACGCCGTCTCGGAGCCCGTAGATGTCGTGCACGAGATCCCTTACGGCGTGTGCACCGTGCCCCTCCACACGGTGGGCTCGGCGCCCTGCGAGTGCGCAACGCGTTACGACAGACCCCTGGTGTTTGTGAGCCGCGACGGCCAGAGCATCTCGGTGTTCGTACCGCAGGTCAAGGGCTCCCGAAGGAGCCTCCGGTTCCCCGCACTGAACACCGTGCTGGGAACGGATGATGCCAGGCTGTGGCCCGGCGAGGTCGAAGTCGGCAGCGTCTGCTACAGCTACGTGAGCCGCGCCAAGCACACTACGACACTCACCTTCGAACACCCGACACGGCCCGCCACCCTCTACGGCTGGGTGTCGGACCTCGCAGGGCCCGAGCTGCAGGGCATCGACGACCCCCAAGGCGTCCCGCCCGTGTCCTCGCACAACGACTGGAGCGCCGGCCTCGGTCAGGTGGCCGAGACGCTCGAGCGCCATGTCCTGCTATCGCAGGCCGACGCCTGCCTCAAGGGCTCTCCGGTGTGCTCGGCCCTGGCCGACTACGCAGAATCCTGGCCCCAGGGAGGGCTCGGAGTCCCAGTCGCCCTAGAGGCGTCGAACGGCAATGTCACCGTCACCTTCGAGGTGTACCACGGCGCCCACCGCATCAGGGTGCCGTGCAACTTAAAGACCTTTACCCTCGGCTCAGTCGAGCCCAGACTGCCGTGCATGCATCAGCCATTCTTCACCGACGACGGCGACGATCCTGCCGCGGCCCGCATCCGGCAGCTGGCGATGGACGCGCAAAGGGCCACTGGAGACGTCCTCAACTCCCTGGTCGAGATGCACTGTGCAGAGGCACCAGGCACCCCCACGCGTGTCTCGGATCGGGCCTTTGTCCGTGTCGATCGGTGCCTGGACTTGGTCGCCTCCGAGATCGTCAGCCTTGAGCAGGAGCTGATCGAGTCGGTCAGAAGCGCCGAGAGAGCCCGCGACCTGACAACACTCGCCATGGAGACCTTGGCCGCCAGAGTCCGCGGTGTCTGCATCGCGGCCGTCATCATGACTGTATTAATCAACTCCGCCGCCGCCTTCATGCTGTACTTCGTGCACAGGAACCGATACAAAGCGGTGGGATACAACAAATTCAAATGATCTATCGCCCCGGCTCCCCACCCGGTCTGCTGCTCATCCTCTGCATCGCTGCAGCAGTGCTGTCTGCAACCGAGCCGTCGGGCTTGAGCCCTCCGTCCGCCGAGCCGCCGCGTGACTACAGAGTGATCCTGCCGGCAGGGAGGTGGAAGATCCGTACGTCGTCAGAGCTTGTCGTCTATGTGTTCTCGCTGGGCTCTGTGTGGAGGAAGGTGACGTTCGGGCCCCACGAGGAGTGCTCGGCCAGCATGTGCAAGGGCGTGCCCGAGAGTCAAGTATGCGACTCACTCTGCTATACAGGCAAATGGAGGGAGACGGACGCGATCCTCCGGCGTACCAAGGCAGTGTTCGACAGGGCCGTGGCCAAGCTGGAGGCCAGCGTCAGCGACATGGAGGCCCTGCCCGACACTCACCTGCACGAGGGCTACGACACCTTAGAGAGCGACGTGACGGCACTCCGCGACCTACTGCGTGCCAAACGGCACCCAGCCGGCACCGTTGACGTGCTGATGCCCTACCGGCAGATGATTGCGAACATGACGGTGGACTTCGCCGGCAGCCAGGCAGTTGGCTTCCCCTCAGATTCCGCCCACCGCAAGGCTAACGGCCTACACTACCGGATCGAGGCCTGGAGGAGTCAGGCGCTCCAGGAGGCGGCGAGACTCTCCCTGGCTACGGCCGTGCTGCACGGGGCCCAGCACACACTGGCGACCTGCTCCCAGGGCCTGGTCATCTCCGACATGACAGGTTGCCAGGCGGGCCTACACGGCGACACGGAGCCCTTCACCGACACGCCGCTCCTCAACGTGCTCCACACCGGCTACCAGGGCATCGTGATCGTGGTGCGACGCTCCCGGTTCAGGCTCACCAAGCTGTCGCGCTGGTACATGCCGTTCACCGACATCTGGGCCAGCAACAGGACCTGCTGGCTCGAGAGGGCCATGGTCACGGACGGTGAGGCCGACTACGCTGAGCCCCGGTGCGACGCACGGGGCTTATGCAACGCACCTGTTCAGGCCGACGCCACTGCAGAGGGCTGCGAGCCCGACGAGGACCTGTGGCTGGGCCTCGAGTGCCCCGTGGTGTGCGGCGAGCGCTGCTTCGGGCCTCTGTGCTACGACCCCGACTCCGGGAACTACGAGCTCAGGTCGCAGCCGAGCATGCTGCGCAGGCCGGTGAGAGGCCTCAGGCCGCGTCGCGTGCGCAGGCCTACTTCGCTTTCGGGCCCTGAGTTGGCCGAGGCTGTGGAGCTGGCCGTCAAGCAGGCCGGCCGCGCTTCGAAGCTGCTCAGCCGTGGCGCGGGTACACGCGACAGGCTGCTACAGCTGGAGAATAAGGCAGAGAAGCTCATGGTCTCGATAGCAAGGGACAACGAGAAGGACGGTGGTAGCATCTCCAAGCAGACGTGCGAGATCCTGCTGGGCCGCAGCAGCTCGATGAGCATCGGCGCCCTGGCGCTTTCCCTGGTCTCGTGCTTGGGCGCTATATGGGCGATAGTCTCACTCAGGTCCGTCCACGGCCCGCAGCTGTCGATTCGCAAGAGACGGCGGCCATTGTGACCGGCATGAAAACACGGACCAGACCTGTGGGTATTAGCATTGTTCGGAGACACTTGTGGTTCCCAGTCGCCCACGCCACACCAACGACCATGGTAATCGAGCTCTACCTGATCCTGTGCCTCTTCCGAGGTGCCGCAGCACTGTCTGTCCCGACCCCGAGCTCCCTCAATACAACCTGGAGAAACACGACAGAGACGATAGCGAATGCGACGGTTACCTCCAGCTCCGCCAAACCCCGGACTACGCAAGGTCATACGGCCGGTACTCCGACGGCCTCTTCGCTCCCTACGTTCGAGCTCAAGTGCCCGGCGAGCGACGTGAGCTCTTTCAGGTTCCTGACTTGGTACCGTGTGAGAGACGGTCGCAAGATGTACCTGCTCAGGATGGATTTGGTTAACGGAGGCGCACGTCGCAGCCCAAACGTGTCGACGGTGTTCACCGCCGGCCCAAACTTCGCCCTGAGTGTCGCGGAGGACCCGTGCTCCGACAGCAAAACGGAACGGTACGAGTGCCAGCTCCACGCTCGCGTCGGCAGCAAGAACGAGGAGTACGTGGTGCACCGCTGCTCGGCTGTCTCTGGGTGGATAGTGCTGGCCGTTGGCTTGGGGATCCTAGTGGCTATTGTCATACTAATGTGTGTTCAGACACGCCGGGCTTAGCTCAGTGCGCCACAGCTGAGCGTCTTGCCCTCCGCAGCACCATGACTTCACGCAAGACTCAGCGAAATAAGGACCCCCTCGCAATAGAAGGTCACACCTACAAGCCCGCCCAGGCCAAAAGGCTATGTGAGAAAATACCTCAGAAGCCTGGCATCGAGACCAAGCACCAGACCACGATCCTGGCGGACGTTCTCACCAGGGCTGCCCTGAACCAGAAGTGGAACGCTGATTGCGAGGATGCGCTGGTCGACGGGCTCCCGATACGCCAGCACCTTTGTTCCCTGATGACGCACAAAATGTACGTGGCCGTGATCGGGACCCTCGTCGGCAAGTACGTCAAGGCATACGAAAGAGGGTCGGTCGACCTCTTAAGCGACCGCCACTACTATCGCAATCTGCTGACCCACGACCTGAGCAAGACAGGGCCAGTAGAGGCTTCTGCCTACTCGGGCATCATGGCCATCTTCATGGAGAGGGCTAACATCAAAGGGAACTCGGCTGACGCTGACAAAAACCCATGCCTGAAGGACGATAAGGATGTTGAGTACTTGAGCCAACACCTGGCAGAGATGGGCTTCCCTGAGCACTACCGCGCAAACAACCATCACTTGGAGCACCACGCCAAAGGGACCAAACTCCCCTTCCGGGTTCTGGTCGAGTGCATCGTCGACGGCCTGGCGTGCATCTTCGAGAGGGCACCGCATGACAATATCGGCAGCTGGCTGAGAATGTTCAATGTGGCTAAGTTTAAAGCACCCAATAACTGCCTGGCTCAACGGGTCATTGACGCCATCACCACCCAGATGACAGACAAAGAGTACAGCGAGCTCATGAAGATGAAGGACTGCATCAGCAACCTCCTGGGCGACACCTTGCCTTGGGCGGGTATGAAGCCCTTGAGCAACCCGCCTGACGGGTATGGCTGTTCTGTGAGCTGCTGCCTCGACAGCTGCAAGGCGATCGAGCGCCCTCACCCCCCTGCCCGCCTGAAGTGATCCGTGGAGGAAGCCTGACCTGTCTGTGTCTTACCCCCACCCCCTGTCTCTGTGTAGACCTCGATTACCCAATACAATGATACACTTTGTGCAACACTCTGGTGTCCTTGTGACTTGACTCGAGCAACATTAAAATCAAAGTTCTGATGAGGCCTTATCAGGGGCAGGGTAAGCATGCATATAAGAGCGCTTCCAGTGTTCCAGGGCATATTCTAGTGGCATATCTAGTGCAGCTCCTTTCCAGATGTCTGGTATTAGCAGGAGAACTCTTCTCTGGAAGACAGGTAGTCAGCGGAGCCGAATTAAGCTCAAACGGAGGGAGTGTAGCCGAAGGAGAGAGAGGAAGTGTAGCCATAAGCCCTTGACATTGATCATGGAGGAGAACGAGGACTGGTCCGAGCGCAGCCTGGACATCATTCAGTACGGCAGCAGCCGCCAGACCATCGCCAGCGTCTTGAAGGCCCTACGCCCCAACCTGGAGTACGAGATGTCGCTACAGCATCCCGACCTGTCAGGCGTGGCACCTGAGCGGCTCCAGCAGCTCGCAGACTGTCGACTGAGCACTGTGGCCTGGTTCATGGACATACTTGGCAAAGGTTATAGCCGCAAGAGAGCATTTAAGCTCGTCAACTTCATGGACAGGAACTACCACTTTGACAAGGCCGCCATAGACTCGATCCTGAGCGGGCAGAACGAGAAGTTCATCGCGGTCAAGGTTGCCTCGCTGCTCATGGCATTCAAGGACTACACCGGCATGCCGGTCCCTATGGAGAAATGTAATGAATTGATACAGTCAGCCCTGTTTTGCCCAACCAGGGCATCGAACAAAACCTCGTGTCGACTCCATCATGACCAGGTGGTCTCGGTCGACACGGTCTGCGAAACTGAAACGGCCCTCACACTCCGAGTTACCAACCTCCGGAGCCCATATCCCGACACCATCGTCGACCTAGTGTGCTACTACCTCATCCTCTGGCTGGCACGCACGCACGTGGCATGCTGCGAGGACGATGAGCTGGACCTGGTCAATTTCAGCAAGCTGGTGATCAGGAGAGCCTGGTCCATCCTGCTCACGGTACAGCTGCACATGGGGGTCGGCCTCATCCCTGCTTGGAAGTGTGCCATAGTGGCTTCCGAGATCGCCGTAGACACGGCCTGCCGAGGGGCTAATTGGGTACTCTGCGGCAGGGCTTTGCCTGCAAAGGGCCTGGCTGAATTACTGAAGCGGACGGGGACAGATCTTAGCGACCTGGCCGCCGTGCGAGAGCTGTTTGCCGGCCAGTGCCCGGTCTGCAACATTGTCAACGTTGAGATACGAGAACGCCTGATGGACTTGACTTGCGACAGTTGCTTGATGTGTCAAGGGCTGGCAAAGTAATGTGTGTGTGTGCAGTACTCTGTGTGGGTTGAGATCAATTCAACACGACTTGTATATCAGATGAATAAAAATAATAAACTACAATCGACAGTCAAAGTTGTGTTTTCCTCTTTATTGCAAATATATATATATATATATATATATATATATATATATATATATATATATATATATATATATGTTACACAGACACAACCCCCCTCAAAAAAACATGAATCTCCATAGGGGAAGAGATGCATTGTACCAGATTGTACCCCAGCCTCCCCTGAGCTTAGAGCACAATCAAGGAACGCAACATTCCTCTAGTGAGCTCTACATCTGTGTGTAAGTGAGTTCATTCTACCTGTGATGAATAACAATAATAAACTACAATCGACAAAGTCAAAGTTGTGTTTTCCTCTTTATTGCAAAATATATCAAAAGCACAATACAGCCGACCGGAGACAGCGAGCTCGGTGATACTGACAAACTCCTGTGCGCCTCAGACCTCGAACACCACCCCAGGACCACCCCCGAGCCGGAGAGGCACAGTGCCGGGCTTTATCCAGCCGTGTAAGTCGTCTTCGACGAAACCCAGGTCGAACCGCTGGCTACTGGACAACGAGCCATCGCCAAGGGTCCGCAATCGTCTGTCCTGCAGCCCTCGCCGCCCCGAGTTGCGTTGCAGCCGAGCTCTCCGAACGGGTCATCATCGCTAGACACGCAGAGGTCCTCCTCCTCCTCCTCCTCAGGCTTCGCAAAGTGCTCGTCGGTGATGCGGAAGTAGTCGGGCAGCCGGCTCGCTTTGACGGCCGCGTATGTCATGTCTCCCACCCGCGGCAGTGTCTCGACCGGAGAACGACTTGGTTACAGTGACTGGGTTCCATCGCGGGACTGTGAGCCGGAGGGCGAAGTGCCTCCGACCGTTCCGACTTCCTCCGTCTTCATCACCTTGCTTGGCCTCCGTGACCCGAGCCGCTCGCTGAAGCCCGCGGCATCACCGTGGCAGGCCACCAGCTTCCTCGTCGACTGGGCCTCCGTCGAGGGCCGGAGCCGCGGGTCCTGCTCGTGCTTCTTGAGCATGTCGTCCACACTGGCGGTGACGACCGCTGGCAGCACGAACCCGCTGCCGCCCTCGGCCTTATGGAAGAGGGATACGATCTCCTCGGCGGCGCGGCAGATGAGCTTGGACAGGTTGGACCAGTGCTTGTGCGGTGCGAGGTCCTTGTCGAAGAAGAGTATCGCTAGGTTCTTTTGCGCCAAACTCTTATATCTGGGCCTGTGCTTGATGTAGGGGTGGAGGCAGAGGGCCAGCATCACGACCATCGTGACCAGGTCGGGGCAGGGCTTGCGCTTGGCCTGCGTCGCGCCATAACTTAATATGAAACTATTTACGAAGCGCGATGCCACGGGGGCTCTGAAGATGTGTGCGAAGCCTGTGAGTGCACGGAGTGTCGCGTCCCTCACAGCAGCTCTGAGGGTCGGCTTCTGGGGGCATGTGGCGTAGCCCTGGAGGACCATTGCCTTGTTCCTCTTGGATACGAAGGAGATCCACGAGTGATCCCTCCCCGACGTCTTGTTGTGGCTGGCCGCGTAGTGCTCTTTGAATTTGCTCGTGACGAGCGTCGAGTAGAGCGCGACCAGGATGGGCACGCTGGCCTTGAGCAGCTTTTCCCTGGTCTCGGCCAGGACCTCGACCGAGGCTGTCCTCTTGCGGTCGCCGAGGCCCATGTCCTCCCGGCAGCTGTAGCCCGGCTCGGCGCCCAGCTTGCCGGAAACGTAGTCGGGCCCGCGGAACTCAGCCTCTGGCTTTTGGAACGTCAGGAGGGCCATAACCGGGCAGCCGTCGGAACCTAACGGCTCGGAGGCCATCAAGGCCGTCATCCTGCACGAGCTCGGCGAGCACCGGTGCAGGGAGTAGTGCTCCTGGCACACGTACGCGTCGCCGTGGTGTACAAAGGTGCACTTGGCCTTCAGGCACAAGTTTACCCATCCGGGCCCGTCCAAGAAATCTTTGTGGTAATGTATGTTGCGGGGAAAGGCACGAGACTCGTCGTGACAGCGTGCTCTCCTTGCCTGCATCGTCCGATCCGCGCTCCCTACTGCGCCGCCGCTTCTCTCTGTCGCTGCTGCTCTCTCTACCTCTCCGCCGCCGCCGCTTCTCTATGTCGCTGCTGCTCTGCTGCCGCTGGATCTGCTTCTGACATGTCATTGAGCTTGCTGATATAGAGACAGAGGCTCCCCATCCGAGCGTCACCTCTCTCACTCTCTCTAACCGCTGTCTCCTCTCACTCTCACAGGCGAGCCGCGGGCAGAGCCCGGACCTGACGCTGGTCGACGAAGTGGGCTTCGTCAACATGAAGGTTCTCCTGGCCGTGCTGCCCAACATAGCGTTCCGGGGACGAAAGTCGGTGCACATCACCAGCCACGTCGGGAGCTCATCATGGATCAACAAGGTGGCGGATATCCGCGACGACAATGGCGAGCAGGCCTACCACGTCGTGTCGCAGAGTTTCAAGTGCCGGTTCCATGCCAAGACACCGGGCCTGACGTGTTGCTGCCTGCGCGTCTACTGCCCGCAGCACATCTCGGTCGACAACCACCTCAAGCAGCTGATGAACATGGTGTCGCCCAGAGGCTTCGAAAACGAAGTCACTGGCAGCGGCGACGGGCTGTCTACGGACCTGAAGACCGACATCTCCACGCCGTTCGAGCGGGCGGTCATAAGCAGGTTCATGCACAACAACGTGTCCACGGCCGACATGTGCGCCGCATCGGTCACCGCGGCCTACATGTGCTTCGACCCAACGTTCGGCGGAGGATCCAGGTCAGGCGCCGGCCTATGCTCAGCCGTCGAGCTGGCTGACGGCAGGCTTGTGGTGAGTTTGTGTAGGTTTGGGGATGGCCGGGGCTTCTATGGCTGGGATGACATGTTGTCTATCAGCAGGTCTCGAAACAGGTTCCTGTAGTCCACTGGGTCCCGGACGCTCGCCTCAGCAGCGACCTCGTCGCACTCGAGCGGTGGGGAGATGCCGAGCAGCGCACATATGTAGCTGCATGTGGTGGCCTCGTGCTGGATGACCAGCGTGCTCTCCAGGTCCGGGGCGACGGATGACAGCATGGCGCATGCCTGGCCCCAGAACCCGCAGTCGCAGCTGACATCGGAAAGCTCCCGGAGCCAGGCCGTCATGGCCATGGAGACGATGAGCACCATGTGGCTGGAAGCGTGCGGCAAAGCCTTGAGCGGGGCCAGGTACTTGAGGGGGCCTGCGCGCACCACCTCGGCCGAGGCCAGGGCCGCCAGGGCTGTCAGAGCCCAGCGGTTCGGCTGACGGGCCTGGATGTAGCGGGCGACATGCTGCTGCGAGACGCCGCAGTCCAATATCAGCGACACCTCCTGCTGCGAGATGCTGCCGTCCAGTATCAGCGACACCGCCTGCAGCAGCTCCGCTGGGGCCTCGGTCGGTGGCTGCAGGGAGTAGGTCTTGGCAAGCATATGGGCCTGCAGCACCCTAGCTGGCGACGAGCGCGCAATCGTGCTGTACATCTTCATCATCTGGTTCTGGTCCATTTTTGAGTAGAAGTTGAAGTGCCTCCGGAAGGAGCTGTAGGCTATCATGAACTCGAACGCCGACAGGAGCACAGTCCAGGGCGTCTCGGCGAGTCGCTGCACGTGCAGCGCCGCACGGACGCACTCGGCGCAGGCCATGTCTGTGGCCCGCGCGTCGATACTCGATAACTTAAGCGACCTGGAGAGGGAGGGGGATGGGGCGGATGGACGAAGGTTCGACCCGGCGCAAGCTCGATCCTCATTCACCGTGTTCCGTCTTCTTTTCTCTCCCCAGCTCGTGAGCCTGGACGAGTTACAGATCAGGGACCTCGACCAAGTGAACCATGTGTACGCCTCGCTGCTGACCGCCCACGCAAAGCTCCTGCAGGTCTTGATGCCGGTCGTGCAGTGGAAGAAGGTGCCACTGATCATGATCTTCGAGCAGAACACCTACGTTAACGCGCTGGAGGACGTGAAGGGCCTCGTGCAGACTGCGTTGAACGGCTCCGGGCTGCGTCTTTGCTTCTATGCCAAGTGGTCGGCCGGGCACGACAGGTTCATGCTGGGTAAGCACGTGAGCAAAAGGGGCAAGGTGGACATGGTGCTCGCATGCGTCGACTACATCCGCAAGGACAAGCTGTGGTACTGCGACACGATCATGTCCCTCGGCTGGGCCGTGCTCGCGGAGGCCACGAGCAAGGCCGTCCGTCTCGCGGCCACCGTGGGCCGCCCTTGCGGCGCCGGCGCCGCCACGTCCAACATGCACATGGACGTGCACATGTACCGCAACTCGAGCCGGGGCCTCAACACATCCAACAGGCTGTTGGGCAACTTGCTCGAGGCGCCCGACCAGCTGACGCTGGCCAAGAGGACGCTGGCTGACACCAAGCACGTTGAGCACGGCAAGGAGCTGCTGGCGAAGCTGAGGGACGAGATGACCCTCGTCACCGTGAAGGAGTCGGACAAGGGGGGAGGCTGCACCGTCGTCACCGGCGGCAAGAGGTCCGTCGGCGGCGAGTATACCCGCGATGACGTGCTCTCCGCCCTGCTTCTCTTGTGCCACAGCCACGACGAAATTGTCACTAAGGCCCCCAACATACAGCTCCGTTCACACCACAGCGTCTGAGCCTGGGACCGTTGTGACGGTCGGGAGGTTTGTGGCGATTGTGAGAATAAAAATTAAAATAAAAATGACACTATTCTACAAGAATTATCAGAGTATGCTTGAGTTTGTGCACACACACACACCCTCCCTCATGAGTGCAATGTTCCTGTCCAGCCTGTATGGGGGGGAAGAATAAACAGATGACAAACGTGACCTCCTGTGTCTTTGTGTGTTTTATTGAGTTCAGCACTTTACACAACATTGAAATGAAAAACAGACGACAGTACAACATCTACACGAAATGCAAACAGCGACACATCTTAAGCTGTTGCAGCGGTGCCACCCCGTCGACGTCCGTACGCTGTCGTCCACTGACGAATTGCAGTGGTCCAGCCTACAACAAAGGCCGGGAATGGATATAAAAGGGAGCTGCGTTTTCCCAGTGTCTTTATGTATTCTATCGGTGCCTGCCCTGGGGTTGTGTCGAGCTTGAGGCATAGCTCTTGAGGTCTACGCCATGGATTACAAGGAGGTGAATGTTCCTGACGTGTACAAGGAGATCACCCTGGTGGGCGAGGGCACTTACGGCAAGGTGTTCAAGGTGGTGGAGAAGGGTCGCTTGCAAAGGGTGCGTGCCCTGAAGGTGTGCACTTATATCGACGTCACCTCCAGTGCCTTCGACACGGCCGCCCCCCCCTTCAACCTGAACTTCGCCAGAGAGTTGTGCTGCCTTTCAAAGGTGTGCCCCCACCCCAACATCATGGCTTTTCACGAAGCGTTCATGGTCGCCGGCGTCCCGGACCTCGGCGGCAAGCGGTCTGCTTTCACTATGGACTACGTGCCGGTGACTATCCGTGATATGATAGTACAACGCACAGACAACAGGGTGCCGAAGAGCTTCGTAGCCAAGTTCTCCCGCGACGTGGCCTGCGGTCTGGCTCACGTGCACAAGTTGGGTATTATCCACAGGGACTTGACGCCAAGCAATTTGCTCGTCGAAACCGACCTGACGGTCAAGATATCAGATTTCGGCATTTCCAGGCTGGCCGACCACAACATGACCGGCGGGCTTGTCACACTAAACTACAGAGCCCCCGAGCTCCGGAGATACTGCCTGACCTACACGGTGGCCATAGACAACTGGAGCCTGGGCACGATGATAGCCGATGCTGTCGAGGGCCGGGAGATCTTCAGGCCAAGAAACACAAACAACTCAAACAACGAAGACGCAGAGCTAGCGATGTTCGAAATAGTGCGCAAGGTGGTAGACCTGCCGGGCCACAAGGACTCGGTCTTAGCCCCACACAAGGTGATACCCACCGTAATGAAGGACCCGGTCATCAAGGACGTCGTCTTTGCCCTGCTGCAGCCCGACCCCACGCAGAGGATGACAAGCCAACAGCTGCTCGACCACAGAGGATGGGGCCAACTGGCTAAGATGACGGTTGCCGAGTCGGACTGGGTCCGACTCCTGCACCAGGACCGACTCCTGCACAGGAGTCGGGACAAGTTCAGCCTCCTGGCATGCTCCTAGAGTTTTTGATGTACCCTCCTGTGTATATAATTTCTGCTTTCCCAATCCTTATAACCTTTATAATAAAGATTGCCTCTCTGTGGGAATTGCGTTTACCTCTGTCTATCTGTCTGTGCCCCCCAACCCCATTAGAACAAACACAAACACGCACACGGACACACAGGTGGTTGTTTTCAGGTTCATTGTTTATTACTACCGGTCATAGAGTACAGTCACACAGGACAGAGCCGAGTATGAGCGGCGTAGAGCCGCAAGCCTCCCCCGGTATCGTCAGGTGTACGCTTCCTATGCCGGTGAGCTACCCCACCACAGAGCGCCGACCGAGGCTGGGTCCAGGACGGTCTGGCGGATGAATTTGTCGATGTCTCTCTGAGACCCGGACAGGGTCACTGTCCCCGTTTTCACTGTCGCGGACTCGCTGTGCTTTCTGCCCGAGAGTCTGCAGATGGCCTCCAGCGTTGCCTCCAAGTTGTTGAGCCCGACGGCCTCTGCGTACTTCCGCTTGAGCATCGTGCGGCTCAGAAGGGTAGGGCACATGGAGATGTACATCTCACCCTGCGCCTCCTCGCTGAGCTCAAACATTGTATACTCGTGCATGGCCGTCCGCACGGCTACTTCAATTGTCTCGGGATGCCCGTGGCCGGCGTCACCGACCGGCGTCACGGTGATAGTCCGGAATCGATCGATCGTCTTCAGTTGTTGCTTGCTCATCAGCAAGACGTCCGACAGACCGCTCGCATCCGCGTCTCCTCCCGCCATGTAGATCAGGTCGGGCGTGAACCGGTACCTGGTCAGGGACAAGGTCGGGTCCCCACCGACCAGATCGCGGGGTCTGGCGAACTGCTCCCTGCCGGCTCTCACAGCGACCTTTAAGGGGCGGCCCTGCGCCACCTCCAACAGGACCTCATTGCTCGCGGACCCAAGCTTGACCCCGGTGTTGAAGTAGACCAGGTGCTGTGACCGCTGGCGAAGGGCCGCAAAGGCCACGAAGATCAGCAGGCTTGATGCCACAGCATACATCTCCTGGAGCTTGAAGTTGTTGTATTCTTTGGCCAGCTCCTTGTACACACCGATGCCATTCTCGAAGACCGCCTTCCCCGTCGTAAGATCAGAGAAGACCTCCGTGTCCGGTATCACCGTGATGTGCGGATAGCGCCTCTGGGCCAGGCAGGCCAGGGTCAGCTCGTCCGCCACCAGCATTGTAAAGGTGCCCGAGGCGGCGCGCTTCTCGATCGCGTCGATGCGCAGCAGGAGCGCCTGAGCCTGCGGCCGTCCCACCGACACCGTGAAGTACAGCAGGTTCTGATGCTCGTGAGGCCATCTCGGCGACGCGGTCGCATTTGCCCAGCTGCGGGCCGGCCGCGCTGTGTAGCTCGACATAATCGACGTCAAACTGCCGTACGGCATACGTCCGCGTTAATGTCAAGCTACACAGCGCGGCCGGGCCGCAGCAGGGCCAACGCGACGTCGTGTCCAATCGAAGCTCCCGGACCTCGCGGCAGACAAGGTGATATAGCTGACGTATCACAGCTCTGACAAAGCTGTAAGCCTCCGCAACTGCTACCATCCTGTGTACCTTGTACAATAAACCTCTGTGCAACCCCAGCCCCGTGTGTACGTTTGTAATAATGAGAGAGTGACACAAAGACAGACAAAAAGGCTTGCTGATCTGAATATAATTCTTTATTGTGAGAAAAGACACAGATAGGCAGAAAGGACCATCGCAGGCTAAGAATGAGAGCGGTCACAGGTCGAGATCAGAGGGTTTGAGTACAGATAATTTTACTGCAAACATGAAGATCATAGGCAGACATGAGGACCAAGAACCGGAGGCTTAACTGGGGACTCGGATCGAGTCCGAGTTAAAAGGGGGAGGACGGCATACATTGTTGCTGTTGTTTCTCCAGGTCACAGGCCAGGCCCGTCAAGTACTCAGTGACAGGTTCAGTAGCATATTTGCCGACGACCCGGGATATTCCGCGCAGTCGAGGGCATGGTGGTCGGTCGTCATACGTGAGAGGTGGTTCGGGGTGTACAGTCGGCACGAGGCCATCCTGCTCCTGGTCCGGGAGGCGAAGCCCCGGCCGCCCCGTTGCGTGGCAGTTCTTCCTCTGGTCCTGCTGATGACACCTTCCGGGCAATTCCGCTGAGCTAGCGCCTGCTCCTCTTGCCAGATGGTCTTCGTGAGGGCGAAGGCTGGTATCAGCACCTCCTGCAGCATCCACGCCTTTATGACGGGCCTGACCGCCTGGAATGCCAATATGTGCTTTCTGATGAGCCAGACCTGCCTCACCGCGGGCAGGTGGGAGACCTCCCGAAGCTCGTCGTCGATGGTCATGTCGAACATCTCCTCGACGAAGGGGAAGGGTTTGCTTTCGTCTAGCGATGTCGAGCACCGTTTCTTCGGGGTTATCATCCGCCAACGTTGCGTGTCCAGGATGCCCCGGAGCTCGGGGTAGGTGTCCGTACAACTGACGTGACCTAAGTGGCTCTGATCCGGGTACCACTTGTACCTGAGCTGGAAGCTGGGGATCTCGCCGCCTAGGCTCAAGATATCTTCTCGTAGCAGCTTGGCTGTCTGCAACAGCACTCCGGGGCTCAAGTCGGCCGTCATGACTACTCGCGAGCAGACGAGGATGCATGGGGGTGGGGGGTCAAGTGCCCCAGAACCCTTCTGGCCCTTGTATATATAGCCAGAGACAGGGTTTGTAGGAGGTTCTAGACACCGCTGCCACTCCCTGTGACAAATCTCCGGGCCTCCTGTGTTGTTAAGGCACGTGGCGTCGTCGCTGTCTTCAACAACCCTTGGCGGGTGCTACTGGGGCCGAAGTCGGCCGTCATGACTACTCCGGAGCAGGCGAGGACGGGATTTGGTCGGGTGTATCGAGTATACAAATCCCGGGTTCGTTCACCGTTACCAACACAATCACCGGTACACACCCCAGCCCACATGTGCGGCGGAGACAAATGTGTGTTATGTGGACGTTTGCGCACCAATTGGTGCATTTTTAATGCAATGTTTTTCACATTAGGCCCGGAGCGCACACGAGGTAGCACATCGGTTCATTGGCTCGGGTACATAAGCACACACCCACACAAGAGTATTTCAGTCACATCAGTGTTTATTCAGATGTACATGTCAAAAACACAATACAAACATCCTATTTGGTTTCTGTAGGATCGGTTACCAGGCCCATGAACAGCACTGTCCTCTTATCGCTCTTGTGCTGCGGCCTGGTGATCACCCACACGAAGGGCTGGTCGACCTTGAACACTTTTGGTCTTTCGGGTTTGATTCGGTAACTGAAAGAGGTTGCAAACGTGGTGACGGCTGCCGCTACCGTGCCCTCCTCGTCCACATCCACCGTGCACACCTGCGTCGTGGAACTCTCCCCGTCGGCCACCTGCACCTCCAGTTCTTGCATGGCACGGTTCAGCTGCAGTGTAGATGTGGTTTTCCACTTGGGTAACTCGACGGTGTATTCGGATGCTCTATGCGTGCTGTTAATTATCTTCAGGTAGTCTAGGAAGACTTCTGCGCCCAGCGCCGTGGATTTCAACACTTGACGCATGGTGCGCCGGTCATTTTGCTTGGGTATCAGTATGTGCATGCAGGTCTGATCATCGCCTGTGTAAGGCAAGTGCAAAACCCTTAGATGGTCTAGGTCTTCGTTCACCAGGGTCTGGGTTTCATCGGTTTCCTTACGAACCATGGTGCACACATCTCTATTACCCGCTGTTGTGCCTGTCCGGAAACCCGTAACTTTGGTGAGCGTCGGGTCGAATCTCTCGGCCCAACTGCCCTTGAAGTAGATAGCGTTCGACACTATCAGAGCGGCTGACGGGGCCCACGTTTGTGTAGACAGCACCTCCCGGATCATGCCCCTGGTGTTAGCGGCCGCAAAATCGTTGAAGTAAGCCACCATCTGCCGCACGTCCTCGGAACCGCACACCGGCTTCACAATAACCGCCATACCGTGGGCTTGCATCTCGGCTTGCATCTCGTCAGGCATACGGGTCTTGTCAGAGGCCCAGACCATGTTCGCGAGGGATAGGGAGCTGGAGATTCCGAGGTCGGTCGAGAACCCTTTGCGAGCAAGTTCTTCACCTGTCCAAGTGGGTGGCTCTCGGCCAGCTCGCAGAGCCGCTACAACCTTATTGCGCTGTAACACGATATTGGCAACCTCCGTGATACCCAACGGGCTTAGGCATATGTTTATCAACGAGTCCTCGCTTGCCAGGTGCCGGAGGAATAAAGCTGAGACCGAATCCATTGCTGTTATCCTGCTCTGTATGTGTGTTTGTGTGCACGTCCTTATGAGAGCACACACATATATATGATGTTGGCCGGACACCATAAACTTTAAAGGGTGGGGCAAAACTGACTTTTTCCAGCACGGGCCGTGTATGGGGCCGAGAGAGCGCGCGCGAGGGCTTGACAACATTCCAATGGATACATTTTGCGAGACACAGAACCGTTTACAGCTTGCTATCATCTTATCTATTGTCTTGAAGGGGAAACTTAGGATCGCCTCAGCATCATGGCTACTAGGGAAGGCTTTTTTAAGATGTTTGGCTCTGAAGAGCAAGTCCGGTTCGTCACGCGCACCAAACAAACATTGGATTCCTCTGGCTACTACTGGGGTTGTCTGACTGCAGACACAGCGCACCTCAAACTTCGAGATGTCCCTGTAAGAACTTTCCTGATCCGGGACAGTGCGCACGAGGATGCCCTTTTCGCACTGTCCTACCCATACATTTTTGTCATTGATCAGTTGTCCACAGAACCCGTATTGTTAATGCAGCACAGAATTCTCAGAGGAGACCGAGGTCTCCCGGAAGCATTTTATAAATGTGACCTAAACACCATAGAATTATGTTTTGTCAGATGCATTTTTGTCAGGGGGAGGGGGGACCACGGCTATATTATGGCAGAGCAGAGAGGGTCTCAGTTCAGAAGGAGACGGAGGCATCATCTAGTCCTACTTTAGTTTATCGTTGGTCGCTTGCACACTCTGGTCCTGGCTCACTGTTTTCATTCTTGCTGTGGCACGAGAGCAGGAGCGAGCCCATACCTCCGCGCCATCTTCACCCACGGCTGGACGTCGCAGGACGACATCTACGTAGATGTCCGGCACCGTGTCGGAGGACGCGATGGACACCATCCCGGTGACCGAGGACAACGTGAAGAAGGCGCATGCCGTCCTGTTGGCCGTCGGAGGAGAGTGTAACCCTTCCCACGGTGAAAGAGAGAGGATTCGGGTATACGATCCCAGTGCTGAGCTCTGGTTTGATTTACCAAACAGTGAACTTGGGCTTTGCCAATCTTGCAATGTCGTCGCTTTCCTAAATGACTTTGTCTACTGTGTTGGCGGCATCGCAAACTATGGTGAGCACGCCGGCAACAGCCTCAACAGAGTAATGAAGTTCAACCTCCATACCCGTACTTGGCAGGATGCGGCAGCCATGCATCATCCTCGCTATGGTCACAGCGTGGCAGTACTGAATGGCCGTATCTATGCCATGGGAGGCTACGCACACAACAAAATGAATCAGGACAGTGTCGAACGCTATGATCCTCAGACCGACAAGTGGACTCTGCTCCCACCTATGAACAGGAAGCGATCGTCGGCCAGCGCCACAGTACTGAACGGCAAAGTGTACATCTGCGGTGGTCTAAGTGATCGGGGACTGGTGCGCACAGCTGAGTGCTACAACCCAGACACCGACCGGTGGACGAAGATCCCCCGCATGAGCGTCGAGCGTGCCGACTTGGGCGTCATCGCATACAGACAGCGCGTCTACGCAGTGGGCGGCCACAATTCGGGCGGACGTCTGCGCAGTGCCGAGGCCTACGACCCGCTAACCGACACGTGGAGCGCCGTGCCCGACATGCGGGAACCACGCTGCGAATTCGGCATTGAGGTGGTGGACGACCAGTTGTTCGTATGCGGAGGAGAAGGAGAATACCCCGACAGCTCCAAGGTGGAACGCTACGACGGGAGCACCAATGAGTGGCACGAAGCCTGCGGGATGGGGATCCGAAGCTTTGATATCAGCTGCTGTGTGTGTCCGGAGCTTGCTCTACGAATGGACCCCGTGGTCTAAAGCTTCTCTGTCATAACCTGACCTGTGAAATGTTGTGAAGAATGAAATAAAAACGCATACTCTGATGATTCTTGTAGAACATTGTTTTTATTTTTGTCATTGGTCAGTTGCCCACCGCACCCATATTGTTAATGCAGCACAGAATTGTCAGAATAGACCGATTCTCGCTTAGGAGTCTGACTATCTGTATTTCTTAAACTACAACGTAGGGGTAGGCACACACTAGGCCTGCGCGTGAGTGTGCTTTCACTGACGTTACACAAATTAAAATGTTCTTAGCGATACCGCAGGCGTTTGTGTGAGGAAAACAAAATGTGAAAACATGAATGAAACCAATACAATTTTAAATGAATGTAGTGTGTGTGTGTGTGTGTGTGTGTGTTGCGGTCTATGAACCTAGGCTCGGTCTGCGGGCTTCTGGGGCCTCGGATAGAGCGGAGTAGAGGACTGTGATCCTAGAAATGAGCAAGGGGCCTCTGGGGCCTCATGGCTGTACAGACATGAACTAGATGTGTTTTCAAGCCCTGCTGTGTGTGTCTGTGTGTCTGGATTCGGCCGATGGCTCTGAGAGTGCGATTGGGTAAATGAAGTGAACAGAAAAGAAGGTATGCTTTGATATTTTTATTTTTATTTTTTTATTCTAGATTATAGAGACATAGACAAGCCAGTACACACTAAAGAGTTGTGTGTATATCTCTGGCGGCTCAGACGCGTTGTCGAGCGACATGGACGTTTAGCACGGATCTCAGAGTATGTCAGCCAGTAACGCGAGGCGCACTGATCCGGTGCACTCGTTGGAGAAGTACTGGTTGTGGAGCAGCGCAGATGTGTCGCCCGCGTCTCCGAGCAACAGAGGCCAGCTGCACGCACACATGCGCACACAGGTGCACTGTGACCTCCTGAAAACCTTGTGGTTGGACAGGAACTCAGACAGTTCCTCGTGTGTGGCGATTGGCAATGTGTGGGTGTCTGCCGAGTAGCCAGGATCTGGGTCGTGGTCCGCACCCTCATAGTACGGCATCAGAGCTGTGTGTATATCTCCGGAGGCTCGAACTCGTTGTCGAGCGACAAGGCCGGCTGCGGCAGGAGAAGATAGACAGGGATCTAGCGCTGCAACGTCGGGGATATGGGGAGCCCTGTGCGTATGAGTCGTGGGGCGCAGGCCTGCGCGAGACGGCCGGCTTCCGAGGGCTAGCATACACGGCGCAGAACTCTGCTGAGTATCGATGACAGGCGCTGGTGCGGGAGACGTAGGCTGAGTCGTTGAGATGGCCAATCGTACCCGACGACTCTGTAAACTCTCGCTGCCTTGCAGGCTCCTTGACCTGACCCTCTCAACTCCTAAGGACCCTTATAGCCCTTTCCCCCTAGGCCTGTCTGGGTTTGGTGCAGCTCTTGGATCTGAGAAACGTTTCTGCTGCGTCTTCACAGATAGGAAGCTTTTGGATTATATAAAAGTTACGCTAAAGGATCACCCACTTTATACCTCAAGGGCGAGGCTCATCCCTCCAAGTCTGCCTGAGTAGGCTTGGCATCAGGGGCCATGGCGAAAGGGTCCTATCTATTTAGCCCTTCCAGAGTTACTAACCATGCTCGTGGCGACAATGGGGCACGGACAGTCCATGGGTGTCTGGGACTTTCACGTGGAGGACTGGGAACGCTTTGGCATTATAGCCGGCTCGGGCCTGGTGTGTACTGCGCTGCTTCTGATTGTCATGGCCCTAATGTGGGTCACCCGCAGTGCTTTGGAGCTGCGAGCCCGGCGCTGTCCCGCTCGCCCTATCTACCTCGGACCGCCCATGCAATACACGGCCGTCTACAGGCCGACGACAACGACGATGATTCCGGGAGTGGAGAGTGACGACGAGACTGTCTGGGATGAGAGATCGCCCTCCGTGTCGTGACAACGGCGGCGGAGAAGGAGGAGGATGATGGGACGCCAACCTTGAGGCAGGACCAGAGTGTGCAACTGACCAATGACAAAAATAAAAACAATCTACTACAAGAATTGTCAGAGTGTGTGTTTTTATTTTATTCTTCACATTTCACAGGTTATGACAGAGAGAGGCGTTAGCCCGGGTTGTACATGTACATGGGGTGAAGTGGTACAGCAAGCTCCTGCTGAATAATAATCTGAGGACCTGACACCCTTGACCGAGTCGCGGAAAACCATACAGAATTCCCAAGTTTTCACAGGGGTACTGTATACAAGGGTTTCACACAGTATATCAAAAGAGGGTTTCATAGTCCTTTCTTGTGCTCTCTCCTCTCCTTGTGCCGTACGCCACCTCCGCCTCCCCGGGCCCCGCTGCAGAAGAAGAGGTAGGCAAGGGCGGCGCTGATGCACGTACACCAGGCCATGAGCAGGGCGATGCTGATCCGCAGCATGGCCCCCCCAAACAAGCCCGACAGCCAGCCTCCGAAGATTTGACGGCCGGCCGATATCTCCTCGTAACGTTTGTCGTACTCGGCCAACGTCTTGGTGATGTTCTCGACGTCGCCGCGTATGTCGTGCAGCCGAACGCTGGTGTTGATGGCCTTGAGTATGTTGAGCTCGGGCGACTCGGGCAGGATGTCCTTGAGCAAGTCGGCGAAGGAGACGGGCCCTTTGGAGATGTGGGGCCTGGAGAAGGGCTTGAGTGGCGGTGTCTCGATATCGACCGACGCTGAGCCCTCGAGCCACGTGATCCTGTCGTTCTCGTAGCATATGCCCCTGTGGCAGCGGGTGCACGTGATGTCGCATTTGTCGGGCTCAGTCAGACATTCCGTGTACCTGGTGTGGATCTCGGGCTTGCGGCAGTAGCGGCCGTGGCACTCCGAAGGCTCGTACAAAGCGCCGTTGATGAGCCAGACACGGTAGTTGGGCCAGCAGGGCACGCCGTCATCTCTAATCTTGGGCATAGGTATCACGTCGCGCACCGTCGTCCTGTCGATGGTGCCTGGCACCGAGTGCAAGATAAAAAGCTTCCTGTCCCTGTACAGCGCAGCGCTCACAGTGGGGAACTCGCTCAAGCCCTGGTTGTTTTGGAACGCCGACAGGCCGCTGGGGCAGCTGCCGGAGCGCCGGGACGCAATCTCTCTCAGGCAGTTGGCCACGCCGCGCGCCACGAACCTGACGTGCATGGCCGCCTGTATCATTTCGTGCGTGATGCTCTGCGTCTGGGCATACCAGAGCTGGAAGCTGGCGATAACGGAAAACTTTTCATTGGTGTCCCTCAGGGCCATCTCGGTGTTCTGCTTTAGCGCGTCGCGCAGCATGGCAAAGTTGCGGTTGCTGATCTCATAGTTCTTCTTGAGGTTGGCCTCCTGCTCGTTCATGCGCCCGTCGATGAGTGCAATGTTCCTGTCCAGCTTGTTGCTGATCTCCACCTGCGTGCCCTGCACCGAGAGCAGCGTAGCTTTGGTGTCGTCAAGCTGCGCCTCTAGTCCATTGACCCTTTCAGAGACCTGGATGGCGAGGCCGAGGGCCGCGCCAGACAGGAGAAAGGAGATGAAGCGCTTATGGCGCCGTCGCCGATCGAGGCCGGGCAGCGGGGCCGCGTCAGGCACGATGTACATCTTGGCCTTCTCCTCCTGGGCCGCCAGCTCCTCTAGGCCCTCGCGCATCATATCGCCGGCTCGCCGGGCGTCGTTTAGGATTACATGCGCCGAGTTGCACAGCTTGCCGTAGTTGATGCGGCAGGTACGGCTGCCGCCGCATATGGCGATGAGGCACGGCGTCAAGGCGCTCACGTCGTGATTGACGCAGCTCACGTTGAGGTTGATGTAGTCGATGCCCGGGGTAAAGTTCGACACAAAGTACATGTACTCAGCGGGCTTGACGATGAGCCCGCGCGAAGTGTCGACCACGGGTTTGTCCAGCATGTAGCCGTCGTCGACCATGGCCACGTTGACGCTCTGCGTCGACTTGCCGCTGTTGTACGCCTTGCACACCTTGTTGACCGGCGGCAGGTACTCAACGAGTGTGTCGCTGTCGAGGATGCCGACCATGTAGTGGCTGGGGTCCGAAGTGGGGATCATGGTGTTGACGTTCATGGCCAGCTGGGGCTGCCGGCTCGACTTGATGGCCTTGGCCGCCGGCGGGCCAGGCGTGCACGACGAGATCTTGTACACGTCGGCGATGTAGATCTTCTCGTAGCTGGTGCTGCACAGTTCCTTGTACGGCGTGTCGAAGATGCCCAGCGAGCCGTGCACTGAGATCAGGCCGGGGCAGATGAGGTTGTTGCTGATGCCTACGATGTACTGGGGGTCCATTACCCTCTTGGACCCCCGAGCTCGGGTCCTTGTAGCCGTTCTCTGGCACGTTGACACGGACCTGCTGGAGCGGCTCCACGCCGCCCGTCGCCCGCCGAGCCCGCCGAGCACCCGCCCTACCGGAGACTAGGGAGATGCCCGCCGAGACTTGCTGCCGCTTCCAGTCACCGAGCCTGTGCACGGCGGCTGTGACGCCCGAGAGTGCCGGTGTGTGGGGCCTGGTGGTACGCTCGAAGTCTGCGTTGAGCGTCGAGATGACAAACTGGTTGATGCCTAGCGTCGTGGCCACCAACTCGGGGAGACGCTTGAGCGTATCGAAGGATGTGGAGCTTACGGTCACGTTTACCCAGGCCTTGCGAGCCCACAGGGTTGTGGCCGTACCGGAGCAGCACTTGGTCGCCTGGTCCTCCTCACACGTGTACAGCGGGTTGCTCTCCAGGTCGGCCAGCGGCAGGTCTGCGTCGATGACGTCGGACGCCGCCGCGAGGTTCGCTATCCGCACGCGACCCATCAGGTTGATGGTGAACACGAGCCTGTTTGCCCTGACACCCTTGTCAACCAGGGCGCTCATGTAGGCCAGGGCCCCGTCGTCCTCGGCTCTGCCGCCCGATGGTGCCAGCCAGAGGTTCTGGCAGCGCTCGGGCCGGTTCAAGTCGGCAGAGCCGGCGGGCACCAGGAACAGGTCGAACGCGGGGAGGAGAGCGGTGAAGTTGAGCCGGTCGAGCTGTGTTCGCTCGAGGGGTAGGCCGAGAAACAGCCGTTTCACTTTCCTCCGGCGCAGCTCACCTGCCAGGAGGTTCAGCGTCAGCGTGGGGTTCTTGTCGAGCGGGCACGTCTCCTCGCCCCAGCCGCCGATGTCGATCATGACGCCCGAGGAGAAGGCGGCCACCTGCACCTTGTAGATGACGTCGGCGATCTGGGCCGAGCTCGGGCTTGTGTTCACGCACACATCAACGGGCACCTTGAGTATCAAGGGGGTCAACTCGGCCACCTCGGCCGCCACCCGCATGTCCAGGGAGATGCGGAATTGCCCCTTGACGTACTCGGCGCAATCCACCGGCAGCATGGTGACGTCGCACGAGGCCGCGGCGACTGAGTCTCGAAGCTCCAGCGGTGTCGGCACGTAGTCGTGTGGCCGATTGGCCTCGGCGATGGAGCTGGAGAGTTCGCAGATGGCAGTGGGCGCTGACGTCTGGGGGTCGTTATTGGTGATGCCCCTGCCCGTGCCACCCTGGTCGTCGGCGCCGATGCAGAACCGGGCGCCGCCGGCCGAAAAGCACCGGTCTCCGAGCTGCGCGTAGCACAGGGCCATGTCATCCGAGGGCCCGGCGCCCACGTAACTGAGAACGCAAGCGTACACCGAGTTACGCAGCATGAGCACCTCGTCCGAGTCGAGCCACGCGGCATCCTTGCTGGCGTGCAGAGTTCGCCGCAGCACCTTGTACGCGGAACACTCCGGTCCCGGCTCGCAGTCGGCCATGGGGTCGTCGCCGAAGTAGTACGCGACGTTGCGCTCTTTGGCATAGAGCCTGATAGAGAGGGCGTTGAGCGGAGCGCTGCGAACGAGCCGGTCGGCGCAGCCAAAGCCTGCGGGGATCTCGACGCAGGAGCTCTTGCTCAGGCTCAGGACGTAGGCACCGAGGATGGTGCTGTTGGCCTTGACCGGCTCGCTCAGGCTCTCGCGGGGCCTCCAGCGGGCCAAGATCTTGCCAGAGCAGTAGTGTGTGCAGCGGTCCGTCGCGTCGTCGTACCGGCCCAGGGCGAGCGCGAAGCCTGTCTCGCTGGTGCCCTGGCACCAGCCCGATTGCGCGCTGCTCACAATCACATTGACCCAGACGTAGGGTGCGTAGCCATATGCGTTGTGGACCGCTCTAGTGGCGGAGGCAGAGGCGTGTGCGGCCAGAGAGACGCCTGCCGCTAGGGCAACGCTGATCGTCGCGCTGAGCCAGGCGGCTAGAGGCATGGGGTCGGAGTTGTTCACCGCGTGCGGCTCTAGTGGCTCCTTAGTAAGCACATTAAGATTTGTTTTACATTTTAAAGTCTGCTATATAAATTAAAGCCATTATTATTATTATTATAAGCCGCCGGGTTAGATCGGGCGGTTGTCGGTACCTCCTAGTCGGTCCCGTTCGTTCTGCGCTGACTTTTTGAGTGCCAGGCAGGTGCTCGCCAGGGCGTTGAAGTTCTTGATGGCGCTGTTGTAGGTCTTGACCATGTTCATGTCGGTCGCGAAGACAGTGCGGCCCAGCTCGGTGCGCACGCAGTAGAACCGCTGCCGTGACGTGGCGTCGGCCACGGAGTAGCTTTTGCCCAACAGGTCCATAGACATGTTGTGCATCACGCCCAAAACGTTGCCGTCGTGGCTAGTGTGCAGCAGGTGCGTGTTGATGGCCGCGGTGCTGAAGCACAGGTCGAGCGTGTCGAGGAAGTCCTTAACCTCGTCGGGCTTGAGGGCCTGGAGCGAGTCTAGCGTGTTTTTGTCGAGCCTGCGACACACGCAGCACTCTGCGTCGCACAGCAGCTCCTGGCAGTCTACGGATGCGATTGTCTCGCCGTTGAGCGACAGGTACAGGCCGGGGTATTCCTTCCTCAGGAACCTGCCGCGGGCATCGAGCTCGGCTGCGGCATCGTCCTCGCAGCGTGGGGAGCAAAGCTCGGCGGGCAAGGGGAAGCTGACCGCCTCCGCCACATAGCCCGGGTCGCCCGAAGGGTCGGGCCTGCGAGCATTACTAACGGGTGGCGATCTGTCATCTTGCGACGGCGACCGGCTTCTTTCCCTGCCATGACTCGATCCATGGCGAGATGAACCGTACGTCGGATACGGCAGGAGCGAAGAGGCAGAGTCCCGGGAACGGCCCGGGCGACGATCCATCGGAAGGCGTGTGTGCGTATATCGTAGGCAGCTCGTCTGAGGTGCGTGGGGGCGCGCTGATGGCCTCGCCGGGTGTCAGGTGGGGAAACTGTGTGTTGCGCACGTCGGACAGGAACGTATTGTGCGTCGTCGACAGTAAGTACTGCAACAGGTGCAAGGTCCGGCTGGCTCCGTCCTTCAACACGACGCAGGCACTCTGCTACTTACTTACTTTGCAAAACCTGCCGCTGCACACATCCGAGTCGCTGATGCAGCTGGTTACGGTGTTGGCCGCAGAGAACCTCAACGCGCCAAAGTGGCAGGGCCGCTTTTGCACAATCGAGAACGTGAGCCACATCTCGCAGGAGGCCCTCCGGCTGCTGCTGTCGATCGACGTCGAGTTCCTCTGGGGCGACAACGTGACGGTGGACCTGACCCCCGGAGCCTGATGGCCGAGGTGCGGAGAAAAGTAGGTCCCCTGTTCAGCGAGGATGAAAAATCCATGTACGTCAAGCTCACCAGAGCAGACGAGCGGCGGGCCATCATCGATCGCGCCACCATGACCCTGACCGACTATGTGGATCGGGCCAACCCACGCTTCCCGACCAACGCCGAGCTTCGGTCGGACGAGTCGGTTTTCGTGCCCGTGTTCTGCGCCGAGTGCTACGGCACCACCCAGGAAGACTACGACGGTGCCCTCGACTCGATGGTGTCGAGCGCGGATGCCACCGGCGAGTTCATTGTCGGCGTGTGCGGCGATGACGGCTCGGAGCCGAGCCCGGAGTCACGCGTTGTGTACAAGATCCACAACGACCTAGCCTACTCGGGGACCTGCCACAGCCAGCCGGGCAAGGCTACCTTCATGCACGACATGAGATACGAACTGGGTGCTGTTAAGTGCTACTGGCACGTGCACAGCCGGAGCAGGGACAAGAGCTTCCTCTTCAGCTGCGTGCAGTGCAACCGGGACGAGTACACGGACACGGTGATGAAGTTCATGAAGGATTGCTGCGTCGAGCGCAGCTACAGCCTGGGCACCACGGGCGAGAACTCGATGGGGCCCGTAACAGATGAGTGCAGCTTTGTCACGGTGCCCAAGAGGCCCGCCTGCTTTTGCGAGGTGTGCACCAGTGAGTCGCTCGGCGACACTATGAGGTCCCGGGGCTTCTCGACGGTCAAGGACAAGGCCCTCGACGCGGGTCTCTCAGTCTCGTCTGAATCCTCGACCTCGCCAGCGTCCTCGGCCCCGGAGCGCAGCGAGCCGACGATCGCGGCGCTGACCAACGTAGTGTCCGGGCTCAAAGCACAAATACATGTACTAACGCAGCGCCTTGATGATCCGGGTCATCCCGAGAGTCTCTACAACAGGTACGGCGCACAGGAATACTACAGGCGCACGGGGAACAGGCCAAAGCTCTGCGCAGGAGTACTACCGATATCAGCCCCCTCAGCCGCAGTGACCGAGGGACTACACATGGATGGCGCCGGCGGGAATGAAGTGGTCCCCGTTCTAAAATGGCTGATTGAAAAGCTGCAGCAGCAAAGTTCTCAGATCAGTCCGCAGCAACAGCAACAGCAACAAGGTGGTACGCTCCCCCCTCTGCCGTGGCAGCCGCTGGGCCAGACCCAGCTGGCCCAGCCACCCCAGCTATCCCAACAGCAGCTGCCCTTCTTGTCTCAGGCTACGTTACAGGCTGTGAGCCAGCAGCAGCCATACCAGCAGCCGTACTATCCGCCGGCGTACCCATCGCTCCACCAGGATCAGGCCCCAGTCCGGACGCTTGCCCTGGAGCGCAAAGAGCACTCTCAGGTGGCCTTCGACATCAGCTCGCTCACGCCGGAGCAGAGGGAGCAGGTCACCATCGATTACTTCAAGAGACAGAAGCGGGAGGAGGAGGATGCCAAAGATAAGACTAGGCTGCTTCAGGCGGTCAAACGGGTCCTGGATTCAGACACCGTCAACTCTGCTGACGACGCCTTGGCCAACATAGCCAACGGCGTGCCCTTCAAGAGACAGAAAAGGGCCTGCGTCGGCGGCGACTCCGAAGACAAGCGGGGGAGACAGAGCACCTGGGCCTCCTCCTCCTCCTCCTCCTCCCCCTGCTCAGGTGCCGAGGTGGCATCAGGAGCCGCCGAGGAACACCGTGACCCCGATCCGCCCGCAGCGCAGACCGTTCCGAAGGCCGTGTTCCAGGCTCCTGCAGCACAGAGCGTTCTGAAGGCCGGCGTCCAGGCTCCCGCCGCGCAGACCACTCAGCCAGCAGTGAACCCGACACAGAGATACATCGATGCGGTAACCTACAAGATGACCTGAGCGGAGTTTTGGATAGTGTTGTATCTCGTGCTATGTCCTGTGCCTTGTCTTGGTGGTATGGTTAGATTGTAAACTAAAATAATAATAAAGAATAACAATAACACGAGTTGCCTCCTGACTACCTGATTGCCTGCGTCTGTGTGTGTGTGACAGAGAGACCGATGAGTCTGAGTGCATGCGAACAAGCTTCACAATATTGACAGTGGTTACGTGGCCTCGGTGCCCAGAGCCCTAGCATGCAACGCTTCAGAAAGAGAAAGAAGGTTGACGTGACCGACATGAGCGGAGACCTCAAACGGGTCGTGGACCAGTTGAAGGCCAACGTGCTCGAGCTCACGACCCAGCTGGGGGCTGAGCGTCGCCGGGGCGATGCTTTGGCGAAGGAGTGTGAGTTGTCTAGGGAGTCTAGGTCCGAGACGGCTCCGACGGCTGCTGCCAGCACCGAGCAGGGGGTCGAGCTCGATATGTGCAAAGCTGAGCTAGAGAGCGTTAGGGCCGAGCTGGAGCGCGTCACAACCGAGCGCGAGAGCCAGAGGATCACACTGTCGCAGCACAGACTGAACTCTCAGCCGACAAAGCCTGCCTCGGACAGCCCTGAGCACGCCAGAATGCACGACTGGACTGGGCGCATGTACCTGAAGGTGACCCTGCCGAGCGACTACAGCTTCAAGCCAGGCCAAAAAGTGACACCTCTCGGCGTGATGCAGAAGCTCTTCGACATACGGCATGCGGGCAACAAGGTAGGCATCACGTTCGGCCTGCTGTTGGAGATGCTGAACGTGCGCTTGGCCGTCAGCTACAAAGATTGGTACAATGCCCACTTTGGCTTCCTGGCCAGAGAAGATCATCACTTAGTGGCGGCGCACATCGACAGCGACGCGTTCGCCTGGCTCCTGTTCGAGTACGGCGTCCAGGCGATCACCATCGACGTCCTGACGGGCCTCATAAGCACGGCGCCCGTGAAGAGCGGCACCACCAACATGATTGCCGGCCTACACGGACGGGTCTACGCGGTGGCACTGGCGCTGTTCCACGAAGCCGTGAACAAGTCTAGCGAGCGGTTCAAGCCGCACCGCGAGCATGCTTTGAGCGTCCGCAAGAGGGAGGGACCGGTCTACGTACCACTCGACGTACTGTACGAGGAGCCCGAGCCAAACTGCAAGAGCCGGTTGCTGGTCACCGTGCTCGACAATCTGATGGGCCGATGTGCGCTGGCCCCGGCTACGGGCGCATCGAAGGCGGGACCGGTCAGGACAGACGATCCACTCGGCATAGACTCTTCGCTGGACCTGTTCATGAACTCGCGCGGGCTCTTCGGCGAGGCGGGCAAGAAGAGGCTAGGGCTGTTTGGGTCCCAGCAGCCCGTAGGCGGGCCCTATCGCCCCCTCGACGCCTCGGCGGCCGAGGACTCTAATAAAAACCGGGCGCCTTTTGGAAAATTTAGTTATTTCGGGTGAAGTATGGAGGCTATCGCGAAGACCTTTCGGGCCTCGTCGCCAGCGTCCCATCGGCGCAAGAAGGCCCGTTGCGAGCCCCGGGACTTGTCGCCCTCTCTCTCCTTCAGCTCGATGCGCCAGTCCGACTCCTCGCCTCGTCCACCGACACCGTCGACCTCTCCGTCCGAGAAGGCCTGTCTCGAGCCCGAGGATGGGAAGACGCGTGCCCTGCTAGCCCTGTCGCGCTACTGCCAGGAGCAGTGGGTGGCGTCGACGATCGACCTACACCTCCGCAGGGGCAACAAGCTGACTATGACCCTGCTGAGCGGCGACGCGGGTTGCGGCAAGAGCTACGCCATCTCGATGCTGCGGGAGCGGCTGACAGCGATGGGGGTTAGCTGCCAGGTGTGCGCCATGACCAACAAGGCTGCCACGACGCTGATGGTGTCGACTGGCTGCAAGTCAGTGATGACCTTCCACAGGATGATGGGCTACAAGAAGGGACTGCTCGCAGATGGCCTGTCGACAGAGGACTTTGTCAAGGCCTACCAGGTCATGTACCGGCCGCTCGTCGACCGGTTCCAGCGGCTGTGCGAGCGGGACCTGGAGTCGGACGGCTCGCGCCGCCAGAGGCACCCGACGTGCTCGCGTCTGACGCCGGAGTCGTGCGCTGTGTGCTGCAGGGAGTTCGAGAAGCTCAGGGCGAAGCTACCGATCCTAGCGAGCTCCATGAGTGACGCGCCGCCCTTCCTCGGTGTCAATGTGCTGGTGGTGGACGAGTATGGTATGTTGGCCGAAAGCGAAGTGGACAAGATGCTGAAGTGCCTTGCCCTGTTCTACGGGCCCGAGCGAGGCCCCCTGATAGTGCTCGCGGGCAGCGTGTCGCAGCTTCCGCCCGTGGGCAATGTCAGCCGCATCTGGGACCGCGGCCTGTTAGAAAGCAAGTTGGCCGCGACGACGCCACTGTTTGTAAACCGCAGGCAGTTCCGTGACCCAGGATACTCGGAGGCCATTACGTACCTGCAGTTCAACACGGTCACGGCAGAGTCGAAGCGCATCTTCGAGAGCCTCTGCGACGTGACCTCAGAGCAACTCATGGCCCCGGCCTACTGCCCCGACAGCTTGCGCATCTTCCACCAGAACAGGCAGCAGGCTGAGTACTCCACGGCGTTCATGAAAGACACCGAGGCTCGGCTGGGTACCACCGCAGTCGCACCCAAGCACCTGAGCCTGAGTAGACGCGGCTCCAAAAGCACGTGGTACGAGGCCCTTAAGAACGCGACAAAGTCCACCCCGAAGCTGTTCGCTCTGCCGCCCTACAACAACGAGTTCAAGCCCAAGCCAGAGGACTACCTGAGGGTGCGAAAGCTGTGGAGCGGCTGCCGCGTCGGGCTGCTGTGGTATGCGGGCGGCCGGGGCATCACGGTCAAGGATCCCGAACCCTACAGTGTGCCAGGCAGAGGTGGAGACGACCGCGCTGCGTCTGTCAGGGACACGGAGGGTACGGTGGTTGGCATCAGGCTCAACAATAGGAAAAACTACTACGAGTTCACGGTACGGGGGCTGCAGAGCGGCACCAAGTACCTGGTGTCACCCGTGGAGTTGGAGTACCTGGGCTGGTCCGTGTGCACCCACCCGCTGTCGTGTCTGGTGGCGATGAACACCTACGAGGTTCAGGGCTGCACAGTCAGAGGCGACGTGCTCTACCACCCTCCGATGAACTTCGACTACTCATTGATCAAGCCGTCTGTGTATGTGGTGCTGTCGCGCGTCGCAACCCGGGAGAACATCAGGATGACCAACTGCAAATTCGTCTCCTGCAACCTGTACCCCAAGGAACTGGTGGAGTACAGAAAGAGGGTCGAGATGGCCTACGTCTCCCGAGCCCACGTCGCCCGAGCCCACTTAGGAGGCCGACGAGGCCAAACGGGCATTGTGAGCTGAGGAGGCGGCGGCATCGGCGTCCTCGCTCTCCTTATTCTTCTTCAACTAGCGAGGAGCTGGGCTCTCAGTTCCGAGATGGAAATGGGGGAGACGAAGTGGCATGAGCTCAGGCTGGACCAACTGCTGTGCCTACCGTCGTCTGTATCCCTCGGCGAGCCGTCGCCACACTCGCTCGACGCGGGGCCGCCGTCGGCAAAACAGCAACAAGGACTGATCGATTACGTGCTGACGACGTGGTGCCCCTGGTTCTCCCGCGAGTTTGGACCACTGGCGGACAGGGATACTCACATGCTGACGTACCAGATGATGACGATGCATACTCGGTGCGAATCCCCGGTCCGCTGGGAATCGGTGATGGCTGCAACAGCATTGCTTGTGACACCCAACCAGCCCCTGGGACCGCGTCGTCAGGACAGCGAGCTGGGGCGCCGGTTCCTGTTCTCTACTAACTGGGACCTCGACGCGAGGCCGTCGACCAGCCTCAGAAATGAGCGGAACCAGAACTCTGAAGCCTGTGAGGCTGTACGTCAGCCGTGTTTCCTCCGTGTCTGACGCCCAGTACACGTACGGCTGCTACAAACTGGCACCCAACCGCGTGGGCCTCCCCGGGGGGCTGTTCCACTTCACCTCGGGCCAGGAGAGCTACCTGCCCACGCTTCACGGCCAGACAGCCGACGAGCTCAAGCACTACAAGGAAGTGGCGGTGAGCGTAGACAGGAGCTCCCTCTACAGCAGACCCGTGCTCACCATGCCGCACTATCAGCCGGTGGAGCTCATCAACACGGGCCACGAGCCGCTAAGGCAGAGCGACCACTTCACCGTGCAGTTGCCCAACGCAGAGGACGTAAAGGCTCAGCAGCTCTACGTCACGAAAGGAGACTTTGCGCGCGTGTACAGCGACTCGATTAACGAAGGAGTGTGGGGAGGTCTGCTCGCCACCAGGAAGGTGGCGGGCGAGGGAGACCCGGTGGAGGAGGTGATACGGGAGCTTGAGTGTAACCCGGAGTTCGATACGATGAGCCTGCTCTCGCCATACCTGCCGGAGGGTCTGTACTCGCTGCTGGATCTTGTCGCCACAGGCGGCCGCTACGGGGACATAAGCGCACAAACTAGGAATGACGCCGCTAATGTAGCCAACGTACACACTGTCAACAACGGCCAAATGCTGACGGTGTTGCTCAATGATCAAGCCGTGAAGCGCTTTGTAAACTCAGTGCTGAGGTGTGCTGTGAAATTCCTAGAGGGCGTGCAGGGCTTCGCTCGAGGGCAGGTGCTGCGCAGCGCCAGCCGCTACAACGACAGCTGGATTAACACCGGAGAGCGGTTTTCGGCCATCATACTGTGCTCTAGGTGGCTCTCGTGATCGGGGCAATCGCGGTGCGGCCGCGTCTACCTGCCTGTGTTTTGTGCTTTGTCTAGATCCTACCATATCCGTTGTATCGTATATGTGTGTCTAAGCTGTGGGGTAATCGTAATAAAAATCTGAACAAAATTGCACAAACCGAGTGTTTCTTTTCTTGTGTGTTTCCTTTTATTATCAGCATGATTACGTGACACATACAACTGCAGACAGTTACACTATACAGTAGTCCCACGTCCGTAGGGGGGTATCCGGTACTTCTTTTTTTGGTTGGGCCTGAATGTGGAGGGGCTCTGGAGGTTTATGTCGCGTTTGAAGAAAGTGTCCTGCGGGACCGGCTTAGGCAAGTTTCCCTGGATTCTGTGGGGTAGCTGCGTGACTGAGGGTGAAGTTCTCACGCCGCCGCCGACAGCTCCGGACACCGAAGCTGTTGAAGCTCTCGCAGTAGTCAAGGTCCCGGAACCTCCAGACTCCAAAGGGGTTGTCGAGCCTGCGGCAGGCTCGGAGGCACTCTGAGAATCTGAGTATCCTTGTCCCTGGCCGAGCGCGTGCCACCAGTCCACCGGGGCGCTCTCCAATGCGGTCAGCCACGTCTCCGGGAGATGCCGTCTCTCGGACCACCCGTACTTTTCGCCTTGCATGTTAGCTGGAGAGCGCGACGCTGGTGTGAGAGTATAGCCTGGCAAACCAGATGACCGTGTTGACGAGCACGAGGAGTGTGACGACGACCGATATGCACAGATCCAGCAGTCTGTCCAGGTCCATGGGAGGTGGGGCGGGTGGGTTAGCTCCCGCTGAGGTACACAGAGCAGATCCTCATCATAGTCCAGTAAATAACATAAGCCGGGGCGCCCAACAGCAAAGGGGCGGTCTCCGACATGGGCGCTGCTAGGGAGTGAGCCGTGTTGAGCAGCAGCACGGCAAAGACGAAGGTTTGCCAGAAGACCGAGTCGGAGCCAGGTGCGCGGTACGTCCCTAAGACGTCCGTCCTGTCCGAGGCTGAAATGGCCGTCACTGCGGAAAGCCTCGCGCAGAGCTCCCTCTTCCTCTTGCGCTCCTCGCCGAGTGCCACCAGGTCGTCGGTGTTGTCCGTAGTCAGCAGGGCAGCGTAGCGCAGCCCCGATATCTCATTGCACAGGCTGTCGAGATTGGCGCAAGCAAATTCCAGCAGTGACTTGACACTGGCGGCAAGAAATAAGATCCTATAGCCGGTCAGCCAGTGCGATCCGCTCGACACCAGTGAGTAGAGAAGGCACAGGGAGACCGTCAGGATCAGGTACGCCTGGGAACCGCAGGGCAGCGACGTCATGTAGGGCGGTAAGTTACGGCGGTCCAGGCGCACCGCTAGCGATCATCCGCAGCAGGCCGATGACGTTAATCCAGGTGAACACGAACACGGTCCAGCACAGGAGAGCGTCGGTCTGTCGCTCTCGCTCCGAGTGCAGCGCCGTCAATACGTAACTTGCCGCGAGGCTCACGACCAGCGAGGTTCTGTGCGTCCGCGGCACACAGGCCAGGGGCGACGCGGGTGCAGCGCCGTCACAGACCTCGGCTGCGGTTGCCGACGCAGTGATGCCGATCAGCATGGCTAGGCACACGGACATGGACCAGCACGCCTCGAGGGCTCCGCGGTCCGGGCCAGTCATCAGCCTGGTGGTGTGCGCTAGCACGGTGAAGATGACTATGCCTGTTGACAGCGTGTCGCAGATGTGGGCCGATGCAGTCTTGACGGTCCTCAGCCACAGGCAGGTCTTGTTGATCCAGCACACCTCGGGCGGCAAGTATAGCGGGTGGATGTCGAGCGTCGCTGCCCTGTTGCCCGAGACGGCGATCGAGAGCAGCTCCTGGTCGTTCAGCCTTCGCCGTAGCAGACCCAGGTCACGCATCATTGTCTGTGTCTTGGTTTCGTCAGTTTAGTCGGTTAATCTCAACGTCGGTCAGTTTCACTTGGACAACTCCCGGGCAGAGTCGGCTGTGTCGCCGGCCAGCCTCGAGTAGGCTTTGCTCGACGTCCAGGTGGCGAGTATGTCCGCCAGGGAGCCGTGGACATCGGGCCTGTGAACGTGCCAGTCGGCCGAGGCCCTGACCGCGAACCGCCCCGCGGTCTCGGTGCCCACATGTAAGTAGTGGACGCAAACGTAGTCGTTGAGCCGCTCGCACAGCTCGTGCTCCGTGGTGGCGTAGACCAGTTCGAGCTTCACCCCTGAAGCCTCACCCAGCGCTTCTTTGAGAGTCCGACTGCTCGACCAGGCGCTTGCGACGAGGTACACGCGGAATGTGTTTATAGTGGGCTTGTTCGGGAGCCTCGGGTTAGTCACCGTGCCGGTGTTGCAGGTGCCCGAGCTGCCCACCGAGGCCACGGAGCCGACGATGCGCACGGCGGTATTGACCAGCTCGGGCCTGTCGATCAAGGCGTGGACGACGTTCCACAGGTCCTCCGGCTGGGGCGGCACGTGCTTGGTCAGCCGGTTGACGACGGTAGCGCGCAGGTTCAACCTGGTCTGGATGGTCATGGGCCTATGGCGGTCGTTGTTCCTCGTCAGCTCGGTCTCCACCAGCGCGTGGTACCGTCCGACACTGCTGTTCCACTCGTTCACGAGGTCCTCCAGGGGGATGGTCGTCACTATGTTGTTCTTGGAGCCAATGATGCTGTCGATCACTTTCAGGGCCTCTACCGAGGTTCCCTCGGCTACGTACTGGTTGTAGGTTGAGACGATGCGGGTGAACTTTTCATGGCCGCTCTGGATCTTGGCAAACTCTGCGCACACGTCGCCGATGGCCAGCGGCCTTCGCGAGTCGACCGGTAGCAGGGCCGAGGTGGCGGCTTTGAACGATCCGCACGGCAGGCTCGGCGAGGTCTGGTGGCCGTGGTAGAGATTTAGCTTCTTCTCCGTCACGTCGTCTTGTATCAACGGCGGACTGGTGACTGCTCCGACGTATGCCGTTAGGGCCGGCATTTTCACCCTGGCAGCTAGTGAGTTCCCGTTCATCATCTTTTTGCACTTAGCAGAGTTGCTTTGAGCGCGATGGAACGGAGTCGCCGTTAGTGGGTCTAATGCGGAGACATCAGGCTAATTAAGTAATTATTTAGCCACGCTTGCGCATATAATGTGGAACACCAATAAGAAATAAAGACAGGTTATTTTTCTGTTTTTATTTGGCAAAAAGAGAAAAAAACACATCTCAGACCCACCGCTTCATTCCCAATGCAGTCGATTTTTATTTTGTATTTGTGCGGCCGTCACTTGCTGTCATCGCCGCTGATGTAGGCTGCGTAGTCCTCTAGTCTCATGTCAGGGCCCTGGTCGAACTGCATGCGTGTGCGCCGCAGTGTCACATCGCTGCCCACCTGTAGAGCCAGCCCGAGTGCGGCAGCATCGGGAGCCTCGTCCTTCTCGCCCTCCTGCTGGAGACGCTTGGACTCCTCCAGGATGAGGGCGCGGCGTATAGAGTTCAGTGACTCGCCGTAGATCAGCTTCACAGACATCTTTCCGTGCAGCGCTACAACCTTCGCTGGGCTCTCGAACATGAGCTTGACGTAGGGCTCTGCGGCGGGGAGCACGCAAAGGTTTTCAGCGTACTCCCCCACGCTTCGGTAGAGGTCGGCGACATACTTCAGCACGTAGCGCGGCACGGTCCAACGGTCGTGCTCGATCCTGACCTCCAGCGCAAGCGGGATCAGGCAGTCCGTGAAGGCCATAGCAATCAGCTCCGCCAGGGACTGCAGTGCTAGGTCGTTTCTTTGGCGCAGCGCCCCTTTCTTAGGAGTGCAGAGCCCCTGACTGTTGACTTCATATGTCCCTCTGTGTTCGCAGTGTCTGGCCGACAGTGCACACTCGTCGAGTATGTAAGACCTAGATTCTCGGCAGTACGCACACTCGAACTGGACTCTGTGACACTGCAGCCGCTCCACCACGGGCAGGACGCCACGAGCGTCCGCCTCAATGTACTTGGCATGGGACGTGATGAAGCCGAGAGCGTTGATAATGCTCATGTTGTTCTCCTCCTCATCCTGCGTGTAGCGGCGAGTGAACGGGTACGTGTTGGTCCCGGCGGCGTGTCGGGAGCTTGCGCGTCTCCATACCGTGCACCCACTCGCCGGGGTGCACGGAGGGCTCACTGGTGAGCACCCTTCGCGCCTTCGAGTCCATGAGGGTGAACTGGACGGGGACCTCCCTGTGGTCGCCCTCAGCGTAGGCTGTGAGCTCGAGTCTGTCGACCACGAACAGGGGAGTCGTACCGTTAATTCCCACCAGATGGGCCAGCCGAACGTTCACAAACATAGGCGTGTTGGGTTCACACTTGGTGGTGTTGTGGGTGATAAGCACCTCATTGATGCAGAAATTCATGATGTCGCGAGGTATGTCTCCCGTAGTCCAGTCCGCTCTACATGAATAGCCCAGAGTGGACCCGGACAGGCTTGCACCCAAGTCTCGCTTCTCGATTCAGAGACTTTACCTACTTACACCGAGGACAGCCCGGGCTGCCTACATCGGCATTACGTTCATACAAAGTAAGACGATTAAGACTAAGGAGGCGAAGCGACCTAGATGTAGACGCCGGGTTTCTGAGCTGCCTAGGCTAACATTTTGCTGTCTGTTTCAAACCCCCAGGGAGCTACGATTCCAGACCATGATACCGATGAACGGCACAGCGCTCTACGACCTCTTCGCTGAGATGAATTACGAAGACGCGGTCCGGTGCGGCATATTGACAGGCGCCGTCCTCACTGTGGCCCTCATCAGCTGTGTGATTACGGCTTGCTTCTTCAGAGCCAAACAATCCTGAACTTTGTTCTCATGGAGAATCTGTCTGTGCCATATATATATATAATAATAAGAGAATAATCTGTTTGTGCCATATGTATTAAGAATAAACAAACACTGAGACAATGAGATTCGGGTAAAGTGTTCTTTTATTTTCATTTCGGTGGTTAGGCTGGTTCACAGTGGGTCCCAAACACGGAGAGAGTAACAGTTTCCTTCTCATCACCATTCAGATAGGGCACAGGAGGTCTGCGTTGAGAGGGAAAGAAAATCTCCTTCACATTCACCACTGATGTCTCTCTGATTCTCTCGCTCTCACACACAGACTCACATTCACCACTGATGTCTCTCTGATTCTCTCGCTCTCACACACAGACTCACATTCACCACTGATGTCTCTTTGATTCTCCTATCCCTTCGTCCCGCATCCCATCCTCCCATTATTGGCGCACCGTGTCAAGGCCTGTTTTTTCGATGCTGGGGCCTACAGGTTCCACGCTTTTGACGATCCGGGTCTCGTTGCAATCACAGTCGCCCACCGGGAGGGAGCGTATGGTTAGCAGCTGAGCGTTGTCATACTCGCCGAGGCCGTAGCCGCTCGGGGTCCTGAAGTCAAAGCGACGATCTAGGCGGCCGCAGCTCTGGCTCTTGGCACGGTTGTCTTGGCCCAGGGTCTGTGAGACAGACGCTAGCCTGCGGGCCTGGTGGAATCTGCGGACTCCGATATCTGCGCCAGAGGCCTCACGTGTGCCCAGGTTTTCGAGGACCCACGCCTCTTGCTGTTTGCACTCACCCACTGGGCAGGAGCAGACCTCGAAAGGCTGAGCGTTGTCATACTGGCCGAAGCAGTAAGGCTGAGTGTCGGAGCTGCAGTGTTCGTCCTCTTCATCGCTGGAGCACCTCTTTCTCTTGGCTACTTTTGCGGTCATCTGTCGTTGTAAGCGTTCGGTGTCTGGGGGTGGACGGTGATTAGTAGTCATGCCAGCACTCGTCCCAGTACCCGTCTGGGTCAACATGTAGATTGTGTAGCATGCCAAGCATGTTGCTCTGTTGCTGATCCTCTCCGTAAGACCGATTGCTCCTGACAGCGGAAGCGTAGCCCTCCCTGCCGCCGGTGAAAACGGCCTCGGTAGATGTGACCCATGGGTCTTGATATGTAGAGTCGTTCTCGGGCATCTGGGTCGAAGCTGTCTGCCTCCCTGGAAAGCCGGTCTCCTCCGGAGCATTTAACTTATCGAAGTTTAAGGTGTTGGAGAGGGAGAAGGCGCATTCGCACAGCGCCAAAATCCTGCGATGCAGCTCGGCGTGCCGGGCAACAAACTTGTCCCCGTGGAGCTTGCACTGTTCCGCAGGCATGCGGATGAACTGGGTGAAGCTGAATCCCTCGAAGGATCTGGCTAGATAGGTTAGGCCCATGAACTTCAGACACTTGAGAACGAGCGTGTTGCACTCGTCCGTCACCTCTCGCTCACGCTGTGGATGTGGCTCAGGATAAAGAGCCATGGTTTCTGGTATGCAGAGGCTTCCGACATGCAAGTTAATAATCTTCCGGACTCAGGCGTCAGCCACTAACAGCGCCAGCGTTGTGAGCATTCTCGCCAAACAGCTGTTCCGCAGTCGCTGCGCGTACCCCAGTTCGTGGGAATCCTCCTCGACTAGCCACTCTGCCTCCAGGAGCCTCACCTTGGTGATGAGGTGGCTGTCGAGCCTCGTCTGGACGTAGTGGAAGTAGGCCCGGTACAGGGGCTTCAGCGCTGCTCGCAGCGCTGTGCCGTCGTATATGCCCGTACAGTTGATGGACGTCTCCGGCGGCAGCGCAATGTTTGTCTGATCGAGCTGTGCATCCCGGGGCTCCGGAGGAGCCCGGAGTGGGTGTTTAGCATACAGGTTGTGGAACGGCTCACTGCCACCGCCAGCGTGCTGAACGGCATGCGCGCACAGTCTCGCAAGGTTGGCTTCGGCCCTACTGCGGTGCAGGAACATGGCCGTGTAGCTGTCCCGGGTGCCGCGGACGATCTGCTTCGCCACCGTGGCGCGTCGCAGCCTCCTGAAAGCAACGTCCTGGTCGAAGGAGGACACGCGGACGAGGGTTCCGTCACTCCGCAGCCAGAAGGAATTGACGGCGGCGCCAGCCAGGTCGCTGTGAAGTTCACACGTGTCGACGTGCGTGTCGCCCATCAGCTTCCTACTTAGCTCCGCAGACTCTGCGCCAGGACACAGGGGGCCGGTGAAGGCCCAGCAGTACCTGAAGTAAATCTTGGCCGGCAGGGTCACCGCTTCGATGTCCGCTTCCGTCAGGCTGTCAGCAGATGAGGCTGGTGCGGCAAACCCGCCCGATAGTATGTCTCTGTGGGAGCACAGGATGGCGGCGACATCGACGCCACAAGTCTCGTCGTCGTCGTCCTCGCTCAACGGCAGGTGGTGCCCGCCGCTGCAGAACCCAGACGCCATGAGCTCGGACCTGTGCGAGATGAGGTGGCTGCTGACAGCGTCGGTGCCTGACATCCTCGGCGGTGACAGAACGGTGCCACCCTGCGTGGCGACTGACTGCATCAGGATCAGGGTGAACAAGTCGCTCAACGACAAGCGTGACAGACTGCGCGCCCGGCAGCAGCTACTCGAATACAACCGGATCAAGACGGACCGCAAGGTCCTGGCTCTGATGATACGCCAGTTTGGGAAGGGGGAGGCCAAGAAGCGCGTAGACGAGCTGAAGCTGTGCGGCGCAAACCGCGACGACAGGTCGAGCTCGGTGATGGTCCGCTTCGGGCGCGCGATAGACCGGGTCTTTGAATATTTCAGAGGCAAGCACATGCGCATGGAGCCCTTTCAGCTCGAGTTGTTGCGTGGTGTGATGCTGGGCATCACCAAGAAACAGTTCGGAGACTCGCTGTTCAAGTACAAGCACGCGCTGCTGGTCAAGATGCACCTGCACCCATTGGGGTCCGAGCGCTACGACTATACCCGGCCCGGCGTTACTCACGGCCGCGTTGTCGAAACTCTGTTTGCCCGCTACGCCAATCCGTACACGCTGTGCAAGGCCCCGCGGCAGGTCGGCAAGAGCCTGGTGATGACGCTCATATTCGCAGCCGTGCTGCTGCACCTGGAGATCAACGTCATGGTCCAGGCACAGAACAGAGCCATGTGCACCACGCTGAGGATGGGCATCGAGGGGATGATGGCCGAGATGCAGGCGCTCCCCTCCTTCACGGAGGTCGAGAGGCTACTGGGGGGGCCGTGTGGCAACCCGGAAAACAGGATCTACAAGTTTGACGCCGGATACAGGGAGCCGTCCTATGCGCACTTTCTCTCCTCGGGCAACGACGTGAGTATGGACCGTCGCCTCCGCTTTGCATGCCTCTGCGTCGCTTCGCATGCCTCTTCGCATGCCTCTTTGCATGCCTCTTTGCATGCCTCTCCGCATGCCTCTTTGTCCTGTGCCCCGCCCTGCTTTGTCACACCTTTACCAGAATGCACATAAGGCTCCCTGTATGGGCCAGGATTCCTCACAATGCTCAGGCGAGGACAGATTTTGACACCGCTTCTGAGCTCCAGCTGACAGGTCCTGAATGAAGAGATTCCAGACCAGGGAGGAGGGCGAGCCCATCGTCCACCTGACCAGAGCATGGGATGGTGTCTCCTGGGATGTGTGGAACACAGCGGCCCACCTGCTGGAAGTGCGCCAGGGCCAGGTCCTCAGGGGCAAGGTCCTCAGGGCTGACATGAGCGGCCTGATCCCTGTCAGGGTAGTCGCTGTGGCAGACTTCTCGATCTTGGGTGAGCAGACTGTCCTTTGCTCCGCTGGGGACCACATTGTTCTCGATGGCTACCCGCAAGCTGCCTCCACCGACGAGCTGACGGCGCTGGTGTCTGCCCAGGGCATAGCCGCGGTAGCGTACCTCGGACGGGGTTTCGCGGACCCAGAGGACCCAGGGCTGTCGCTGGGACAGCGGGCGCACGAGCTGTACGTCGCCGCCGTAACCGAAATGATGGCTACACAACGAGGTGCGGCCAGAGCGTGGCCGAACACCCAGTCACCTTACTATTCTATCGCTCATATGATGGCTGCGCCCTGCAGTCAGTCAGCTTCCAACACCTCATTTCTACCCATCAACTTCTACCTGACCAGCCCAGCTGCAGAAGAAGCAGCAATGATCTCCAAACTTTGTGGTGAGAACTTCCAGTTTCCAACCTACCAAGCCCTCCCTCTTGCCGCCGGACATCAAAGCTTCATGGACTTCCTAAACCCGCTACTTTGGGACACAGCCATGGGTGGGTTTCTCTCTCCAGGACCTCTCAGTTATGTGGAGAGTGATTTTGATGGCCGGGACACCACAGTGCCAGTGCTTCACACCTCACTTCTACCCAACAGTCTGGAGTGTACAGGAGAAGCAGCAAGGTTCTCCAAAGTTTTTCAAGACCTCCCTCTTCCCGCTGGAGACGAAGACCTGATGGACCTCCTCAACACAGCATTTCCAGAAAGTGTCATGGACGCCCTCATGAACGCGGTTTGCTCACTTTCAGACATTGTCATGGAGGCCAGCATGGAGGAGTTTCTCAGTTATATGGACAGTGGTTCTTCTGATGGCCAGGACACCACCACAGTGCCAGCGCTTCAAGAGGCTCAAGGGGGGTCATCGAGGGTGGGAAAGGAACCTGAGAGCCAAGGCCAGACAGTGGAGGCTTCCCTGGAGAGTCCCTGTGTCACAACCACCCAGCCATGGGCCGGTCCTGTAGGGACGGGAGCTGTCCGAGGTGCTGAACACAGCGGTGCCTCAGATCCTGGAGTCCCATCCGTTGCTATCGAAGGTACTCACCAGGATTCCCCAGCCACCCATCGTTTCTCTAGAAGATGTGCTGGCTTGCTGCCGGAAACAATAGGCTGGGAAACCATAAGACATTTTTGAAATGTAATAAAGATTTATTTAAAAAAGTAAATCGGACATTTTTGAAATGTAATAAAGATTTGATTAAAAAGTAAACAATACGGTGGCTCGTGTGAAGTGTGTGTTGGGCTGTCAACAAACCTGTCGCTCCAGCAATTGTGATGTAATCAATGATGTCACTCGAGCAATGATGATGTCATCACTCATGGCACTCGAGCAAGTCTGACGTCATCGGTGATGTCACTCGAGCAATTGTGATGTCATCAGTGATGTCACTCGAACAATTGCGATGTCATTACTGATATCATCAGTGATTGTCATCAGCTGTAATGTCATCAGTGCAGCTAGAAATGAGCATGTGAAGCTACATATTTCTAGTCCTCATAATTAATAGAAATCCAAACCAAAGCAAAATTATTAAATGTAATGAACTGACAACACTGTTCTCACTCCGAGCGCGTAGCATATTGACACTTTGTCCCGTCCCTTGTGCGTCGCTTGTTACTAACACGGTACCCTTGAGCAACCCATTAAACGACTTGGGCTTTCCGACTAAACTCCAATGTAAACCCATGGAAGTCATCTTTGACGCTCATGGCAACTGCTCCCCCTAGTCGTTTCATGGGTCGCTCAAGGGTACCGTATAGTAACAAGCAACGAGGGGATGATGGCCGAGATGCAGGCGCTCCCCTCCTTCACGGAGGTCGAGAGGCTCCTGGGGGGGCCGTGTGGCAACCCGGAAAACAGGATCTACAAGTTTGACGCCGGATACAGGGAGCCGTCCTATGCGCACTTTCCTCGGGCAATGACGTGAGTATGGACCGTCGCCTCCGCTTTGCATGCCTCTGCGTCGCTTCGCATGCCTCTTCGCATGCGTCTTTGCATGCCTCTTTGCATGCCTCTCCGCATGCCTCTTTGTCCTGTGCCCCGCCCTGCTTTGTCACACCTTTACCAGAATGGACATAAGGCTCCCTGTATGGGCCAGGATTCCTCACAATGCTCAGGCGAGGACAGATTTTGACACCGCTTCTGAGCTCCAGCTGACAGGTCCTGAATGAAGAGATTCCGGACCAGGGAGGAGGGCGAGCCCATCGTCCACCTGACCAGAGCATGGGATGGTGTCTCCTGGGATGTGTGGAACACAGCGGCCCACCTGCTGGATGTGCGCCAGGGCCAGGTCCTCAGGGGCAAGGTCCTCAGGGCCGACATGAGCGGCCTGATCCCTGTCAGGGTAGTCGCTGTGGCAGACTTCTCGATCTTGGGTGAGCAGACTGTCCTTTGCTCCGCTGGGGACCACATTGTGCTCGATGGCTACCCGCAAGCTGCCTCCACCGACGAGCTGACGGCGCTGGTGTCTGCCCAGGGCATAGCCGCGGTAGCGTACCTCGGACGGGGTTTCGCGGACCCCGAGGACCCAGGGCTGTCGCTGGGACAGCGGACGCACGAGCTGTACGTCGCCGCCGTAACCGAAATGATGCGTAGAGGCTACGAAATCATGCACCACTACCCCTTGTTCAGCCGCGCGCTGACGATCTACTCTGATGACCTCGGCGTCGCCGATCTCCCCAGCGAGCACGAGATGGTGGCGCCTGGTGGGCTCCTAGACCGCAGCGCCGAGCAACACCGTAGACTCCACGATGTGCAGCTCGTAGGGGACGACCGCCACCTCTACAGCGACTGGAAGTACTCGTGCCGGACAGCCCAGAGGGCCAATGAGAGTACCGGCGAAGTGTCCAGGGCTCGGGAGGACGCCGAGTACGCGGCCACCCCGGCAGATGTCGATGCGGAGGATTCGGGCTCAACCCGTGAAGATGACCCCACCGCGGACCCGCACTCCGATAGTAACTGGCACTCCAACGAGCCCGACCGGGCGCAGGAACCTGCGGTGCATAGGATGAAGCGGTTCAACAAAGCGTGGTCGGTGCTCACGGACGCTCAGCCCGGCCAGCTTTACAAGATAGGCCGGGCCGACGGCGTCGACTTCGACTACCTCGTGTCTTATTGCACGGGGCGCAAGGCTCTGGGCCTAGGGGGGCTGCCAGACCGCAGCTCCTGGGGCGACGTACAGCCGGTGCTGCTCATGGACGACTCGTTCAACCGGCGCCTCGGCAAAAGGTTGTTCAAGTATGTGGTGACTTCCCGCGGCACCCTCAGCCAACTGGGGCCGGACCAGAGGTGCTGCTACAACGAGGTGTTCCTGCCCGGCAGGCCTGTGAGCAGGCTGAACCTAGATATCGACCTCAAGTGCTGCTCCAGACACCACGAGAGGCTCTCGTTAGAGGGCGGGAAGGACACCAAGCTCAGCGTCTGCAGGTCCATGGCAAAAAGCCTGGTCTCGGCCATAATGGATACCCTAAGCTCGATGGGCTCATCGGCGCAGAGGCCGCTGCTGTGTGCGGATGTGGGGAAGGTCGCTGTCTACATGCGGGCGTCAAGCAAGTGCAAACTCAGCCAGAGGATGCTCTGGTACCTGCCGGTGGAGCTGTGCAGCTTCAGCGACATCAATGCGTACCGTGGCCTCATTGAAACGCTGGCCCGCAAGGCCTGCGGCTATGCGCTCCTGTCCACCCCCGAGCGATCGGACCAGTGTGGCCTGTGCGACATAGCCGCAGCTATGCGCGTCAAGTCCCCCGCCCTGTCCCTGCATGTATCACCGCGCAAAGGGCCCAGGCAGTCCGCTGTCGACGTCGGACCGTACACGATCAGGAAGAGCGTGAGGCTGCCCAACTGCCACAATAGCGACGCTGAGGGCAGTACCGCATTCGAGTATGTGGGCACGTTCAACTCCCGCTTCCGCGACCCGGGCTCCGAGAGGCCTGAATCCGTTTCGGTCGGTCTCTCGTCCAACCCCATCTTGTCCGACGTCACCTCGCTGGGCCCGGGGTTCGAGAATGTGGTCTGCTGTGGCAAGCCTGCCCTGTCCAGCTTGCCCTCGGAGGAGATCGATGACAAGCGGGTCAGAGACGCGATAAAAGCTGCGGAAAAGCTGTGGCGTGTCCAAGCCACTGTGGTTAGATCAAGCTCGGGCCTCACCATGGTGCAGGCCAGGCATCAGTCCAACTACCCGTGCCCGATACACGGCAGGGTACACGAACATTTTAGACTGAAGGCAGTGGTTCTGGCCGACGGCCTGAAACACATTTGCCATGTGAACTGATGCTATCGCTGACAATCACAAAAACACACACATCTTTTATTAAAAAGCAAACGTTTGTGCAAAACGGACCTTTTCACAATGGGGCCCAGAGCGCACACGAGGTAGCTCATTGGTTCAGGTCGCCGCTTGTCTAGAGTGTATGTTTTACTTTGTGTGTGAGGAAAAAATAAATGTTTATGGTATAACCAAACACATGTACTGTTGTAATCCCAGGCCTCCCGGTGTGACAATAAAAAAAAAACTATAATGGAATAAAGACATGAAAAATATCTGTGTTGTTGTATAATTGTTCTATTGGAAGGGGATGCTTTTGCACAAGGGGAGTGAAAAACAGAGATTTTTGTCAGACTGGCACATCGATGAGGATGGGATTCGAACCCACGTGTGCAGAGCACAATGAATTAGCAATCCATCGCCTTAACCACTCGGCCACCTCATCGTATAAATATAGGTACATCAGATCTAAATCATATATACACTATCTTGGTCTCTTGCTTTATTGTTCAGTTGCACACAACACAAACAGCAAGATAGGCTAGGCATAGAGTACAGAGTATACGGCCCCGGGTGGAGTACTCGATCGGTCGGAGCCACACAAGAAACCACGCAATAAACATATTCTCATGTCTTATTGTTTTATTGTGATGTGTTCCCTTTCTCAGTAATGTTGACAACATTCAAACAAATACATTCGAGATTTTAGACCAGCTGAACTTCTCCTCCTTTCTCGTCGGTCGCCATCGCCACAGAGCATGCGTCAAGGCGAACTTCTCTTTTTTCCTCCCCAAAATGGAATTGGTAGTGCAGGTCCTGGGAGAGGTCGACAAAACCATTTAACTCCCAAATGGTCATTGAACCGTCTTCTCGTTCCTCCTTCAGAAAACACCCGGGATGGTTCACTTGGTCGGTGAACCGGCCATCCCGAATCAATGCCTCTCGAAGCTCTTCTCCCTTTAGCGCATACACTCGCAGAATCAGCTTTCCCCGCAGGGACATCTTCCTCAGCACCTTGCTCTTTAGCAGATGGCACATCTGGTCTTTCCACGTTACAGTCACGCAGAATGTGACGTAGCGATCTATAGGCTCGTCGGGGTAAAGCAGCTTGTCAGAATGCTTTGTTATGTGACCGTACTTAATCAGCTTGAGCCAGAGCGTTTCGTCAGCATTGACTATGCGACAAGGAGCGTGTGGCGCTAGGATGCTTCCGTCCTCTCTGGTTATCAGAGGATACAACCCATGGGGATTGGTGCCGATTCCCAGCTGCTGTATCGCTTTCTCGATGGTGCAGGCTTTTGCGCACACACGTGCCCAGCTAATGAAGTTCTCCTTCCTAACGTAGAAGCCATGCAGGTGGCCTTCTTCATAGTCACATCGGTGTCCTTCCATGCTTAGCAACGTGCAGAAATCGTATAGGGGCACGGCTACTTATACACACTCAAGCTCCTCCTCCCTCAGACAACAGGCCTCTTCTGTCTCCACCAAGCAGCACTAGGTAGCCAGCCAAGCATGTGAATATCATCCTCTGACAAGTCTGTGTCGCTCTGACAGAACCAATGTCCTCTGACATAAATATAACCCTCTGACAAAGATGCAATCATCTGAAAACAAGATGCAATCCCCCATCCATCTTGCGAACGGTGCCGGGCGCGCAAGGTTTCAGGGGTGGGAGCTCGAGTGCTGGTGCCGTTCTCGCATGAGCGGTCGAGCTGGTGCTCGAGACACGGACACCGACAACTCGCGAACGGTGCCGGGCACGCAAGAGTGCTCGAGAGACCAATAACAAAAATAAAAAACAATATTGTACAAGAATGATCCGAGTATGCTGTGTGACCTGGTGCCGTTCTCGCACGAGTGGTGGAGCTCGTACTCGAGCTTGAGCGCATTGCCTCTCCGTAGAGAGAAGAAAAATCTCAGACACACCGTTTACACTTGATTTTTATTTTTCATTTGTACGTGTGTGAAACACGTACGTGTACGTGTGTGAAGTGAGTACGTACGTACACGTACGTGTACGTGTGTGAAACACTTTGAGCATGTGTCTCATTTTACTTGGTTCAGGATAACAGCCTCTTGAGTCCAAAGATTTCACTTCATCAACAAGGCTGCGGTCACACCAATGCCGGCAATTCCAAGAAGTGCCATCAGCAGTATCCTCACTGTGGACTCGGGGTCATATACCCGAAAGAAATCCACAAAACCGTCCTGAAAAGAAAACATATGTTAGATCGAGAGACAGGACTGAGCACCCATCACTTCTCTGTACAACCGTCGATTATACGATAGTCTCCTTTTCTTCCGCACAACATACAGGATCACGCAAAACGGTTTAGTGTCTCACCCATGAATTGTTTTTGATCAGCCATTCGCGGCAGTCAGAAAGTAGATATCTGGAGATCTCCTCGCCCACCAAGCCAACACACGGTGTCCTGTCTGTCGCCTTCAAGTGCTGAGACAAAACTGCACCAAAGCACACCAGGGTGGCGATGCGACCCCAGTTTATGTTACCATCCTTGAAGACACTGTTTGCTACAGATGTTATCATCGAACCCGTGATGGCGATCTCGTCATCAAATTTGTTGACCAAGCCTTTAAACACACACACACACACACACACACAAACTTAGATTAGCCACAAAAGGCCACAAAAGGTGACTCTGTGTAATGTTCTACAACTTTTTTAATCATTCATTGAACCTTGAGGCAGATTAAGACAAAGGTATTTTGAGAAAACGGGAGGCTGCAGTAGGAAATAGAAAAATGAGACAGCGAGTTTTGGAGACGAGTTTAAGCCAGTGGATACTCACCATTCCAGCAATATCTGTGTTCTTCAATTGTTTTCTCTACAACTCTTGTCATGGTTATATGAGCTTCGCTTTGCGTCCGGCGCGGTTCAGATATACCTACAAAGTCCCTTAGGAAATTCCCGATCAGTTCTCTTGTTTCACTCTCCAACACCTCGTCCCGTGGGTTAGTCAAAACAGCCGTAGTCATTGTCTCCGAGATGATTTCTAGAGACATGCAAGCAGTTGGAGCGGGAGAGAGAAACGTGTAAGAGCGAGTCACGCCCGTTCTACAAATGTGTCAGAAATGATTGTAGCCTAAATACTTGTTATACATACTTGTGTGTGTGCGTGTGTGAGAGAGAGAGAGAAAGAGAGAGAGAGAATAATACCATAAATGACATAATTCATAGCCCCAAACCGGTTTTTGTTGCTCACTTGCGCCCCCTTATGGTCAGAAATAGCCCGAACCTGTTTTTGTTGCTCACTTGCGCCCCCTTATGGTCAGAAATACCATGTGTTTCTGCTCAGTTAAGAGAGAGAGAAAATAATACCATAAATGACGTAATTCATAGCCGAACCTGTTTTTTGTTGCTCACTTGCGCCCCCTTATGGTCAGAAATAGCCCGAACCTGTTTTTGTTGCTCACTTGCGCCCCCTTATGGTCAGAAATACCATGTGTTTCTGCTCAGTTAAGAGAGAGAGAAAATAATACCATAAATGACGTAATTCATAGCCGAACCTGTTTTTTGTTGCTCACTTGCGCCCCCTTATGGTCAGAAATAGCCCGAACCTGTTTTTGTTGCTCCCTTGCGCCCCCTTATGGTCAGAAATACCATGTGTTTCTGCTCAGTTAAGAGAGAGAGAAAATAATACCATAAATGACATAATTCATAGCCCGAACCTGTTTTTGTTGCTCACTTGCGCCCCCTTATGGTCAGAAATAGCCGAACCTGTTTTTGTTGCTCACTTGCGCCCCCTTATGGTCAGAAATAGCCCAAACCTGTTTTTGTTGCTCACTTGCGCCCCCTTATGGTCAGAAATACCATGTGTTTCTGCTCAGTTAAGAGAGAGAGAAAATAATACCATAAATGACGTAATTCATAGCCGAACCTGTTTTTTGTTGCTCACTTGCGCCCCCTTATGGTCAGAAATAGCCCGAACCTGTTTTTGTTGCTCACTTGCGCCCCCTTATGGTCAGAAATACCATGTGTTTCTGCTCAGTTAAGAGAGAGAGAAAATAATACCATAAATGACGTAATTCATAGCCGAACCTGTTTTTTGTTGCTCACTTGCGCCCCCTTATGGTCAGAAATAGCCCAAACCTGTTTTTGTTGCTCCCTTGCGCCCCCTTATGGTCAGAAATACCATGTGTTTCTGCTCAGTTAAGAGAGAGAGAAAATAATACCATAAATGACATAATTCATAGCCCGAACCTGTTTTTGTTGCTCACTTGCGCCCCCTTATGGTCAGAAATAGCCGAACCTGTTTTTGTTGCTCACTTGCGCCCCCTTATGGTCAGAAATAGCCCGAACCTGTTTTTGTTGCTCACTTGCGCCCCCTTATGGTCAGAAATACCATGTGTTTCTGCTCAGTTAAGAGAGAGAGAAAATAATACCATAAATGACGTAATTCATAGCCGAACCTGTTTTTTGTTGCTCACTTGCGCCCCCTTATGGTCAGAAATAGCCCGAACCTGTTTTTGTTGCTCACTTGCGCCCCCTTATGGTCAGAAATACCATGTGTTTCTGCTCAGTTAAGAGAGAGAGAAAATAATACCATAAATGACGTAATTCATAGCCAAACCTGTTTTTTGTTGCTCACTTGCGCCCCCTTATGGTCAGAAATAGCCCGAACCTGTTTTTGTTGCTCCCTTGCGCCCCCTTATGGTCAGAAATACCATGTGTTTCTGCTCAGTTAAGAGAGAGAGAAAATAATACCATAAATGACATAATTCATAGCCCGAACCTGTTTTTGTTGCTCACTTGCGCCCCCTTATGGTCAGAAATAGCCGAACCTGTTTTTGTTGCTCACTTGCGCCCCCTTATGGTCAGAAATAGCCCGAACCTGTTTTTGTTGCTCACTTGCGCCCCCTTATGGTCAGAAATACCATGTGTTTCTGCTCAGTTAAGAGAGAGAGAAAATAATACCATAAATGACATAATTCATAGCCCGAACCTGTTTTTGTTGCTCACTTGCGCCCCCTTATGGTCAGAAATAGCCAAACCTGTTTTTGTTGCTCACTTGCGCCCCCTTATGGTCAGAAATACCATGTGTTTCTGCTCAGTTAAGAGAGAGAGAAAATAATACCATAAATGACGTAATTCATAGCCCGAACCTGTTTTTGTTGCTCATTTGCGCCCCCTTATGGTCAGAAATAGCATGTGTTTCTGCTCAGTTACGCCACCTGCAGGTGAGGAAGACCCCTAAAAAGACAGAAAAAAAAGGATCCTACGAATTACGTTATTCCTAGGAAATGCATGGGGAAATGACAGAAAGTAGCTCTGTGCGAAGGCCTCGTTCTGCATATGACTCGCAGACAGAATGGAAATGAATATAATTAATAGCATAAACCATGTAATTCATAGCTATTAGTTCAGAATTCATAGCCGTAGACCCTAACCCAAAACGTAACCTCTCCCACCCCCACGCCTAAACCTAAGGTCGGCATTGCAGCTTCTATGTTCCCCGGTCCCACAAAAACGGGGAACATAGGACCCGGGGAACATAGGACCCGGGGAACATAGGGATGACCCCGTTACCTTTTCCATTCCATACACAGGACGGAGAATTCAGGACTCTTTCCAAAGAACACCATTGAACCAACCTCAAAGAGGCAATTATTTTTATTCCCTTTTAGTAATCTCTGGTGAAATGTGTATTGATGAGCAATAATTACTTCAAATATGTTTAACTTAAAGTTGAACTTTGTCCCGTTTGATAACTGCTTTAATACCCAACCCTGTCTGATGAAAGTTCTCACACTGTTTTGACTAACTCCACAGACTATGCTGCTACCCCTGGTTCTACAAATCGTTTTTCCCCATCACAGAGGACGCCACAGTGTATGTGTAAATAAATGAATCACATTTGATGTTCATCAGCATACTGTATTGATGTAAACAACAAACAAGTTCTGTTGTCAAACAGTTATTTGGGGGCGGGGGGTTCGTTAAGCCTCAATGAAATGGGCGTCCCGGTAGTGTAGTGGTAGATTCCTTGCCTACTAACATGAGGGTCGCAAGTTCGCGCCTGTTACCTCCACAGGTTTGGTCAGCCGTCCATACAGGCTAAGAGTATGTGTCTGGTCAGTGTACTAGTACATCCTCTGTTCGGTTGGGGCGGAAGGGAACTGGTGGGAATAGCGTGATCCTCCCACGTGCTAAGTCCTGCCGGTGAAGCTCCCCACTGTCTGGTGAAAAGATGCATCTGGCAACTGCGCATGTGTCGGAGGAAGCGTGGCGGTAGGCTACGGCTCTCCCCAGATCAGCAGAGGGTGGAGCAGGGACCAGGGCAGCTGGGGGAAAACAAATTGGCTCACTCCAATTGGGGAGAAAATTATGGGAAAACTTAGAAAAAATATCATAAAAATTATAAATGAACAATTAAATATAATGTGTGCTCCATCAAACATGGTAAAAGGGCTAGATGGACACCCATGTCTTCACCAATATGATTTCAGTCTCAAATGTCTTTCTCTGCTCTTGTTATATCAGCTACATCACGGAGAGAACACAGGAACGAAGGTATATAGATATACTGTGAAATTTACATAGATGTCTACAAGTCAAGTCAAGTCAAGTCAAGTTTATTTGTATAGCACATTTCATACACAGAGGCAATTCAAAGTGCTTCACATAAAATGGTTGACAGGAAAAGAAAAGAAAAGTAGAGAATAAAATGGACATTTAAAAGCATCACAACAAAACTTAAAAAAAAAAGAGTATAAAAAGTGCATTAAGCAACTTCATATAAAATGGTTGACAGGAAAAGAAAAGAAAAGAAAAGAAGAAATAAAATGGACATTTAAAAGCATCACAACAAAACTTAAAAAAAAAGAGTATAAAAAGTGCAATAAGCAACAGGCGCAGCAGTTGCAGAAAGAGCTAAAACGTATAGAGGACTCATTGGGTTTGCATAGTAGCTGTCAGCAGTTAAAAGCGACGGTAAACAAAAAAGTCTTTAGTCTATTTTTAAAAGTAAGTAAGGTTGGGGCAGATCTGAGGTCTTCAGGCAATTTGTTCCAGCTAGCAGAAGCATAGTGGGTAAATGCAGCCTTCCCATGATTTGATTTGATCCTAGGGACAGTTAATAAGCTGGACCCTGTTGACCTAAGAGTTCTAGACGGTTCGTAGCGTGGGAGCAATTCAGCTATGTATTTTGGGCCTAGGCCATTAAGTGATTTATAGACTAATAACAGTATTTTAAAATCTATTCTATGACACACTGGCAACCAGTGTAAGGACTTAAGAACTGGAGTGATATGATCAGCTTTCTTAGTCTTTGTTAGAACTCTAGCAGCAGCATTCTGAATGAGTTGAAGTTGCCTAAGTTCTTTTTTGGAGAGACCAGAAAAAAGGCTATTGCAGTAGTCTAACCTACTATAAATGAAGGCGTGAATTAGTTTTTCTAGATCCTGTCTGGACATGTATCCCCTAATTCTTGCTATATTTTTAAGATGATAAAAAACTGATTTTCTAATTGACTTAATGTGGGAGTTAAAGTTGAGATCGGAATCAATAAGATTTTTGACTTGATCCTTAGGCTTCTGGGATAGAGACTCAAGGCGTACAGTGATTTTAAGCCTTTGTTCTTTGGGGCCAAAGACGATCACCTCAGTTTTGTCTTTGTTTAGCTGTAGGAAATTCTGGCACATCCAGTTATTTATTTGATCAATGCACTGGCACAATGATTCTATGGGGGCATAGTCAGCTGAGGAAAGAGTTATATACAACTGAGTGTCGTCTGCATAGTTATGATAGGCTACTTTGTTTTTTTGCATAATTAGGCCTAGAGGGAGCATATAAAGGTTGAAGAGAATGGGCCCCATAATGGATCCTTGAGGCACCCCACAAGTCATCCTAGTTAGGTCAGATGTGTAATTGCCAATGGAGACAAAGTCCTTCTTGAAGATAGGACTTGAACCGCTGGAGGACCGTACCCGATAGCCCAACCCAGTTTTCCAGTCTGTCCAATAAAATTGAGTGGTCAACAGTGTCAAATGCAGCGCTAAGATCCAGTAGCTCTAGAATCAAATTTTTGCCTGAGTCTGTGTTCATTCTGATGTCATTTATGACTTTAGTAAGCGCGGTTTCTGTGCTGTGATGGGGGCGAAAGCCTGATTGGAGTTTATCTAGGAGATCATTTGAGGTTAGGAATCTATTGAGTTGTAGGTAAACAATCTTTTCAATTATTTTGGCTATGAAGGGGAGATTAGATATTGGTCTGTAGTTACTGATTACCGATGCATCAAGGCTATGCTTTTTATGCCTCCGCCGGCGATAGCCAGGCCGGAGGCATTATGGATCCGGGTTGTCCGTCCGTCCGTACGTACATCCGTACGGCCGTTGTAGATAAATAAATCTTACCCCTGTTCATTACTACTCCAGGGAGATAGAGGGCGCTGTGGACTGCAGACACAGTGTCTGGGCGGAGCCTAGACCAAAGATTATAAAGGAGTAGAAGACCCTTTGTTCTGGGTCATTTGCCTTCTCCAGGAAGTTGTGTGAGCAGGCAGTGATCCGGATCCGTTTGTGGACTTTTGTTTTTGTAAATAAACTATGTTACAATTTACTCTCTAGTAAATGGACTTATTTAAAGGTTAAAACGAAACTTCTCACCACAGTTTGGTTGCCGAAACCCGTGGTCGAGGGGGGGAACTATAGTGGTTTAGTTGGGCAGGCTTTGGGCCTGTGTTATGGGCCTTTTGTTTCACGTCGGGCTGTGTACCTGTGTAGCGCGCAAAATCAACAACAACACGGGCAGAGCAGGCCGGCGAGGAGCAGACGGAAGCCAAAGGTGAGTTGTAATTTGATTATTACAAAGGCAAAAGTCTAAGTGTGTGTTGTGTGTTAATTGTGCCCAATAATTGATTGGTTACCGAAGGATTAAAAGAGCATAGAGAATAGCATGGGAGGGGAAAAAAAGCTGCTATGTTGTTATTGTGAAATTTGATTAAGAGGCAAGTTATTTAGCGTTGGAGCCTCAAGGAACCACTAGGTGGGAATCATTTAAACATTATAAGGTAACTGAGTTTGGTAACTAACCATATTGTTGATGTAACAGAGATTCTGCTGCGTATTGTGTAGGCCTACTAGTGAGAGAGAATTAAGATTAACTCATTCATGTCACGTCTTTAACGTCTTATCAGGAATGTGCCTCCCAGCCAAAGACGTGTTTGACGTGCTTTTGTTTTTATTCGTGTTTAGCGTAGTTCAAAGACTTCCCCAGCCTGTGACATGGTATCAGGTCCCTGGCCTCAAAGACAAGCCGACAACACGTGAACAAACAACTACGCAGCTGTTGTTTTGAAATGGGGGAGGAGGAAGAACAGAAAATGGAGAAACGCTGCCTGTTGCAGAGAGGAGAAACGCCATTGAAACGCCCCTCTGCGTGCTGCGCTGGTCGCCTTGCTGCAGGGCAGCGAACCTGGATGAGTTGTTCGCGGTAGTCAAACCCGTGACCAACATGATCGATCCGGTTCCAGCGCCTGGTCCCAAACCCAAGAGTTCCTGTGTCCCAGGCGGAACGAGAGGAGGAGAAGGAGAACGAGGAAACCACAGCAAAAGACAAGATAATAATAGTGCTTGTTTGCAAGTAGGTAACAGCTATTATAATATATTGGGAAAATTTTAAGTCTTGTGTCATAGTGAATGTGATAAATGAATGCATGAAAAGTTTGTGTGTGAGTTGTGAAACACATGGCTGTCGGCCATTTTGAATGTAGTTCAAACGGACAATGGGAATTCTAGTCTTTGTGTGAATGAATGCCATGCATGTGTAAAGCTACACATATTTTACTCAACTTGATTAAAAGTAGAGCACATGATTAGAAACTGTATAGTAAATAAGCAACTTGTTACAATAAAGTAGAATTAGAGGAAACTTTGCTGTGTAATAACCTATTTGTGTAATTTTCAGAAATGGAGTTGAGAAATCCAGATAAGGAAATCCTGCCTATCCAACAAATGATGACTCTTCATGGAATCATGGCAGTAGAAAGGACAACTGAATGGTCTTATTGGACGAAGGGGTCGTGGCCAGCTATCGGCACTCTTGAGAAAGCTAAACTAAATGCAGTGTTAGAACAATTATCTCTTAAAAATTCGGATGACCAAGCTAGGAGGGAACAGGAAATAGCCTACAATTTATGGGCTGCTCAGATTGCAAAAAAAGAAGGAGAATAATTCTTAGAAAAAGCCATGTGCCAATTGGAATTAAAGACAGGAGAGGAGAGAATAGATGTGGCTGGGGCATTGGTGAGTACAAAGCAAACAGCAAGCGAACAAAAGACAGAACAGCAGCCACTTCAGCCACTTCGAACAAAAGACAGGAGAGATGGACTTCACAGGAAGGTAGGCCACCCCCGCTCCCTTTATGTAAAAAGAGGGGGGTGGGGTGGGCAACAGGGCCAAAATGAGATAGGAGGCAGTGAGTGTGCAGGCCGATAGATTCAGAGTCCGAATAGGGGAGTATGCAGAAAGCAAGATAGATGTTTTGTTTGTGGGAATCCTACACACTGGGCCCGGAATTGTCCAGTTAATCCTTACAATATGCAGGCTCCTTCAATAATAACATCACAGAATGACTCAAACTAAAAGGACTTAGAGTTATTTAACATAGTGACAATGCATCTCACCCCCTCTTCCTAAACAGAGATAAGACCATTTGAAATAGGGTGAGGGGGGTAAAGAACAATAACATTGCATAAGACTTTGAGATGGTAAGATTTGAGGGTTGGAGTGAGGAGAGCAAAATGAAAATTTGATTGGGGAATAAATAACACAGAATTGTCTAATTATGGTAATATCACTATCCATATTTTGAGTTGAATTTCAGATTCTTCCAATTTATGTTGCCATGTAAATTAGGGACAGAGATGGATGCTATAAATTTGAACAACATTGTGAACTTCATGTCCGATGAGGTCACTTTGGGTTAGTATCCCTTTGTTAGTATATTAATGTGTTACACTGCTTTATGACGATCCATATTTAACTTTGCTGTAAGTTTGAGAAGAAGAGAAAATGAATTGTCTATCGCGATTAAGTCACAAGTAATTAAAATACTATGTTCTTTTATTTCAGAAGGAGCTCAGCTGAACTGGAAAAAATGAGAGCAAAGAAAATTAAGGAATAAAGGAAATGTGGGAAATCTATGCTATGTTTAACATATTTTGTGTGTGTTTCAGAGAAACGGAACCATGGGCTGCAGGAAGGAAGCAGTGTTATAGAACATCATTAGTAATGGGAAAGACAGATTAGGAAGAGATAGCACAAGCTATATGGTAGAAAATGTATAATTTGAAAAGGAAGAACAGATAGGAGAGAAGTTCACCCCCGAGATGTTTGGGGAGATAAGTGGCGCAGAAATGTCTAAGAGAGACAGACAGATTATTACGATTACACAATAAGAACAACGTTCTGAACTGTGCTAAAGGTACGGTCAGTTCGGGGGACTATTAATCTGAGAATGTTAACATTGTGTCACATCGCTTTAATTCTCTAGGGATCAAGTTTGTTCTAATATAGAGAGGAAGAGAGAATGCAGTTGTTTTGTGCAGGAAAATTGTACATTATGAAAGCGTACTAATGATGGTTTTAACATTTCAGAAGGAGCCAGAGATGAGGTGCTGAAAAAAAAACACAGTATGAATAACTGATAAGTTTCAAGCGAATGTAGACAGGAACTATATTTACACAATGTTGTCTTGTCATGTCATGTGAATTTCTGAGACTTCACAGGACAATGGGAGGAGAACTTGCGAATAATCTAAATGCTAATTTTCTTACAGGGGACGACGTCCTTTAGGCTGGGGTTATATCATGTAAATCTCTGAGGGGGAACCACAACATTGCTTTTACTTGCAGGAAGACTGTAACATCTGAATTCAATTCTAACTCCACAGGATGGGCAAGAGAGCTCAGGGCATGATGTGAAAGCAATTGTTCACCATTAGGGGTGAGTATGCAAAATGGAGTCAACACTAACCAATCATTTGGCTAAATTGGGGAGAGTGGGCTTTGTTTCAGAGAAGAGCCTGCAGTGATTACAGGAAGGCATCATATTACCTGGTTTGAAAAGGACTCAAGCGCGGTGATCATTTAACACTTTGAGTGCCACGGCCCTTGGGCAAAAGGTGCTGTACTGTGCCACATAGGCTGCAATGCATTTTAAAACAGTCATATAATTTCTTTAATAATTACTATGTAAACACTGAACACGCACAAATAACGATGAGACTCTCTTCTATCACCTGCAAAAAAAAGTTTATTGATCCCATTTTCCGTTCTTTAGTTATCAGCCGGAGAAGATAGCTTGATTTAACAAAAAAGAGCAGTTTTTTTCTATAAGCTGAGATAATGGCCCTTTTGTGAAATTAAACCTTTCAAACACATCACTGACTCTGAAGCTAATTTTCTGATGTAGTCACACCTCAAAAATAATTTCCTTCAATAAAACAGTGAAGTCCAGGGAATTTTGTTTGGAAGAATAATATTTTTAGCTGTAACCAGCAGCGCTGGCCCCTGCGTGCGCTGCTGGTTGCAGCTTCTTGCTGATCTTGATTTGCTGCTGGTGGACATCGGATATTCTGGCTTGCGTTTGCCAACCCTGTCCTGCTGCCTGGGTCTGTCTGGGTCAGTGCTGTGTGCTGCTCTGCGTGCCCCACCTCCCCCCCTCCTCCTCCCCCCCCCCCCGTTGTGGGAGGAGTGTCTCTCTGCTCTGCTCGGCTCTGCTGTTTGCTCTGCGTGTGCTCAGCACTGAAAAAGTCCGCTAGATCCAGCTTTTTTACAGCCGCGTGTACCAGCTCCCATGCTTGCAGTTGAGAATAATAACAAATCCACGGCTGATCATGCGAATGGGTGTTGCAGCGGACACGGAGGCTGTTGCAGCGACACGGAGGTGCTCAATTGTGATAGCAGATTGGCTGCTGCAGGGGCACAGCTAAACGTTATGCTTCAATGAAGCAGCTGCATACGGACGGATGCGATGCGATTTCCTTTTCCCTAATGACTTCTTCTGTGTGTTTCACTCCACGTTCTCTCATCTGGAGTGCGCTGTTGCCACCTAAGGGTTCTGTAAAATAGGTTAGACACATTCAATAGCTCTCATATTGTAAGAGGCGATGTAAGAAGCTGAGATGGACACCCCCCCGTCAAAAAAACAATTTTGAGTTATTGACGCCATTTGGCGTCGCTGGCACTCTACGGTAAATTTCTAATGACGCCATATGGCGTCGCTGGCACTCAATGTGTTAAAAGAAACTCAACAGAATTTTGGTACTAATATTTTCCTTTCACAGAAAAGGAGTTGAAAAGAATTGGAAGTCATGCTGATCAAAGGTTTATTGCAGCAAGCGTGATTGAAATGATAATTTGGAGACAGAGAACAGCAATCTGTCATTGTAAACAGGGGTAAGATAACATTCCTTCCAGGTTTGAAGAAAAATCATTGGTAAGACCCAACTACATGTAATTGTATTGTCTTGGCTGATGATAGCTATGGCACTACAGTTAATTAATATTCAGTCTAATTTTTATTTCGTCATAAGGAAGTGGAAGTAGTGTGGAAGTTTGTGGGAAATAATGCTTTATCATACGCAATGAGTGACATGGAAAGTTTCTAACATATATGTGTATAATGTTTTGATGGAGGAAATAATCTTGCTTTTAAAAGTATAAATTGTCATTAATCTGTGTGCTTGTCTGTTATGCAGAAATGGACAATGGAATGAAAATCTGGAAGCGATTTTCAGAGGGGGGAAGGAAGCGATGAGAATAATGAAGAGTTCGGAGTTCAGACTTGTGTGTGTGTGTATGAGAGAGAGTGAAAGGGACGGACTTGACATTTTCTGACTGACCTGGGGAGAATTTTATTTGTTCATAGAATCTAAGTGAGCTCAATAGCTAGAGAATGTTTATTTGTGTTATTGGTTGCGTGATTATTTGTTTACAGGATCAAAAAGTAAGGTAAGTATGACATGTGGAACTATGGTTAGGGAAGGGGATTGGGCACCCTGAACCTAGCCATAAACAGGCGACGGCGGGCCTGCGAAGGTCTGAGGGCACGTTAAAAGATCACTATAGTGCTGGGGAGATGACTGAAGGGCCCCCGTGTCTTGAAGTATGAATTAACATACTGCCGTGGTACCGTCTAGTCGGCGTGTTTGTCGCATGTAGGTGTGTTGGCAACACGTGGTACGTGGATGACAGTCCACACCTAGCAGAGGGGGCTAAGAGTCACTCTGTGAACAGGCAAGGCTGACGGATACGGTCAAAGTTTCTATACCCATAGCAAAGTGGGGTAGGGATCAGACCGTCGGCGCCCAACCGGGTGGCTAATCCCCACTACGGGATCTGCCTTAGAAGGTGGATCGGGTTTCGCTATCGACTGGGTTGTCAGCCGGTCGGGTCGCATAGGGCAGTAAGACCATGTTGGACTGAATGTCAGTATGGCCGCCGGCGCTCGGCTCAAGTCAGGCCATTGCAAGCTGAAATCGAATGAGTTAGTAGGCGAGTAATGCTTCTGTGATCGGTGGTTTTGAAAAGAAAGCACCGGGAAGCAGAGGACTGAGTTGTCAATCCAGCAGTAAGACCATTTGGTATGGCAACAGGGAGGTTCTGAACCTCGCTGCCTGGAGGGTTGACTCAGTTGAACGGGGTCCAGCCTGTAAGACTGCACCCTGGACCAGGGAGGTCCAAAGGACTCAAGCGAACAGCTGAAATACTGAATGAATTAATACACTAACCAAACTAACTAATTCACAACTAATTATGAAAGTTGGGTGAGGACCTAATCCAGAGCAGGTAATATTGAAGAGGAATCAATTTAAGAGGTGAGATGAATCATTCTTTATACACATTATGCTGTTAACTCATTCACCGCCAAAGACGTCTTTGACGTGTTATCAGAAATAGCCATCCACGCCAAAGACGTGTTTGACGTGTTTTTGTTTTTATTAGTGCAGCGCCTAGTTCAAACACTTCCCCAGCCTGTGACATAGTATCAGGTCCCTAGCATCTAAGACAACACGTGAACAAACACATACTGCAGCTGTTGTTTTGAAATTGAGCAGGAGGAAAATCAGAAAACGGATAAACGCTTCCTTGTGCAGACAGGAGAAACGCCATTAAAACGCCCCTCGGCGCGCTGCACGAGCTGGTCGCCTTCCTCTGTGCCAGCCGGGAGAAAACGGGAGAAAGTAATCCAGAGAGATGTGTTTGATCATCGGAGGAATGAGGAAATGATCGATCAGAGGGCGGTGAGGACGTGTTGAATAGCCGAGGGGAAAACGGGAACGATCAAATAGCAGGGAGGATAGGACAGGGAGACATGGACGAGGACGGGTAGACCAGAACAAAACAAAATAAACACACGAACAGCTAACAAGGCAGAAGCGGCAGTCACAGCAGCCCGCTGTCCGTTCTCAAGAGCTATTTAGTTGGTTCATGAAATCGCTGGGCTGCGTGCCCTCCAGTGTTGCTCCTGGCCAATCCCGGTGCCACAGGGCGTGGTTATTGCTTATCCTATGTGGGGTTAGAAATCACGCATCGTGTGTGTGTGTGTGTGTGTGTGTGTGTGTGTGTCTGTCTGTCTGTCTGTCTGTCTGTCGGTGTGTCTGTCTGTCTGTCTGTCTGTATGTCTGTCTGTCTGTGTGTCTGTCTGCACACTCACTCACACTGAGTAAACTATATTGTTGAATGTAAAAAAAAAGCACTTCATGTGTATATATATATATATATATATATATTCTTTTTTTTCATTTGTGTCATAACGAATAATATTTACATGTCTGATGTCAATACAGTTCAAAATAAAAGAATTGAGAGCGAGTTCTGCCTGAGATTGTGTGATTTAGAAAAATGCCAATATCTGCAATTTATCTTGTCAGAGAGACCTTTTTGGTGAAAACAGGGTGTATATAAAGGGCTATAAGTAGAGTACAGAACATGCTAAAAGCTCACTTTTTTTTCCTGGTGAACCCAGAGACGTACATCTTCATTTTGAGCTATTGCAAATCACTTTGGTGCTAATAGATAATTTACTGTGGGTCTTGAAAGATGACCAACAATTATGAAAATCTTTGGCCTGTGCTAAATATTGGCAGTCCTAAACTGGCCATGAATGAGTTAATGTCAAATGAACGGAAATGAGAACCCTGAAGATATGTTTGTGTATTGCCATGTAAATAATTTGTTAGAATAGTAATGTAAGTGATGAGTTCAATGTGGTGTGCATTGTTAAGCAGTCCTATGGAGAAGTGAGCTGAGATGCTCAAATTTCTGTTTGTGTCATTACAGGAGAGAAAATTGAGACCGAGAGGAGCATTGGAACATTTAGGAGTGTACAGATAGGAAATTACTCATTGCTGGAACCTGGACAATTAATATTTGATAATGGAGCGATACAATCAATGAATATAGCAATTAATAATATGGAAATATAGGAAATTAGGGTCGTAAGTATGAAAATAATGCATTACAAATTTAATTACAAATAATGCAGAATAATGAGGGAAATTGTCCAGCGCTCCATGCTAGCGTCGCCTATGAAACAGGCAAGTGGATTTAATAATTTGAATACAAAGTGACACATTCACATCTTTGTAGAATGGCTTGGTTGTAGACTTGCAATTGTAGTAGTGTTATTGTTTTAGTTTAATGCTGATATACTGTGTGATTTTCTTGGCTTGTCTCTCAAAATATACTAAATGTGGCCTCCCATTGATTAATAAGCAAGTTCACTTTGCAATTTTCCCTTCACCTAATGCTGACCCCATCATCATACAGGTTGTCTAAGCCTAGTAGGAACAGCATATGCAAAACAGAAACAAATAATGTGGAACTTAAGGAAAGAGGGGGTTTGATCTGACCACACAGAAGTTAAGCTTTTGTGTTGTTAGACCAATAAATGAAAGTTCATTTTACCAAATACCCAATAAAATAAAGTGTAAAATTGATGGCCTTTGGGCCAAATTTACATCTGCCATGAAGTCTTGGCTTTATGTGAAGTCCTTGACAATGAAAATAGTATTATGAGAAGTACTGGAAAATCCTTGAATTTCATTTTGTAATGTTTGCATGAACTCTGGTTATAATGAATATGATTAACAATCTTATCCCCTATGGTTAGATAAACAGAGGAGGGAGCAGTTAATTCGGAATAGAAAATAATTATAATCATAGCAAATAATAAAATAAATATAAGAAGGAAACCATGCACAGAACATACAATAAGATTATTGAGTCTATCTGGATGAAAATGCAATCAAAATTAAACAATAGTATGACTGTTGGGATAAACTGATGTATATAAAAAAAAACTAAGATTAGATTTTCTGTTTCAGGAATAACAGGAACATCGAGGGAGACATCGAGTTCAAGACAGATGGAACATTTCAATAAAACCGACAGTTTAGCAGTGAGAAAGGATATTGATCTATGAATGAAGTTGGAATGGATGAAGTGTGTGTGAATAGCAAGTAGGTGGAGCCAATGAAGACGACCCAACGCGAGGACGAAGAAGAAATAAAAATTGCCACGAGAATCCTGCACTCCCTAATTGAATTCAGAAACATATGCCAAATATTGATAGTGAACTATAGACCTTGAAAGCTGTTAAATGTAATGTAATGATACTGTGAATGATATGTACTGTGAATTATTGAAGTGACTGTATGTTGTTGCCTAGTACTAGAGTATGTAACTAATTAATTCTAGAAATATTGTATAAAAGGCCTAATATAATATAGTATAAACATTATCATTATATAATAAGCATCATCATGGACTTTTGGTATCGCTGGTAGGCGGGGTTATGCACAGGCTTTTTAAGTGAGTGGTTCTATCATGAGGAATAGAAGCTCGCAGAGGCCTTTGCCTACTTCAAAGGAAAGCAAATGGAAAAAGTAGGTTTACCTCTGAATGTGAATAAGCTGTTAAAAGCCACCGCACTCTGTGCAGAGCTGTGTGCAGGGTGGTTCATGATGTGGTTCCCGGATCATTTGATTCATAGAAGTGTTTTGGACTTTGTGGATTATGTGATCTGGGAAAGGGCTGCGCTGTGGACCTGCTTGTGCGTATCTCTGGATGGGGTGAGATGTCAAAATGCTGATGATGTATGCTGATAGACAAAAGTTGCAAAACCAAAAAGCAACTTTATAATAAATCCCTCAGTTAAGTTTTTCCTTAAAAGGAAAAAAAGGAGGGAATTGTAGATAAATAAATCTTACCCCTGCCCCTTACTACTCCAGTGAGATAGAGGGCGCTGTGGACTGCAGACACAGTGTCTGGGCAGAGCCTAGACCAAAGATTATAAAGGAGTAGAAGACCCTTTGTTCTGGGTCATTTGCCTTCTCCAGGAAGTTGTGTGAGCAGGCAGTGATCCGGATCCGTTTGTGGACTTTTGTTTTTGTAAATAAACTATGTTACAATTTACTCTCTAGTAAATGTACTTATTTAAAGGTTAAAACGAAACTTCTCACCACACCGTCCGTCCGTACGATGTTTGTTAACGCGATATCTGAGGAACGCCTGGACGGAATTTCATCAAATTTGCCTCAAACATCAACTTAGATTCAAGGATGATCTGATTAGATTTTGGTGGTCAAAGGTCAAAGGTCGAGGTCACTGTGACCTCTCAAACGCCATTTTCAAGCTTGTTAATGCGATATCTCAGGAATGCCTTGACGGAATTTAATCTAACTTGTCTCAAACATCGACTTGGACTCTTGCATCCAGCACTTGAACAGGGCAGTCGCTTTCTTTCTCGCTCTCCCTTATCTCCCTTATCTCCCTTCTTTCCCTCTGCCTGCAACAATCACCCAGAGCAAACTTGCATTCGTCATCCCTCTGCTTCTGCTACCCGGAGCCAATCTTGCATTTGTCTCTTCGAAACTACAAATATGGATTATATGGCTGGTCTCTCGAAACGAAATCGACAAAATTATTGTGGGGTCCGGGGAACCCCCCCTGTGCCCAGACGGGACTTCACCGTGGGATACGGGAAGACAGCAGTCATTGACCCTAGGCTGCACGTCATGATAAACGAGATGAGCGGGGCAGTGAGTACTTGGACTATTGCGATTTCTGATCTGAATCGTAAAAATGGATTACTTCTTGAAGATATCACTGCCACTGCAGCGAAGTGTTTAAAACCGAGGATCAGGACTGACTTGTGTGAGGAATGTTGTTGATCCTACACCCACCGGGGAAAACCAAAACAACGGATTTAATCTGGCCACCTGCTAAGCCGTCAAGGACACTAGCAGCAAAACTCTCCTGACGCCTTGAGTGCAACCTGCGTCTCCAACGTCACGCCCCGACATCTGACGCCTGAACTCTGGACTAAATTGCCATCTCCACAGCAACGCTGTGTTTAGCCGGTGGAGGCTCAGACCTTACACACACACACAAACACTCATGGACCCTAACGCTGGGGACATACCAGACGTGAAAATTGCGCGCATGCGCCGCGCAGCGCACCTCCGCGCAGAAGTCGCTTAAAGTGTCCACACAGAGAGCGCAGCTCACTTTGCGCGCTCTGCTCGTCCACTATATATTTTGCCCCAGATCTCCTGTCTTCGTTATCATGGCCAAGTAAATGATGACATAAATATCTAAAGTAATATGTTTGGGATAACAGTTAATGGCTACCTTCGTTATAAAATGCAATTGCATCATTTGTCTGTTCTCCTCCCGTTTTCCCAGTGCGTGCTGTTGTAGAGAGAAGGCGAGTCCTAGCTCTCTACTTGTTGCTCCGCAGGCAACGAGCCCCTAGAAGCCGCTCCCCCTCTCCCACTGCTCTTTCTCTCTTTTCACACTTCCAAAGGGGCAATCAACAACGTAAATAAACATTATTTTACTTTGAAATTGGTTTTATTTGACGAATGTCCGGTTTCGGAGTTCCTGTCTGCCCTCATCTGATCTGTGCAACTTGACAGAGTCGCTCACAGGCGCAGACGGCCGCGCAGGAAAATAGAACTCCAGGCTGAGCTGAGCGGCCCTGAGCGTCTGCGGAGCTGAGCTGAGCGGCGCGCTGCGCGCTGCGCGCAATTCGGTGTGGACTGACAGATCTGTTAACATGGTGTCCTAATGAAAACTGGCTGCGCACAAGGTCGCAAATGGTCGCGCCGCGCAGCTTACGTGCAGGAGACGCATGCGGTGTGTTTTCACCGTAAGGACTATAGGCCAACACACGGTCACGCACGCACTCCCCCAAACCCCCCCCCCTCCCGCCCCCCTCCCCTAAACCCCACCCCCCGCCTCCAGCATTTCGTCTGCAACTGAGCTCTTCCCCCCCCAAACCCCCTGCCTTGTTACAGCTCTTGCATCATACACCCCACCCCCCCCCCCCCCCCCCACCCCTTCTTCCTCCGATATACATCCATCTGGCGCTGATGACAGCGAGCCACTTGCGTTGTTTGAGGAGCTAGTGCAACGGTGGCGCTGCGCACGTGGTGACCCGGCTGAGGGCAGTAGATGGTCCTTTGGAATCTGTACATATTGCAACAATGTTTATGTACTGTATAATATTGAAGTGTGCCTTTATTACTTTCAAACTAGTAATAATGTATCTCAATTCTGAAGTGTGCCGTTATTACTAATCTCAAACTAGTAATGATGTTGTAATTATCCACTACTGTCTGATGTGAACCAAAGTGCCCTTCTGGGACATGTATTAAACTGATTGATTGATTGATTTGATTGAGGATGAACTGACTAGATTTTTGTGGTCAAAGGTCAAGGTCACTGTGACCTCTCGAACGCCATTTTCAAGCTTGTTAACGCGATATCTCAGGAATGCCTTGACGGAATTTAATCAAACTTGTCTCAAACATCGACTTGGACTCAAGGATGAACTGATTAGATTTTGGTGGTCAAAGGTCAAAGGTCAAGGTCACTGTGACCTCTCGAACGCCATTTTCAAGCTTGTTAACGCGATATCTCAGGAATGCCTTGACGGAATTTAATCAAACTTGTCTCAAACATCGACTTGGACTCAAGGATGAACTGATTAGATTTTGGTGGTCAAAGGTCAAGGTCACTGTGACCTCTCAAACGCCATTTTCCAGCTTGTTAACGCGATATCTCATGAATACCTTGACGGAATTTCATCAAATTTGCCTCAAACATCTACTTAGACTCAAGGATGAACTGATTTGATTTTGGTGGTCAAAAGTCAAAGGTCAAGGTCACTGTGACTTCTCAACCGCCATTTTCAAGGTTGTTAACGTGATATCTCAGGAATGCCTTGACGGAATTTAATCAAACTTGTCTCAAACATCGACTTGGACTCAAGGATGAACTGATTACATTTTGGTGGTCAAAGTTCAAGGTCACTGTTACCTCTCACACACCCAATTTCCAAGCTCTGTAACGCAACATCACAGGAGCGCCTTGACGGAATCTCTTCCAATTTGCCTCAATTGGCGATTTGGACTCCAGAATGAACTAATGGCGGAGGCATAAGTCCGCGTTGCGGTCGTTCTAGTTTAGTAGGGGTTTAATAACTGCAGTTTTCAGGGACTCAGGAAAAGTGCCGGTCACAAGGGATCTATTAACTATTTGCAATAGGTCCGACGACAGACAGTTATAAACGCTTTTAAAAAAGCTTGTTGGAAGGGTATCGAGACAGCACGAAGATGATTTAAGGCCTTGCACAGTGTTAGAAACACCAAGTCATTTAATTTCCCCTGATCTCCACAAGGAGACACCAAGTGGTGATGCAGTGGACCTGTGTTGGCAGGCACCTCCCACTATAAATAGAGGCTGGGATCGGGCCTTCCCCCTCTTTGTCTCCAAACATTTCCACCTCACCAGAGAGTGACCAGCTTGCCATGTGTGTTTTGTTTCTACAATGTAAGTTGCTTTTCAGTTATTTATATTGATAGTATTTAAGTTCCTTCTATTGCTATTGAAGGTTTGCCTAATCATTATTTGCTGTATTTATGATTTATTGGGCTATATCTAATTTCTGTCTCTCCTTTGTCCAGAACCATGGCATGGCAATAACAACGCATTCCTTGGACAATCCATCAGTCTCAACATAAAGAGACTAAAAACAATAAATTGAAAGATGGATTGCAAACTTTGTTTCCTGGTGGTGTGTGGCTCCAGTTAGAACTTTAAATCCAGTACAAATTGGTCCTCCGAGCCGGATACTGAGCCACACTTCACACAACCACACAATAACCTAAAATGGCTGCTTCAGAGACTGATGGCATTCAGCTCAATGAAGGCCAGGCTCCTTCCCCTGAGCACATGGATGGATCTCAAGGTGTACCAGACTCAACCCAGCCTAACATGGACAAGGCCACCCACGAATTGTCTCAAACAGCACCTGAGCCATCTTTACCTGCTCACCAAACAGAGCCCAGCTTTTCACCTGATTTGCTTCCCCCTCAAATCACTTTGCCATCAGTAATTTGTGAAGTAGCAGCTAAACCCCTGACAAAGGCAATTGACCCAGGGGCTAGGCCAAAAAGAGATAGACGGCCCCCTGACTACTATGGGACTAGTATGCCACGGCGGGAGCAGAAGGCATCTACACGATCCCATGGCTCACGTAGTTCTCACAGTAAGAGGACTCAACCCACAGGTACAGCCTTTAGTTTGCCTACAAACTCTCAAAGTAGTAGGCATTCCAGGGGTAGCCACACTTCTCAGTTGAGTGATCTTCAAGCAAGCATTCTTGAACAAAAGCAAAAGAACGATGAGCTGGAGGAGCTAAGAAGACAAAGACATGAGGATGATGAGCTTGATGAACAATGTAAATTAATCGATGAAGAAGCCAGAGCTGCTCAGCATAAGCAACAAGACGCACACAAGGAGAGAGAGAAACTTGTTAGACAGGTTGGCATGACCCGAAAAATTCGTATTAAAGAACAAGAGCTTGAATCAGCCCAGCTGGTTTCTAGTTTTATAACCCAAAATATCTCTGAAGATGATCATCCTGGTGGAGCCTCTGCTCCTCTTACTCCCTCATATATTCAGAAAGATGTAAATGTAGCCACCTCATTTTATGATCTGCCACCTCCCTCCAGGATATTCACTCCTGCCCCCACAAACCTGATGTATGCTGACTCAAACTTGATGGACTTAACTTCTCATCCTCAATCTAGCTCTCCTGTAAGATTAACTAATGCCTCCCAAACCCTTCCCATGCTTCAACCAATACAGCAAAGCTTAGCCGCTGTTCATGCTCCCTCTTTGCCCTCTGCAGCTATTGGACAAAGAGCTACTGCTCAAGCTGCACCATTGTCCATTCCCTATGCCCAGGCTATACCCTCTTATAGTTATGTACCTCCTCCACCTCAAGTGAATGTCCAAGCCCCTAATTATGCAGTTACGCCTGGTCCTAGGCAGTCCATTTTCACTGGTAGTCTGCCACCAATGCAAGCCATGACATCCCAGCAGCCACAATCTGTTTCCTCACCTTTTCAAACTCCCAATGTCATGGATTTGTTCATAGCTTCTGCTTATGGAATACCAAGGCCCTCACTTCCTGTATTTAGGAGTGGTCGAGAAAGTGATTTTTCCCTCCTGAAGATGGGTCTGGATAACCTCCTTGACAACCACCCCCATCTTACTGAGCAATATAAATATCAAGTCCTCCTACAACATCTTCAACACCCAGGAGCTAGCAAATTGGCCAAATCCAGCATGCATGATGCAAGACCATATTCCACCGCTCTCCTAGCACTTCAAGAGAAATACGGTCAGCCAAGGCTGCTCGTTCAGAGTGAAATTGGAGCAATATTGAATTCCCCCATTATTCGCATAGGTGATGTAGAGGCCTTTGATGACTTTTCCCTTTCTATCCATGCACTGGTGGGAATGTTGCTGTCCCTAGAGGGCCCTAATGGGTCAGAATTAAGATGTGGCTCTCATGTAGACAGACTCCTCAGTAAACTCCCTGTGCAATACAGAGATGGATTTGTCGAGCATTGTATTAATCGTGGCATTCTGACTGGGCAGGCAAACCAAACATATTCCCTCCTTGACCTTTCAACCTGGCTGCAGTCAAAGTCAAGAGCCAAACGCATATCAGAGAGAGCTGTTGAGCTTCACAGACAGGAAAGACCACGGACTGGTAAGGAACGCCAGCCCTCCAGACAAGTCTCCTCTGTCTACCTTTCAACATCATCTGAGATGGATGGCACACAAAAGGTCTACACCAAAGGAAAGGTAAATGTGAATAAACCTAAGCCTTACTGCCCCTACTGTAATGTCAGAGACCATTTCCTTGGCTCATGCACAGAATTCCAAAAACTCTCTAAAAATGGCATTATGAAATGGATGCAGGAGAAGGGGAGATGCAGTAAATGTGGGAGAATACACAAAATTGACAAATGCACTTTAAAGAGGCCATGTAATCTGTGTAAGGACATTCACCTAACCATTCTCCATGATGTCATTACAAACAACTCTGCCACAGTTATGCTGACGTCCTCTCCATCAGAGCTCCTTTACATGGACAAACCCAACCGCTCACATAAAGTCATGCTGAAAGTTGTCAATGTTTGTCTCCACAATGGGGAAAGGACCCTCATAACTCATGCAGTCCTCGATGATGGTGCGGATAGATCTATTCTGCTCCCCCAAGCTGTCCAGTGTTTGGGCCTCACAACTCAGCCTGAAACCATCTCTCTACGCACAGTGAGACAGGATATAGTGCAATTGAATGGAGCATCTGTATCCTTTGAGATTTCCCCTATCAACAAGCCAACTGAAAGACATGCTATCGACGGAGCATTCACTGCAGGAAATCTTGGTCTGTCAGAGCACACATACCCTGTGAAGCAGCTACAAGAGCAGTACCACCATCTCAGAGGTATGCCATTGCAGTCTATTGATCATGCATGCCCTCTTGTCCTCATTGGCTCAGACTATGCCCATCTCATCACAGCCACAGAGCCAATACTCATGGGGCCCCCTGGTGGCCCACTGGCAGTAAATACCAGACTAGGATGGGCTCTCCAAGGGCCAGCCAGCTTAATCCAAAGCCAGCACACACTCTCCTTCACTCTCACCTGCTTCAAAAGTGAATTGCTCAGGAATGTGGAAAGACTTTGGCAGATTGACACTTTTCCTAATATCAATGAAAAGACGGCCACAAGGTCAAAACAAGACAAGCGAGCTCTCGATCTACTCCACTCTAAAACAGTTAGAGTGAAGATAGATGGTGTAATTCGTTATGCCACTCCACTGTTAAGAGCTTCCAACATCCCTGTCCTTAAAGCTCCCAAACAAGCTGTCCTGCCCCGTCTCTGTGCTACAGAAAGACGCCTGTCCAAAGATCCCAAACTGTCTGAAAAATACCAAGAGGAACTTGATAAGCTTGTGCAGTCTGGCTATGTGCAAAGGATTCCCAGTGAGCAGGTCGACCAACCAGAGGAAACCTGGTATTTCCCACATCACATTGTTGAACACAACCAAAAACACAGAGTTGTATTTGACTGCTCATTTGAATATATGGGACTAAACCTAAACAAATGTCTTCTGCCTGGCCCAACACTGGGTCCCTCTCTCCTTGGAGTTCTACTCAGATTTCGCCAACATACCATTGCCATCTGTGGAGATATTAAAGGGATGTTCCACCAAGTACGCCTTTTGGATGAGGACAAACCTTTACTCCGTTTCATATGGAGAGGAATGCAGCTAGACCAGGAGCCCAGTGTCTATGAATGGCAAGTCTTGCCATTCGGAACAACATGTAGCCCATGCTGTGCCACCTATGCAGTCCACAAACATGTCCAGGATCACAGTGAAGGAAATGAGGAAGTCATTCAATCTGTCCAACAGTGCTTTTACGTTGATAACTGTCTCCAAAGCGTCCCTTCCTCTCATGAAGCCAAGTCCCTCATTGACAAAATGAGACCTCTGCTAGCTGACGGTGGGTTCGACATCAGACAATGGGCGAGTAATGATCCAGCTGTAATACAACATCTCCCACCAGACGCAAAGTCTAAAACCAGTGAATTGTGGTTCTCAGAGAAGGGAGACCCAAAAGAACTGACACTTGGCCTCCAATGGAACTGCTCCACTGACATGCTGGGTTACAAGAACAGATCGGTCATCTACCATCAGCCTACAATGAGAAATATATACAAGGTACTGGCAAGCCAATATGATCCTCTGGGCTATCTGACCCCGTTCACAGCCCGTGCAAAAATCATAGTGCAGGATCTATGGAAGCAGGAAAGAGGATGGGATAACATCATCAAACCTGATGGCTTGTTGGAGAAATGGCAAGCATGGGAGTTGGAACTGCAACATCTCCCTGACATTCACTTTCCACGCTGTTATCTGCCCCCCTGTACCAATGCAGCCACTTCAGAATCTCATATGCATGTTTTCTGTGATGCTTCGGAGCGTGTGTATGGTGCAGTTGCCTACATCCAGAATAGAGACAAACATGACCACACCCATGTCAGCTTCATCATGGCCAGGTCTCGTATAGCCCCTAAACGCCAGCTATCTATCCCTCGCCTTGAGCTCTGTGCAGCCCTATCTGGTGCCCAACTGGCTAACCTTCTCACTTCTGAACTCACGATTCCACTACAGTCAGTGACCCTCTGGTCAGATTCCACAACAGTGCTATCATGGCTAACATCTGAATCCTGCCGCTACAAGGTGTTTGTTGGCACAAGAATAGCTGAGATTCAGACTTTGACTGACACAAAGAGCTGGAGATATGTTGATTCAAAGAATAACCCAGCTGATGACCTAACACGTGGCAAAACCCTCCTAGAGCTTTCTCAGCAACACAGATGGAGTCAAGGCCCTCCATTCCTCCTACTGAACACCAACTGCTGGCCAACTAATCCATGTGTGCCAGGTAAATTAGAGCCTGCTGAAGAACTCAGGAAATCCATGTTCTGTGGCACAGTGATGTCAGATGACACAAACCTCCCTGATCTGATGAAGTACAGCAGCTGGGATGAGTTGATAAAGGAGACAAACAAGGTGCTTTATGGGGCGGCGGACCACAACTCAAACATAGCCCAATGCAATATAAACTCAGAGAGAAATCTTCTGCAAAGGGCCCAAACAGAGTGCTTCCCTGAGGAATTCACTGCCCTCAAAACAGACAAGCCCATACCAAAAAGTAGCAAACTTCTCCCCCTGTCTCCTGAATATGACCCTGAACTCGGTCTAATCAGAGTGGGAGGCAGACTTCGAAGAGCGGAGACCCTTGACCATGACCATGTCCATCCAATTATATTGGATCCAAAACATCCCATAACCAAACTCATTATAAAACATTATGATGAGAAACTGCTCCATCCAGGTCCCGAGCGTGTCCTGGGCGAAATGAGACGGCGATACTGGATCCTGCGTGGTCGTCAGGCTATTCGCCAGCATCAACACCAGTGTCAAGACTGTCAGAGATGGAGAGCTAATCCAGTCATTCCCAAAATGGCAGACCTCCCTCCAGCCCGTCTGAGACTGTTTAAGCCCCCCTTCTGGTCCACAGGCATGGACTGTTTTGGACCTTTCACTGTGAAAGTTGGCCGCCGCACAGAAAAAAGGTGGGGCATACTTTTCAAATGCTTAACAACACGCTGCATACATCTTGAGCTGCTTGACAGTATGGATGCAGATACATTCCTAATGGCCTTCAGAAGATTTGTCTCACGCAGAGGGAAACCTTTTGAACTTCTCTCTGACTGTGGGACTAATTTCAGAGCAGGAGATGCAGAGCTGCAAAATGCCTTCCAGGCCATGTCACCTGACTTAAAGCAGCAACTGGCCCACACACAGGTGAATTTCAAATTCAATCCTCCATCTGCCCCCCATTTCGGTGGATGCTGGGAAAGAGAGATCAAATCAATAAAAATGGCCCTCCATGTTACATTAGGAAACCAACCAACAACAGAAACTGTCCTGCACACAGTCTTGATTGAAGTTGAGGGCATAATGAATTCAAAACCTCTCGGCTACATCTCCTCTGACCTTGCTGACCCAGACCCAGTCACACCAAATATGTTGCTAATGGGGCGGCCTGACTCCTCCCTTCCTCAGGCAATCTACTGTGAAAGTGAACTCCTTGGCAGAAGAAAATGGCGTCACAGTCAGATCTTGGCTGATCATTTCTGGACGGCCTTCATTCGCTACTACCTTCCAAACCTTCAAACCAGGCAAAAGTGGGAGACTGACAGGGAAAGCTTGAAATCAGGGCAGGTCGTGATGATTGTTGACCCCCGGTGTCCTCGAGCATCATGGCCGATGGGGAGAATAACTGAAACTTACCCTGGAAAGGATGGAAGGGTTCGCAGTGCAAAGGTCACTGTTCACGGTCGAGAATATCTACGCCCCGTTTCCAGATTGATCCCACTCCCTGAAATCACTGAAGAGACAAAATAAACGTATTTGCTGCACAAATCCGGGGGCGGCTGTTAGAAACACCAAGTCATTTAATTTCCCCTGATCTCCACAAGGAGACACCAAGTGGTGATGCAGTGGACCTGTGTTGGCAGGCACCTCCCACTATAAATAGAGGCTGGGATCGGGCCTTCCCCCTCTTTGTCTCCAAACATTTCCACCTCACCAGAGAGTGACCAGCTTGCCATGTGTGTTTTGTTTCTACAATGTAAGTTGCTTTTCAGTTATTTATATTGATAGTATTTAAGTTCCTTCTATTGCTATTGAAGGTTTGCCTAATCATTATTTGCTGTATTTATGATTTATTGGGCTATATCTAATTTCTGTCTCTCCTTTGTCCAGAACCATGGCATGGCAATAACAACGCATTCCTTGGACAATCCATCAGTCTCAACATAAAGAGACTAAAAACAATAAATTGAAAGATGGATTGCAAACTTTGTTTCCTGGTGGTGTGTGGCTCCAGTTAGAACTTTAAATCCAGTACACACAGTTTCCTCTAAGATGTCGTGGTCGATAACACTGAACTGGGACAAATTTATCGAACTAGGGATCTGCGGGTAGGATGATGTCACAGCATTTCTTGGTGTGGAGCCACTAATAGCCTGCCTGATATTAATAATTTTATCCGTAAAAAAGGCAGCAAACTCATTACATTTGACAGTAGAGAGGAATTCAGGTGCTACACAGAGAGGCGGATTAGTCAGTCTATCAACTGTGGCAAATAGAGTGCGTGCATTGTTCACATTTTTGTTAATTATCTCGGAAAAGAACGATTGTCTCGAACTTTTCAGTTCGAGGTTGTAGGAGTGAAGGCTTTCTTTGTAAATATCATAGTGAATGTGAAGATTAGTTTTCCGCCATTTACGCTCAGCTTTCCTGCAATCTTTCTTTTTGCATCTAACGGATGCAGAATTTCACCAGGGTGCTTTAATCTTGCCAGACAGCAATTTTAACCTAACAGGCGAAGAGGTGTAATAATCTCATATTGCGCAGCTAAAAAAAGAAATACTTTAAAGGAACAACTGAGGCTGGAAAAAGTGCTGGCCAATCTGGAAGCCGAACTTAAACAACATCCTTCTAGAGACCTTTCTGGAAGGGTCGATGCTGCCAGATCAGCTTTGGATGAGCTTCTAACACAAAAAGCAGAATCGGTAATGTTTTTTTGCGAGACACAGGCTTTATGAAATGGGGGACAAGCCAGGCCGCCTACTGGCACGTCTTGCTGCAGGGAAACAAGAACTGAACGCTATCTCCTCCTTGGTCGATGCCACCGGCAGTAAACAATTTGAAACTAAAAAACTTTGTAATATTATGTTGGAATTTTATAAAAAATTGTATACATCAGAGTCTGATGCCTCTTCAGAGGAGATAGACAAATTCTTAGAAGGGGTGAAACTGGTTTCATTGAAACAGGAAGATGGGGATGTACTCTGTAGGCCAATAACTAAAGGGGAACTACTTGAAACTATTCAATCTTTACCGAGCGGGGTAAAGCTGCGGGACCTGATGGCTACGGCCCAGAATTTTATAAAAAATTTTGTAAATTGGTAGCAGATCCACTACTTCGTATGTATAGAGAATCCTTTGAGAGGGGATCTCTCCCCCCAACCTTATATTCTGCTAATATTTCTCTTATTCTTAAGAAAGGTAGACCTGCTGACTTATGTGGTTCATACAGACCAATTAGCTTAATAAATGTGGACAGTAAATTACTCTCCAAGCTTCTTGCAAGAAGGTTGGAGATGTTGTTGCCTAAAATAATTAATTCAGATCAGACCGGATTTATAAGAAATAGATTATCATATGCAAATATGCGGAAATTGTTAAACGTCATCCAGTATACAAATGAGACTCAGAGTGAAGGATTACCGTACTTTCCGCACTATAAGGCGCACCTGAATATAAGCCGCAGCAGCTAAATTGCATGTTTGTTACATACATAAGCCGCACCGGACTATAAGCCGCAGGTGTTTTAATGTCTTATCAGCGGAGACCGTTTTGAGTCCTTACCCTCATCGTCGTAACACAGCCAGTTCGCCATCTTTTGAAGCATGATGTTAGATTACAACGAGCTAGTTGTGTGGCTTAGCCTTCCAAAATGTTGCCGTTAATTTTTTCGAATGTAATACATAGAATTGGGAACGTTACATTCAATTTCATTCAGACTGTCTTTCTGGCTCTATCGCCGCCATTTTTCCCCCGGAGCGAGCGAGGGAGGGTGGGAGGAGGGAGGGTGTTTTACAGTAGTGGCTGAGAGAGCGTAGTGGCTCAGTGCTCCAAGCAGGTCGCGAGGCACATTTTTTGCAACATCATCCAATCAGGGTCTGTCTGTCTTGCTCTCGTTCTGTCTCTCGTACCAAAATCCATAGATTTAGGAGGTCCCCTAGTGGCCGTTAGCTGTAAAAAATCGATAGATAAGCCGCACCGTTATATAAGCCGCAGGGCCGAAAAATGGGGAAAAAGCTGCGGCTTATAGTCCGAAATTTACGGTAGTTATCTCGCTCGACGCCGAAAAGGCGTTCGACAGTATAGAGTGGCCTTATTTATTCAAAGTCCTGGAAAAATTTGGTATGGGGGAAACATTCACTGAATGGGTCAAACTAATATATAAGTCACCTGAGGCCAGTGTGGTGGTCAACAGTACCCGCTCTCCGTCTTTTCAGTTGGGTAGATCGACCCGCCAGGGGGATCCGCTTTCACCTTTATTATTCGCCGCGGCTATTGAACCGCTTGCAGAGGCGATTAGAAACAGCCCCAACATATCGGGTATTAAAATAGGTGAGAATACTTTTAAAATAGTTTTATATGCTGATGATGTCTTACTTTTTATTTCAAATACGTAAAGATCTGTACCGGCTGTTTTGTCAATAATTGAAACATTTGGACGGGGGTCAGGATACAAAGTTAACCTTGACAAGTCAGTGGCAATGCCCCTAGGGAGCACTACTGAACCACCATAAACTTCCCCTTTCGATGGTCCACAACAGGACTTACCTATCTAGGGATAACGGTCTCTATCAACTTGAAGGACATGTTTAAGTTGAACTTTGCCCCTGTCTTAAAAAAAATTCAAAACAATATTATTAGATGGATGGATCTCCCGATCTCATGGATTGGCAGAGTCAATTTGATTAAAATGAATGTTCTTCCCCGTTTACTACACCCAATGCAAATGCTTCCTTTATGGATCACGAGGCAGATGGTTAAGGGCCTACAGAGAGATCTCACAAAGTTCATATGGCATAGTAAAAGACCAAGGTTAAAAATGAAGACACTGGAACTTCCTATAGAGAGAGGGGGGGGTTCTGACTTCCTAATGTGTTGTTTTATAATTGGGCATGTCATGCTCGTATTATATCTGACTGGATTCAAAGTTATTTTAAGGGGGATAAGGCCCATATGGATGAATGGTGTTGTGCACCTTTAAACCTCCTTAGTCTATTAACCGGTGATAAAAAGCAGATTACAACCAGTAACCCAGTGATATACAACACAATCAAGGTCTGGAGAGAGATGGTGACCTATACAGGGAGGAAGGGGTTTTCATCTGCTCTGACTCCTATAATTGGTAATAAGACCTTCCCCCCAGGTATCGACAACAGCATATTCAACTTATGGCATAAGAAAGGGATTAGAGTTGTTGGTGATTTATTTTCAGAAGACACTTTAATGTCATTTACACAGATTAAAACTAGGTTTGGTATACCAGGCACACATTTTTTTGCCTTTCTGCAGGTTCGCCACTTTGTACAAACAGACATCTCATTACCCTCTGATGGTCCATTGTTTAGTCCCCTGGACACATGCCTAACAGGGTTCACAGAAATCAAAGATTTCATTTCCTATTTTTATCAAGCGTTGGATTCATGGAACAAACATAATATTGAGCATGTTCAGTCAGTATGGGAGAGAGATCTGGGGATTAAGTATGAAACAGATGACTGGGCTGGGGTTCCTTTGCCTTTCCGACATGCTGCCACTCCGAACGTTAACTTCCATTATTCGGACTGGCGGTCGTTCACCTTAGAAGCCGCAATGCCGACCTTAGGTTTAGGCGTGGGGGTGGGAGAGGTTAGGTTTTGGGTTAGGGTCTGGGGGAGGTTAGGTTTAGGCATGGGGGGAGGTTAGGTTTGGCGTGGGGGCTGGGAGAGGTTAGTGAAAAACGGGGAATATAGACCCCCTTTCTGAGTGCCGATATTTCGGAGTGGCAGAACGTCGGAGTGGCAGCACGTCGGAGTGGCAGCATGTAACCGACTGGGCTGAGTGCATTTCTGCTTGTCATAAAACATTTGTCTGTAATAAATTTAAGGAAACCCAATATAAAATCTTACATAGACAGCACAGAACACCGCACATTCTTAACAAATTTGATCCTGATAGATCCCCTTTTTGTAATAAGTGCAAAACAGAGATTGGTACGTACCTGCATTGTATGTGGCAATGTCCCATCATCTGCAACTTCTGGTCATTAGTGACAAAGGAATTAAATTTGATTTTTGTAACCAGAATTGAAAAAACACCTGGTTTGTTCCTGCTTAATCTGCCTGATAAGAACATGCCACTTACGGCTTCTAATTTACTGCTCTTCCAAAAGCTTGTTTTCTTGGCCAAAAAGTGTATTCTTTTCAACTGGATTATGGACAAGCCTCCTACAGTCACCCAGTGGTACCAACAAATATTTAAGGTTTTACCAATGGAGATACTTTGTGCTAGGGCCAAGGGTGACCTAAAGATCTTTAACAGGATATGGAATCCTTTGACCAATCACCTGCCAGACGATCTCCTCGCTCTTATGCAGGGAGACAGTTAATTTTGGGGTCTTCGGGGCGACCACATGGGACCTGCCCTGTTTCATTTCAGCTCAGTTGAAAAGAAAACCATGTTTGCGCATCTTTGATTTTTTTTGTCTGGGTTTATCAGTGATTTATGACATCAAGTGTTGTAAAAGGAATCTATTATGAACTAACATGGACTTGGTTGTATACACTATATTATCTCTGCTGTATGAATGTGATTGTACAATATGAATCTAAGCAGTTGTATACATTATATTATCTCTGCTGTATGAATGCGATTGTACAATATGAATCTAAGCAGTTAGAAATGATCTTAGGGCTGGGGGGACAGGAAGGACCTTTTTTTTTTTTTTGTCTTGTTTTGTTTTTAGGATGTGTTGATTGTTGTTTTTGTTGTTCTGCTCTGGTTGTCTTGTTTAAAAAAATAATAATAGGGGAGTATTGAGACTACAGATGTTTATGTACCACTGTCTTGGAATGATACTGTCTGAACTGCTTCCCTGATTTTTTGTCGAAAAAAAAATATATAAAAAAAAAAATGAATAATTGTCAGCATTACAAAACATAACCGCAGGAATTAAAACATTTAATGTTTCCAAGGCTAGAGAGGAGAGGATTAGGCTACTGGAGAATTTGCCGAGTCATTAGTACATTGATAAAATAGTTTGTGGACACATCAATTGCTTATACCTGGTATGAACATGTGTCTTGGGCATTCTTAAACCCTTAAGGCCCATTAATGCTCCATTTTTGTACGGAAATAAATAAGTTTTGAATGATGTAACCATCACTGCCCACATACTTCCATGCATCTTTCACGTTAGTATCATGATAAGCAATAATGTGTGTGTGTGTGTGTGTGTGTGTGTGTGTGTGTGTGTGTGTGTGTGTGTGTGTGTGTGGTACTGCTCCGTTTCGTCCGTATCCATAAGCTTTCAGAAAATATGTAGAATTATATTATTATTTACATTAAATTTCTAATTATGACAATCAATTGTTTCAATGCAGTAGAGTTCCAGAGAAAAGCAATTGAATTGCTGGTCGAAATGCATGAGGACATCCGCGTCATCAAGAATCGTTCTGGGCATGCAGAAGGCCGCGAGCACTCAACTGTTCCTGCACAGGCTTCAACGGTTGAGGCATTAAACGAATTGGACAAATCCCTTGACTCCCTGGAGGAAAAGCAGAAACTGGTAATATCTTACTTGTAGTTGTACAAATAATGCAATTTGTCTCTAATGTGCAGTGAAACTATCATGGGGATATACTGAACACTTTCAGATTAATGGCTTGTCCAAGGTGGGAGGAGTCCACTTGAAGGACAATGAAAAGAGGGTGATGGAGAAGTAAGTTTTATGTCAGTGTCCAATAGATATCAGTTAACGGGAGGCAGGGCTCCAAGCAGTTTCAGGGGAGGCTCAGTAAGTGGAAAAAAATAGTATCTCATAGTGCAGCCTAAATGTGTGTAATTTGGTTAAAGGGATATTTCAAGATATATTAGTTTTGAGGAATTTGACAGTTTTTCCCACTTTCCTATAGAGACAGAAACTATTAAGTGCCTCCAGACCTACTTTGTATTTGGTGTAGTATGAAGTATGTCAAACAGCGATATCAGGCTATCTTGACTCAACTGTTTGAGTGTCTATGGGATCAAATAACTGTTGATTTGGCTGCTCAGCAAGCCTTAATTGCTAGCTGGCTCACAGCCAATTTAACCAACATGGAATATTGCAGAATATTGCCCCCCTAGCGACTTTATTTCTCAAATGTGTTCTGGCGACTTTCTGATCGAGCATGTGTCTTGAATCACAAAGCAGTGGCAATACATTGGTATAAAACGATGTGGCCAATGTCTCTTTTCTCTACTTAGTTTTCTAATCCAGAGGTCTGAGTGCTTCATTCGCACAGCCCCTCATGTCTCCACTGTAAGCAGGGACTATAGCGTAGCACTTTTCATTGCTACCGGCATATGCCTAACTGGTCACCACTTAATATAAAAATGGGCTATGCCACAGTGTGCATATTGATATGCAAAGTATCAACTGACGACTTCCATCAACTTTCAGAGCAGCCAACAGCTAATTTCTTTGGAAAAGTTGGCATCAAGACACCGCATCCAATTTATTAATTCACAAACAGACCAGCGTCAAACATCTTTCACTCCACAGGTACCATTTCCCTTAACCGCCTTCAAAATAAAAGCACTCAGAGCCTTCAACTCAATAAACTCCATAAAAAGAGCTTAGGCTACACATCCAAAAAGCTCATAAAAATAGTTTTACTTTGTCAAACCAAGCGATTCAGCTATATTTAGAATCGGGAGAAACCATGGAACATTCACTTGGACCAAAACTTTAAAAAACACAGCAAAACAATTTTCTTTAAATCCAGATTTATTTATTTTTACTTTACTTTACTTTATTTCATTTGGCTGACGCCTTTCTCCAAAGCGACGTACATACAGAAAATAACAAGCATAGATCATGTAACATACATAGTGGAAAGCAGAGATAATGAAAAAGATAAATAAAATAAAGAACCAAAAAACAAACAGACAGTTGAAGGTGGGCAGCATGTAAGGGAGATGGAGAAGTAAGGTTAGGGGGGGTAAAATGGAGAGAAAAGAGATGAGTTTTAAGCCGAATGCGGAAGATAGGGAGAGATTCTGATGTCCTGACCAAGGGGGGGAGCTCGTTCCACCATTTGGGGGCGAGACAGGAAAAAAGACGAGCTTGAGAGCGGCCCTTGAGCCCGCGAGACGGCTTGCGCTAGTGGAGAGGCGGAGGAAGCGGTGAGAGGTTTGGAACGTGACCAAGGGTTGAAGGTATTGGGGGGCAGTTGAGTGGACAGCTCTGTATGTGAGGACAAGGGTTTTGAATTTGATGCGTGACAGGATGGGGAGCCAGTGGAGGTCATGGAGGAGGGGTGACGTGGGAGAATTTGGCTTGGTTGAAAACAAGGCGGGCAGCAGAATTCTGGATGAGTTGAAGGGGTTGGATGGCAGAGGGGAGACCGGCTAAAAGAACATTACAATAATCAAGACGAGATAAAACCATGGCCTGAACTAAAATTTGGGTTGCTTCTGAGGTTAAAAAAGGGCGGATCTTTCTGATGTTAAAGGGGGAGAATCTACAGGAACGTGCCGTTGCTGTAATGTGGGCAGAGAAGGATAGTTGGTTGTCAATGGTGATTCCGAGATTTTTGGCAGATTGGGAGGGGAGGACAGTGGTGTTGTCGATGGATAGGGACAGATCGGATAGGGGGGAGTCGTTGCAGGGGAAGAAGAGAAGTTCGTTTTTGTCGGGGTTGAGTTTGAGATGGTGAGAAGACATCCAGTTGCTAATATCTTTGAGGCAGGCAGAGATACGGGAAGAGATATGAGAGTCCGAGGGGGGGGAAGGAGAGATAGAGCTGTGTGTCGTCTGCGTAGGAGTGATAGGAGAACCCGTGAGAGGAAATGACGTGACCCAAAGATCTCATGTAGAGAAGAAAGAGGAAAGGACCTAAGACAGAACCCTGGGGGACACCCGTGGTGAGAGTGCAGGGGTCCAAAAGAGTTCCTTTCCAGAGGACCTGAAAAGAGCGGTTAGATAAGTAAGAGGAGAACCAGGAAAGTGCAGAGCCGGTGATGCCAAGGTCGGATAGGGTGGACAGTAGAATTTGGTGGTTGATGGTATCAAAAGCGGCGGACAGATCAAGAAGAATGAGGACGGAGGAAAGAGATGAAGCTTTGGCAGAGTGAAGGGCGGAGGTGACAGAGAGAGGAGCTGTTTCAGTGGAGTGTGCAGGTTTGAAGCCAGATTGAAGGGGGTCGGAGAGGTTGTGAAGGGAGAGATAAGAGGATAATTGACCAGATACTGTGCGTTCGAGTGATTTGGAGATGAAGGAGAGGAGGGAGACGGGGCGGTAGTTGTTGATGGCGGAGGGGTCAAGGGACGGTTTCTTGAGGAGTGGTTTGATTATGGCTGTTTTTAGGGCAGAGGGAAAAATACCCGAGGAGAGGGAGGTGAGATAGATAGCAATGTCAGGGGAGATGGACTGAAGGTGGGATGAGGGAAGAGGCATATATATTGTGACCTGTCTGTCTGCTTGCCTGTGTGTTTTTGTGCTGTATGAGATAACACGAAGGGCGCTAGGACACTGGGGGTGCCGGCGTGCCGCAGCCGCTCAGTTGATGACAGGGGGCAGGCACAGCTGCACAGAGCGGTGTGTGTGTGTATGTGTGTGAGACTCTCAGGTGGGCGTGGCTATATTATCTGGCAGCGTGTGGTGTGCCACAATCACTCATGTGGAAAAATGAGCGCACAACATGAGCATGAAAGAGATTGAGACGGCGATGCAGGCCCCGGCCCTCCCAAAAAGAAAAGACTGTGTTCATATAGTAAAATTTGGGAAGAAAGGCACACGTGGGTTAAGCCGGTGAGTAGAGAAGTGTCACGAGCCTTCTGCACACTCTGTAGAAGAGAGTTTTTAGTCAGCCACGGGGGAGAAAATGACGTAAAACAACATGCTGCCACAGACATGCACAAGCGGGCTGCACAGGCTAAAGGTGCATCTAGCATATTACTCCATTCTTCGCCGCTTCAACTACCGAAATTAACAAAGTTTCTGCATGTGAGGTAACGACGGTATATCACACAGTTAAACACGGACTGAGCTACAACAGCATGGACTGTGCTAGCAAGTTAAACAGTGCAATGTTTAATGATTCCACTACGGCAAAGATAATCCACTGTGGAAGAACAAAGGCAGAGATGATTACAGACAGCGTGCTTGGCCCCAAAAGTGTGCGGGATATTCTCAGTGAGCTGTCTCCTCTACCCGCAGCTGCAGGTGAAGATGTGGATGCACTTGCACACCTGGTGTATTTTTCAGTCACCACAGATGCCTCAAACAAGGGGAACCGAAAAATGTTTCCTCTGTGCCTAAGATACTTCAATCCATCTGAAGGAGTACAGTCTAAATTACTTGATTTCTATGAAGACAGTGATGAATCAGCCAGTGGCATCCACCAAGCCATAATGGATTGTTTGGGAAAATATGAACTCAAGACAGAGTGTATCACATCTTATGCTGCTGACAATGCAAATGTCAACTATGGCAAGCATCACTCTGTTTACCAGCTATTGCACAGTGACACTCGCATTTTGAAAGCAAATTGCCCAGCCCATGTCGCTCACAATGCGTGTAAACATGCATGCGACCAGCTGTCAGTGGACATAGAGACAGTTGTCTTAAAGATCTATAGCCACTTCTCAGTATCAGCTTCTCGGCAAGAGGAACTTCGTGGTTTTTTCGAGTTTGTGGACATTGAGTGGAGAGAAATTCTGCGTCGCGTCTGCACGAGATGGCTGTCACTCTATCCAGCTGTTGAACGTCTCCTACAGAGCTGGCCAGCAATAACGGCATATTTCCGGTCACTCGGGGAGGCCTGCCCTGTGGTGCTGAGGAAGATATTTGTGGATGATGAGGATAAAGCTGACACAGTGGAAATGGGAGCGTACCTATGTTCCCCGGGTCCTATATTCCCCGGGTCCTATGTTCCCCGTTTTTGTGGGACCGAACCTAACCTCCCCCAGACCCTAACCCAAAACCTAACCTCTCCCACCCCCCACGCCTAAACCTAACCTCCCCCAGACCCTAACCCAAAACCTAACCTCTCCAAGGGAACATAGCGGGGTTCTATGTTCCCCGGTCCCACAAAAACGGGGAACATAGGACCCGGGGAACATAGGACCCGGGGAACATAGGGATGACCCCCTCTGCATCACTGATGTGTACGAAGAAATCAGGATTTTCAAAGGGAAAATGCAGCAGAGAAAAGATGACAGCTTCTGTGGATTCCAGACCAGGCAGCTGATGGATAAACTGCTGCCTGCAAAAAAGGCCAAAGTGAACGTGGATTTATCTCAATTCTACACCACTGTCATTGCATACATCGACAAGTGGTTTGATTTATCCACAGCCAATGTAATGATGAAGCTCAAGCCAATCGGCCTGTTGGACCTGTCAGTGAAAATTATTGATTGATTGATTGTTGATCATTGTTGTCTGTGTTCAGTGTTGGTGAGCGGCCTTCCCCATCGGAGATGTGCTGTGGTTCCAAAACATCATTAAAAAACATCATTAAGATGAATCATCTCTGCTTGCTGAGCTTCAAAGGCCTTCAGGCATGTGAGGGAGAGAACGTCCAGGTCTGCTTGACCAGAGTGAGAGTTGAATCCTCCTGATGAGGTGATGGAACTTTACAGCAGACTCCGGAGGGTGGGGGCCAGCCACTCCTCGTTATAAGATATAGATATGAGTTAGCTTTTGGGGCACTTGTTCTGAAACTTCCAATCGAGTGTGACTCTCTGTATACAGACAGACCATTACTTGGAAATAAATCCTCCTTTGTTCATTTCAACGAGCGACTGATTAATTGTTTCAAACAACAAGCATTTTTTGCCATTACAATCTTGGGGGCTTCATCCGGGATGTAATCTTTTTGCTGGACTAGGCTGTTTGCGGGGAGTCGACTAATTGATCATCTCCTGCTGTCAGGACCTTAAAACCTCGACTTAGCTCAGAGAGTGAAGGAGTCGGCCCGCCTGCACAGCCCTGCCCGGTGACTGTGATCTACAAAAATCCGGTGAGACGCATTGAATGCACTGTTGTTGATTGATCAATTATACCAAATTTGAATTAGCTACCAAATTTTGAATACTGTTATACAATTGGTTTTAAAACATAGACAATTGTAACTACTGCTAAAAGCTGCAGGTCTGGGGGATGGTTACGGATATAGCCACTGCCTTAGCCAAATCTTTTGTCTAATAGAGGGTGGTGTGGATGTCTAAGGGAGACATTTGCGTGAGATATAGGAAAGTTCAGAAAAGATGAACTATATAAAACTCACTATTGCCGTACTACGGATATACTCACTGCCTCGCATGGGTAACTATTATCCAGAAGAGAGGGTGAGGTGTTGCATCAGGAGGGATGCACACGTAAGGGAGCTTACTAGAGCCGTACTCGTTTTAAGCAAGGTTTAGAGAAAAAAACCGGCCTGTTTGTCGACGGGCAACAGAAAGACGCAAGGTACCAGAAGAGGGTATGCTTGGGGTCCAAACTGCAGTATAAAGATAAAGAAAACACCATACCCAGACCTGAGTTTTGCGAAAGGAGGTATAAAATAGTAGGGATAATACAAGGTATAGAATAAAAAAAAAAAATCAAAGTGATTTGGTAAAAAATATCTTTCCATTCAATTTACAAAAATAAGTTTCAAAAGGTCTCTTTCCTTTCATAAAAAAAAAAAAAAAAAAAAAAAGTGAGAGAATGAGGGGAAACAGAATGAGCAGTGAGGCTCATTAAAGAAACAAAAGTCACAAAATTACAGAATGAGCAGTGAGGCTCATTATAGAAACAAAAGTCACAAAATTACAAATTAAACTTTTTATTTTGGGTTTTAAGGTTTCATAAGTGTTTGAATAAGCCGGCCGGCAGGATATAAGAGGATGTGTTTATTTGTTTTGAAATCCATGGTGGGTTTACTGCTTGTTTTGAGTTCCATGGTCTAACACCCACACCAACAAAAGTAAAGTTGTTTTTCTTTAAGGCAAATCAGCTATAGCCTACAGCAACCCACACCATTTAAAGCACAGGTATTTCTTTGATTTGCGGGTATTTATTTGATTGGTACCAACGTTTCCACATTTTGAGCCATAGAAATAAGACTGTATAAAAGTTATGGTCTAAGTCGACATAAAAAAAAAAGAAAGAAAGATGGGAAACAGAAATAACAATCTTCCCCTATATTGCTGTTAAAGCCAAAAGCAATACAACACGATATACATACATTTATTTTGTTATTTCTTTATACATTGTTCTCCTAAACATTTTCTTATTACAAAGTGTATACATTTACATACATATACATATTTCCATTTATTGTATGAGGACAGGTAATTTCCGCTAGTGTCTCTTATTGTGTCTTTGAAGGACTCGATCTGGACTTGGGCGGCGCCACACCCCAGCAGTAGCAGACCGAGATGCAGCACAGGGAGCGGAGGCATCTATCCCCATACAACAGCCACCATCGTACAGTGGTGCTGGAAGTACTTTTAGGGGGTGCTGCAGCACCAACCGCACATGCGCCGTTGCCATCGTATGCAGACGTCCCCGGCCCATCAACACCAAGCCCGCTTTCGCCCTCATGATGCAGAACTCCTCCGGACCACGGAGGGCATGAGGCTTCAACATGAGGAGGGTGTCAGAGACCAAGCAGAACTTCTCCAGATTATGGAGAGCATGATGAAGACGTGCATGCGACTTCTTGTTCGCCTCACTGAGACTTTCAAGCAAGTGAACGCCTTGCACGAGGAAATGTTGACATTCCTCCACAAGAGCAACATGCAGCAGAGCGATGGCAGGGGCCGAGGGAGAAGAAGAGATGAACAGTTTGGTGGCAGGGGTCGACAGCAGAGAGAGCGACGTTTGCGCCTAGCACATGACCAATATGCTGTGTGTCGCTGCTTTGGACATTGGGCAAAGGACTGTCCCCAAGCCATGGGACAGTCCGATGCCCTGAATGGACAATTTCAACCTGGACAGTGTCAACAGCGACAGAGAGGATTCATGCCAAATGAATCCAACTGACTAGGAGGGGGTGTGGCGCTGTGCCGGGAAAGGAGAGAGGGCCTTCACTGCAGGACATAAGCAGGAAAGTGTAAACACACACACACGCTTACACGCTACAGCTGTTCAAAATACAATAGGCTTGAGAAAGTGTACAAAAACACACACATACACTTGCACACAGCTGTTTAAAATACAATGTATAGGCTTGAAAAATCATTGCAACCACCTACTGACTCATACATTATGTATAAAGGCAGCGCCCACAAGGCGTTGCCGCACAGGTGCGGCTCTTGGTGGACGGTGAAATGATACAGTTTTTGGTGGATTCAGGGGCATCCGAAAGTGTAATTTGTCATAAAGCTCTGTCTAAAAAACCAGCGCTGAGTGGGTGTTGGTTGAAATCAATTACTGCTTCAGGTTAATATTGTGGATGAGAATTACTCTGTGCCACTGCAGTGTGTAGATGAGTCAAGGAAAGATCAAACATTAATTCCTTAATTCAGAGAAGGTGTGATCCATCTACCAGGATGTACAAGGATGATGGTGAAGTGATGAGTGGGCTCCACCTTATTTTGATATCATGGATTTGAGTGAGATAGTAAATGAATAGAAAATGCAGCTGAACATGTACTAACGAATTTAATGTTTCACAGGTTGCTACTAATTGTTTTGATGTTTCACAGGTTGCTAAAAATAGCTTTAATTCTAATGTTGTGAGCTTTCTGATATATTTGAATCCAACATGTAGACAGATTTTATTATCCAACAATCAAAGGGCTAAATTTTACAGCATTGTATAGATTTTACTGTAATACAGAAATTGTTTTTAGTCATTCGATATTGTTTTGATGATCATTTTCTACAAGTTAAGTATAAAAGTGTTAAAGTTTTCAATGGCTGTATTTGTTCAAATGTGAAGGTTTCTTATCAATAATTTTTCTTTTAATAATTGATAATAATGATTGATTTTTATCAAAGGGAGGAAATGTCAGTGAAAATTATTGATTGATTGATCGATTGATTGTTGATCATTGTTGTCTGTGTTCAGTGTTGGTGAGCGGCCTTCCCCATCGGAGATGTGCTGTGGTTCCAAAACATCATTAAAAAACATCATTAAGATGAATCATCTCTGCTTGCTGAGCTTCAAAGGCCTTCAGGCATGTGAGGGAGATAACGTCCAGGTCTGCTTGACCAGAGTGAGAGTTGAATCCTCCTGATGAGGTGATGGAACTTTACAGCAGACTCCGGAGGGTGGGGGCCAGCCACTCCTCGTTATAAGATATAGATATGAGTTAGCTTTTGGGGCACTTGTTCTGAAACTTCCAATCGAGTGTGACTCTCTGTATACAGACAGACCATTACTTGGAAATAAATCCTCCTTTGTTCATTTCAACGAGCGACTGATTAATTGTTTCAAACAACAAGCATTTTTTGCCATTACAGACCCACTCACCTTCTCTGACTTGGAGGCTGACGGCTGCCTTAAAGTTGACTGACACGCTCAACATGGACAAACTGTATGACGAATTCTGCGCCAGCCGGGATGCAATTGAAACTGCACGACAGGATGCCCAAAAATCAACCAGCGAGAAGTGGGTGTTTGTCTTCCAGAAAGTCGGAAAGGCCAACCTAAAAAACCTCTTCCAAATCGTGTCATTCGTTCTGAGCGTCCCCGGGTCAAACGCGTTTGTGGAGAGGATTTTTTCTCATGGCCAACAAGTGGTCAGACGCAAGGAACCGCTGCAGCACAGATCTGATCAAAAGTGAGCTCCAGATATCAGTGAACATTAACCTGCCCTGCAAAGACTTCTTCATTGCCGTGCAGAACGACAAGGAGTTGCTGGGTGCTGTCAGGAGCAGCAAGAAATATCCGTGGAGAAAATAGGTGAGTAAGCTTTTTATTGTAGTTGTATATTTTGTATTATTGGGCTGTGCTTTTTACACACCCCTAATGCTTGTTTTTCCTCTTCTTTTTCTTTTCTTTCCAATCAGGACTTTGACTGACTCCCCCATGAAGGACACTTACAGATGTTCGTAGAAAAAAAGACAAAAAAAAACGTACAGATGTTTGTTTACTTATATGGATATTTATTGGCATTATTACCCCATTTATACTTTGTACCTGGCTAAATAAAATTTAGCAGTTCAGCAGTTATGCCATCTTCTTTGTTGTGTGATTATTTTCAAAGTCACATTTGAAAGACCAGATTCAAATCACGCATTTTCAAACCTTTCAATATTATGTGAAATGTTTCTCTATCAAGGGAAATGGCAATAATAGCTAGTAATGAAAACAGAAAATAAACACTGTAAAGGGAATAACATAACACATTTTTTAGAGTTTTTATATCATAGCGGGACGGTCGGACCAACTCTCCCCCCCTTGCTGGGATGGAATGTTGGCAACCCTAGATAGGATCTACGGGGCAGGAGGTGGCACGAGCTGAAAGAATGATTTTAAGGAGATCATCAGAGGAGAGGGGAGAGAAGAATGACATGGAGGCAGGAGGTTGTGAAGAAGAGGAGGTGAGAGAGGGGGTGAGGAGGGATGGTGAGGGAAATGATGAGCTAATGGCAGCGACCTTATTGATGAAGAAGCAGGAGAAATTGTTGGCAGAAAGGGAGGAGGGAGGAGGCGGAGGAGGCGGATTGAGGAGGGACGTGAAGGTCTGGAATAGTTTGCGGGGATTAGAAGCAGAGGATTGAATAGTGGAAATGTAGAAGGAGGATTTGGCAGAAGAAACGGAGGAGGTGAAGTTGGAGAGGGAGAGGTGATAAGCGGCGAGGTCATTGGGGTTGCGAGATCTTTTCCATGTCCTTTCTGAGGTTCGGAGTTGGGAGCAGTTGGTGCGGAGGGGTTCAGTGAGCCAGGGTGCAGGGGGAGAGGGGCGGGCAGGTTTAGTAGAGAGTGGACAGAGGGAGTCAAGGGCAGATATGAGGGTGAGGGAGGCTTCATCAGGGGATAGGAGAGAGAATTGATCGGCGGAGGGGAGGAGGGAGAGGGTGGTGGAGGATAGGGATGAGGGTAAGAGAGATTAGAGGTTGCGCCGGAAGGAAATGGGGAGAGAAGGAGGAGGGTGAGAGGTGGGAGGGGAGATTGGGAGGGAGAAGGAAATGAAGAAGTGGGGCTCTATTCTCCCACAGGCCATCGGCGCTATTACGGGCCTTAACCGCAAAAAAACGTGCCTTGCGCCTGTTTCGGCAAGATAGCAATAGGCTTTAGGCTGCCAAATGCGCTTTAGGCCGAATGGGCGTGGCGCAGTCCCAAAGTGGGCGTGTCGGCGCTAAATACCAGCCTAGTTATATCTTGGGAGCTGGCCTACATTTAGCGCTTTGCGCTTTTGAAAAGCAGGCCTATTCTTTGCCTTCACTGCTTCTTCTCTGTCACCCTTCTCTCTCTCTCTCTCTGAGTTCCCAGCATGCATTGTGTTTCTTCATTTCGCTACTAAATAGCCACCAAATGAGCCAAAATAGATATAAAAGGTAGTTCTAAATTAATGTGTAATGGTAACACAGCCTGCCATTGTCAACATTTCAATATTGGACCAAATAAAACCTCGAAATGAAAACACCACCCTATGTGAAACATATATGTCCTCCTGGGCATATATATACCCCTTGTCGAGTTAACGTGATTTAGAGAAGTAACAGCGGAACGCGCTTCGGAACGCGCTTCTAATGTGATGTCCCTCCAATAACTTGGCCCTATTTCACATTTAGTTTTACAATAAAAACACATTTATGCAATGACTTGACATAATGTAGGGTATATTTATGTGCATCATCCTTCCTGCAGCAGGCGAGAGAAAATGATATCTTTCTGGACAAACTTTCACCAATCTAATAGGCTATATTTTTCTAGCTGATGCATAGAACATTATTTTCACTTTGATCTTGCTATAGTGTAGCGTATTTACATGCTTGCAGTATTGAAACTGCAGTTGGATTGGTTTGAGAAGCATAATAATATGGAATAATAGCCTATAATGCAGACAGACAGGCTGGATGAAGGGAGGGGGGGGGGGGGGCAGAGCATTTGGCTTTCATCTGGTTTTGCGGGATCACTGGAATTGGAGCTAAAAAGGCAAGCGTGCGATTCGTTTATTGCACTTATCCAATGAGCATGACGGTGCATAATTTTACGCCTAAAAGGCGTGGTTGTAATGCTTTGGGCTGCATCTAGCGCCAGCACGACGATATCAAGTGCGCCTTTCCACGCCCACTGCTTTGATCTGCGCCTGCCGCTCGGCCTAGAAACTGCGCCGATGCAACGATAGGGGCCGTGATCGGAAACATGGAGAGGGGTGACTGAGAGGTTGGAGATGCAGCAGGAATGGGTGAAGATGAGGTCAAGGAGGTTAAACGGAGGTTAAACGTTTTGGTGTCTCCTGTTTCTAAATATAGCTGAACTGTTTGGTTTGAACAAGTAAAACTATTTTTATACGCATTTTACGAGATGTCTATGGGGAAAAAATAAATAAAAAATCTCCGGTACGCATGCTGAAGCAGGAAGTGACGTCGACTTTGGCTCTATATTGTATATGGAGCCATATTGTGTTTTTTTTAAAAGTCTGAATGGCCTTTGTATCCACCTGCCCAGGGACTCCAGCTGGAAAGTAGCCTATGGCTAAATCTGTTACAAAGCATCTCTTCCCCTTTGGGGTTTAATGTTTTTTTGTATATGTTTATGTATATGACAAGATTTAAAATACATGCTACAGCATGCACTGGGACGCGTCATCAGTGAGGTTAGCTGGGGTTGTAAGGTGTTTTGGGTCTGTCAACATCATACACCCTCGCCCAGTAGACTCAGCCGAGGCCGATTAAGACCCCGACCTGTGTCCCAGAAGCAGCCGCTCACGGATCAGCCTTCTTACTCTGTCTGCAACGTTGCCTGTGGAAGGGTTGATCACGCCCAATCCGCTGCAATAAAGTTAGTGCTACACCGCAGTATTGTAAGGCCCTTCGGTGCATGGAGGGTCTAGGGCTAGGCCCTGTGTGGGTGACTCCAGGCCGGGCTCCTCCTACGTCTCACCAGACCCTCCCGGGGAAAAGGCAATCCTACCATGGGCAGAGAGGACGCCTCAAGAAGGCCTGTGCGCTGCAGGATGGGGTGCTAAACCCATCCCGTACCGGGTGCCGTCTCTCCGACCGTCAACTGTCTCTCCAGCTTGTCACCAAACTATACTTGGTTGTCACCTAGTCTATTCCTAAGTGTCACTGGCCAGGGGAGCCAGGATTCTAGATTTAAAATACATGCTACAGCATGCGCTGGGACGCGTCATCAGTGATGTTAGCTTGGGACAAATAAACTAATAAAAAAATATATATATATATATTGGGGCTGCACGATAAATTGAATTATTGGAATTATTTGGAAGTTTAAATCCTTTCACTTTTATATCCACAGGTTGATGACAAATGAGGTGATGGCAAAGTTCAACATGAAGGGGGGGAAGGGCAAGCTTGCCTTCCAAAAGCTCCGTCTGTTCAATGTCGTGACAGGTAAAAAGCGTATATCATCACTCAGTGTTGTCTAGTGTCTATTTTGGTGGTTTAATGGAAACCACCAGAACAGCACAGTAACTGGCTGCTACCCACAAGAAATGTCAGATTTTCAGAGCACTGTTTTCATTTTTTTCCCCTAGTGCAAACATGCTGGATGGGTGTCTTTTAGATTATTTGACATCTTTAAAGGGATGTCATCATTTTGGGATTTTAGGCCATTTGTCATTTTTTCTATCAAAACTAGAATGTATGCTTTTATTATGCCTCCGCCGGTGATAGCCAGGCCTATCTCAGGAATGCCCAGTGGCGCTGGAAGTACTTTAGGTAGGGGGTGCTGCAAGGCCGTTTGTCGCCAGATTAGAGGAATATTAACATTAAGATTAGACTGTTGTGTCATTATTCAGTCACCTTTTCTCACTCACCTCCATGTCACCACTTGCTCCCACTGCTGTGTTGGAATCCTCATTCTCTCTCCCACCTTTTTTGGACTTTTAGCCATATTTAGAGGAATATTTAATTTTAAATTAACATTAGGATTATACTGTTGTGATGTCATTATTCAGTGTCTTCTCCTCTTCTCTGCAGCATTACTCAATTTACCCTCAGGACTCAGGGACAGTGATAGCCTACCTGCTATTCCTCCCATATATCCAGGGCCGGATTAATAGTACCATGGCCCCCCGGGGCTATTCATTTTCTAAGCTATTCATTTAGCCTTTTAGTCATAAAGATTATATCTTCCAGACTGAAATGTTATAACAGAAGTGGAGTATTGGCCAGAATTACATGAACATTTGGACACTTATTCAGCGGGTATTTTGCATGTTGCGTTCAGGTGCACTGTTTTTTACATCTCTTGCCACCAGGGGGTGCTGCAGCACCCACCGCACCCAGCTTCCCGTGCCCTTGGGAATGCCTTTACAGAATTTCATCAAATTTGCCTCAAACATCGCCTTGGACTCAAGCATGAACTGATTAGATTTTGGTGGTCAAACGCCAAGGTCACTGTGACCTCTCAAACGCCATTTTCAAGCTTATTAACGTGATATCTCAGGAATGGTTTGACGGAATTTCATCAAATTTGCCTCAAACATCGACTTGGGCGGAAGGATGAACGGATTACATTTTAGTGATCAAAGGTCAAGGTCACTGTGACCTCTCCAATGCCATTTTCAAGCTTGTTAACGCCATATCTCAGGAATGCCTTGATGGAATTTCATCAGATTTGCCTCAAAGATTTACTTTGCCTCAAGGATGAACTGATTACATTTTGGTGGTCAAAGTTCAAGGTCACTGTGACCTCACAAACGCGATTGCCAAGAATGAACTAATGGCAGAGGTATAAATCTGCGGTGCGATCGTTCTAGTTTTCAATCTGCAAAGAGCGGTACAGCCATCGCTGCTACTTAGCTAGCGCTACAATTTTAGTGACTGGTACAGCCGTTCAGTTGCCAGAAATACACATTGCAACAGCGCCACAAACACTAACATGTACATGTTGTGACTCGTGTACTCACCATGTGATGAAATAATAATGCAAAGTTCCGTGAAACTAGCATTTTCGTAATAAATCCAGACATCGAGAACTAAACAAAGATTAACCAAACTAAGCAAGAGTAACTCAAGTTACTTCCTCGTTTGCCATGAGGCGCTGTACACAGCATGCGCTGTACACAGCATGCGCTGTGTGCAGTGCCAAATGAGGGAGTAAAACACTCTTTGTTTGAGGTGCTGTGTGAAATCACTGCGCCTGGCGACCATGTTTGGAAAGTAGGTCCGGCCATCTACAGTATCCACCTTCGAAAATAACTTTCTCCGCATTGTGGATGAATATTTCATCACGTGATGAGTAGACGAGTCAAAACATGTACATAGAGCGTTTGGCGCTGTAGGAATGTGCATTTTTGGTGACTTGAACGGGGGTATGGGGCTGTACCGGTAACTCACATTCATTTGTGAATCTATCTAACTGGATGGCTGTAACTCACAGTGCACTGAAAGGAGAGACACAGTAAACAAAGGCAATGTTTATCTTGTTTATGTAAGGGAAATATGGCAAATAGGCGAATCTCTCAAAAAGTTGGCCTATCCCTTTAAAACAACAGCATTTGCATTTTTCTGCAAGAATGTAGCCAGCTGTTCGGTGTTTGTGAACAGCATCCAAAGTGGAAATCTCTAACTTTTGAGGAGTCACAGAATGTACATGCAAGACTGTTAAATGTGCGTGGCCCCTAGGAATGTCTGCAACTGAATGTTTTACTGCTTATTGTAGCTTATCTTATGCTACTTATATTTCCTACAGAGAGTGTCCAGAAGACTACACAGGAAACGGAGGCCAAGATTGCGGAAGCTGTCGCGTTCTGCCTAAAGTATGCCCCAGACAGAGTGGGCGGAGGCGGGCGAAAAAAACTTGTAGAGGGTTCCTGAGACCTTTCCAGATGGTTGTAAGCTGGTTCCGAGTCCCGGACACTTTTTGTTATTTTATGGTGTTCTTTTTCATCGTGTGTTATGCATGTTATTGACTCTGAGCTGAGGTCAGGCTTATTTATTTTTGTTCTGATATTATTGTACTTTCTTCGGACTGCGAACCTCTGTGTGTGTGTGTGTGTGTGAGTGTGAGAGACCGACAGAGATATGAGACAGATATGAGCCTTGCTACCTACCTCGGAAGTTTTTCTACTATTTTATGGTGTTACTATTCACCTTGTTATTGTTATTGTTATTATTATCGCATGTTATTGACTGAGCTGCAGCCTGAGGCCTGTACTACAAAGCAAGATTAGTGGTTTAGCGAGGTAACTTCAGGTTTAAACCTGGTTTAGCCGTACTACAAAGCAAGTTAACTTCTTACCGACATATATTTCCATAGCAACTTATGCTTCACACTTAACCTGGTCCACAGCAGGTTAAGTTGCAAGGATAAGATTAGATCGTAGATACACCGCCCACGAACCAATCGAATCAGCAGTTTGGAAAAATGGCCAACCCCTTTCTGGACTAGTTTCCCATCAAGGAAGGAGCACCAATTGTAATTTTGAATTAATCAAGGACTAAAGCCTTGCACTTGTTGCAGGCTACCTTTTAATTAAGCCCTACTTACCACTTTGGAATATGTTTTTATATATTCATTTTTGTGCTCTCAAGTAGCCTAGATACGTTGTTTGACCCCGCCGATCGATTGCAGCTGAATAGTGAGTGGAGAAATATCACTAAACCGGCATAAAAAGGTTACATAAACGTCTCCAAAGCGCACGGTGCCGTGTGCGCAACGGAGCTGAGACTGACGTTGGGTTGGAATTGAAATGGTGATAGCCTACATGCTAGAATAGCCTACTACATCTAAGCAATTTAATATGGGATCACCTGCACACAGGCGATCCCATATTAAGATGATTCATATCTAGGCTTCTCCTGCATTTTGCAGCTGCAACTGTGTTGCTTTTGGCCTGTATGATGTGATTGAACTTCATATTTCCAGCATCATTATATGAAATATGGAGATATGCGACTCTGCTGACAATAGCCTATAACCTATGTGACCACGAAATAGGCTATTTTTTATAAATGAAATCTATGCCCGCACGTACCGTGTCAATTCAGTTCAGAAGCATTTTTTTATTTTATTATCATTCTTTTTTTTATTGATTAGCCTATAGGAATTATTCAATCAGTGCGACTAAACACATCATGAGATCATTATTATTCATTGAGCCTAAATGGTCTATACATACGGATTTTGGACTGAGATAGATTACACATTGCTTCCACAAAAGACTGTAGATAGAGAGCTGTAGATAGCCTACGAAACCGCTCTTCAAAGAAATTACTGGTGTGGATAAAAGTGGTCACTTTAGACAGTCATTCGGGAACAGACTAATAATATCCAACGCAGATTTTTATTTGCGGATTCATTCAATGAGGAAATAGGCGTGTCTGGTGCTTTGGTGGCGAAATCAAGCAAGCTGAATAACTTATGCATTTAGACAATCTGCAATTTTTTGCCAGCCCTCCTTTCGCCGCTTATTATGTGCAACAGTGTTGCCCTTTGTTTTTATTAGATGTTTAAAAACCTCATATTTCGTGAATATGAGTGTTTGCTCCTCAAGCGAGAAATATGCGGCTCTGCTGCTGCTGCTGCTGCTGCCAGTCAGACGCAGCCGATGACATGTTTGGCGTCTCCATGTTGTGATTGGTCAGACGTCGGAGAGAACGCCCTTTTTATGTGCACGAGCTCATGTGCACGGGCATTTTCATGTGCACGAGCTGTAGGCTCGATTAGAAAAACCTGGTTCCACTAAACTAGTGGCAAACGAGGTTCGTAGTACAAGTTAACTACAATCGAGCTGATCAAGGGACAGATCCTGGATCTTCTTATACAACATTCGTAGTACAGGCCCCTGCTCTCAGGGCGTGGGTTGACGGTCAGGCTTATTTTTTCTTCTATTTTATTGTACTTTTTTGGGACTGAGCGTGTGGAGGGGGACTCCTCCACTCGCCAGCCGCCTCTTTAAAGGTACATTCAGCAATATTTTTGTGTTAAAATAAGTGTTAAATGGCTCTATATTCTGACAGCAATCACTGAAATCGAGTGTTTGGTCAGTGACTTGAAACCCCCAACCCCCCGATGTCCTCTATCTTTCTCCTGTAGTCCTGCATGCAGGGCGGACGTATCTCCGCAACCGTAACTCGTAGACTCACGGATGGATTTGGGGTGAAAAAATATATTAGTCCTTCTATAGGCATCGCGATCTGACCTTCCGTTTCCGAGAAAATGTCAACTTTTCTCCGATTGGATAGTTTAAGGTCAGCGCCGATTTTTTTATCATATCATAGCATCCATGAGTCTCTACGAGTTACAGATGCAGAGATATGTCCACCCTGCATGCAGGACTACAGGAGAGAGATAGAGTACAGTGGGGGGTTGGGGGTTTCAAGTCACTGACCAAACAATCAATTTCAGTGATTGCTGTGAGAAGAGGCATTCTAATCTAATGTTCTGAAAATAAATCCTGTTTTCTAAAATTCTGTATTCAATGTTGATTTTTTTCTTTTTGTGATATTATAGTTTTAGCTAACTCATGTTTTTTCAATGTTGAAGGTTGATTTCACCCCAAACTTTCGACATCAACCAGATTTAAATTTCTACCCACAATCTGTCTAGCCAACATTGGAGGCTGATGCCTAGCCAATGTTGGAGGTTGATGTCTACTCAATGTTGGTTTTTGACATCGACCCCAACCAAAATTCTATGTCTATATAACGTTGGAGGCTGATGCCTAGCCAACGTTGGAGGCTGTCTACTCAATGTTGGGTTTTGACGTCAACCACAACCAAAATTCTACGTCTATCCAATGTTTGAAGCTGATGTCTAGCCTGATGTCCGCCCAACGTTGGGTTTTGACATCAACCCGATTTCCATTCTCAACCAAAATCCTATATCTATCCAATGTTGGAGGCTGACGTCTATCCAACGTTGGGGGCTGATGTCTACCCAACGTTGGGTTTTGACATCAACCCAAATTTCATTCTCAACCTAAATTCTACTTCTAGCCAACGTTGGAGGCTGATGTATAACCAGCGTCAGAGGCTGATGTCTATCCAACGTTGGAGGCTGATGTCTGCCCTACGTTGGAATTTGACGTCAACCCGATTTTCATTCTCAACCACAATCCTACATCTATCCAATGTTGGAGGCTGACGTCTATCCAACGTTGGGGGCTGATGTCTTCCCAACGTTGGGTTTTGACATCAACCCGATTTTCATTCTCAACCAAAATTCTACTTCTATCCAACGTTGGAGGCTGATGTCTAACCAGCGTCAGAGGCTGATGTCTATCCAACGTTGGAGGCTGATGTCTGCCCTACATTGGGTTTTGACATCAACCCGATTTTCATTCTCAACCAAAATTCTACTTATATCCAACGTTGGAGGCTGATGTCTATCCAACGTTTGAGGCTGATGTCTGCCCAACGTTGGGATTTGATGTGAACCCGATTTTCATTCTCAACCAAAATTCTACTTCTATCCAACGTTGGAGGCCGATGTCTAACCAGCATCAGAGGCTGATGTCTATCCAACATTGGAGGCTGATGTCTGCCCAACGTTGGGATTTGACGTCAACCCGATTTTCATTCTCAACCAAAATCCAACGTCAGTTCAACTTTGGAGTCCAACGTCGATATGACGTTAAACTGACGTCCCGTGCCAGCTGGGATGTTTTGGTATGCAGAAGTGAATCACATTCTTTTTGGAGAGGTGTTGATCTCCCCTGTGGCACATCCTTCTCTGCGGAGGCAGAGTCCATCTCTTCTGAGATCACCACACGGCCATAGAAGTAGGTCCTTTCAATCAAAAAGCGAATTAAACTATTAAACATGTGTGACAAGTTATTAGTAATTTTAAATGAAAGAAAGTGTCGCACACTCTAGCTCCATATGCATACTTTAATGATGACGTTTCGGCCGTCCGGCCTTCTTCAAAATCAACAGCAGTTTGGAACAACAGGTACTGGAAATGTTTTAAAGGCTAGGCCACACCCTATTCACACATCTGGTGGTGATTACATGATCATTGGGGTGAGGCAAACAATCAGTGACTGACTAGTCAATCATATACAGTATACAGCAAACACCATACAATTACAAAGTTAGCTAAACCAATATATATATATATATATACACTAACCAAAATACATGTTTCTGATAGATATAAAGAGAATTTATACATCAGCTCTATATGAACATCATAAATAACTTCATCTAAATATCCAATGATAAGCTACTTTAAAGGAAACATTTTAAATCAAAATCCACATTCAGTCCATGAGGGGACAGGGTTCTTAAATAGTGGATCCAAAAGTGTTCCCTCCTAGAAAGTGAGACCTCCAAGTTACCTCCTCTAAGAGGGAGCGAGACCCTTTCAATACCAATGTATCTTAAGGAGGAGATGGGATGATTAAATTCAACAAAATGAGCTGCCACTGGATAATTCATATTTTTGCACCTGATCGTGCTTCTGTGTTCAGCAATACGAGTTTTCAATGCCCTACTCGTCTTGCCTACATAGGATTTGCCACAAGGGCATGTGATGAGATAATTTGCCAGAAAACTGAGGATTTTGACAGAAACATGAGTGAAATGCAAAATAAATTTCAACAAAGAGGATATAAAAAATCTGTCCTTAATTGTGCTGCCACTAAAATAATAGACAAACCGACGTCTGATCTTTTGGAAAATAAACCTACTGATAAATCAAATGACCGGGTAATGGTTACTACAGAATACTCGAGGGGTTCAGAACAGATCAAGAGAATAATTAAAAAACATTGGCATATCCTTGACTCTGACTGTCAACTTGACAATGTGTTCAAAGAACAGCCTCTCATGGTATATAAAAGAGGTAAAAACCTGAGAGACCGTCTGGTACATTCATACTTACCACCTCTTCAATCAGTACCAGCCCAAACTGTTCTATCACCTATCCCTGATGGCAATCGCCAATGTGGTTGTTGTAGTCAATGCAATTATACTTACCGTTGTAACAACTTTAAACATTCCCACACAGGTAAAGTGATTCCTATAAAAGGAGTAATTTCATGCCAAAGTAAATTGGTCATTTATCTCATCACAATCCTATGTAGGCAAGACGAGTAGAGCATTGAAAACTCGTATTGCTGAACACAGAAGCACTATCAGGTGCAAAAATATGAATTATCCAGTGGCAGCTCATTTTTTTGAATTTAATCATCCCATCTCCTCCTTAACACATTGAGTGCCACAGCGCTTCAGTAAAATTGTCTGGAGCCTGTGCCAGGTTCACTTCCATTCAGTTGAAAACAGCTATAGAATTTTTTCTATTAGGGGTATATTGATAGGACTGGACTCAAATGAAACATTGGACACTCCTGCTTCTCTCAAAGAAGAAATTTTGTTTCTAGACAGTTCCATTATGAAATGACAGCCTCTGCAGGAAGAGCACTTTCAAGGGTTTTCTGCTGTTTTTTTTTACTTTCCGAGATAAACACACTTTTATGTAAACAAAGGTCACAGAATGAATTCTGCTTCAAGTGTGATAAAATGCTATACCTAAATGAAAGGTTGGAATGTCTACTTTACCTTGGGGGAAAAAGTATGTAAAAAGAATGTTTCATTGATTTTTTACAAATATTTGAACACAGCTTAGTCCAACTTCAAGACGCTGCTTTTTATGGCATCAAGGTGTATGTTGCAGGCCATCTCTCCATAAAGAAACATGATATCAACTTCTTTTTTTTTTGATGATGAAAGTACACTTCCTAAGCTTTCATTTGGTGTGTAACAATCAAATATTCCACCACAACATTTCATGCAGTGTATTCTTTTCTTCAAAAAAACCTTCAAAGTAGTTTCCAAATAAAACACATTTTTATGCATAGTATTTTCATAATAGCCCACAGAATGAATTCTGCTTGATAAAATGCTATACCTAAATGAAAGGTTGGAATGTCTACTTTACCTTGGGGGAAAAAGTATGTAAAAAGAATGTTTTATTTATTTTTTACAAATATTTGAACACAGCTTAGTCCAACTTCAAGACGCTGCTTTTTATGGCATCAAGGTGTATGTTGCAGGCCATCTCTCCATAAAGAAACATGATATCAACTTTTTTTTTTTTGATGATGAAAGTACACTTCCTAAGCTTTCATTTGGTGTGTAACAATCAAATATTCCACCACAACATTTCATGCAGTGTATTCTTTTCTTCAAAAAAACCTTCAAAGTAGTTTCCAAATAAAACACATTTTTATGCATAGTATTTTCATAATAGCCCACAGAATAAATTCTGCTTAGAGTTGAACAAAATGCAATACCTCAAACGAAAGGTTGGAAACTCAACTCAAGTCAATAACAACAAGTATGTGAAAAGAATCTTCCATTTATTTTCTACAAATATTTGATTCCAGCTTTTTTTTTTTTTTTTTTTCAAAAGAACCAACACATTTTATGAAAAAAAGGCATACACATGACTGATGCTATTACGGTGTTACAACTGCTACTATTCTTGTTACAGTAATGACACTGCTATTGGACGGCTTGACAACAGTCAGACAGCAGGCAGTTTGTGTTTGGAGGTAACGTTACTGTAGTCTTGAAGGACTGAATCCCGCTACAGCTTTCTCTCCAGTGTCTCTACTTTTCAACTGTCAAAGCAAATAAACATACTAAAGCTTGATGGACTGCCCACACACTCGTTGACACTAACTAAACTAAACTAAACACTGCATCACTGGCTGAAGCGGGGGTGGGGGGGGGGGGGTCGGGGAAAGTATCACTGTGAGTGATACTCAAAGTAGCACGGGTAGAGGCAGAGAGGTACGTGGTCACAGCCAGGGCAAACGTACTTGGTCTCTTTTCGGAGTCCCTTGGCTGCGCAGTGCGCACATTTTCGATATATTGTTTTGGTGGCTGGGTCTGCCACTGGCAGTGGCACATGGCCCGCGAAGTCCACATCCAGCCTCGCTGAAGCGGACCTTTTGCGTGGGTGGGCTGGTGCTCTTCCTGGAAGAGGAGGTTGGGGAGGGGCTGGAGGAGGAGGGGGATCTGCGGTCCAGGACTTGAGCACAGACAGGATGAAGTCTTTTAGGGTTCTGCAGCTGGTTGTTGGGTTGCGTGCCCTGTACACAATGAAAGCATTGCTCATTGCGATCTGCATCAGGTACATGACGAACTTAGAGCTCCATTTTGCAGTCTTCCTGATGAAGGGGTAATAGGAGATCTTCTGGTCCAGGCGATCCACACCACTCATGTACTGGTTGTACTCCACCACGCATGCTGGCTTCCTCTGGGGGACTCTCTCACTGTTTCCTTTTTGTCTCACCGCCACAGTTGTCATCTCATCCTGGTGGAACGTCGAAATCATCCGGACGATGCGTTTGTCTCGCCATGCCAGGACCATCACTGTGTCATTGTGACGAGCGCGTTGTTCACCTACTGCCAGGTCAGACGTGGTTACCTCGCGGATGGACGGCGGTTCTCCCCTGTTCACACGGAGTGTGCCAGCTGAGTGGATCTGGAGGCCGAGGAGAAGACGACACATTGACTCGCTGTTATAGAAGTTGTCCATCCACAAGCGATAGCCAAAACCCTCAAGGCCGGCAATGAGGAAGCGCACAGTGTCCTGCAGGGTACTGTGAGTTCCACAGTATGGCTTCATGGCGTAGCAGTAACCATTGGCTGAATCACACAGTATGTAGCTCTTGATTCCATACTTGGTGGGTTTGGCAGGATTGTAAACACGGAAACGTAGTCGTCCTCGAAAGTGCAGCATCCCTTCATCCACCGAGATGTTTTGTGACGGCTGGTACAGCTCCTTGAATTTGGAGAGGAGCAGATCAAGGACAAGACGGACCTTGTGGAGCCGGTCGCTGCCATCGACCTCCCGATTGTCGCTGAAGTGGAGAAACCGCCAAATGAGCTGGAACCTGTTGCGTGGCATTGTGCTCCCGAAGTATGGTGTTTCAAGCGCCAGATCAACAGACCAATACTCGGCCCAACTCGGCTTCTTGACGATGCCAGTAAGGAAAAGCAATCCCAGAAACCGCTTCAGCTCCACCAGGGTCAGCAGTTGCCAGGCGTTTACCCTGGAGTATGGCAGACGCAGCTCCTCTATGACAGCAATACACTGTTCAGCGTACTTGTTGGTCTGATCAACAATCAGCAACATGAGCTCGTCACAAAGGAACAGTTCCACAAAGTCGACAGGCTTGTCGGACTGCAGTGATGCTGCCGCACTGGGACCTGGCACTGCGGTGAATGGCAGCGTTTTGGGGCTCCAGTCAGCCATATCCCGCCAGCTCGGAGGATCCAGGGAGGGACGAGACTTGCCCGCTGAAAACAATGAAATAAAAGGTTTTTCTTCAGACAATTGTGATATGTAAACAAGCTGTCTTTTTGACAAAATCCAATAATCTTCTCACCTCTTTTGCTTGAAGATGCCGGCAGATGCTGCTCTTCTTCCTCCTCCTCCTCCTCCTCCTCCTCCTCCTCCTCCTCCTCCTCTTCTGTATAGTAAAAGTGAGTTTATAAAAATATATTGACATTTCTTGAAGGAAAAAAAGTTTGTTTTCAATATCAGATGAATAATTGTAATTCTAAAATGGCCTTCATCTCACCATCACTGGAGCTCAAGCGCGCACGACGTGTGACGCTGGGGGGACGTGTGACGTCGTCGTCTTCTTCCTCCGAGCTGTGCTCCAACTCTGAAATTGAATATTTTACATGGTATTATTAGTATGCTAACTAATTGCAGGATCGTTATTCTTACCAAGCTTTGTGTTGACGAAAATAAATTGATGAATAATAAAAGGTGTGTGGGTGTGTTTATTTTATTTTTTACATTTCTACCTCCTATTTTTCTCCTGCTTCTTTTTATTATTAGACATTACATTACGGCATTTGGCAGACGCTTTTATTCAAATCGACTTACAATATCAGAACTTACAATATCACATTTTTGTCAACAATCGAGAAGTCATCTATGCATACAATCGTCTGGCATTTACAGCTTTAGTAGTAATAGTTTCCTGTAAAGGATCAATAAAGTAGGCTATCTATAGCCTATATGTAGGTTCTAACCTCTGGAAGCCGCCTCGTCCAAGAATGTTCGCCTCTTAGGTCCAGGGCCAGGGGGCTGCCATTCCTCATCTCTGGCGTCATCAGGAGATGATGAAGCCGTCTCCTCGGGCTCATCCGTGTCTGTTTCAGGGAGATCTCTCTCCCGAACAGCACGGCTGAGAGCCTGTTGCAGTGTGAGCTGCCCAGGCCCTGGGAGCGGCCCACCACGCTTACGCCTGGCCTTGGGCATGACAGCTAATCTAACTAACGCTAGTCTAACTGTACACTAACGCTAATCTAAGACTAACGCTAGTCTAACGCTAGTCTAACACTAACGCTAGTCTAACAAAACAGACACACAAGACAGACAGACAGACAGAGACACACAGACAATTTTTTTTTGTTTTTTTGTTTTTTTTTACACAGATGCTATCTACCCTGACCTAACTAACGCTAAATGCTAACTGCTAAATCTAACACAGGCACACTCGCTAGCACACTCAGACACACCCGACACAACCCACCCACGCACGCACTCACCTCACACCAAGCACTCGAATCCACTCACTACACAATCTCACAAACTAATCTAAAATCGCTATGCTACTAAATTCTACTAAATGCTACTAAATGCTATAAATCTATTCTCTTCTTCTGCTACGGATACTGCTAATGCTACTGCTACTGACCAACCTACTCTACAAAGAGCCTCTGAGCGTCGCAAGGTTTTAACGTGGCTGCACTGCGCAGCTGCGATGTGATTTTTAAGGTGGCGCCGTGTGATCCCTTGAAGGGATTCATGCTCACTGGCTGGGTACGACCTTAAACAGAAGAATTATGGAATAATATGAATTATGATTTTAGGACGTCCACAGACGTCCTTGGCACTGAACGTTACTTTTTTTTAGGACGTCCACAGACGTCCTTGGCACTGAATGTGTTAAGATACATTGGTATTGAAAGGGTCTCGCTCCCTCTTAGAGGAGGTAACTTGGAGGTCTCACTTTTTAGGAGGGAACACTTTTGGATCCACCATTTAAGAACCCTGTCCCCTCATGGACTGAATGTGGATTTTGATTTAAAATGTTTAAAGTAGCTTATCATTGGATATTTAGATGAAGTTATTTATGATGTTCATATAGAGCTGATGTATAAATTATCTTTATATCTATCAGAAACATGTATTTTGGTTAGTGTATATATATATATATTGGTTTAGCTAACTTTGTAATTGTATGGTGTTTGATGTATATGATTGACTAGTCAGTCACTGATTGTTTGCCTCACCCCAATGATCATGTTCTCACCACCAGATGTGTGAATAGGGTGTGGCCTAGCCTTTAAAACATTTCCAGTACCTGTTGTTCCAAACGGCTGTTGATTTTGAAGAAGGCCGGACGGCCGAAACGTCATCATTAAAGTATGCATATGGAGCCAGAGTGTGCGACACTTTCTTTCATTTAAAGTTTATCTTCAGCTGTCAGCACCTCACCACAACCTTTGGTGTGCGTTATTTTGCCTTTTAAGTTATTAGTAATTAACTTCTGGGGTAGTGTGACATTGTTTCCCATGTCTACTCAGCCAAAATCACAGCTGATCAAAGTTGGACCATGAAGCAAGTCCCCAGAGATATGATCTAATCATTCTAATGATGGAAGGTCCTTATTACCTGTCTTTAAAGTGTATTTTTCAGCCTTACATGTTTTTAGGCTCATGGAATTTGAGTGCCGCTGAACTACACAGTTAAGACTCTAAGTGGATCTGATCTATGTGATAGTTACTGGGGAGGGCTAGTGTTCCAATAACTGTTACTTTTACAATTGTAATTTTCAAACAGGAAGTGCTGTGAATCCGCGGAACAGCCCTATGGTTCATCGTTCCCAGAGGAGACAGATACCCCTTTTCCACCTACAGGAACCTGGAGCCTGGGCTGGAGCTTTGCTCAAAACTGGCGCTCAGTCAGAGCCTGGAGCCTCAGATTATGAACCCCTTTCTTGTTCCACCGCGAGAGCTTTGAACGAGAGCCACGTCATTACGTCATTAGATACGTCGGTAAAAAAAAAAAAAAAAGTCTCTGATTTCCCAGCAGCGCTAGCGGCAGGTTCAGGGTTCATTCAACATGGCGGACGTGATGAACGAAGTGCTGTTACCATTGCTCCTGGTTTTTCGTGCCTTCATTGAACCCCAAACAACGCTGGCACAACGCTTCTGTGCTGCTCGTCGTGGCTGCCTTGAACGGCGATTACGTTCGAGAAGACGGGTAATTAACGTTGCCTAATACGTTTTGATTCTGCGGAACACTGAATGGATGCTAATGCTAATGTTAGCTTGTTGTTAGATAACAGTGCAGTCTGAGCTGAGTTCATGCTCACACAGCGCAATTGTGTCTTAATAGACTAAACAGACAAATGTTCCGGTTGCAGAAACTGCACTACTTAGTTTTATTTTCGATCAGACTTCCATGATTTGCTACTTGTATTGAGGTTTGACAGACATCATTGTATTATCATGCAGTGGGTGTTTACACGTGAGTAAACAGGATACTGGAGGCTAACGTGGCAGAGAAATTGGTGTTCTCCAGTATCCTTTTTACTCACATGGATGTAAACAATGATTTCTGTAAAACCTCATTTCTCAAAGAATCAGGATAAATGATCGTTTTTATATTTATCGCTCTCCACACAGCATAACTTTGCTGATGCTTTCATCCAAAGCGTCTTACAACATTCATCTTTACAATTACTACAATAATTTGATCTCATTTATTTTATTTTATTTTAATCATTCAATTTCTTTCATCTTTACAGGCTGTCTTGTGGCTGATGGCAAGGCGGAGGTCACCCGTTGTCTGGACACACCCACGATCTCAGCACTGGTGGGACACAATTGTTCCGGATTTCACCCCTCAGCAATTCATGCAGAATTTCCGTGTGTCCCGGGAGTCGTTTCAGTACATCTGCGGTCGGGTCAGGCATGTCATGGGGAGACGGGATACAAATTACCGTTTGTGTGTCCCGATCCGAAAGCGGGTGGCAATTGCCATCTGGAAGCTGGCCACTGGTGGTGAATACAGGACCATCAGCCATCTTTTTGGGGTAGGCCTGAGCACTGTGTTTAATTGTCTTCAGGATTTCTGCAACGCAGTCATCAGGGTGCTGCTTCCTGCCCACATTACATTTCCCGATGCAGACAAGCTGGTAGAAATGGCCAATTTCTTCCAAAATCATTGGAGAGTACCACAGTGTGTTGGTGCAATAGATGGAAGCCACATTCCGATAATAGCACCAGAGGAGTTTCCTCGGGACTATTACAACCGCAAGGGGTGGTATTCAATTGTTCTGCAAGCAGTTGTGGATGGCAAAGGTCGTTTCTGGGATGTATGTGTTGGCTATCCAGGGAGTGTGCATGACGCTAGAGTATTGCGACAGTCACATTTGTGGGATGCCCTAAGTGACGGGGAATTACTCAGTCAAAACAAAGTGACTATTTCTGGCTGCAATGTGGGACATTATCTGATTGGTGACCCGGCCTACCCCCTGCAAAATTGGCTTATGAAGCCATTATCGGACACTGGCAGACTGACCCCTGAACAACGCAACTACAATTTCAGGCTGAGCAGTGCACGATCGGTTGTGGAGACATGTTTTGGGAGGTTAAAAGGCAGATGGAGGTGCCTCCTAAAGAGAAATGACACCAGGCTGGAGCTGAGCAAGAAAATGACGCTGGCCTGCTGTGTGCTGCATAACATCTGCGAAGAACATGGCGACCATTTTGCTGCTGAGCCTGTAGACAGGCAGGTGAACATTCAGCCTCCTGTCCAGGCATTACCTGAGCATGGTCATCCAGAAGGGACTGATGTTAGAGCTGCACTAATGGCATACTTCACAACAAATGAGTGATCATGAAAAGGGAAAACACCCTCTAATGAACCTTGAAAACATTTTGTGCAGCTGGTATACATTTCTGCACGTTTGTTCTGAATCAGAGTTGTACATTTTAAAGTTTTTTGAATTTGTTTCATCCAATTTTCATCTTTTACTTTCAATAAATGAATTGAAATAACCATGGTAGTGGTGTTGTTTTGTTTTAGCAAACATGAGATCATAATGTGATGCAAAAAACAATCAAAAATATTGATATAGGGACTAATGATAAAGTGGATACTTCCTACATGTACCAAAAATAAACTAATTTCAAATGAAGAAAACCACTAAACATGTTCTTTACATGTAACTCTGAAAAACACATCAAATCACAGGCAACACACGTTTCAACCTCGCTGGCCTAGCCAGACCAGCGAGGTTGAAACGCGTTGTGTTTTGTTGCCCGTGTTTATTCGATTGAAGATGTACACTGCTGGTAATCCTTTTCAGCACAAATGTACATTGGTTCTGCATTTAATTGTGCTCCAGCAGTGTACATCTTCAATCGAATAAACACGGGCAACACAACGCGTTTCAACCTCGCTGGCCTAGCCAGACCAGCGAGGTTGAAATGCGTTGTGTTGCCCGTGTTTATTAGATTTTATTATAACTTTTTGTTTTCTCCTGACTAGCAATACTGAATGCAACAAATACACATGTCTATAAGATAAAAAAAAAGAGGTAGCTGTCCAGTGTGGTTGCAGGAAGTTCCCCAGGTGTTGAATGGAGCAAAGAAAGACATCCGAGGCACTCTGAATAATTTTATTTATTCAGAGTTCACCCCTTTCCTCTCAAAAAATCATTTATTCTAAATGGGTATCCCCGTTTAGAATAAAGGGGTGAACTCTGAATAAATAAAATTATTCAGAGTGCCTCGGATGTCTTTCTTTGCTCCATTCAACACCTGGGGAACTTCCTGCAACCACACTGGACAGCTACCTCTTTTTTATCTTATATCTATGTATGCCCCATCCTGGAAGAGCACCTGATTTTTACTCTGCCATTTTATATTGATGACCCAATGCAGCACTCCCAATTGTATCTTTATAAATACACATACAAAAAAGTCACACGTTTGTCATAAAAGTCACTTTTTCAGCACAAATGTACATTAGTTCTGCATTTAATTGTGCTCCAGCAGTGTACATCTTCAATCGAATAAACACGGGCAACACAGCGCGTTTCAACCTCGCTGGCCTAGCCAGACCAGCGAGGTTGAAACGCGTTGTGCTCGTGCCCGTGTTTATTATAACTTTTTGTTTTCTCCTGACTAGCAATACTGAATGCAACAAATACACATGTCTATTTAGACAAATTTAAAGTTTATTAAAACCGACAAGATTTCCTGTACAATGCAGAAAATGTATTTTACACCACAAGTGTGTGCTGCCTGTGCAAACTGCAGCAAAAAATAAAATAAAAAAGGGGTTAAGTCACACATGTTATAAAAAAGTCTCCACCATCACCATCACCCATGCAGTGCAATGTCAAACAAATTTGACATAAATTTACGGAGGGAAAAGTCCAGTCCAGTGCACTGCACTCATTGCTTTTCCGCCTGAGCCTCCATCAGTGCCACCATGCGCCCCATCAGTCCAAGGTATGATTTGGCGTTGGCTTTCAATTCACCCAGCAAGGAGTTGTTCAGGTCCGTGCTGTGCTGCATGAACTTTTCATCTGCCCTCTCCAGATACTCCAGCATCTCCCCGCTGCTGTCTCGCTTCCTTTTTCCTGTGTCCAACAACAACAACAACACATATTCATTCTGTGCTCATGATGCCACTGCAGAACCTTGTTTTGCCAGATGCTGAAAATGTGTCCGTGGCAGGTAAAGTTAGCTTCAACTTCTATTATTAGGCCTATGTAATTTCTACCATTTTCAGCATCTAATATGAAGCTATGTAATTTCTACTATCAAGTTCATTTAGGTATTTCTAAATCAGAGCCTGAGTGTAACCTAAATACATCTCGATCTTGAGTATGGTGTGACAGACTACAATATACACAGTCCAACAAATCTTACCAAGCCTGGACTGTTGGGCTGATGGTGTGGAGGTTCCACTGGTCCCTCCTGTGCTTGTGCTGGACGGTGTGGGGGAACTGCATCGCAGTGGAGATGGTAGCTGCATGCTGGCATCACCGATGGACGACAAGTCTATTTACAAAAACAAGATAACAGTGCTTTAAAAAAACTTGTCCACCACACTTTGTACAATTTTAACATAAGGCAACTGTTAAGTGACGTTGATAATGTTAGGCGAGAGACAATGGCAACCAGGGGTGCACCAATCACGCTATTTGAAACAACCTAGCCAACAGCTAATGCAAGCTAAGAGCTAACGTTGGCTAGCCAACAGCATGGGCATGGGTTACTGAAAATCAATCTATGAGGAGTTGTTTACCAATCAATCTTATCAATCAGCACAAAAAAGCATAAATCGGATTTCTCCGATCTCGTATTTAGACTGGAAGTATGCTGACTGGTCGCTGGCGGAACCATCAGTGCATCAGTGAATGCTAGCATCAACATCGCATGCTAACGTCGGCCATTGTTCCAAAAGGTTGTTGTTGGTGGGCTAATATAACAATACCCAGGCAATTAGCCGTAGTTATACTAATATATCTAACATTGATGTTACAAACGCATCGTTGTTAACATCAATGTTCTATATATTAACATCAGTAATGTTTGGTTTATGCATAATGTAATGTTATTAACCTGACCAACAGCTAGCCTCGGTTACATTAGCTAGCATGCTCATTGATACTAACGTTACTGCTGCTGTTTGTAACGCGCTAAACAGCTGGCGAAACATTCGAAAAACAATGTATGAGGAGTTGTTTACCAATCAATCAGCACATAAAAGCATAAATCGGATTTCTCCAATCTCTTATTTAGACTGGAAGTCTGCTGACTGATCGCTGGCGTTCAGTGCATCAGTTTAGGCTAGCATCAGATAGCATGCTAACGTTGACCATTGTTGCCTAACGTTTCTGCTGGTAGTTGTAACGTTAATGCGCTAAACAGCTGGTGAAACATTGGAAAAAATAAAAAATAACTTACCAGGATCTGGGCAGGTTTGTATAACCGTATCGTTTCCCATTGCCTCGAGCAGACTTGTAGCAGTGACCGAGTTCAACGCCCCAGTAACTTGGCAAGATGGTCGATCGCCAAGCACGGAATCGAGCAGATGAAAATAGGGATTATCCCGTGGTCGACCATTGCCGCTCTTGGCAAGGTCCTTCTTCTGGTCCCTGTACTCCTTTTTCAGTTTTTTCAGTTTGTTTGTGATCTGCTCAAGCGTTTTCGCATATCCTGCTGAAGCCATCTCTCGCTGGATCTGCTCAAACACTGGTTTGTTTCTTGATGCACCCTCCAGTTTTCGTTGGACCTCTGCAGACGACCACAGGGCAAGCAGACATGTGGTCTCCTCCACGGACCACTGCTGCTTGGTTTTTCCAGCTTCCATTGTGTATAAATCGTTCTGTTGTGTGTGTGATGATGAGATATCTACACTCTGCACAAAATGTTGTTTAAAAATGGCGCTTCTCTCGTGTTGTTGCCCATGGTCATGGTAACCACGCCCCCAGCCCCTGACACGGCCTATGACGTAGCGGTGCTTTTCATCTGATCCAGGAGAGAAGTGGGGCTACTCAAGCACCAGTTTCCAGGGCCGAGAGCCAGTGTTTAGGCTGTCGAAACACAAAGAACTGGTTCAAAATTAGGCTCTGGCCCAGAACCGGCCCTGAAACTAGGTCGGTGGAAAAGGGGTAAGAGTCCGTCTGGGGTTCCTTTGCCTTTCCGACATGCTGCCACTCCGAACGTTAACTTCCATCATTCGGACTGGCGGTCGTTCACCTTAGAAGCCGCAATGCCGACCTTAGGTTTAGGCGTGGGGGTGGGAGAGGTTAGGTTTTGGGTTAGGGTCTGGGGGAGGTTAGGTTTAGGCATAGGGGGAGGTTAGGTTTGGCGTGGGGGTTGGGAGAGGTTAGTGAAAAACGGGGAATATAGACCCCCTTTCGGAGTGCCGATATTTCGGAGTGGCAGAACGTCGGAGTGGCAGCACGTCGGAGTGGCAGCATGTAACCAGTCCGTCTCCACCATACACACAAGGCCACAGAATGGCTGTTAAAAATGTGTTCCTATTAATTCACCTATGATACTTTGAAATCAAAATGCATTTCACATAATGTTTGTTTGGTTTTCAGTGATGCACAGTGTTAACTTCTATGACAATGTACTAAAATTGTTAGATAATTCATGCTCCTACAGACACATTACTAATAACAATACATTTGTAGACCATCTTCACCGTGTGATCTGCGCTAGGCTTGAGAGGCAAGTGAACGGGTGGTGATGCAGCCTCGGGTTGTTATTTTTGATTTAATTTTCAAATTATTCAGTTACCTTTTTTCATTTGATGATTCTCCTGTAGCCAGAGGTGACGTGAGAGAGACAGCCACCAATAGGCAGTACAGAGGGCTCATCACAGACTCCTCACAAAGAGAAAATGTGCACTCAACAGGTAAGTCCTTGGTGAACAGTGAAACAGTCTTCGTAAGGTGGTCTCTGAGAGACCGACTGTGTGATTTTCTCCAAACCTTCAAATGTCACACCAATATCTGGTATTGCTAATTTGATTATAGTACTGTATTCATTTGGCACCCCTAAATAAGTGGGTGCAGTAATTCCAACAAAATTACCATGTCATTCGGCTACATTGAACAGTTCTGATTGGACATTAAGTTTTGGCATTGAACTTGCAATGATTTCACATCAGATATGTGGAACGAGACGTGATTGGAACAATTAGTGGCAGTGTTGCATTTAATCCGACATATTCAAGTAACAAGAGCAAATGCGAAGTAGCTGCCACAATGTATATGTATGCACATGAATTCAAGCTTTCTCTCACACTCACACACTCTACTCTGCCACCGTGCAATTGTTAAATATTGCCCCCTTTTTTCAGTCAATTGACATGATTTGACGTTAACACACACGCACACATGACACGACTGCCTTGCCTAATTTTAATTTAAGTGTGGTGAAATTGTTGGGGACCGGCCAACCGACAGAATGACATGCAGAGTTGCTGGTCACAACTCTTAAATGAAATACGATTTGAACATTTAATAACTTGTAAAATACTTTACATTGACATATGTCTGGCCATGTCTGTGCACTGTGTAGGCGATGTAAACGCAAATAAGCGGGTTTCTAGAAGGCCCTTCCTTGATGCTTTAGGATCTACTGGCTCCACCCCTGTACGATCTGCTTCCAGCTCTGGGAGTAAGTCCTGCCCTGCAAGGCCTGTCAAGTTTGGTATTCACCTCTGTAAATCAGTCCTCAGATTGACTTGTTACATTTTCCATTCCATACACAGGACGGAGAATTCAGGACTCTTTCCAAAGAACACCATTGAACCAATCTCAAAGAGGCAATTATTTTTATTCCCTTTTAGTAATCTCTGGTGAAATGTGTATTGACGAGCAATAATGACTTCACATATGTTTAACTTAAAGTTGAACTTTGTCCCGTTTAATAAATGCTTTAATACCCAACCCTGTCTGATGAAAGTTCTCACACTGTTTTGACTAACTCCACAGACTATGCTCCTACCCCTGGTTCCACAAATCGTTTTTCCCCATCACAGAGGACGCCACAGTGTATGTGTAAATAAATGTATCGCATTTGATGTTCATCAGCATACTGTATTGATGTAAACAACAAACAAGTTCTGTTGTCAAACAGTTATTGCGGGGGCGGGGGGTTTGTTAAGTCTCAATGAAATGGGCGTCCCGGTAGTGTAGTGGTAGATTCCCTGCCTACTAACACGAGGGTCGCAAGTTCGCACCTGTTACCTCCGCAGGTTTGGTCAGCCGTCCATACAGGCTAAGGGTATGTGTCTGGTCAGTGTACTAGTACATCCTCTGTTCGGTTGGGGCGGAAGGGAACTAGTGGGAATAGCATGATCCTCCCACGTGCTAAGTCCTGCCGGTGAAGCTCCCCACTGTCTGGTGAAAAGATGCGCCTGGCAACTGCGCATGTGTCGGAGGAAGCGTGGCGGTAGGCTACGCCTCTCCCCAGATCAGCAGAGGGTGGAGCAGGGACCAGGGCAGCTGGGGGAAAACACATTGGCTCACTCCAATTGGGGAGAAAATTATGGGAGAACTTATAATAAAAATTATAAATGAACAATTAACACGTTCACTGCCGTGGACGAGTTAACTCATCAAAAAAATAAAAACGGTTGACTGCCGTGGACGAGTTAACTCGTCAAAAAAAAAAATGTTTTTGACGGTGGGACGTGGATCAAACCCTTTTACATCTCCTATTAAAATATGGGAGCCACCGAACGTGTATAACCTATTTTACCGACCCACTAAGTGGCGACAGTGCTCTCCAGACTAGAGGAAGCCGAGCAAAAACACCAGGAAAAAGCGTGAGGAAGCCATTCTCATGAAAATGGTTTGGCGAAAACGCTTTCGCGCTGGCGCACAACGGTGGGGGATTCCAAAAATAGACTGGGTGCAACACACTTGGAAACACCAGCAGAAAGCCCAGAATCGCATGCAGCTTCATCCCAGCTCACAACCGAAAACCCAGAAACGAACGAGCCCCATCCAGACTCGCCCGACGAGCGGCCGCCAGCAGCCAGGCAGCACAGACAGGCAGCAGCACACAGGCAGCCTGTGACAAACGCTGCAAAGCCACCAGAGACACACCCACGGAGGGAGGAGTTTGAAGGAGAGGGGGGTGAGGGTGCTGTTATGGAGGAAATTACTGTTCAGAACTATATTGTTTAGATGTCTGATGGCTCACTGATGCCAAAAATAAATGGTTAAAGTGACTGTTCTGCCTGTTCTATCGAATTTCACAAAAATGCATTTTTCTCAGCTTTCGTTTTCAGATGCTGAAACCATGCTGTATTCAACTGCTAATGCCTACATAACTACTAACTCTACAAACTAACTCTTTTAGACAGAGAAAGCACACATTCTATTAGTTCTTTTGAGATATTTTGTGTTCACAAAGTCCTAGCAGAAAATAATCCTCGGCTCTTGAAAGATGAGCCAGAATCCTCAAAAAAAACCTTGGCAGAAGCTACCTACAGTATTGGAAAAACTGTTGGCAGTGAATGTGTTAAATATAATGTGTGCTCCATCAAACATGGTAAAAGGGCTACATGGACACCCATGTCTTCACCAATATGATTTCAGTCTCTTTCTCTGCTCTTGTTATATCAGCTACATCACGGAGAGAACACGGGAACGAAGGTATTTATATAAGCTGTGAAATTTACATAGATGTCTACAAAACACACTTGCCCTGCATCCCGTATAGATGACAAATGCAAACATTACTCCAGTTATATTCTCCCAGATCTTGCTAAATGGTATTCTGTTTTCACATAAGTGAAATGACTAATTACATATTTGCTTTGGATGACATACAGCGTAAAAAAGATACATGCCTTCATATTCTGTTCAATCGGCATTTTGGTCTATTTTGGTCTCACGTGTCTCTGCTCTTTTGCCAGCTTCGTCACGGAGACGACGCATGGATGAAAGTATTTAAATTCTCCATAGTGGCTTTTCCTTTGCAAAAAATGTACAATGTGTTGGCTTTAATTTATAATCTTCCTTAACTCATTCACCGCCAGTTTAGGACTGCCAATATTTAGCACAGGCCAAAGATTTTCATAATTGTTGGTCATCTTTCAAGACCCACAGTAAATTATCTATTAGCACCAGAGTGATTTGCAATACCTCAAAATGTGAGCTTTTAGCATGTTCTGTACTCTACTCATAGCCATTTATATACACCCTGTTTTCACCACAAAGGTCTCTCTGAGAAGGCAAATAGGAGAAAAAGGCATTTTTGTAAAGAAGACATTCTCAGGCAGATCTCGCTCTCAATTCTTTTATTTTGAACTGTATTGACATCAGACATGTAAATATTATTCATTATGACACAAATGACAAAAAATATATATATACATATATACACATGAAGTGCTTTTTTTACATTCAACAATGCAGTTTACTCAGTGTGAGTGTGAATGTGTGCGCGCGGGGCCCATGTGTGTCTCTTTAGATTACATTTCGTCATTTAGCACACTTTTATCCAAAGCGACTTACAATGTCACATTCTGTCAACATTAGTGGAATCAACTGTGGAACATCATCTACACAGATACACCCTTGCAGCAAGCAGTAGAGTAACATCAATGTTTTTGTTTTTGTTTGTTTTTGTTTGTTTTTTTTTTTGGGGGGGGGGGCGGTTTGGGGTGAAGAAGGGGGGGAAGATGCTAGATGGGGGGAGGGGGAAAGATGCTACATCAAAAGGGTTAGTTCAGGAGGGACTCAAGTGGAGCTTGAAAAGGCGAGTTATTTTTCCAAAAGGTGGACTCACTGAAAACTAATAAAAAGTTGAAAAAAAAGATGGGCAGTGATTCGGCCGTCCTGACCTCAGTGGGGAGTTCGTTCTACCACTGAGGGGAATTTACTCTTTATAGTTCAGGGTGTCATGGTAGACCTCAAAGCAGGGGACCCTGCACAAGGGGATGCGGCAGAAGTGGCACTGGAAACGTGTCTCCTTTCTTTTTTTGTTGCCCAGACACACCTTGCATTTCTTAGCTGGGTTGTCATTTTTGGGGGTGGGGTCATTCCTGACAGGGAAATGCTTTGCCAGGTTGGCAGACAGCCTACTCGGACGGTCAGCGTAGGGAACTCTATGGAGCTTTGTGGCAGTGGTCCACACCTGTATCAGACTCTGCTGGAACGCATACATGGTCTTTACTGTGCCCTGTGGGTTTTTAGCTCTGTATAGGACGAAAGCGTTGTGGAGGCAGATTTGGAACATGTACAGAACAAATTTAGTTGTCCATTTATAAGACTTCCTGATGAACGGATAGTACGAAATCATTTGATCCAGCCTATCAACACCGTTCATAGACTGGTTGTACTCTACCACAGAGACAGGCTTCTCCTTCACCACCTTCCCCCTCACACCTTTCTTCCACGTCAATACCTGTCTCATCTCGTTCTGGTGAAATGTGGATACCATTCTCACAACATTTGTGTCCCGCCATGCCAAGCACAGAACCCGGTCAGTGTGGAAGGCAATTCTGCCCCCTGGTTGCAGGGTGGCCTCCTCAGCATGGTGGATAGCTGGTGGTTCTCCTCTATGCTTTCGCAGTGTGCCACATACATGTGTCCCCAGATCTAGCAGGATATCACACATGTTTACAGAATTATAAAAGTTATCCATGTACAGTTTGTAGCCCTGCTGTTCCAGGAGACCACACACTGTATCTACAAGAGATCTACCGTCTCCACAATAAGGCATCAAATTATAACAAAATCCTGTCTGGGACTCACATAACACATAACTTTTGATCCCGTAACGCACAGGTTTCTGTGGGTTAAAAACTTTGAAGCTCAATCTGCCTCTCCACAGTAAAGTTCCTTCATCTATTGAGATGTTCTGGCCTGGCTGGTAGAGTTCCTGGAACTTGTTCACTAGCATGTCTAAGACTGGGCGGACTTTATACAATCTGTCATCATTGTTTCTCACTGCTGTGTTGTCAGTAAAATGCAGGAAACGCAGTATGATCTGGAACCTGTTTCGGGACATTGTCTTTCCAAAATAGGGGGTCTCCAGCACCTCGTTTGTGGACCAGTAACTCTCCAGGTCAGGCTTTCCAATGAGCCCAGTCAGGAAGAGGAGCCCTAGGAAGGCCTTCAGTTCAGCAATGTCAACAGGAGTCCATGCATCGAGCCTTGCACTCGTTGCGCCAGCCTCAATTGTCTGCTGTGCATATAGGTTGGTCTGATCCACAACATACTGCAGCAGCTCTTCAGTAAGGATGAGTTCCAGGAAGTCGACCGGCTTGTCCGACTCCAGCGCAGCAGCACTGTTCAGCAGGCCAGGAACAGCAGTGAACGGGATGTCCTCCGGCTCCCACGGCACTTCATCCATGCAGTACCATTGCTGCTCTGGATACAGGATAGGTGTTATAAAAATATAGAAATACAAATACATTACTATAGCACACTCACACACACACAAGCTTGTAGATCAGCTATATTGGGCAAAGAGGGAAAATGAACATACCTTTGGTGTCTTTCTTTTTCCCCTTCTTGGGTTGCTGTCCCTCCAGTGGCTCTCCATGTGCACCACGGCCTGTAAATAAAGAAATACATACATTACAATACAATTTACAACACACACACAACATGTATAATTGTGAGCTTGTAGATCAGCCATTTTGGACAAAGACACAAAAGAGGGAAACAAGATCTTACCTTTTGATCTCGGTTGTTTACTAGATGTGGGCTCACTGGGTTCTGCAACAATCGGCTCGTCCTCATCTGAAATAAAAGCAATATATCCTCAGTAAACTATATAATCACATTTAGTACAGAGAGACAGTGTATTGTACTAGTGTCTCAGTAAACTATATACTCACATTTAGTACAGAGAGACAGTGTAGTGTCTCAGTAAACTATATAATCACATTTAGTACAGAGACAGTGTAGTGTACTAGTCTCAGTAAACTATATAATCACATTTAGTACAGAGACAGTGTAGTGTACTAGTGTCTCAGTAAACTATATAATCACATTTAGTACAGAGACAGTGTAGTGTACTAGTGTCTCAGTAAACTATATAATCACATTTAGTACAGAGAGACAGTGTAGTGTACTAGTGTCTCAGTAAACTATATAATCACATTTAGTACAGAGAGACAGTGTAGTGTCTCAGTAAACTATATAATCACATTTAGTACAGAGACAGTGTAGTGTACTAGTGTCTCAGTAAACTATATAATCACATTTAGTACAGAGAGACAGTGTAGTGTCTCAGTAAACTATATAATCACATTTAGTACAGAGACAGTGTAGTGTACTAGTCTCAGTAAACTATACGATCATAGAATGCAGAGACAGTGTAGTCAGTAGTCACACACACACACACACACACACACACACACACACACACACACACACACACACAGATGACATCATCACTGGGACTTTGTGCGTGAAGCTGGTACTGGTACTGTCTGTACAATATGCATATATCAACAACAAAATTACTCCTTACCACGATCATCGGGGTCCTGTCGCATTGGATTCCAGTCCTCCTCGCCCTCGACATGGACAACTGGCAACGGTGTGACCATCTCCTCTTCAGATGAATGGGAGCTTGATGGCTGAGAGTCAAAGTCACTTTCCATGTAATCCCGGCGCGTCTTTGCACGGCGCAAATGCGCCCTGGAAAATGGCTCCTTCTGGGGAATAATGTCTGTTGTTGTGTTGCCCTCGATCTCCTCCTCGTCACTAAGTTCTGACTCCGTCTCGTCTCGCAAATGCGCCCTGGAAAATGGCTCCTCCTGGGGAATCATGTCTGTTGTGTTGCCCCCGATCTCCTCCTCGTCACTAAGTTCTGACTCAGTCTCGTCTCGTTCGAGCTGGGACACAGGAGGCTTGGGTTTGGGACCAGGCGCTGGAACCGGATCGATGGTGGTCACGGGTTTGACTACCGAGAACATCTCATCCAGTGTCCGCTGCCCAGCAGGAAGGCCAGCAGCAAGGCGAACAGCTCGGGCACCGCCGCGCCGAGGGGCGATGCGGTGTTTGGTCTTTTCTTTTGCCTTCACCATGACTGACTAGACTATGACTACTACAACTAACTAACTAAACTATACTACAGACTATACTACAACTAACTAACGCTAACTAAACTGACGACTATAGGCTACTAGCTACTGTAATCTCTTCAACTTCAACTTCAACTCAACTCAGTACACTGTCACAACCGTACACAATGGCGTCTCTCTCCTACTCTGCAAAGAGGCAGCGTTTCTCACGGCTTTTGTCTTCTTGCCTCCTCCCCCATTTCAAAAAAACAGCTGCGGTATGTGTTTGATCGCGTGCTGTCGGCTACCCTTTGAGGATAGGGACCAGATGACATGTCAGAGGCTGGGAAAGTGTTTGCTGCACGCGCTGCTCTAATAAAACCAAAAACACGTCAAACACGTCTTTGGCGTGGATGGCTATTTCTGATAACACGTCAAAGACGTACTTGGCGGTGAATGAGTTAAAAGGATGTGCAGGACCCAGCAGAGGACCAAAATACCTTATATCAACTGCCAGTAAAGATCTGCCTATCATTATGTTACAAAAATCTAGTCGGGTGAATGTTGTTTGATATTACAAACAGGCTTTACTTATATTAAAAAAAGTTTGTTTTTACCTTATGAATATTACGCTTACTTGTCCTACAGACGTAAAGGATACTCAGCAAGAAATTGAATGAGCATCACTCCCTAATAGTCCAAATATTGATTGGAAGTCTCTTGAAAATCTTTCAGGATTCCAAAGGAAGCTGTTTATGACGCTGCTCGATTTGAAGGAGCTCGTTCAACGTGTCCTTGGAATTCTGGAACCTGGCCAATCTGGTTCAGCTATAAATAGAGTGGAGTCAGAGAGTGACCTCACCTCCTTTGTGGATGAAATGAAAGATAAAGAGAAGAGAAAGAACCTGGTAAGAATCCAGCTTATATATGATGAGAAGAAAGTAGGACTATGTTTGACAAAATCAAATGACATAACTTCTATTATGGTTCCACATTTAGTTTCAACAGCTGTCCAGAGTAGGTGGGAGTTCACGGGGTCATGCCTATGTTCCCCAGGTTCTATGTTCCCCGGGTTCTATGTTCCCCGCTCCCGAAAAAAGGGTCCTATGTTCCCTGGGACCTATGTTCCCCGCTCGTATAGTCGGCAAATAATGGACGGGATCATGTCTATGTTCCCCGGGTTTTATGTTCCCCGGGTTCTATATTCCCCGTTTTTCACTAACCTCTCCCAGCACTCACGCCAAACCTAACCTCCCCCCATGCCTAAACCTAACCTCCCCCAGACCCTAACCCAAAACCTAACCTCTCCCACCCCCACGCCTAAACCTAAGGTCGGCATTGCGGGTGGTCGGCATTGCGGGTGGTCGGCATAGCGGGTGGACACCATTTGGGAAAAACGGGGAACATAGGACCCGGGGAACATAGGACCCGGGTGTGACGGCCCTGCCCACTCTGCCTCACTGTAAGCTAGAGGGAAGCCTCTGTGATGGCAGAGTGCAGCAGGCCGTCAGCCTAATTGTGCTCACCTGAGGTGGGTGTGGCTTAGGGGACTATATAGGGAGCTCCCCTGGCTGCAGCTCAGGTCTCTCTGTCCTTCCTGCAAGCAGGACTGCCACCCGGCTCAAGGAACTAACCTTCCTTTTTGTTAGGTTATGTTTTGCACCAGGTAATACAACACGCACCCACCATTCTCCATACATCCATACACTGCACACATTACTGATAACTGATATCCTCACATCCCACACGTCGTTATTTTTCTATGCTTTATTTACTTTAATACAATAAATATAATTACAAAACGTTACGTTCTTGTGTGGACTCCCTGTTTTTGCCATGCATCCCCTAGTGCATGACAAAATGGGGGCTCGTCCGTACATAATTGATTAATTAATTGGGTTGTTTAGTAAAAAAAAAAAAAAAAAAAAAAAAGTTTTTTTTTAGGTTGTCTTGGTTGGGAGTTTCACACTTGAGTTTGTTTGTTTGGTTTTGGTTAGGAGCCGGACGGAGAGAGCATTTGGCCCCAGCCCCAGAGTATAGATTTGCAACGGGAGGTAAGTGTTGTGGATGTGACTTGCAGGTGTTAGTTTAGAGTTTGTTAGTTGGAACAAATCCCTGAGCGGCCCTTACCGTTAGGGTATTGGTTGTTTGTTTGTTTCTTTAATTTACCCTTAGTGGAGTTTTTGTTTAGCGGCGGATCTTGGGCCACACTAGGTGGCTGGAGGGGAGGAATCCTCATGCCCGAGTGCCGAACGTAGGCTAAGTTAGGCAAGTTTATTTAGGAATGTTAGATAAGTTAGGGGGGGTTTGTTCCATTTTTTTTTTAAGTTATGCTGCACCTTGTAAGGCACAGCCCCAACACTTTTTTTTTTTTTTTTTTTTTTGTAAATTGCATACGCAAGAGAGGGAAAAAAAAAAATGACTTCAACTACAGATAAGTTTATTAGGTCCCCGGCAGTGGGGTTACTCGATCTTTGTTCGAAGGATCAGCTATTGGACATTGCTAAACATTATGACATCACAGTGACAGAAAAGCTCAAGGCAGCAATGAAGGCCAGTCTAATCAGTGGTTTGGTAGACAAGGGCATTTTGCAGCCTGTTGAAGATAAGAATGATGAGGTCAATTCAGAGGTTGATTTCAGATGGAAAAAAGACCTTTTGGTGTTAAAACACAATCATTTGATGGAATTGGAAAAAATGAAACAATGAACTGAATTGGCCAAATTAGATTTGGAAAGCAAAAAGCTAGAGTTGATTGAACAGGGTAAATTATCAGCAGATGCATTGAATAATGGTAATACTGAAAGGGGAGGAGGTGTCAAATCTATGGACATTGGCAGTAGCCTGAGGCTCCTTCCCAGGTTCAATGAAAAGGATCCTGACACCTTCTTTCTCTTATTTGACAGAATTGCAGAGGCACAAAATTGGACAGATGCAGATTGCGCTATAATGGTGCAGTCGGTACTCACAGGGAAAGCACAAGAGGCATTTGCTGCGTTAACATCTATGGACTCTAGGAGTTATGCAAAAGTTAAAGAAGCAGTGTTAAAAATATACGAGATGGTGCCAGAGGCTTACAGGCAGAGGGCTCGGGGCTGGAGGAAACGTGACAAACAGTCACATGTGGAGTTTGTCAGAGAATTGAGTACACAGTTTTCGCGCTGGTGTTCATCATCTGAGGTTGAGAATTTTGAACAATTGTTTAACCTCATGGTCTTGGAGCAGTTTAAGAACACTCTACCGTCTAATGTTGCTACATACATCACTGAGCACAAAGTAAAAACGGCAACTGAGGCAGCAGTTTTGGCAGATGAGTACGTGTTAATTCACAAGAATAGTTACAGTGCTCATGCTACTGAGAATGTGTTCAATACATTTCCTCGTGTAAAAGGTGCTCCAGAGGTTTACAAAAATATGGCCGACAGCAGGGTGACACCAGGTACACATGACAAATCAGTGGGTGTATGTCATTATTGTAAATCTGCAGGACACTGGAAAAATGAGTGTCCGGTCCTCAAATCTAAGGACAGGTCCACCAGCTCACAGGTTAAACCAGTGGCACTGGCCAATTCACTCAGTCCAGTAGCTTTGCCTTTAGGACAGCAGAGTGCGCTCTTGAAGCCAAAAACTGCTGATGCATACTTGCCATTCATTTCTAATGGTTTTGTGTCTGTGATGGGAAGTGACAAACGAGTACCAGTGAAGGTGCTACGAGACTGTGGATCACTAGATTCCTTTGTACGAGAGTCAGTGTTGCCGTTTACAACTGAGACTGATACAGGGGAGAGCATTTTGATCCAGGGAATGGGCATGTTTGTGTTTCCTGTGCCAATCCATAAAATGTCCCTCACTTCAGAGTTGGTAAATGGAGAGGTTCACATGGGGGTGAGACCGGGGTTGCCGGTTGCAGGGGTGGACATCATCCTGGGTAACGACCTTTGTGGGGAACGAATTTGGTCTGACCAAGTACCAAATGTAATTACCAGGAAGTGGCCTGGAGATGTTCAGCAGGACAGTGTATCTGATGGGGCAGTGGTGTATCCAGCTTGCGCTGTTACACGTGCCATGGCCGCCTCACATGAGAATCAGAGTGTTGATCAGGGCGAGAGGTCTGGTCTGGTTGATTTGACTTTGCCTGAGCAGTTTAAATCTATGTCACATAGGGATTTGGCTGTAGAACAGAAAAATGATCCTAGCTTGCAAGAGCTGTTTGACAAAGCCATGTCGGTTGACAAAATGAACAATAGTGCACATGGGTATTTTGTGCAACAGGACTTGCTCTTTCGCAAGTGGGTTCCAACTGCAGAAGCTCTAGGTGAAAATCCAATTTTTCAGTTTGTGGTTCCTAATAAATTTCGGTCATTGGTGTTGCAAACATGTCATAATAATGTTGCTGGGCATCAGGGAGTAAGGAAAACTTACAACCGGGTGTTGCGGTATTGTTTTTGGCCCCGTTTGAAGCGTGACATTTCAGCCTACATCAAAAAGTGTCATACTTGTCAATTGACGAGTAAGCCCAACCAGTCAATTAAGCCAGCTCCACTGTGTCCAATCCCTGCAGTGGAGAAACCATTTGAACATCTCATTATCGACTGTGTTGGGCCGTTGCCTCGTTCCACGCAGGGCCATACATATTTGCTCACGGTTATGTGTCATGTAACCCGATACCCCGCAGCTTATCCACTTCGAACCATAACCACTAAGTCTGTTGTGAAAGCTTTGACACAGTTCATGTCTGTTTTTGGGATCGCAAAGGTCATCCAGAGCGACCGTGGTTCAAATTTCACCTCCCGTATGTTTGCTGAAGTTCTCAAACAGCTTCAGGTTAAGCATAATATAGCTTCAGCCTATCATGCTCAGTCACAGGGGGCCTTGGAGCGGTTCCATCAAACCCTAAAGTCCATGTTGCGTTCTTACTGCACAGAATTGGGGAAAGATTGGGAGGAGGGATTACCGTGGCTGATGTTAGCATCTAGAGAGGTAGTCCAGGAAAGTACAGGTTTCAGCCCAAATGACCTGGTGTTTGGTCACAAGGTTCGTGGTCCTATGGCTATGTTGGAGGACAGCTGGAGAGTAGCTGAACCCCCTAAAAGTCTCCTTGACTATGTCAATGGATTTAGACGCCGGTTGATTTTGGCAGTGGAAAGTGCAAAGGAGAATTTAGGACAGTCACAGAACAAAATTAAATCTCTTCATGACAGACGTGCAGAGCCTAGGCAGTTTAAAGCTGGAGATCAAGTTTTGCTCCTTAAGCCTATAATAACTTCTCCTTTCCAGGCCAAATTCAGTGGGCCTTACACGGTTGTGAGACAGGTGACAGAGCAGAACTACGTCATAGCTACTCCAGACAGTAGAAAGAAGACTAAAATGTGTCATGTTAATCTGCTAAAACCTTATTACTCAAAGGAGTCTGAGGGTAAAGCAGGGAATGGGGAAAGTGTTAATTCCTGTCTTTGTACAACCAGGGTAGATGGGTCTTCATCTGGGTTAGCTACTCCAGAAGAGGGTGAGACCCCGGCGGTCATTTTGCAGGGTCGGTTGAACAACACAGAATCCTTGAGTAGACTTGATTCTAATCTGGCCTATTTGGATGATGATAAACGCTCTGAGTTGGTGGCTCTTATTAACGGCTATCCTGCTTTGTTGCACGATGTGCCCACTCGTACCCATTTGTGACACCAGCGGGCGGAAGGTACCGTAATTCGGCCGTGGCAGTTCTGTGCAGCAGAGCGTCAAAGTATTTTCTTGAAAAAATGTGGTTTCGCTTTTTTTCCAATAGTACAAAATATATTATTTGAACTATCCATTCCACATAAAATTGAGTCGTTTTAGAATCAGTAAATAGGTATATTTAGCGATTTAAAAAATCAAGTGTAGAGACCTCAGAAATATAGTTATATGAGAAACGTGATAACAGTGTGTTTTCAAATGGGAAATGTGATTGAGTGTTTTTATTTCAGTATGGGTGAATTTAAATGAGAAACTACATGTACCATGATGCTTTGTTTTCCTGTTTGCGCCAAGTTCTTATTGTTGTTGAGTGACATGTTGCTAAGCCAATCGGGGATCGCGCTGCTGTGCTCTAAGCCAATGAGAAATGACTCTGGGGTGGGGCTAGGAGGAATCCGGAAAAAGCATACCAGTCTGTTCGGAGAGAGACACATGTGAAGACCTTGGAGAACTGAGCTGCGTGCAGTATAAATCAAAGTTTAACGTTTAGATATTTGTTGACTGAAATACGTCAAAAGTATTGGCACAAATATTACTATGCAGTCGAGACTCGTGTGCGTGTCGCAATCCGAAACTCTTTTCTACAGTTTGAAGTGAAGTGAAGCAAGGCAAGCCGTTTTGTTGTTTTCTTACTAACAGTGATAAACTTGCAAGTCTCGTAACTTACTATCAAGACGGACGTTTCTGCTTGAACCCGCGTGAGGGACAGACAGCTTAAACAACGCCGGGCAATCGCTTTCACAGACGAAGGAGAAGAGGATTAACGTGGCTGGATCGTTAGCTTGCTGCTAATGAACATTTCCTTTGAGGACGGACTCAGCTGCTTGGATACGCTTCGCAACACGGACCGGTTGCTTTGCTCTCGTTCTTTCTGCTGCCTCATCTGTCTGCTCGTGGATTTCCCTGGATCTTTCCAAACTGTGTCATGGTCGCGTGAGTAACTATGGTCGCGTGAGTAACTGGATATTATCGTTTTCTCAAACACTGGAACTGAAAAAGTAGCGTGGTTTCTAACCAGGATTCCTATGTGCACCAACGTATATGGGCCCCACCATTTAGAAAATCCAAGCTTGGTTTAGTTGAACAGTGGGTTAGGAGGGGGAACCTTTACTTGTCTTTTTGAGAAGCTATTTAGTTTGGGGTTACTGTGCTGACTACTGTCAAAGTTAACTGAAGCCTGTGGTTGTTGTACACACACACACACACACACACACATTCGCTCTAACACATTCTAGCACATAAACACATCACATAGACACTGATACACATGCACACATAACTCAGGTTTTGTTTTTGTGTTTACTGTAGTTTCCTATAGAGGGCGCTATTACTCTATTGAGAGTGAAACTGTGAGTGATCTACCATACAATATTTTCTTTGGGTATTCTTGGCACTTTAAGATAAATTAACACAAAGTACATTTTGTAGCTTTTATTTTATTACTGGTTAAACTTGAATGTTTTGTTTATTTTGAGATTCTGGTAATTGTGAAGTTTGTTTATCTAAAGGGTAAAAAAAACATTGTTTGCTGAAACGTAAAAAAAATATTGTGATAAAAGAAAATACTTTGAAGAAATCTAAAACGAACAAAAGAAAAACCAATACAACACAATCTAAATAAATTTAATATTTGTTATTCCTTTTTATCTTGTTGTCCTGAACGATTTATTATTAGAAGGTTTACACTTACATATTTATACTTACTGTTATTTCTGGGGAATACACATTTAGCTCATAGTGCATGAGTCTAGTAATTCCACAGTGGAGGCACCGCACTATTATTCATTTATTCAAGCCTGAACTGACTCTTACTGATAAATAGGAGAGCTAGCCAGCTCAACACCAACCGCTAGAAACTCAGGATCCTGTTATTGAAATTATATACTTAGCCCAGTATAACATCCAGCACATTCTAGATACTGCTGTGTATGTGACTCTGCTGGTCAGAGCCTATAGGGGGCAAGAGGAGGTTACACAAGATTTCAGGCTTGAGTCGCCTAGCTGAGGCGACTCAAGCTCATTTGCATGCAGCGTTTCACTGGCTATAATGTCTCTATTGTTCCGAGTTTCCGCCAATGAGTCACATCAATAGAATTCAGCGTGTTACATGGGGCGGGGTGCAAAGCTCTGTTTACAACAACCCAAGCAGGCGAAACATGGCCGCCAGACAGTGACTCTCTCTCTCGTAACGGGACAAGCCCTTATAACAAAACAACCACTATTGCAATTTGCAATACATGTCCCGCAAGGTTTCTGAGATTAGGGGAAAGTCTGAGCTGGCGTGGGGAGGAGTTGCGGATTTGTTTGGTGTTAACGTTAGCTGTTGTGTGGTGGCTAGCTGCCTGCTAGTAGTTCAGCAGGCAGCGGTCCACAAGCTTGTTGTGACCAAAATCCCCGCATTTAAAGCACTTCATACTCCCAGAGCTTGCGTAAACCATAGAGAACCTCATGCATTACTCAAAATGAAACGTCCAGGGTTTGTGTCTCCAAAAGCAACCCGCTAACGTTAAATGCAAGCTAACATAGCTAGCTGCTAGCTAGTACACAAAGAGTACACAAAGAAAGAAGTGAGTGTTAGCTCAGCGCTGCCGCCATTTTGGCCCGAAAATCGTCCCCTTTTGCGTGGTGTCATCGTCATGGGTGTCTCCAAAATGGCGGGTTTCTTGTGTGCGATTGACTCTCTCCAGCGCTTCTTATCAATAAGTTCTTTGGCGGGACATAAACCATAGGTCAAAATTAGATCCACGAGGAACTACAATAAGGAGTCCTTAGAACACGAGCTTGGAAAATCGGACTTGTCACAGGTGCTCAATATGTCAGCGGCAGAGGATGCATGGTGCCTGTTTAAGATTACATTTTTAGGGGTCATTAACCGGCTGGCCCCGGTCAAATCGGTCAGGTTTAAAACTAGAACTGAACCCTGGATAAATGCAGATATCATAGAAGCCATTAAGGTTAGAAATAACAGCCTGCAGAAATTTAAGATTACAAAAGATGAAGCCTCCTTCGGCCTATTTAAAAAACACCGAAATGAAGTAAATAGGCTAATCAAAAAGGCAAAATCAGAGTACTATAATGAGGTAATTGCAGAGAATAAGGATGATCCCCAAAAGCTCTGGAAATCCTTAAATCAATTGGGCTATAATAATAAACTTAAAACTAGATCTCTTAACGTGAACTTAAACTCGGAAGGCACCTTAACATCTGATAAATCCCTTGTCGCTGGCATCTTCAATCGTTTCTTTACGACCATTGCGAGCACTTTGGTTAGTAAATTACCCTCCCACTCTGGACGTTATGGTAAAGACCACATTGACAGTTTTTACTCTAACTTAGGAGTTCGGCCGGGCGACTTCCAGTTTCAGGAGGTGTCAGAGGAGGTGGTGCTGTTGAAGCTCAGGGCCCTCAAGCCGTCTAAAGCTACAGGTATTGACAACATCCCGAGCAGGTTCATCCGAGATGCAGCTGATTTGATTTCACCATATATTACTCATATAATCAATCTGTCTATTAAAGAAGGTCATGTCCCCCATGATTTCAAACAAGCCAGGGTAATCCCCCTTCATAAAAAAGGAAGTAAACTGGAACCAGGTAACTATCGCCCAGTCTCAATCCTCTCCTCCATCTCCAAGCTAATGGAAAGAGTCATTTTTGAACAAATAGACAGTTATCTTGCATCTCGGGAGCTCCTGTTTAAATTTCAGTCAGGATTTAGAAAATCCCATTCAACTGACACCTGTTTGCTCTTTCTAACCGACCACATCAGAAAGGAAGTTGACGCTGGCAAATACTGTGGTATGGTCATGCTGGACCTACAAAAGGCATTTGACACCGTTAACCATGATGTTCTTCTATGTAAGCTCGGGGCTCTGGGCTTCAACAGCACTTCCCTCAACTGGGTTAGGTCCTACCTGGAGGGTAGGGAGCAGGTGGTGGACGTAAATGGAACGATGTCATGTCCCCTCCCCCTGACGTGTGGGGTCCCCCAAGGAAGTATTTTAGGGCCTTTATTCTTTTTAATTTATATTAACGATATGCAATCGGCCTGTGATTGCAACCTGTTCCTTTTCGCGGACGACTCCGCCCTCTTGTTCTCGCACAAGGACAAGGGGGAGATCGAAAGGAAATTGAGCAGCGAGCTTCACAGTGTTAGTGAGTGGCTCTCAGATAACAAATTATCACTTCATCTGGGGAAAACGGAGGCCATTTTATTTGGGTCAAATTTTAATTTAAAAAAGTCCCCCGAGTTTAAAATCATGGTTGGTGACGTAGTTGTTAACACCAAGGAGGAGATCACATACCTTGGCTGCATTTTAGATAACAAACTTTCAGGAGAAAGCATGGCCGCAAAAGTGATTTCCAAAGTTAGTCAAAGAACCAAATTCCTAGCCAGAATTTCTTCTTTCATTGACAAGAGCGCCCTTGAAACCTTGGCAAATGCTCTGATTCAATGTCACTTTGACTATGCTTGCTCCTCTTGGTTCACGGGAATCACCACCAAACTCAAAAACAGGCTTCAGACCTCCCAGAATAAATTAATTCGGGTTATTCTGAAGCTTCATCCCAGAGTCCATCTCCTCCCCTCCCACTTCCATAGCCTCAGGTGGCTCAGAGTGGAGGAGAGGGTTTCACAAATTAAATTGTGCATGGTTTTTAGGATTATCAAACGGGAGGCTCCTCGTTACCTCACTGACTACTTTTGTAAAGTCAGTGAGGTACATGGCTACTCCACAAGAGGAAGCACCTCCAACATTGTTCCCCCCATATTTAAAACCCTAAAGGGTAAATGCACCTTCTCCTACTCAGCAGCTATTTTATGGAACAAACTCCCTGAGAGTATTAAGACACTTAACTCCAGGTTCTCTTTTAAGCTTGCCCTGAAAAAATGGCTGGTGGGCTCACAAATGTGGTCTTAAACCTTTTACTTTCCTTTTTATTTTTTCCTTTCTTAAACCTTTTATTTTCCTTTTCTAATGTCACCTGAATAGGCGGGGTTTTTAAATCCCTAGGTAGGTTCCTCTTTTTAGTATATGAGCTGGTCTCTATCTTATTATTTATTGATTGACGCATTTTTACTAGGTATCTAATTAACTTAAAGTTTTAGAATTTTGATTTGAGTGGTAAATGATATCATCTGTTTGTATATGTTTTTGTCCTGCGCACACCTGCATACAGATTCACTACTCTTGTCCCACACACAAGGACCACAATGGAAACAAGCCCTCGGGCTTTATTGTGTTTTATTCCTTTTGAGCAATATGTTACTGTTGAGTTTGTCCTGTACTTACCTGCTATTATTGTTTCAATAAAGTTATCAATCAATCAATCAATAGATTATTCGCCTATTTTCAGATCAACTGTAACAATCAATGAGGGGAAACACACACATCTCTTGTTGAGAACAAAACTTTAGCGTGCTAGCGAGGCCTGCTAGCCACGGTGTGTGTGTGTGTGTGTGTTTTTATTTTTGTTCAGCAGCTCCTGTCTCTTATCAAATCTTTATTCATATTATATCCTATTATTATTATTATATAAATGAAACCTTTATTGCCCCTCAGGGAATTTTCTCTGCACAAGGAGCCCAAAAAGAACATAATAGGCACACATGTAATAATAATTACAATAATCCAGATGAGAAGTGATAAAAGCATGGATACCTCAAAATTAGACCACGCGTACCCCATTTGATAAGATTTTTGCTTTCAGATGTTTTATTACAGAAAGTTTATGAAACCCATCACCTAAACAGTAGGCTATTACATTCTATTATTGTCTTACTTGTGGCCTGTGTCCCAGTGTGTCAGAGTGACAGTTATCAGCTGTTTGGAGTGGTCAATGTAAATGAGGAGCCAATGTTCACTCCCCCTTGGCTGGCTGTCCCAGGTGTGAAAAACTTCTCAAACTTTGAGGGCTTTTTTCTCAGTTCCTGCTTTTCAGAGTGTGAACAATCAAATAAGCATATCTCCTTCAATTTTTTTCAGATTACAATGTGTGACACATCATTTGAAAGCTTACAGTCTGCCATTTCAGAATCTGTAAAAATCAGAAAAATGCCCTCGGCCTAATTGAGGGTCAAAACGCCAGCTGGTGTCACATTTAATTGAACATGATGTGGAGGTGGATGAAACGGCAGTACCTATAAGGCAGCGTTTTTATAAGGTGTCTCCTGAAAAACGGAAACATTTGAACAAAGAGGTGGAGTACATGCTCGACAACCATATTGCTGAACCGTGCAGCTCAAGCTGGGCATCACCTTGCCTACTGGTCGGTAAGCCTGACAAGACCTACAGAGTGTGTACAGACTATCGGAAGGTCAATAATGTAACTAAGCCAGATGCTTTTCCCCTTCCACGAATGGAAGACTGTATAGATGAAGTGAGATCAGCTAAGTATGTTAGTACATTTGACCTTTTAAAAGGATATTGGCAAGTCCCTCTGTCGAAGCGAGCACAGGAAGTTTGCGCTTTCATTACACCATCTGGTTTATACAAGTACACTGTTATGCCTTTTGGTCTGCGAAATGCGCCCGCAACTTTTCAGCGCCTCATGAATTTGGTGGTGGCTGGTTTGGAGGGATGTGCCGTATACCTTGATGACGTGGTAATCTACAGCGATACCTGGTCTGAGCACATGCAGCGTATTAAGGCTCTCTTGGAGAGGTTGGTCTGGGCACGGTTGACAATCAACTTGGCTAAATGTGAGTTTGCAAGGGCCACAGTAACTTATTTGGGCAAGGTGGTCGGGCAGGGCAGTGTACGCATGGTTCAGGATAAGGTCAAGGCAATGATTGAGTATCCTCCTCCAACCACAAAGAAAGAGTTGCTCCGGTTTATGGGCCTAGTAGGATATTATAGGAGTTTCTGCAGAAACTTTTCGTCCGTGGCTGAGCCATTAACCAGGCTGTTCAAAAAGGATACCAAATTTACCTGGTCAACTAATTGTCAGTTGGCATTTCAAAATCTCAAGGCGCTGTTGTGTTCAGCTCCGGTTCTGGCTGCTCCCCATTTGGATAAGTTATTTTCGCTACAGGTCGATGCTTCAAATGTAGGATGCGGAGCTGCTCTTTTGCAAGCAGATGAGCAGGGTGTTGACAGAGTGGTTGCTTTCTTTTCAAAAAAGTTCAACACTTATCAGCTCAACTACTCAGTTATTGAGAAGGAGGCGCTAGGGCTAATATTAGCTCTGCAACACTTTGATGTGTATTTGGGTTCTGGTTTAACTCCACTGGTCGCTTACACAGACCACAATCCACTGACATTTTTGAAGTCTCTCCAAAATCCAAACCAGAGGTTAATGCGATGGGCGTTATTCTTGCAGCCCTATAATATGGAGATTCGCCACATTAAAGGCTCGCAGAACGTGATGGCAGATGCACTGTCACGTATACATTAAGGTGTTATCCTGTTCACTTACATTTCCTGTTTTTGCTTGTTTTTCCCATTCTAGACTATCCTGTCTCCGGCTCTCTTAAATTGCTCCTGGTACCAAGGTTGCCGAGGCTGGGGGCAGGATGGTGGGGAAGCAGGTAGTATGGGTAGGTAGTGTACAGGTGCACAGACAAGTGTGGGTAAACACAGACAGTAAAGTTTATTTTGTTTTGGTGAGCTGTAAACTGTTGTAAACCGTCCAGGGGCATGGTTATAAGGTAGTAATTCAAAGATGACAAGTGGCTATTTGATTTGTTTAGGTTGGTCAAGTTGGGATAATATTTGTTTATTGGTTGCTAATTTGTTGTTTGTTTTTCTTTTAGATGATGTGGAACATCATTTTTATGGAGGGGGGTGTGACGGCCCTGCCCACTCTGCCTCACTGTAAGCTAGAGGGAAGCCTCTGTGATGGCAGAGTGCAGCAGGCCGTCAGCCTAATTGTGCTCACCTGAGGTGGGTGTGGCTTAGGGGACTATATAGGGAGCTCCCCTGGCTGCAGCTCAGGTCTCTCTGTCCTTCCTGCAAGCAGGACTGCCACCCGGCTCAAGGGCCTAACCTTCCTTTTTGTTAGGTTATGTTTTGCACCAGGTAATACAACACGCACCCACCATTCTCCATACATCCATACACTGCACACATTACTGATAACTGATATCCTCACATCCCACACGTCGTTATTTTTCTATGCTTTATTTACTTTAATACAATAAATATAATTACAAAACGTTACGTTCTTGTGTGGACTCCCTGTTTTTGCCATGCATCCCCTAGTGCATGACATGAACATAGGGATGACCCCTAATGGACCTCCACTATTGGCAAATAATCCCAAAAACGAAAGCTAATTTAATTCAAACCTTAATCTCGAAGAATCATTGAGGAATTCCCTCAAAATGTACAAGTGTCACCCTATAACGTTTGTTTACCCAGTGCTCCTGTTAGGCTATACGAGACACGAATATAGCCTATGTAGGATTATAGCAGAAACTTGTTTTATATTTAAAACAAGTCTTGGATCGGACATCACAGTGTAACCGTCTACAATCTGTGTAAGAAGAACCTCGAAACACATTGCAGACAATTGCAGGATTCCCCGCAATTCATCTCCTCGTAGTCCCACCTCCACGAATAAACAGTTTGTTAATCAGCGCAGATTGTCCACAGTGCTGATCACTCAGATTTTGGATAAATAAATAGCCCAGGCTGAGAAATACGTGATTGATTGCAACCATTTAGTTATCCTCATGGATATTTCAGTGGTGAGTGAAATTAGTTGGATAGTGATAGAGTGATAATCTGGGCCAGATCTGACTCGTCATGATATGACTTGAGCTGGCCCCGATTGGGCTCTCTCGATTCGTCCGGGTCCGTCCGTGCTTGCTGGGACTTTGCTTCGGGCTTAGCAAATTGGAAAATAAACATCCCATCCCATTCTTACCATCTGCTGCTTGCTGACAATGTCCCCGTCTGCTTCCCGGCGTGATGAATCTGGTCCGGTACTTTGTGTAGGCTTCCTCTATGGATGGTTTTGGGACTTTTGCGATGTTTGGAGGAAGAGCAGGCTGAGGGAGTGATGACACCGGCACTTGGCATGCGATGGAAGGGTCCAGCCTATGTGCCATCACACGTTCTAGAAGGCGCGCTCTGAGGTTGTGCGTGTGAGGCTCGTAAACCGTCTTCAGAACCCACTGATTGGTCTTCCGGTCGCAAACCAGTCTCCTTTGCACCTCACCTGAAATGACAAAAGTAATATTTATGGAAACAGGAGAAGACTATAGGATAAACATGTGCTCGCATCATATTTTCATCCTGTAAAATGTGAAGTGTTCTGTTTTCTACCTTTGCTGTTGCTGGCAGGCTTCCTCTTCACAATATTTTCATTGTGCTCCAAAACAGCAAGTAGCCCTCTTTCCCTCATGCCCATGTAGGAGAAGTGTTGCCTCTTGGCCATGTACTTCAACATTGCTCCATGGAAAACTTCCAACGGACCTGTGTGTGTAATAATAATAATAAACAAACAAATAAATATTATATATATATTTTTTCTTCTCAGAAATGATCATTCCCCCACAAAGTTTCTCTAAAAAAAAAGTGACTCATACAAAATACAATGCTCACCTGTATGTTTGAAGAGGCCCATGTGTTCGAAGTCCTTCATAAGATGCTTGTCTTCAACCAAAGCACACAAGTCCTCATAGGCAGGAGACCCCTCTCAAACCACTTCTTCGCCTTCCTGGCCTCCTCACCTAGTGGGGCATGCAGGCACTGATGCTGTACTCCATCATCGGTCCAGCTGTGCACATCCAGCTGTGGAGTATTGAGCTCCACTGGCGTTTCATTTCCTGTATAACAAAATAACTTTATTTGTATAGGACTATTCAAAAGGTTACAAAGTGCTTCACAAACAATGACAAAATGAAAGACAGCAGGAAAACAATCAAATACAAACTGAGTCAACAAATAAAATACAATAGGACAGTTAAAAGTAACAATATAGCATAACATTAAAGTTGAGGTTTTGCACTATTGTGCTGAATCAAATTATAGTTAAAAAAGAAATCTGTCAGTGATTCCATCTCATTTACCTGGGTGTTTCCTCTGCATGTTGCAGACGAGTACCACATGTGGTTTGAGACACACCTAATAGAGGAAAACAAGATATAAATGTACATGTATCATAGGAAAGAGGGTTTTAAAAAGTGCTATCTCTGTGCCTCAGGAACAGCAAAACTCACTTTGACCAACAAAGTAATGTATCCCGTCCTCTCCTCTTGGCCTTTTGCATCAGCTTCTTGTGGAGACCTTACAAAGGTAAAACACATTATTGTTGTTATAACCATCATCACCAATGATAATTATATTATTATTCCAAACAACAACTGATGAATACTATATCTATTTTGTATTCACGCTTCTATAAACAGAACTTCAAAATACCTTTTACGGTATGCCATACGTCAAACTGATGGTTGATTTCTGGGTACTCCTCCCTCATCATCTTTCTTATGGATGGAGAGCGGTCTGTGGTCATCACCTCCACCTTGATCCCCTCATTCAGGAGCTCCTCCAGTCCATGCTTAGAGCCCTCTCTTTCCATGGCCACAGAGCTGGAGACCTCAGTAACCTATTAAGAAAGCAAAAGAAAGATGATGTGAAGATATGAAATTGGCAAGCTGAACTTGGTACTATTATGCCACTCAGTAGAACTTAATTTACCTGCACCAAGTTGGTCTGGATAATCTCCTTGGTGTCGTCCAACATAAAAGTGTAGTGGCAGTACTTTGAGAAAAACCCAGGTGTGTCATGTCTTTTGGATAATAGCAGAAAGGGTTCTGATTATGTATATAGAAACAACAATTGAAATTTGAAGCACAACCTATCATTTTAAATTAATTTTTGCATAAAGCCCTCCTACTGTACATACCTCCCATCCCCAGACAGATGAGCCAACCGTGGGGCTAGTGGTTCCTCTTCCTCCCTTTCAGTTGGGCCTGGATTCTGATCGAGAATGACTTTCGCCATGATCTGCGCTCTCTGCACAGAGTACAAGTCCTCTATGGCACGAAAAAGGTATGCCTTCTGTATCTCATAGAATGTACTCTGACTGACCATTTTTAGATTCATGAGGGTAGGGGTACATGTACATGTAGACAGAATCATACAGTGAATAAAATAAACAGACAGACAGACAGACACACAGACACACACACACACACACACACACACACAGACACAAATTTTCTCCCTCTGCTCTCACTCACCTCTGCACCCTCCATTCTATGACGACTGTGCTGCAACAATGAGGTCCTGGCTGAGGTCCCTGGCTGGCTGAGCATCTGTGCAAACACAAGTACAACAAAATAGTAAAACAATTACTTTTATTCTTTTGACACTCATTAAATACCCAATTGTAGTTAGAATCGTATTGTGCAAACTCACGCAAAACTTTTTTCTTGATCTCTTGGCCTCCCTCCGAAGCCGGGCACCCTCGACCTCCAGCCCCTGGATTTTTTTTTTTAGGTGGAAGATTGTATCCAACCTCCTGAGGCAGTTCTGGCATTTAACTGCCTCAGGAGGAACCCCACCAGAAGCCCCCTCCACGGGGTCTTCTGGTGGGGTGAGCTGGAGGTCGAAGGTGCTCACCATCTTTATTTTAGGTTTGGAGTCCCGGAGGGAGGCCAAAAGATTGCGCGCTACTGTGTCTTTTGTCTTTTTGACAACCTCCTCTTTGGACCTCTTCTCCCCCGGGTGAAAATGTGTTTCCAGGTGCCGGAGGAGGTGTTTGGGCTTATGTTCTGGGCATCCGGGCATGGGGCAGGCCTTATGTTGATTCTCCCTCTGGCCATCAAGGTTATTATCTTTCTCTCTTGCTTATTGCGCACCTGGTGCACACCACCCAGGTGAGCAGCCAGACCCCCAATGGCTTTCCCACATCCGGGAAAGGGGCAGGGAATGTTCACTGGAGAGAAGAGAATAATTATTTATTTGGTATAAAAACTTGTTAAAAGCTGAATTTTAGATTAATTCTAAAATAGCATGAGACATGGCCCCATCAATTTACGCTCAGATTAAATGAGGCGGAGCAAATAGTTCTCAGCAGTCAGAAATAAACAATAATGGGCTGAACCTAAGTGTGATATTATCACTGTGTAATAGCACTATGTGTGGTGGCATGCATGTCAGTTACAAATGGGATGTGAACCAAAATGATTTTTGTTAGGCTTGATGCTCTATGCGCTCCAATTTCGACGTACTTTTCAATAAGCACCTGCTATGAAATAAAGGGTAGACATTCAACTAATTAATTGTCTTTACATCTCTGTGCAGTTTTAGCAGACCGTTTTGACAGTCTAGTCAGACTATAGAAAAAAAGTGTTTTCAACTTACTGATGGGCTGATGTTTTTTTATTAGGATAATTGAAACCGCTGTTGAGAAGAAAGAGGTAGATTTTGGTTACGCGCAAATAGCTCTCTGCGCTGGGCGCTCTGCAAGGCAATTACGGCTGCGCTCCCAGCTCAGAGAGGTATTTTCGGAGTGGAAAGTGGAAGTCCTTTTGGATATGTCATTCTGCACAGCCTTGCCATGCCAAGACATCAAATTATGCTGCTTAAATTGGGTATTAGCAGATAATTCAGTGAGGCAATCAACAATAACTCACTGATAAACTTTTATCACATCGCAAAGAGGGAAATGTATTGGGAAAACGTGTTGGACAATGGACACAGGCTATTTACCTTCATAACCCAAAGGGTCATTGCCACCAAAGACGATCGCAAAAACTGGCCTTACACGCAAAAAAATAAGCTCCCTCTGTCCTCGCACGAGTGAGTACACTCTATTACGCATGGAGAGAATTACAGCATATTGCATGCCTCACGCAAACAAACCATTGCGAGACGGGAACCTGATTGTAATAAATCAAACTGCCAACAGCCTAAAATACTACAGACCTATAGCATTAACACCCATTGCATCAAAATGTTTTGAAAAACTTGTTTCAAAAGCCATCAACTCCTGCATCCCCCGGGTGTTAGACGAACAACAATTCGCGTATGGGCAAAACAGATGAGTTACAACTTGCGTAAAAATGCGATGTGAACGAATAATAATAAAACAAGCTTAATATTGCGACACTATGTGGTACTTGCCCCACTATCCCTCAAAGTGCACCAAAGTTCCGCAAATAACGAGCAAAGTGGATCTGTTTGCCATTTCGCAATGTCCCGGGATGTCGGTTTTGCAAAGTGTTGACATGTAAGACTTAGTAAAATCTCAAATTTTACGTTAAAATATTTAAAATCATACAAACATGTTCGAAAGTCATGTACTATGAACTATGTACACATTTGAACGCACAAGTTTTGAATTACTGTCAATTTTGGGCTAAATCATATAATATATAATTGTAAATTATATATATAATTTTTTGTGTATGTAGGTTGTTATTTATTGAGAAATACAATGCCAGAATCTCACCTGATGCTCCTGGAAAGACTAAAGTGCACAATCGCAGGTTATGTACAGAGGAGGCGGACACATTCTGATTCCCTGCCTTTCGGACAGACAGATACAGACGCTTGAAGGGGAGAGCAGCTTTTCACTGGAGCTCTGCAGGTATGTTTAAAATACTTTATATCTCCATGTTATGATTATAAAAGTGAGTTTATGACGCATGCAGCAGAAAGCCTATGTAAATGTATTTGTTCTGTGTGCTTTTGTTAAAATAAATGTTCAAAATAGAAAAACAGTATACATTGATACACATTACACGATCAATTCAATAGTTACGCATTGATACAAAATTAAATTATGTGATTGTGGCAATTGCTACTCTGACATGCTGATAGAATATCATTCAAAGTTTGAAACAGTTTCAGTGCCGCTTGGGAAATGCATCCTTTAAGTTTTGTCTCATGGATTGTATTAGATAGAGAGGGCCAGTTCATGAAACACAGTATAATGTCAAATTATCTAATTGTAGCGATATGCCAGTTTCCGTTGCACATTGCACTGAGAGAAATGTCCCTTGGGATGGCATCAAATCTGCAATGCGAAGGGTGGTACATCCAAGGACACCTGATTACCTCATGAGCCAGTGTCCTCCCTTGAAATCTTTATTTGATATACATACATACACTATATATTACAAAGTTTTAAACTATTTCGACCCTTACAGTCAAATGTAGATCCCCCTTCAATTAAATGGAGATCATGAAACATGTGCAATTACAGGTACACTATTAGATGGGATGTACATCCACATTGTCAAACAAGTACGCAATTCTGCGATACGTACACACATGTCCAAACTCCACAGAGATGTAAAGAAAAAAAATAGTTGTGTGAGAGAAGGCCAGTTCATGAAACACAGTATAATGTCAAATCATCTAATTGTAGCGATATGCCAGTTTCCGTTGCACATTGCACTGAGAGAAATGTCCCTTGAGATGGCATCAAATCTGCAATGCGAAGGGTGGTACATCCAAGGACACCTGATTACCTCATGAGCCAGTGTTCTCCCTTGAAATCTTTATTTGATAGACATACATACACTATATATTACAAAGTTTTAAACTATTTCGACCCTTACAGTCAAATGTAGATCCCCGTTCAATTAAATGGAGATCATGAAACATGTGCAATTACAGGTACACTATTAGATGGGATGTACATCCACATTGTCAAACAAATACGCAATTCTGCGATACGTACACACATGTCCAAACTCCACAGAGATGTAAAGAAAAAAAATAGTTGTGTGAGAGAGGGCCAGTTCATGAAACACAGTATAATGTCAAATTATCTAATTGTAGCGATATGCCAGTTTCCGTTGCACATTGCACTGAGAGAAATGTCCCTTGAGATGGCATCAAATCTGCAATGCGAAGGGTGGTACATCCAAGGACACCTGATTACCTCATGCGCCAGTGTTCTCCCTTGAAATATTTATTTGATAGACATACATACACTATATATTACAAAGTTTTAAACAATTTCGACCCTTACAGTCAAATGTAGATCCCCCTTCAATTAAATGGAGATCATGAAACATGTGCAATTACAGGTACACTATTAGATGGGATGTACATCCACATTGTCAAACAAGTACGCAATTCTGCGATACGTACACACATGTCCAAACTCCACAGAGATGTAAAGAAAAAAAATAGTTGTGTGAGAGAAGACCAGTTCATGAAACACAGTATAATGTCAAATTATCTAATTGTAGCGATATGCCAGTTTCCGTTGCACATTGCACTGAGAGAAATGTCCCTTGAGATGGCATCAAATCTGCAATGCGAAGGGTGGTACATCCAAGGACACCTGATTACCTCATGAGCCAGTGTTCTCCCTTGAAATCTTTATTTGATAGACATACATACACTAAATATTACAAAGTTTTAAACTATTTCGACCCTTACAGTCAAATGTAGATCCCCCTTCAATTAAATGGAGATCATGAAACATGTGCAATTACAGGTACACTATTAGATGGGATGTACATCCACATTGTCAAACAAGTACGCAATTCTGTGATACGTACACACATGTCCAAACTCCACAGAGATGTAAAGAAAAAAAATAGTTGTGTGAGAGAGGGCCAGTTAATGAAACACAGTATAATGTCAAATTATCTAATTGCAGCGATATGCCAGTTTCCGTTGCACATTGCACTGAGAGAAATGTCCCTTGAGATGGCATCAAATCTGCAATGCGAAGGGTGGTACATCCAAGGACACCTGATTACCTCATGCGCCAGTGTTCTCCCTTGAAATCTTTATTTGATAGACATACATACACTATATATTACAAAGTTTTAAACTATTTCGACCCTTACAGTCAAATGTAGATCCCCCTTCAATTAAATGGAGATCATGAAACATGTGCAATTACAGGTACACTATTAGATGGGATGTACATCCACATTGTCAAACAAGTATGCAATTCTGCGATACGTACACACATGTCCAAACTCCACAGAGATGTAAAGAAAAAAAAATAGTTGTGTGCCTATAATGTAATACATAAGTGCTTCATGACAGGGAGACATACACACTGGTAAAAGTGGGCCGGAACCCTCCGGTGCGCAGTTCCTTTAAGTAGGCTACTAACTTGCACAATAAATAATTAAATAAATAATTTGCTATAGACTACATGACGTCAAAAATATGCTTGTTCAGGAACGCATGAAGCTGGGCGGGAGGAGAACAATGACGCGATGAAGGTTGGAGTAGTAGTTCCGGCAAGAATTTCAATCCACTTTCACCCCTGGACATACACTATAAGATTTTTACTACTACTACTACTACTACTACTACTACCCAAATGTTTTCATACCAACTAAATGACTCTCCTCTTCTCTCCTAGTCATGACCAGAGGTAAAAAGGGGCTACTATATTGCCCCCTCCCCTACTGTCCCGCTTATGTCAAGGACATGCCAGGGCACCTGAAGCACAAACACGCTATCCTCAACATTAAAGAGAGGGACATCCTGACTAAATTGGCCAACGGCCGGATCTGCATCCGGAGGGGTACCTGCCCCCTCCCCGGATGCCTGTATGGGAAGGGAGAGCATGAGGCCACACACCTGGACCGCCACCTGGCCTCCCACAAAAATAAAAATGAGGAGATGAAGGTGATTGTGGATGAGATGAAGAGGAGGGGAGCCATTTCTGCCCTGCGTGCACTCCGGGATACTAAACCAGCGGTGCCAATGGTCAGCGAGCTGGACCTGAATCTAGATGACATAGATGCGGAAGAGGGCGATGCATCATCTATAGGGGAGGCAGTCGAGGCAGGCCCTTCTTGCCTGTCCTGCCAGATCCTCACTAAAGAAAATAAACTCCTGAAAGCAAGGGTGCGGACGCTCCTCCGCAAAAATATGTCTTTGAAGAACGAGGTGAGTGTGCAATACAATTCTCTAATTCTAATTAGTTATTTAACTCATTGAGTGCCAGCCACTTTTGGAGAACGGACGCTCCCAGTGCCAGAGTTTCAGAGCGTTTTCAGTGATTTCTCGAGGCCCACAGAATATTGTGTGATATTACTATGTAAACACCGAACACGCACAAAGAATGATGAGACTCTATTGTATCAGCAGCAAAAAAAAGTTTATTGATATAATTTTCCGTTCTTTAGTTATCAGCCAGAGAAGATAGGTCAAAAACAGAAAAAATTGGCGTTTCCATCTAGAAGCGGGGTCATCCCTATGTTCCCCGGGTCCTATGTTCCCCAGGTCCTATGTTCCCCATTTTTAACACTCTCCGTAACATTTGGGGTGTCTATCCGCTATGCCGACCACCCGCAATGCCGACCTTAGGTTTAGGCGTGAGGGGTGGGAGAGGTTAGGTTTTGGGTTAGGGTCTGGGGGAGGTTAGGAAGGGTTCTATGTTCCCCGGTCCCACAAAAACGGGGAACATAGGACCCGGGGAATATAGGACCCAGGGAACATAGGTACGCTCCCCTAGAAGCTGAGATATTGAGCCTTTTGTGAAATATAGCATTTCAAGCACATGGTTGACTCTGAAGCTAATATTTTCTGATGTGACACCTCAAAAATAATTTCCTTCAATAAAACAGTGAAAACAAAGGAATTTTGTTTGGCAAAATACTATTTTTTAGCTGCAACCAGCAGCGCTGGCCCCTGCATGCGCAGACCCTACACCTTCTTGCTGGTCTTGATTTACTGCTGGTGGGCATCAGATAGCTTGTTTGCCTGTCTCTGTCAATCGAGCCTGCTGTGTGGGTCTGTGTTTACTGTCAATGGTTGTATACTGCCCTGCGTGCCCCACCCCCCTCCTCCTCCTCCTCTGTGGGAGTGTCTCTGGGGCTCTGCTGCGTTTGCTGTGCGTTTGCTCTGTCTGCATTGAAAAGTGCGCTGCATCCCCCCGCTTTTTCACAGCGTGTCGTCGGCTCCCAGATGCCTGTCTCTCTGTCTATTGAGCCTGCTGCTGTCTGGGACTGGGTCTGTGTTTACTGTCAATGGTTGTATACTGCCCTGCGTGCCCCACCCCCCTCCTCCTCCTCCGTGGGAGTGTCTCTGGGGCTCTGCTGCTTGCTCTGCGTTTGGTCTGCACTGAAAAGTGCGCTGCATCCCCCCGCTTTTTCACAGCCTGTCGCCGGCTCCCAGCTGAGAATAATGTAACTTTTCAGAAAGCGCTGGTGTCGGCAACTAAATAATATGGAGGGGCTATCGCAGCGGAGACGGAGGAGCTCAATTGTGGTGGCAGCAGATTGACTGCTGTTCACAGGCACAGCTAACGTTATGCTTCATGCATATCGATGCGATTTCCGTTTCCTCATGACTTCTTCTCTCTTTTCTCCTGGCCTTTCTCTAATCTGGAGAGCACTGTCGCCACCTAATGGGTCGGTAAAATAGGTTATACACATTCAACATGCCCCAAAATTTTACAGGAGATGGATCTGGCTTTGATCCACGTCCCACCGTCAAAAAACGCAATTGACGACTTTAGTCGTCATTGCCACTCAACGTTACTAAAGCAATTGACGACTAAAGTAATGGAAGCTGTTTTGTACCTCAATACAATAGGCTCTAAATGTGTCTGTTCTGATTTGTTTCAGGTTCAGTTGTATGTCCAGAACACCAGGATGAATCATGCCCCACGCAAGAAATATTTAAGGCTTCCTTATCTTGTAAGTTTTTCCAATACGTTGGGAACTTTCTCCCACAATGTTGAGGCCAGGGATGTGAAAGTAAGCAAACCCTATCAGGACGTGCGTCATTAAATCAATGTCATTCTTTGGTCGGGAAATGGCAGAAGAAGGTAGTGGAGACGGACATGATTCAAGGAGTGTCTAGTTCCTCTCCCATTATTTTATAAGATTTGTATTTATGTATTTTAGGTAGGACTTAAAAGAGCCACAACTACCAATAAAGGAGCTGCACGTGGTTGTAGACTAGAGGTTGAGTATCGGGTTGAGTATCACTGCGCTAGGGGGATATGGGTGAGGTTTGTGCTTGTTTACACCATTGAGTTATATTAAATATGGAGAGACGATGGCTCCGCCCAGCAGGGTCGAGTGAAGCCCAAATCCGGCCAGATCAGTGAACCAGAGTCTGCGCAGTAGCTCCCTTGATTTAGAACCTCTTGAGAGCTCCCCGCCCCTCTGAACTTTGTTATGTAGAGCTGCCGTTTCTAGAATGTGCAGAGTGCGTTGCGTATTTATATACAGTCTAGCTCTGTAAATATTGCAATTTAAGTTGTAATATTTTTTGTCTCGCCAAAAGTAACCAGGAAGATTCCCACTATGAGATCACATTTATCAAAATGACGACTGTACGAAAATCTGATTTCCGTTGTCGGAGATTGAGTTGTATCAGCCAGACAAGTCAGACCTTGGGCTGCTCTCAGCCCGTGCTCTGAGAGCAGCCCGGAAGAGGAGCCAGGGCTGCTTGGCTCTCAGCCTCTCACTGGGGGAAATTCTCGGATGAACAGCTCTGTGTTGATTAGCCTAATGTTTCCGTGGCATTTTGATTAACTTTATGATTACATTTATTTTGGCGCAAATGTTGGTTTAACAAATCTAACCGTGAGGCTATGTTGTTGTTGTACCCCCCAGGTAGTGTGTGTAGGGCAGCCCAACCTAACGTTAGCTTAGTGCATGAGCCAGGCTGCCTGGTCTATTCTCTGACTCTGTATATCCCACTGAGCTATATCTTATTTATGCCTGGTATATCGTTACTAAGAGAGGAGCTTGTGAAGAACTAACATCCCCACAGTCAAAGCATTTCCCCGAGATATGCATATAAAAACGTTTGTTGCTTTAATAGCCTACAAAAAATAAAACGTCTGTTTGTATGTGATGCTAACCCGTTAGCGATGAGCTAATGGTGGTTGTGTACTACTAGGCCTCATCTTATACCCGGGACGGGAGTTAACGTTATAAAACACATTTCCTGTCAGTTGGACAACCTGGTCAGTTCTGCAAATATGTGTCTATTATTGTGTTATTCCAGCTATCGTTATCGGTTGTTAAGTTATATTAAGCCGATAAATAATGAAAAACAGCTGACTAGCGAAAGCGGTTAACGCCATTGCTAGCCTGCATGTTAAAACCATTGTGTACCTATAACGTAGCTGGAGTAACTCATAAAACACATATTTTCTGAACTTACTTCAGTCCCCAATCAACGTTAATTCCTCGCGCACAAAACATTTGTTTTCATTCCTCAAAACAATGTTCTTTTTATTGGGGTCCATTGATGTCTGGTAGCCAGCACAGCCAACCCATGAGCCACCTAGGGTTGCCACCCGTCCCTTAACTCATTCATGGCCAGTTTAGGACTGCCAATATTTAGCTCAGGCCAAATATTTTCATAATTGTTGGTCATCTTTCAAGACCCACAGTAAATTATCTATTAGCACCAAAGTGATTTGCAATACCTCAAAATGAAGATGTACGTCTCTGGGTTCACCAGGAAAAAAAAAGTGAGCTTTTAGCATGTTCTGTACTCTACTTATAGCCATTTATATACACCCTGTTTTCACCAAAAAGGTCTCTCTGAGAAGAGAAACAGGAGAAAAGGCCATTTTTGTAAAGGACACAATCTCAGGCAGAACTCGCTCTCAATTCTTTTATTTTGAACTGTATTGACATCAGACATGTAAATATTATTCGTTATGACACAAATGACAAAAAAATATATATATACATGAAGTGCTTTTTTTACATTCAACAATACAGTTTACTCAGTGTGAGTGAGTGTGCAGACAGACACACAGACAGACAGACAAACAGACACACAGACAGACAGACAGACACACACACACACACACACACACACACACACATTCCCCCTTTTATCTTTGTTACGTTGTTTCCGGATCTGAGTACTGCTGGCGTCTGCTGCTGTGACTGCCGCTTCTGCCCGCGTCCTTACTTTTCGTTATTGTTAGCTGTTCGTGTGTTTATTTTGTTTTGTTCTGGTCCACCCGTCCTTGTCCATGTCTCCCTGTCCTATCCTCCCTGCTGTTTGATCGTTCCCGTTTTCCCCTCGGCTATTCAACACGTCCTCACCACCCTCTGGATTACCCGTCAAACTGATCGATCATTTCCTCATTCCTCCGCTGATCAACACATCTCTGGATTACTTTCTCCCGTTGGATTTATCATTCCCTCTCACTGCCTGGACTCCTTCTGCTTCGCCCCTCCATGACCGACCCACTGCGTGTGACTCCGTCTCGTCTCTTTCGGGCTGGCACACAGGAACGGGGTCCAGGGACCAGGATCGATCATGTTGGTCACATTGTTTGACTACCGCGAACAACTGATCCATGTCCGCTGCCCTGCAGCAAGGCGACCAGCTCGTGCAGCGCGCCGAGGGGCGTTTCAATGGCGTTTCTCCTCTCTGCACAAGGAAGCGTTTCTCCGTTTTCTGTTCTTTCCTCCTGCTCAATTTCAAAACAACAGCTGCGGTAGTTGTTTGTTCACGTGTTGTCGGCTTGTCTTTGAGGCCAGGGACCTGATACCATGTCACAGGCTGGGGAAGTCTTTGAACTACGCGCTGCACTAATAAAAACAAAAACACGTCAAACACGTCTTTGGCGTGGAGGCACATTCCTGATAAGACGTTAAAGACGTCTTTGGCCATGAATGAGTTAAAATACGGAATTGTCCCGTATCTGACAGTTAAAAGATGCGTCCCGTTTTGAACCAATACGGGACGCTGTTTGTTCCGTATTTTCATCCCACCCGCATTGCGTGATGAAAACCCGCCCTATATACGTCTGGTTGAATATTACACGGTGCCTCCATTCCTCAGATGGTTAGTCCGACAGCACATGAACGCAGCATAAGCGTCAGTCTGCCCTTCTGGTCTCTCTGATTGGCTCTTCTGATTGGCTCTGAACTGTCAGAGCCAATCAGAACAGAGTAGGGGCGGGTCTTCTACTCAGAATTTAGTGGGAAGAAGATGGCTGAACCGGCTGCTGCTGTTTCTGAATCTCAACATGATACTCCGCCTCGTCCTGCAAAACGAAAGAATGGAAGTGAATCTGGCACAGGCTCCAGACAATTTTACTGAAGCGCTGTGGCACTCAATGTGTTAAGGATAAAAAGGATAAAAACAGTGCATTATAAAACAGGGTATAAAACATAATAACAATCACATAGGATAGAGCCAAAACACAGCATAACACAACACGGCACAACGTAGAACCAACACAACGCAGCACAACGCAGCACAACACAACAAGACAAAACAATACAGGATAAACCAAACAAAACACAGCATGATAGGGGAAGGGGGTAGAGGGAGGGAGGGGTAGAGAGGGAGGGAGGGGGGATGGGAAGAAGGGAGGAAAGGAGAAGGGGAAAAGGGGTAGAGAGAGGGGGGGAGGGAAGAAGGGAGGGGGAGGGGAGGAAAAGGGGAAGGGGGTAGAGGGAGGGGGGATGGGAAGAAGGAAGGGGGGGTAGGAAAAGGAGAAGGGGGAGGGGGTAGAGAGGGAGAGGGAGGGTAGGAAAAGAAGAAGGGGGAGGGGGAGGGGTACTATGAGGGGGGGGAGCAGACACAGCGGTCAACAAAGAGCTGTTGGAGTTTCTGTCTGAAAATGGAAAGTGATGTCAGGGTTGCGAGTTTGAGGGTGCTCTGAAGAATATTCCAGTCATATGCTGCGGCAAAACGGAAGGAGGTGCGGCCGAAGACAGTTCTATAAGCGGTTGAGCTGGGGATAGAAAGCTGGATGTACCCGCTTGATCTTGTGCTATAGGTGTTTGTTGCTATGTGGAGGACAGATGAGAGGTAATGTGGTGTCTTGCCTAGTATAGACTTAAAAATAAAGTGGTGCCAATGGAGGGATCGTCAGGTTTTAAGGGAGGGCCAGTCTACCAGATTGTAGAGGTCACAATGGTGAGTCTGGAAGGGTGCATTGGTAGCGAAACGGATAGCTGAATGGTGAAGCGTGTCTAATTTTTTGAGGGCTGATGCTGAGGCTGTTCTATAAATGATATCGCCGTAATCCAGAATCGGAAGAATTGTCAACTTGACGAGGGTGTGTTTGGCTGGGTGAGTAAAGGAAGATTTATTGCGGAAGAGGAAAGCTAATCTTGCTTTGATTTTAGTCTGAAGGTTATTGATGTGTGTATTGAAGGAAAGGGATGAGTCCAGCCAGATGCCCAGGTATTTGTATGAATCCACAAATTCCAGGGCCACGCCCTCAGGTGTGCCATCGGCACAGATGATCTTGGGGGGGCTGGGGGCATCCTTAATTCGGGAGAAGAGCATACACTTGGTCTTTTTTGTGTTAAGGCGGAGATGGAGATTGAAAAAGGATTTCTCTACATCCGTGAGGCTCTGTTGGAGAGTGGTTGCTGCAGATTGGAGGGAGGGGCCAACTGAATACAGGATGGTATCATCGGCGTAGAGGTGGATACGGGAGTTGCCCGCTGCTTTAGCAACATCATTAATATAAATGGAAAATAAGGTAGGGCCCAGGATAGAGCCCTGGGGCACACCTTTGAAAACAGCAAGAGGATCAGAGATAATGTTCCCAGTTTTCACCTGCTGGATACGGTTAGCGAGATAGTTCGCGAACCAATCACAGCAGGAGGGGGACAAGCCGATGCTGGAGAGTCTACGCAGCAGGGTATTGTGTTCGACAGAGTCGAAGGCTTTAGCCAGGTCGATAAAAGTGGCTAAGCAGACCTGCTTGCTGGCCAAAGCTGTGGTGACATCATCGAGGACCTTCATGGTGGCGGTCAGACATCCATGACCGGATCGAAAGCCAGATTGTAGGTCTGATAGGATATGGTTAGATGTAAGGAAGTGGTTGAGTTGTTTGTGGACCAGCTTCTCCATGACTTTGGCTGGGCATGGCAAGATGGAGATCGGCCGATAGCAATTAGGATCAGAGCCAGTGCCACCCTTGAAGAGGGGGAAGACCATGGCTGTTTTCCAATCAGGGGGGAAGGTGGAGAGTTGAAGAGAAAGATTGAAAAGAGTTGAGACAGGGGCCGCAATGAGGTGTGCAGCTGCTTTTATGCACAACACAGTGAAACATGCTCTGGACAAGCTCACTGTAGATGTTGAAAACACTGTGCTGAAGGTCTATGGGCACTTCTCCGTATCAGCCAAACGAAGAGAATCCCTCAAAGAGTTTTTGTGAATTTTGTGATGTAGAATTCCGGGAGATTCTACGACATGTCACAACAAGGTGGCTTTCCCTCAATCCAGCCATCACGCGGCTTATGCAAACCTGGACTGCTCTCAAGTCTTACTTCATCAGCCTCATCAGGGGATGAGTGTCCCAGACAGATCAGAGATTTGTTAAAGCTCAGTGAAGACTCAACCGAGGAAGATCCCGACATTGTGGAGGTTTACCTCCTGTTCTGCAACAACATCCTCACCCTCTTTGAGGAAGTTGTAAAGAAGCTGGAAAGCAATTCAACCACCTGTGTTGAGTTATATTCCATTATGGAGGACTTCAAGCAAAAACTGACACAAAGACGAGGTGACCAGTTCTATGGCTACTTAACCAAAGTGAAGCTGCAGCGTCTCCTTCCACATGATGCAAACAAGGCAAGGGCAGATTTCACTGCATTTCTTAACACAGCAATCTCATATGTTGAGAAATGGTTTGACTTTTCAGCGAACAACTGGTTGTTCTCCCTGCAACCTCTCTCTCTGCAGCATGGAATGGTTACCTTCAGCGATATTGAGAGGGTCACTGGTAAGCTCAACCTCATCCATAAAGTCAACATGGATCAACTATATGATGAATGCACCACAGCAAATACCATTCTGAAGAGGCTCAAGGAGGATGCAGAAGATGAGTGGAAGTCCAAAGGTGTGGCTGCCAGGTGGGTGGCTATCTTTCAAGCAGCTGACCTGCCTAACATGCTGTCCATTCTCAGCCACATCCTGAGCATTCCAGCATCCACTGGATATGTGGAAAGGATCTTTTCCAGAATGACCAGCAAATGGAGTGACTGCAGGAACAAGTGCTCTGTGGATCTCATGAGGAGTGAGCTCCTGATCACTCTCAATTTTGAGCAGTCCTGTTCAATCTTTTATCGCTGCGTTTTGAAAGACAAACAGCTACTCAGTGCAGCAAGGAGTGATAAGAAGTACACATGGAAAAAGAAATACACACAGTGAGAGAGAGAGAGAGAGAGCTGTTGACTGTTTTCACAGAAAAATAAGTAACAGTGAGGAAGAGAGAGACCTGTTGACTGCTCCACACAGAAAATAATGAATGTATGTGTGAATGTGTGTGTGTGTGTGTGTGTGTGTGTGTGTGTGTGTGTGTGTGTGTGTGTGTGTGTGTGAGAGAGAGAGAGAGAGAGAGTGTGTGAGTGAATGAAAGACAGTTGAGGGAAGCAGGAATGTTTTGCAGTTTTATAGTTTCATAAATAGTTATTTGCACACCCAGAATGTGTCTAGGGTTTGTTCCAGTGTTAATTAATACACAGGACAAGATGTTACTATCCCTTGTGCCAAAATCCGAGGAAAAACACATTTAGAAGCCCAATCCAGAATAAGACAAGCTAACAGGCTAACAAACTAATAAACAAGACACAAATCACCAGTTACCTACCCTAGCCAACAGCAGTATGAAGCATGTCATTGGGGTTTTCAAGTGGGCACCTTCCTTCACCGACGTTTCGTTAAGTTAGGCCCACGACACCTCAAGAAGGCTTAACGGTGTAATCCAGCGTCCCGGAAACACCCCCCTCCATGCTATACACAACGCCATTTTACCCTCACCGTCTAATGCCAACCTAGCATTAACCTAGCCTTAGCCTTGATCCTTCTCCTAAAATTAGCCTAGCCATCGCAGGTCGGTTCCATATCACATTCTTAATAACTACACCACCAGTAGCCTACCATACGGCCATACCCAATGACTAAGGCTGTGACTAGCCCCACTGGCACCGTTGATGCGCACTCAGTGCCATCGGTTCCGTATGGTATGACTAGCCACACAATAAAAACAATCAACTCCATACAAGGCCTACCTTAGCGAGCTCCCCAGCTAGCATGTTTCCTCCTTATCCACAGCCATTCACTTGCTCGTTCTGCTGCCTGAGACATGTTGCTAACCGCAAGCTTCAGGCTCCGTCCCCGAATGCCCAACTCAGTTAGTAGGGCAATAACGGACTTTGCCACAAAACCACGGCAGCCCACCTCTACAGGCCGCACTCGGGCCCTCCAACCTCGCTGCTCTGCCTCTGCTGCCATTTCAGCATACCTAGCTTTCTTGCGCTCATAAGCCTCCTCAACTCGATCTTCCCACGGGACTGTGAGTTCGATAAAATAAACTCTCTTCTCTACCTCAGACCACAGTAACAAGTCCGGACGTAGTCGGGTGCTAACTATATATGCTGGGATGACTAGCTGTTCATTCAAGTCAACCCTCATTTCCCAGGCTCCACCTACACTTAGCTGCCCTAACTTGTGCCTGACCTTAATTGGTCTAATCTTTTCTCCCTCACGTACAAATTTGATCTGTCTAGTCTCTTTGCTAGCAACTAGAGAATTTACTTCTAGCCGCTTTTCCTCAACTGCAGCTGCCAAACATTTCAACACCTGGTTGTGACGCCAGGTGTATCGCCCCTGGGAGAGACTGACCTTACACCCTGACAGTATATGCCTCAGTGTACATACACTAGAACACAACGGGCAGGCACCATCCTCGCCCAACCACTGATTTAAGTTCTGGGGAGATGGCAGCACATCATAAGTAGCCCCTAGAATAAATCTAATTCTGCTGGCCTCCATGCTCCACAACTCTCTCCACTTCAACTTTCTCTTCTCTACACTCTCCCAGTTCACCCACTGTCCTTGCTTTGCCTGCGACACTGCCTTAGTACATCTTACTGCCTCCTCTTCCCTATGTACTTCTTCAACTACCATCTTCCTCTTTTCTATTACTGATGCCTTGTTCCACACAGGTTTCCCTATGCACAACCCTAAGCCTCCACGCCCATGCTGCACCTGACCTATGATATCCCTGTGTCTAAGAGCTGACTGTGCTTGCTGTACTGCCTCCTTTGGGTTCCACTTCCTCCCTGTTTTAACTGTGGGCGCTGCACTCCTAACCACTGGATCCTTTGACTGAGTCAGAGTCATTTCCAGTCTAACCTTAGCACACTTGAACTCCTCTGTCAGGCTAGATAATGGCAATTCCAATATGCCTTTCCCATATAAGGCTACACTGCTTAGGCAGCGTGGGACTCCGAGCCATTTTCTAATGAATGAGTTAATCATCCTTTCTAGCTTTTCTACCTTTGAAAGGGGAACCTCATACACTGTCAGTGGCCACATCAACCGAGGCAACAATCCAAACTGCAAACACCACAACTTTAACTTTCCTGGGAGCCCTGACTTGTCTATACTTGAAATACCTTGAATCATTTCCTGCCTCACCTCCTCAAACTGTCCCTTATCACTGAGACTGGCATCATACCATCTTCCCAAACTCTTGACTGGTTTCTCTAACACTGTAGGCACCACCTCATCATGTATGACAAACTTCTTACCTACTACCCTCCCTTTAATGATTGAAATACTCCTGGACTTACTTGGCTTCACTTTCATTCTAGCCCACTGCAGATTACTATTTAACTTATCCAACAATCTGCTAGTACATGGAGCGGTTGACGTCATAGTCGTCATGTCATCCATGTATGCCCTAATTGGAGGGAGCCGCAGCCCTCCCTGCAGCCTTTCTCCACCCACTACCCATTTTGAAGCCCTAATAATGATCTCCATTGCCATGGTAAAAGCTAATGGGGAAATTGTACACCCTGCCATAATGCCTATCTCCAGCTGCTGCCAAGCTGTAGTGTACTCTGCTGTGGTAAAGCAGAGTTGAATATCTAAGAAGTAGGCTTTAACTAAGCTCTTTATACTACCTGGCACTCTAAAGAAATCAAAGGCCTCCCATAACAGACTATGCGGCACTGACCCGAAAGCATTAGCCAGGTCCAAAAATACTACATGCAGGTCTCTCTTCTCACGCCTAGCTAACTGGATTTGGTGCCAGATCATGCTGGTGTGCTCTAAGCACCCGGAGAAGCCGGGAATTCCAGCCTTTTGCACCGAAGTATCTATTAGCCTATTCTTTTCTAGATAACTAGACAGCCTCTGTGCCACAACACTAAAGAAAACCTTCCCTTCAACATTAAGTAGACTGATAGGTCTAAACTGACTTATCTCTAACGAGTCCCTTTCTTTAGGAATGAAGATTCCCCCTGCTCTACGCCACGCCTTAGGAATAACCTGCTTCTTCCAGACTACCTTCATCAGCTTCCATAGAAACTGCAACACATCTGGAGCACTCTTATACAGCCGGTAGGGGACTCCATTAGGACCCGGGGCTGAAGAGGCCCTTGCACGTCTCACTACTTCTTGAACTTCTTTCCACCTTGGTGGGCTATCATCACACTGGCTCTCTATTTCACCGATAGGTGGAATATCAGCTGGGACTGTCATCTCTCTAAACCTTTGCCTATCTTTGTGAACCTCCTCCAAATATTCCTCAAGCTTCTGCTTAGGTACCATAAGGCTACCATTCTTTTCCTTACTAAACAATGACTTCACAAATCTAAATGGATCCTTATAGAATGCTATTCTAGCTCTCTCTTTCTTTTTCCTATTTTTCCTAATGCTCTCTGCTCTTCTTAAAACTGCCAACCGCTCCCTCACATCTGACTGCAAGCAATCAATGCCTTCCTTCTCAACCTCTGTAGCTTTCCTCCACTGCCTCTTAAGCTGTCTTCTCTCCTGTATAAGTCTATCTATCTCTTGTTGGCGCCTAGATTTAACTACCTCACCCTCTAGTTTCTTCCTTTTCTCAAAGACGCCAAACCTTTCCTTACCATAATCATAAATACAATCTCCCATTTTCTCCAACTTACTCTCAGCAGTTCCTTTAAGCTTCTCTAACATCCTAACCAAATCACTATTGATATCTTCCCACTTCCTACTTTCCGCTGCACCTGGCCACTTAACTCTAGGCTTCTGACCGCTAATCTTCTCCCTTTTTGGCTGGCTGGCCTCTCTGCTTTCCTCGGTGCTAGGACCTGCCTCAACATCAGGGGTGCTGATGTCCTGCGAGCTGTGGGTTACTTCCTGTCGCTGGACTTCACCCGACTGACTTGATAAACTTCTTAAGAAATAATTATCAATGCGGGGTCCCTGTGTTCCCTCTACCAAGCACCTCTTCCTGCCTTGATGGATTCTAAGGCCCCTCAAAGTTGTTACCTTCTGCCAGCCACACAAGCAAACCTGACGCTTCTTTCCATCTACATCTGAACTAGTGGCTTCCACTGACATGTTTTCCCTACTCATAGTCAAGTCCGTTCCAAAGTCAATAACCGTGTCAACCATAGGTGAGTCATCTTCCGCCCCCGCTCTCGCAGACTCTAGGGGTGTTTTTTCATAATTCTGTTTCGTAGCAAGTTTGGGTGTAACCAATGGCCTAATGGCCTTGGCTACTGCCACAATGAGCAGCTAACCCATTGCAGCCCCGATGGGGTCTAATCCCTCCTGTCAGCTGTCTTTCCATGCTGTCACTAGGTCTTTCCCTAGTTGTCAGCTGCACTATTCACAACAGTCACTAGCCTAAGCTAGCTTTAGTATTAATTAATACACAGGACAAGATGTTACTATCCCTTGTGCCAAAATCCGAGGAAAAACACATTTAGAAGCCCAATCCAGAATAAGACAAGCTAACAGGCTAACAAACTAATAAACAAGACACAAATCACCAGTTACCTACCCTAGCCAACAGCAGTATGAAGCATGTCATTGGGGTTTTCAAGTGGGCACCTTCCTTCACCGACGTTTCGTTAAGTTAGGCCCACGACACCTCAAGAAGGCTTAACGGTGTAATCCAGCGTCCCGGAAACACCCCCCTCCATGCTATACACAACGCCATTTTACCCTCACCGTCTAATGCCAACCTAGCATTAACCTAGCCTTAGCCTTGATCCTTCTCCTAAAATTAGCCTAGCCATCGCAGGTCGGTTCCATATCACATTCTTAATAACTACACCACCAGTAGCCTACCATATGGCCATACCCAATGACTAAGGCTGTGACTAGCCCCACTGGCACCGTTGATGCGCACTCAGTGCCATCGGTTCCGTATGGTATGACTAGCCACACAATAAAAACAATCAACTCCATACAAGGCCTACCTTAGCGAGCTCCCCAGCTAGCATGTTTCCTCCTTATCCACAGCCATTCACTTGCTCGTTCTGCTGCCTGAGACATGTTGCTAACCGCAAGCTTCAGGCTCCGTCCCCGAATGCCCAACTCAGTTAGTAGGGCAATAACGGACTTTGCCACAAAACCACGGCAGCCCACCTCTACAGGCCGCACTCGGGCCCTCCAACCTCGCTGCTCTGCCTCTGCTGCCATTTCAGCATACCTAGCTTTCTTGCGCTCATAAGCCTCCTCAACTCGATCTTCCCACGGGACTGTGAGTTCGATAAAATAAACAGAGACAGAGAGCATAAAGGATATTAAAATATAAACTTGGAAAGTCAAGAGAAATATGTCACAATCCTGAGATGTAAGATTATGCCTTCTTTCTAAAAGTCCATCTGTTTTCCTGCACTATATATTTTTGCACTATATTTCAAAGCATTTGTTTAATTTTAAGTTATTGAGCTAAGTTAATAAGTTATGGTTCATTTAAGTTTAAGTGTTATGTGTGTTTCATTGTGCATATAATACTGTATGCTAAGGTTGTGTGTTTACAGATTGGGCTATTTATTGAAGGCCTGTATAGATTTTGTGAAGATGAGGTGTTGGCTTATTGTACTTGCAGCTATGACAAGAAGACCACTAGAGAAACCTGTTGAGTTGTGAGAGAATAGCAATTTCAGAGTTGAATTAAAAAGTTATCTATTTAACTGATTTTCAATGTTCAGTGTTAATAAAGCACTTTCAACTTTAAGTATGAATCTAAATGCTTTATTGAAACAACGTTTTAATTTATGATTTACTACCACTGGCGCCCCACCGTGCCCTAGGGCCTGTGGTGGTCGTGGGGCCGTAGCCAGGGGGGGGGGAAAGTGTGGATGATTCCAAGGGCCCTTGACTGACAGGGGCCCCAAATGGCCAAAATTTTCCCGTGGGCCCGATGTCATATCCGAGGGGTGTCCCTTATTTCTCTGAATGAAAGGTGGCAACCCTAGAGCCACCCGACTTCCAGGGAGCGTTAACATGAAGCCGTGTGTCTTGTCTATGACGATAGATCTATAATGTGCACCGGCCCTATCCAGCCTCATAGATGCCCATCCGTCCCCGGTCCCCACAGACTCCACGGTGGATGGCTTGGTATCCCACTACAACTCTGCTCTTTCCCATAGCCTGGACACTCTAGCCCCACTCAAAACCCGGTCTGTCTCCTACTCACACCCTGCCCCCTGGTTTACCACTGAACTTCGTGCATTGAAGGTCTCTGGTCGCCGTCTGGAGAGGCTCGCGAAGAAAACGAGCCTCACAGTCCACCTCCTGGCTTTTCATGATCACGTGAAAGCCTACAGAGCTGCTCTTTCCCGGACCAAAAAACAATACTACTCACATCTCATTGGCGCCCAGCAGAACAACCCTAGGAGGCTGTTCTCCACCATTAGTCGCCTACTCCGCCCCCCTGACGCCCCCATCCCCCTGGTGCCCCTGACTGCATTGAATTCCGCGACTTCTTCCAGGCCAAGGTTGACGCCATTTATCAGCAGCTCCGGACTCCAACCCCCCAGCCCCACCCCCTCACCCCCACCTCAGCGTTGATGCTGCCTCTCCTCCTTCTCGCCTGTGGACGCCCCACATTTGACCCAGGCCAAAGCCTCCACCTGCTCCCTGGACCCCATGCCCACTAGGCTGGTCAAGGACTGCCTCCCCATCCTCTGCCCTTTTATGGTGGACATCATCAACACCTCATTCAAAACCGGAACAGTCCCCACCAGCTTCAAAACTGCCGCCGTAACTCCCATACTCAACAAACCTGGACTGGACCCTAGCAACCTTCTCAACTACCGGCCAATTTCCAACCTCCCCTTCCTCTGTAAAATCCTGGAAAAAGAGGTAGCCAGCCAACTTCAACATCACATGACCATCCACAAACTCCACAAGCCCCTCCAATCTGTTTCAGAGTCCATCACAGTACTGAGACCGCCCTCATCAAAATCATCAACGACCTCCTCACTGCCGCTGATTCTGGATTCATCAGTATCCTCATCCTTCTCGACCTTTCTGCCGCATTTGACACCGCCTCTCACCCCGTCCTCCTCGACCGCCTGTCCGATGTCCTGGGTGTCACTGACTCAGCCCTCTCCTGGTTTGCATCCTACCTCTCCGACAGGGAACATTTTGTCACCATCAATGGCTCCCGTTCCCCCCCTTCCCCAGTCAACCAAGGTGTGCCCCAAGGCTCAGTGCTTGGGCCCCTCCTCTTCAACATCTACATGCTCCCCCTCGGCCAGATCATCCGTCGTCATGGACTCAACTTCCATTGTTACGCCGACGACACACAGATTTATCTCAGCACCACTCCCTCCTCCCACCTCCCCCTCAGTCACTTGTAAGAGGCTAATGCCAACCTCGTCTCTCCTGGATATCTCGGTCCAGACGCTCGCTATAAACTCCTAACTGACAATCGTTACTTCAACCTCAGCATCTATTATCATGGCAGTGGTATTGTTTGCCCTCCTGGTCCTGCTCTCCCTGCCCGTCATCATTGACCTGGAGGTCTCAAGAGACAAATGGGTCCCCAACGATCAAGGGGAAAAATGTAATCTTTTGTACTATAACCGGGGAACGGGCTCATGTATTACCTGTTTTCATTTTTGCCCCCCCTGGATAGTCCAGGCTAATGTTGACGATGCTCTGCCCTATTTTGTCTCATTGTTTAGCCCATTTGACTGGTTGCTGTCATTTTTCTCTGGTCCGCTAAGCCACTGCAGACCAATGATTATGCCTGGGGGTAGTCAGCCTGCACCCAAGCTCTCAGTCAGGAAAAAATGTTTTTTTGTCTTATTACTTTTTTTATCTGGTAATGTTGAACTCAACCCTGGCCCTAACCTTAATTCTCCGACTAGTCCTAGTGGCTATAATTCTAGAAGCATCGACCCGCCCGTCAGTCCCTCCCACCTGGACAGGATTCTTGCATCTCGAGGTCTTCACATTGTACATCTCAATGTAAGGAGTCTCTTAAGTAAGATAGATGAAATTAGGTTTATGGTCAACAAAAACAAGGCCCATGTTATCTCTTTCTCTGAGACGTGGCTGGACAGCTCCATTAATGACTCAGAGATTGAAATTCAAAACTATATAGTAGTAAGAAAGGACAGAAATCGTAAAGGGGGGGGGGGTCTGCGGATACGTTCGCTCTGATATTTGTTTTAACATCAGAAATGACCTTGACAGTGTGCATTCCGAGGCGATTTGGTTGGACATTTTACTGCCCAAAACAAAACCCATCTTAGTTGGGATTTTGTACAGGCCCCCGACACAATCGGGTTTTTATGACCATTTGGAGGAGTCATGCACCAGCGCCATTGACCACGGGAAACGTGAAGTCATTCTGATCGGAGACTGGAACACAAATGTTTTGAAAAAGGACGCCTTAATTTATAAAGCTTTTATTGATTTTTGTAAGACCTTCAGTCTCCATCAGTTGATTTCAACATGTACTAGAGTATCCACTTCATCACAGACTCTTATAGATCTCATTGTAGTATCGGACAGGCACAACATTTCCAGCAGTGGTGTAATCGATTGTGCCTTAAGTGATCATGCAATCATTTATTGCACTCGTAAAACTCAAAGACCGGTAACAAATTGCCACCACACGGTCAAAATCAGACCTCTGAGGAAATATACAGCTGAGTCCTTACTCTTATTGCACGAGCTGGGAAAGCTGGACCTGTCCCGTGTCCTCAGTTTGAAGTCTGTTGATGAAGCTTGGTACCTTTTTAAATTCATGTTTTTGAGAGTGTTAAATAAGTTGGCCCCTGTCAAATCGGTTAGATTCAAAACCAGAACAGAGCCCTGGTTCAATGCAGACATTATTGAAGCCATTAAGGCTAGAAATAATAGTCTGCATGTACATAGGAAGAAAAAGGATGAATTATCCTTTGGCATCTTTAAACAACTGAGGAATAAAGTCTTTAGATTGATCAAAAAGGCCAAATCAGAGCACTACAATGAAGTTATTACAGAGAACAAAGATGATCCTCAAAAGCTCTGGAAATCTCTTAAGCAGTTGGGGTACAACAACAAGCTAAAAACAAAAACTCTCAACTTGAACCTTATGCAGGAGGGCACCCTCACCTCGGACAAATCCAAGGTTGCGGGTATTTTTAATGAATATTTTACTACTATTGCAGACACTCTTGTAAATAAGCTCCCCTCCCTCTCTGGGCGGTATGGCCAGGATCATGTGGACTGTTTTTACAGAGGTCTGGGAGTCCAGGCGGATGGCTTTCAGCTCAGGGCTGTGTCCGATGAGGACGTGCTGTTGAAGCTCAGGGCCCTTAAACCTTCCAAAGCTACAGGTGTCGACAACATCCCAAGCAGGTTCATACAAGACGCTGCAGATATCATTTCACCCGTTATCACACACATTATAAATCTGTCTATCAAATCTGGTCAGTTCCCTCAGGAGTTCAAACACGCCAGAGTTATCCCTCTGCACAAAAAAGGTAGCAAATTAGAACATGGTAACTACCGCCCCGTCTCAATTCTCTCTTCCATATCCAAAATAATGGAAAGAGTCATCTTTGAACAAATCAACAGTTATCTCACGTCTCATAGGCTCCTGTTTGATTTCCAGTCTGGTTTTAGAAAATCATACTCAACCGACACCTGTTTGCTCTACCTAACAGATCACATCCGAAAGGAAGTGGATACCGGTAAGTATTGTGGTATGGTCATGCTGGACCTGCAAAAAGCATTTGACACAGTTAACCATAACATCTTACTCGGTAAACTCAGGGCTCTGGGTTTCAACAGCACGTCCCTCGACTGGGTTCGGTCCTACCTGGACAGTAGACGGCAGGTGGTAGACATAAATGGGACACTGTCCCGCCCCCTCCCCATTAGCTGCGGGGTCCCCCAGGGGAGCATTTTGGGTCCATTATTATTTTTGGTGTACATAAATGATATGCAATCTGCCTGTGACTGCCCTCTGTTCCTGTTCGCTGATGACTCCGCCCTCCTGTTCGCCGACGCGGACAAGGGGGAGGTAGAAAAAAAACTCAGCATGGAACTTTCGAATGTTGGTGTTTGGCTCTCGGACAACAGATTGTCTCTCCACTTAGGAAAAACAGAGTCAATTTTATTTGCGTCCAAATTTAATCTTAAAAAATCCCCGGGATTTTCAATTATGGTGGGTGACGTGTCTGTACCCTCAAAGGAGGAGATCACCTACTTGGGATGTATCCTGGACAACAAGCTCTCAGGCGAAAAGATGGCTCTAAAAGTTATTTCTAAGGTCAATCAAAAGACCAAATTTTTAGCTCGCATCTCCCAAGTCATAAACAGTGTTACGCTGTTGATACTGGCAAATGCTCTAATTCAATGCCACTTCGACTACGCCTGCTCCTCGTGGTTCACAGCCACTGCAGCCAAACTTAAAACGAGACTTCAGACGGCCCAAAATAAACTGGTGAGGGTTGTCCAGGGCCTACACCTCAGAACCTCTCTCCTCCGCTCTCACTTCCTCAGCCTCGGGTGGTTGAGAGTGCAGGAAAGGGTTTCTCATATCAAGCTGTGTATGGTCCACAGGATCATTAATCTGAAAGCCCCTGTGTACCTCTCTGGCTATTTCCGGAGGGTTAGCGAGGTGCACAGTCATTCCACCAGGGGAAGCTCAAGTAACGTTGTTCCTTTTAAATTTAAACCTTAACAGGTAAATTTACTTTTTTATACTCAGCAGCGATCCTGTGGAACAGTCTCCCCGAAAATATTACAGATCTCAGGTCCAAACTCACGTATAAGTCCACCTTAAAACAGTGGCTACAGAGCGGCCCCTAAGGTTGGCCCTTTCTGCAGTAATTGATTCGAAATGATTATTGCAGAAGTGTAAAATGTTGTATTGTTTTTACATGTATATTTGTATGTGTATTTAGGTACGTGTACATGGGTGGAAGTGTGTACGCGTGTATTTATATACATATAGATGTTTTTTTTGTATTTATTTATATGTGTAATGCATGTAATGTCTAGTGTGTTTAATGTCCCTCGCGCACACACGCGCTCATACATGCACACATACACTCACTCCATTTGCTTCACTTCAAGGACCACAATGGAAATAAGCCATCGGGCTTTGTTGTGTTTTATTCCTTTTGTTTCAATGAATCTGGTCTTACGCTGTATTTCTCGTGCCATTGTTTCAATAAAGTATTCAATCAATCAATCAGTCAACTGCCTACATGAAATAAAATCTTGGATGACATCAAACTTCCTCAAACTCAACACCACCAAGAGTGAGCTCCTGGTCGTGGCGCCCAGGGCGGCTTCAGAAGGTGGGAGACTTCACTCTCGTGGTTGACGGCTGCTCCACCTCCCCATCCTCTGAGGTTCGCAACCTGGGTGTCACCCTGGACTCCACACTCTCCTTCCACTCCCACATCAAGTCTGTCACCAAATCCACCTTCTTCCACCTGAGGAACATTGCCAGACTCTGACCCTCACTCACAGAATCCGTTGCCACCACTCTGGTCCACGCCTTCGTCACCTCCCGTCTGGACTACTGCAATGGAGTCCTGTTCGGGGTGCCCAACAAAACCCTGGACAGGCTCCAGTATGTCCAGAACTCAGCTGCCAGGGTTCTCACTCACACCAAGCCCTGGCAGCACATCACCCCCACCCTCATCCACCTCCACTGGCTCCCCATCAAGTCCCGCATCATATACAAGATCATCCTCCTCACCTACAAGTCCCTTCATGCCCGTGACCCCCAGTATCTCTCCAACCTCCTCCACTTCCATGCCCCCCCCGGATCCTGAGGTCCTCTGACTCCGGGTTGCTTGTCACCCCCCGGACCAGGCTGCGGTCCTTCGGGGACAGGGCCTCCAGCGTCTCAGCCACCACCCTCTGGAACTCACTCCCCGCAGATATCAGTAACATTCCCACCCTGGACACCTTCAAAACGGCACTCAAATCCCATCTGTTCACCAAGGCCTTCGGCCCTAATCAACTGTTCATGCCTGTCTAATTGTCCCTCTCTGTGCTTTTGTGCCTTTTGCTTTGTTTTGTCTCTGTGCGCTCGTCATTTGTGTGTCTTCTGTTCCTTGTTTTGTTCTTTCCTGTGAAGCGTCCTTGGGTTTGAGAAAGGCACTATATAAGCCCAAGTTATTATTATTATTATTATTATTATAATGTACAGAGCCTGTCCAACCAATGACGACTTGAGACTGGCTGCCACAGCTGTCAATCATCCATTTTTATCCCTTTTTATATGTCAAATAACTACTTAAAAACAAACTGATCAGAAAAATGACCACTTGCACAGGCATTAGCATGATAATGTAAAATGATACAAACCACCTTTGGAAATAAATTATCTGACGTATAATGTGATTATTTCGGTTGTGTTTTTCCCATCCACTAACATGGGGAGGCGGGCCTTGTGACCTAATACTGGATTCAACCGCCAGAGCGGCGATCTAACATGCAGCAGCTTCACTGAACGGGACCAATGCTCAGTCCATATTATAATATGTCCATGGTTTACACTGGCTTTGAAGAGCATAGTGTTTTATTCTAATTTGTTTTTCTATCTGTATTTATTTAGTGAATGTCCAGATCTCACCACAGCCAGTAAATGTGTATACATCCACACCATCCCCCCTTGCATATAAGACATCTCTTATCTTACCACATTCCTACAGTCACACTGTAAAATTGCCCATCTACATAATTTGGTTATTTTTGTTTTATGTTTTCCACTACTAGGGATGCCAAGACGCATTGAAAGACGAGTTATGATAAACGGATTACTGATCAAGTATTAGCCTATTTATTACCCCAGAAACAACTTTCTTCCTGTGTTGCAGGGACCCAGATAATGTTTTTAAACTAATTGTATCAGTCACCATTTAATCGACACACTGCTAGTATTCAAATGGATTTTTCAGGATTTGTAGTGACACCTTTAATCATTAAAAGACTCAAAGTGGGTCTCAGCAATGCGATAGTGATTCTGAAGATGCAACTGTTCAAATTAGTTATTTTTGCTTTTGTCAACTTGATCAAGGAAATGTTGGGACCAGTGGTGTGGACACATGGACCAGCCCTGCGGATCATCGAGCTGTGACGGGACCGAGTCCAGCATTTCCGAGATCCACTCATGGTCACAGAAGTAGGTCCTTTAAAATTTAAAATTAGAAATGATCTAACTACATTCAAAGTTTGTGAAAAGCTGTAAACATGTGTTGTTAGTACACTTGTATGATAGTGTGACATTCCGTTTCCAATGGCCATTCAGGTGACGTGACACATGCCCGGGGACAGCCCATGCTGAGTTCCAGTGGTAGGTTTGAGTTCCAGTGGTAGGTTCTAACCTGTTTGAAGTTGTTTATTTCTCAGCCTTAGAAATATATTTAAGTTTAGTCAAGTTAAACCATTTACAGAGTGCAGAAAAATATTATTGAGACTTACAGTGGCTCTATCTCTTGCGATATTTATTCGAACGTGGAAGTATGATGATAATTTTTTTGAAAATGTCACATCTTCATACTGTTGTGGCGCCGCTGTTTCAATATTCTAATGAGAGTAATGTTTTGGTATGCAGAAGTCAACATAGGGTTGACTTCTGCCCACCCTAACACCCACCCTAAGTTTTTGGAGAGGTGTTGATCTCCCCTGTGGCACATCCTTCTCTGCGGAGGCAGAGTCCATCTCTTCTGAGATCACCACACGGCCATAGAAGTAGGTCCTTTCAATCAAAAAGCGAATTAAACAATTAAACATGTGTGACAAGTTATTAGTAATTAACTTCTGGCATAGTGTGACATTGTTTCCCATGTCTACTCAGCCAAAATCACAGCTGATCAAAGTTGGACCATGAAGCAAGTCCCCAGAGATATGATCTAATCATTCTAATGATGGAAGGTCCTTATTACCTGTCTTTAAAGTGTATTTTTCAGCCTTACACGTTTTTAGGCTCATGGAATTTGAGTGCCGCTGAACTACACAGTTAAGACTCTAAGTGGATCTGATCTATGTGATAGTTACTGGGGAGGGCTACTGTTCCAATAACTGTTAATTTTACAATTGTAATTTTCAAACAGGAAGTGCTGTGAATCTGCGGAACAACCCTATGGTTCATCGTTTCCAGAGGAGACAGAGTCCGTCTCCACCATACACACAAGGCCACAGAAGTAGGTCATCTCACCTTAAAAAAAGTGTATTTTTGTGATTCATAAATGTTTTTAGGCTCATGGAAATTGAGTGTCACTGAACTACACAGTTAACACTTTGAGTGCCACGGCCCTTGGGCAAAAGGTTGCTGTACTGTGCCACATAGGCCGCAATGCATTTTAATATAGCCATATCATTTTTTGTGTTCCTCTTATATGGACAACCAATAGCCTCAATGAAACTTTGAACCCTTCTGTTTCATTAAAAAAAAAAACTGTGTTTATAAACCATTCCATTTTGGAAATACACCCCTCTGAAAAAGAGTGTTTTTGACCGAAAAGAGCATGCTGAAATTAGTTTCTGAGATAATCACATCTTTATGTTAGAAAGGCGACAGAATGAATTCTGCTTTGAGTTGAACAAAATGCTATAGCTGAAATGAAAGGTTAGAATGTCTAGTTTACCTGCGGGAAAAAGTATGTCAAAAGAATGTTTTGTTTATTTTCTACAAATATTAGTACACAGCTTGGTCTAACATCAAAATGCTCACTTTCATGGCGTCATGCTGGATATTGAAGTCTCTATTTACATAGGGAAACAAGATATCACCTTTATTTTTTATTTTTATGAAACTACACATTGAAAGCTTTCATTTGATGTGTAACATAATAACAATATTCAAAACACAACATGTCCTGCACTGTTTTATCTTCTTCACATGGACCTTCAAAATAGTTGGAAATCAAGACAACTTTATGTAAACATAGGCCAAATAATGAATTATCCTTTGAGTTGAACATCATGGTATACCTCAAATGAAAGTTAGACTCTCTCATATAGTTTGCAGAAAATAGGATGTCATAATAATATTTTGTTTATTTTCTACAAATATCTGTACACAGCATGGTCCAACAACAAAATGCTCACATCTATGGGGTCATGCTGGATATTGAAGTCCCTATTTACATAAAGAAAACAAGATATCAATTTTTTTTTTTTTTTGATGATGATGAAAGTACACTTATCTTTCAATTGCTGTCTAAAAAATATGCAAAGCACGACAGCCCACCGGACTATAAACAATAGACCTCATCAACTTTTTTTTTTGGGGGGGAGGGAGTGGGAGGGGTGGGGAGAGGATGAAACTGTCACTGTGCATGATACTCGAAGTAGCAGGGGTACAGGCAGAGAGGGAGGTAGTCACATTTGGGGCAAACATATTTTGACTCTTTTCTATGTCCTTTGGCTGCGCAGTGGGCACATCTCCTGTACGCCTTGTCCTTTGTGGGTGGCACTTCCACTGGCAGTGGCACATGTCCCTGGAAGTCCACAGTCAACCTCGCGGAAGTGGACCGTTTGCGCGGGTGGATTGGCGTGGCTTGGCGAGGAGGAGGTTGGTCATCTGCCGCCGGAGGAGGAGGGGGGGGGGGGGAACAGATGCCTCCATCCAGGACTTTATCACCGACAGGGTGAAGTCTTTCAGCGTTTTGCAGCTGGCCGTTGGGTTGCGTTTCCGATATATGATGAAGGCGTTGCTCATCGCGATCTCCATTAGGTACGCCACGAATTTGGAGCTCCATTTCGCTGTCTTCCTGATGAATGGGTAGTAGCTGATCTTCTGGTCTAGCCGATCTACACCATTCATATACTGGTTGTACTCAACCACGCATGCTGGTTTTCTTTGGGGGACTCTCTCACTTTGCCCTTTCTGTCTCACCTCTACGGTCCTCATCTCATCCGTGTGGAAGGTGGTGATCATCCTGACGATCCGCTTGTCTCGCCACGCCAGGACCATCACTGCATCATTGTGGAGAGCGCGTCGTTCACCGACTGCCAGATCCGACATGCTGACCTGCCGGATTGACGGTGGTTCTCCCCTGTTCACACGGAGTGTGCCGGCTGAGTCTATGTGGAGGCTCAGGAGAAGTCGACACATGGACTCACTGTTGTAAAAGTTGTCCATCCAGAGGCGGTGGCCAAAACCCTCAAGGCCGTCGACCAGGAAGCGCACGGTGTCCTGCAATGTATTGCTAGTTCCACAGTATGGCTTCATGGAATAGCAATAGCCGTTTTCAGAATCACACAAGATGTAACTCTTGATCCTGTACTTGACGGGTTTTGCAGGATTGTACACTTTGAACTGCAGTCTCCCGCGCCAGAGAAGCATGCCCTCATCCACACTGATGTTCTGTGAGGGCCGGTACATCTCCCTGAATTTGCAGAGGAGCAGGTCCAGGACGAGACGCACTTTGTGCAGCGGGTCGCTGCCATCGACCTCCCGGTTGTCACTGAAGTGAAGAAAGCGCCAAATAAGCTGGAACCTGTTCCGTGGCATTGTGTTCCTGAAGTATGGCGTTTCAAGTGCCACATCAACAGACCAGTATTCTGCGATGCTGGGTTTCTTTATGAGGCCGGTGAGGAACAGCAAACCGAGAAACCGCTTCAGCTCTACCACCGTCAGCGGTACCCAGGCATTTACCCTGGAGAATGGGAGACGCAGCTGATGGAGGACAGCGATGCACTGTTCTGCATATGTGTTTGTCTGCTCAACAATGAGCAGCAGCAGCTCCTCGCAGAGGTAGAGCTCCAGGAAGTCGACAGGCTGGTCGGACTGGAGTGATGCCGCGTTGCTGGGACCTGCCACTCCAGTGAACGGCAAGCTCTTGGGGCTCCAGTCACCCGTTTCCCGCTAGCTTGGAGGATCCTCCTGATGACGAGACTTGCCAGCTGAATAAAAATAAAATAAAATAAAAATAATATGAAATAAAAGGTTTTTCTTCAGACAATTGTGATATGTAAACAAGCTGTCTTTTTGACAAAATCCAATAATTAGAAGCCTTGTGTTGACAAAAATAAACTGAATAAAAAAGGTTCCCACCTCTTTTGCGCCCAACTGCACTTGAAGAAGAAGGTGGTGGTGGTGGTGGTGGATCCTCCGACTCTTCTGTCGTAAAAGTGAATTTATAAAAATATGAAATTGAAATTTCTTGAAGGAAAAAAGTTTATGTTTTCATTCACTATCAGATTGAATTGGAATTCTAAAATGGCCTTTATCTCACCTTCATCACTGGACTCCAAACGTGCAAGACGTGGGAAGCTGGAGGAAGCCATTTGCTCTTCGTCATCGTCATCCTCAGAGTTGTCCTCCAACTCTGAAATTGTATATTTTACATGGTATTAGAATAGGCTAAATAATTCAGGATTGTTATTCTTACCAAGCTTTTTTCTCCTGCTTCTTTTCAGACACAGTACTCGTGTGTATGTTTAGCTATAAGTTTACATTGTTCTGTTTGTCCTGAAATGTAGATTTAGCTGTATACCTGACACATTAATTTCCTGCAAAGGATCAATAATAACGTATCTATATCTAGGTTCTTACCTCTAGAAGACGACGCCACTGGGAACTCAGGGGTCTCCTCCTCCTCATCTGTAGCCAAAGTGAGAGTTTATAAAAATATGATATATATGATTGAAGGAAAAAAATGTTTTCAATATCAGATGATCGTAAATCGATCTCACCATCGCTGGAGTCCAAAAAGGCACAACTCTTAGGTGCAGGCGGTCGCCAGTCTGAATCCCTGGTGTCGTCGTGTTCAGACGAAGAGACCGGCTCGTCGGAGTCTGTCTCCGGGAGTCCTCTCGACTGAACAGCGCGATTCAGGGCTTGCTGTAACGTGAGCTGCCCAGCTGCAGGCTGGGGACGCTTGCGCCTGGGCATCCCTACCAGCTAAACTAGCTCTAGACTAGCTTAAAACTAGCCAACTAAACACACACACACACACACACACACACACACACACACACACACACACAGAGAGACAGACAGAGACGCACAAACACGTTTTATTTTTATTTATTTATTTATTTTTGAAAACACACACTACACTAATTACTATACGCTAACGCTACTACTGCTGCCTGCTAAACTAATGGACCTTACGCTATCACAAACACTCACACACACACGCGGCCCTCACACACACCTCAATACACCAAGCACTCAACACTCACCACAATCTCACAAACTAATCTATCTGATGCTATTGATCTATCTATCTATCTATCTATCTATCTATCTACCTATCTGATCTAAATCTACCGCTAATAACTATATGCTAATGCTCAATGCTAATGCTCAATGCTAATGTTCGCTAATGCTATCGTATCTTACCGTATGCTATGCTCTATCCCAAGGACTGAAGCAATCTCACAAACTCAAGACAAAGGAGTCGGCGGGAGGGAGGCGCGCTTTGATCGCGTCGATTTTTTAAGGTGGCGCCGTGAGATCCATTGAAGGAAATTATGTTGACAGACTGCGTACGACCTTAAACTGCAAAAATATGGAAAAATATGAATTTGGAGTTATTTACGCCATTTGGCGTCGCTGGCAGCCTACGGTAAATTTCTCTTGACGCCATATGGCGTCGCTGGCTCTCAATGTGTTAAGACTCAAAGTGAGTCTGATCAATGTGATAGTTACTGGGGAGGGCTACTGTTTCAATAATTTTTTGTTTTTGAATTTTAATCTTCAAACCGGAAGTGCTGTGGATCCGCGGAACAGCCCTATGGTTAATCGTTCCCAGAGGAGACAGAGTCCGTCTCCACCATACACACAAGGCCACACATTCACCTATGATACTTTGAAATCAAAATGCATTTCACATAATGTTTGTTTGGTTTTCAGTGATGCACAGTGTTAACTTCTATGACAATGTACCAAATGTACCAATGAGACTCCTCACAAAGAGAAAATGTGTACTCAACAGGTAAGTCCTTGGTGAACAGTGAAATGGTCTTCGTAAGGTGGTCTCTGAGAGACCGACTGTGTGATTTTCTCCAAACCTTCAAATGTCACACCAATATCTGATATTGCGAATTTGATTATAGTACTGTGTTCATTTGGCACCCCTAAATAAGTGGGTGCAGTAATTCCAACAAAATGACCATGTCATTCGGCTACATTGAACAGTTCTGATTGGACATTAAGTTTTGGCATTGAACTTGCAATAATTTCACATCAGATGTGGAACGAGATGTGATTGGAACAATTAGTGGCAGTGTTGCATTTAATCCGACATATTCAAGTAACAAGCGCAAATGCGAAGTAGCTGCCACAATGTATATGTATGCACATGAATTCAAGCTTTCTCTCACATTCACACACTTTTGTAACATTCATGGTGGCAGGTGCAGGATCCACTCTACTCTGCCACCCTGCAATTATTAAATATGGCCCCCATTGCCCCCTTTTTTCGGTCAATTGACATGATTTGACGTTAACACACGCGCACACATGACACGACTGCCTTGCCTAATTTTAATTCTAAGTGTGGTGAAATTGTTGGGGACCAGCCAACCAACAGAATGACATGCAGAGCTGCTGGTCACAACTCTTAAATGAAATAGGATTTGAACATTTAATAACTTGTAAAATACTTTCCATTGATATTTGTCTGGCCATGTCTGTGCACTGTGTAGGCGATGTAAACGCAAATGAGCGGGTTTCTAGAAGGCCCTTCCTTGATGCTTTAGGATCTACTGGCTCCACCCCTGTACGATCTGCTTCCAGATCTGGGAGTAAGTCCTGCCCTGCAAGGCCTGTCAAGTTTGGTATTTACCTCTGTAAATCAGTCCTCAGATTGACTTGTTACCTTTTCCATTCCATACACAGGACGGAGAATTCAGGACTCTTTCCAAAGAACACCATCGAACCAACCTCAAAGAGGCAATTATTTTTATTCCCTTTTAGTAATCTCTGGTGAAATGTGTATTGACGAGCAATAATTACTTCAAATATGTTTAACTTAAAGTTGAACTTTGTCCCGTTTGATAACTGCTTTAATACCCAACCCTGTCTGATGAAAGTTCTCACACTGTTTTGACTAACTCCACAGACTATGCTGCTGCCCCTGGTTCTACAAATGGTTTTTCCCCATCACAGAGGACGCCACAGTGTATGTGTAAATAAATGAATCACATTTGATGTTCATCAGCATACTGTATTGATGTAAACAACAAACAAGTTCTGTTGTCAAACAGTTATTGCGGGGGCGGGGGGTTCGTTAAGTCTCAATGAAATGGGCGTCCCGGTAGTGTAGTGGTAGATTCCCTGCCTACTAACATGAGGGTCGCAAGTTCGCACCTGTTACCTCCGCAGGTTTGGTCAGCCGTCCATACAGGCTAAGGGTATGTGTCTGGTCAGTGTACTAGTACATCCTCTGTTCGGTTGGGGCGGAAGGGAACTGGTGGGAATAGCGTGATCCTCCCACGTGCTAAGTCCTGCCGGTGAAGCTCCCCACTGTCTGGTGAAAAGATGCGTCTGGAAACTGCGCATGTGTCGGAGGAAGCGTGGCGGTAGGCTACGGCTCTCCCCAGATCAGCAGAGGGTGGAGCAGGGACCAGGGCAGCTGGGGGAAAACAAATTGGCTCACTCCAATTGGGGAGAAAATGATGGGAAAACTTAGAAAAAATATAAAAATTATAAATGAACAATTAAATATAATGTGTGCTCCATCAAACATGGTAAAAGGGCTACATGGACACCCATGTCTTCACCAATATGATTTCAGTCTCAAATGTCTTTCTCTGCTCTTGTTATATCAGCTACATCACGGAGAGAACACGGGAACGAAGGTATTTATATAAGCTGTGAAATTTACATAGATGTCTACAAAGCACACTTGCCCTGCATCCTGTATAGATGACAAATGCAAACATTACTTCAGTTATATTCTCCCAGATCTTGCTAAATGGTATTCTGTTTTCACATAAGTGAAACAACTAATTACATATTTGCTTTGGATGACATACAGCGTAAAAAAGATACATGCCTTCATATTCTGTTCAATCGGCATTTTGGTCTCACGTGTCTCTGCTCTTTTGCCAGCTTCGTCAGGGAGACGATGCATGGATGAAAGTATTTAAATTCTCCATAGTGGCTTTTCCTTTGCAAAAAATGTACAATGTGTTGGCTTTAATTTATAATCTTCCTTAAAAGGATGTGCAGGACCCAGCAGAGGACCAAAATACCTTTTCTACAACAGCATGAGTGAATACTGGATTCTGATTGGCTAGCAACAGTGGTAAATAGGCCAACAATCTACAGTTTGGCTCCAACCGCAGTATCACTCCGCTCCCTGATGAATGAAGAACACCTGTGCTGACTCCGCCCACTGTTAGCCTGTCAGTCTCCAAATCTCTAACAAGGAAATGTCCGATTTCGTAGTAACGTTTGATTTACTGGGTGGATTGAGTTTTGAGCAGTGGTTAGGGACTGTTCGTTATTTATGAGAGGGGGGGTATGGTGCAGAAAGGGGGAGGGTTATCAAATATTTTTTTGAGTACTGGGGAGGGACTTGTGTTTTTTATTTTGGCTTTAGGGAGGGATATACAACTTTCATTTTTTGTATTTTGTATATTTTTAAATGCGTTTTTTCGTTCCAAAATTCGTGTTTACTCCCCTATTTATATCTATGGTTTACCTGTATGGTGACTGGACTTGGTATCTCCCATTCCTTCCTTTCACGTATTAAACCGGAAGAACAAATTCAGGAAGGAAAGAAGAAAGCAACACAACAACATGGCGTTTTCTGAGAGAAGATCTACAAATCGAAAAGAGAGCTTTGTGCATGATAATTTAAGAGTGTCCTTGCAACATTTGTCAGCAAATGACACAAAAGAGAAATTTGCATGCGTATTGGAGTCTACAAAAGACAAAAAGTTACAAGCAAAACTTTTAGCTCTGAGTCGGCTATTAGACGAGCTGTTGCTCCCAGACTACGGCGAGAGGAATCCTTGTGGATGGCTGGACTACGAGTATGCATTTGAACTGTTCTCGTCGTTCTTTATTGGGCTTCCTCCACGAATTTGGTTCCGTGATGTTCTACTGGACAAAGATTACGGCATACCCGTGGTGTTGTTCAAGCGGCCTTCGGGTTTACGAGTTCTAGTGCTCAATGATGGCACAGCTTCCATACCAAGTGTCCTGCTCCATATAGCCCAACAAGACGAGACTCGCCATGACCAAACAGAGCAGCAGCAAAACATTGACGTAGACCTCGTTCATCGTGCCCTCGACTCTATGGTGAACGAGTATGATAGGTCGGTAGCGACAATGCTGCTTTGTGCTGGAAAATCCCGTTCAGAGCAATACCAGCTCGGTATGGACCCCGACAGAGCAAAAAAGCTGCTGACCTGCTTAGAAGAGAGGCTACAAGCATGGGCTAATACTAAAGCTGCAGCCAAAGACGTAGTGGACCAGCGGCTAATACAACGTTGTGAAAGTTTGGAGGTCCGGATTGCAGAAGCAACACAACAACTTTCTCGCGTTGCTGGGAAATGGCCCCCAGAACGAGTTGGGGATTTAGAATGCATGAGAAACTCTCTCATGGAGTCCCTGGACCACGTCAAGAAGTTAAAGGTAGGTACAGACTATTAGTTTTGATTGTCAACATAGATCATGGCTGTATCTCATACTTTACATTTGATGGTAGTTTGAAGTGGCACTGTTGATATATTCATTCACAGAAATCAACATGACTTTACTTTTGATGGTAGTTTTATTAGTGCCACTATTCATATTCAATCACAGAAATCATGGTTGCAAACCACAGGCAATTTAATCAGAATAGTTGGTGATCAATATGACAACTGTGGCCAATGAGCTGTGGCACTGCAGGGGAAAAAACGTCAACGTGAGAATACTATGAATACCAACATATTTTATCAAAGTATTTATCATTTTGAACAATGGTATGTTACCCAAACTCTACACTACAGACAGGCAGATTATTTTTTAGGTGCATCAGATGTCTGGACTAGATAATAGATATAGCCTATCAGATCAGCCTATAAGCCTATAAGACTTTAATTATCCCCAGGGGAAATTGGGACAAGTTCCAGTTGCTCGCACTCAGGCATGAAAATATCAACATAAACATAAACACAGTATCTCCATAATGGAAAACGAGAATCAATAAAATAGAATCAATAATGCAACATTAAAAGTTCAATTCAAATTTATTCTTTTCTCTTTTTAGGCTGCAGATACCCCTTACTTCAAACAATGTCTCCAGCAAGCTGTAAAGAGGAAGGCAACAGAACTTGCAGATGAGCAAAGAGTAAAGAAAAGAGCTTTGGGTGCAGGTCCCAAACCTATGATGGACGAGGAGGATCAGCTGTGGTTGGCCAAGTGTATAGGTATGTTAAACTTCTATTCTGATGTATTCTTCTTTGTTCAAATGCCACCTAAATAACATTTCAGACTGCCAAATCCAGACAAAGATTAGGCAAAAACAAATTTCCTGTCCTTTAAAATCCAGTATATGACATCAGGACATTTTTGTTGATATATTTTTACCACATGCGCAGCAAGGTGTGGTCAAAAGAAGGCGTTTTGGGGTGAGTCATTCATTCAGGAATGGATAAAGGTGATGATATCATCACTTATGTCATCAGTGCCAAACTTGGGCTGTTGAAAGATGTTGTTTCTACATGACGCAAGTTGCCCTTGTTCATTTATCAACTCAGGAACCGTTGATTATTCCAACATGAAGGACAAAATGTTCCTAGTTTCATAATATCGTGAAAAGTTGAGGTGTGGACTATGCTTTCTTATTCTTAACATCTGTAAAGTAGATTTTGTTTTTCAGGAGAACTGGATGACCTCTTCCTTGATTTTTAAAATCTCCTTTCATAGCCTCAATAACAAAAATAAATCCTTCTGTTTCAGAGGATAAAACAACAGTCCACGGCAGGAGGCACGAGACCGTTCTTTACACTCACCATAGAGTGAAGTCCAGGGACCTGGTAAAGCTTGCCAATTACAGAAGGCTGAAGCGAGGACTGCCCTTGATTCACTCCATATCTACTGTAATGTCCAGAGCAAGACCAACACGCCTGAAGTCGATACAGTCAAGAAGACATGTAAGTATTAAAAACAATATAGAAAATAAATATTAAACCTACATTCTATGTAGACAGCAAGTTTTAGCACTGGGTTGCTCTGAATGGATTCTTAACACGCCCCAAATTATGTATGTTATTTCCACAGACTAGGACATTTTAATAAATATTTGTGAAAATGAGCTTGCTCTCCCAAGGCCAGAAACCAGAGACATACAATAACAATCATACAGGTCATGTCAGTTATATAAAGTCTGGCGCAGCTTCACACTTTATACCAGATGACATCACAAGTTTGAGTTTTACTACTTTAGTTTTTGGATGTGGGAGAGTTCATGTTCACAAATATTTTTGGACCATCTTAGACCATAGGAATATGTATGAATTCTGAAATTGGGCATAGTTCCCCCTTTAAAGCAAGTTCATATGAATGTGTTCCACAGAAGGGTCTGGGACTTTGGTGTTCCAAGAAGCCACCTAAAACTGAAGAGCGTGACAATGAGTGTACACACCATCAAAGGAAACATGTGGCCCTTGCAAAACAACACGTTTTTGGACCTGAGGCTGGAGAGAGGAGATGTTTTGCTGTGGCCATCAGCATGGACGACAAAGCCTACCTTCGTCCTGGAACTTCAGGTTTGTTTCAGAGACAGTATTAATTTCATAATGTAATGGACCGTTGCATACAAAGTTCAAAGGTATACAAGGAGGGAGGTGGTCATGAAAACAAAGGTTAATTTCTGATAGATGTGAGAGAGATTAGTATTAATTAGACAATTGGTGTAACCCGGTCTGTGGTATTTGCTTCCGGTAGGCCTACGCATGGTGGGTAAACTCAATAACGATGTCAATAACATCAAACATAGGCAGATATCAACATCACATTCGACTAGCCCAACAGACAATATTCGCAGATTGCCACATTCATAGACAATAGTGCAGGCACACAAGAGGTGGAGCAGGGTCAGATTTTTTTCTATTTTGATTTTGCAAAAAAACATTTGCAAGATATTGTCTAACTTACATTTTTTGCACACCTTCAGAGGGATTTTTCTGGGTCCAAGAGACAGTCCATTCTACAGCCAACCGATGACAGCAAAGTCAGAAAACTTCCAACTCATGACTTCCCCGAGCCTTCGCTGTACATAACTCCATCAGCTTTCCGTCTACTCAAGAAGGAGCCCGCTGGTGTGGATGGTAGCGATGCCCTTATCTCGACAGAGGATTCCAGCATCGCTGTAATCCACCCCAAGGCTTACGTTGGAACTGACGGCACCACATGGGCTTCAAACTACATGCGACTCAGACGTGAATGTCCTGATGAGTTTGAGATTACAAGAGCTGCTGAGACCACAACTTGCTGTCACGAGTTGAGAAAACTCTGCTCCTGGGTCAAAGATGCCACCATGTACTTCATTGACACTGCAATGGAGGCAGATGTCATGTGTGTGACACAGAAGCCTGACTGCGCTTTCAGGGAGTACAGCCTATTACAAGTACGTTCCCTGAAACAGCAACTGAAGCAAGCCACAAATGATTGGTTGGATGTCAAGCAAGGCCTACCCAGTGCAGAAATTGCTACTGGAGCAGAGGTTCTTGATAAATTGTCTGCTGTTGTTGATATGGAGGAAGATGTTGAAACTGGCTTGACTTCCTTGTCTGGAAAGAGACTGTGGAACTGCTTTGTGACTCTTATAAATGCATGCCGGGACCTGCTAAGTTATCTGGATGGCGTTCAACTACCCATTGTCTGCACCCAGATCATTGAGCTTACTGATGCTGGACCTGGAGTGGGTGTATCAAATTTTGAGGTGATTTTTTGACAGTTGTGTACAGTAGCAGGAGGGTATGGAAGCCCATAGCTGACTTTATTCAAATGATAATGTAAACTTGAAAATGGTAATGTAATTCCTCTATAACAGTGGTTCCCAACCTACGGTACGCGTACCGTAGGTGGTACTTGCGCCCCCTGCTGGCGGTACTTGGAAGGCTCTGTGAAAAAAAAAAAAAAAATGTGCAAAATCCATGGTGGTCATTAGTAGTAGTTTTCAAACATGTGAAAGTGAAATAATAATAATAATTATTAATATTATTGGCAGTGTTTCTGAAGGTAGAAGGTAGGCGCCCCCCCCTGCTGGTGGTACTTGATCCCTGGAATCCCAATGTTTAACACGTTCACTGCCAATGACGAGTTGACTCGTCAAACACAATCCAACCGTTCACTGCCAATGACGAGTTGAAAATTTTTTGACGGTGCTACGTGGATCAATGCCCCCCGCGTCTCCTATGGAGATATTGGAAGTATTGAATGTGTATAATCTATTTTACCGACCAGCTAGGTGCTCTCCCGACAGAGAGAAAGTCAACCAAAAGCAGCCGCGGGAGGAAGCCATTCTCAAGGAAATGGCTTGGCGATTTTACAGTCATCAGTCACCAGACTCGCCCGAGAGCGGCCGCGCCAGCAGCAGCACACCGAGAGCGGAGAGCGGTGCTGGCGTGGGGGATTGCAAATTTGCATAATAGATTATGGGTGAAACACACTTTGAAACGCCCGCAGAAAGGCCAGAATCGCACGCATTCCGAAAACCCAGAAACGAACGAGCCTCATTCTCATACTGTAGGCGGGGACGCTTTCGCGCTGCTGCGCACGGGCGCACGGCGGTGGGGGGTTCCAGAAATGGACTGGGTGGGCAGCATAAAGCCTAGAGTCGCACGGGGCTTCATCGGGGCTCTCAAACCCAAGAGACGAGTGAGCCCTATCCATACTCGCTGCCAGGGAGGGAGGCTGCTCAAACTCGCAGCAGCAGCAGCAGAGCACTCGCTTGTGACAAACGCAGGCTGAAAGCCACCAGACACGCCCACGGGGGGAGGAGTTTGAAGGAGAGGGCGTTCGGAACTATATTGTTTGGATGTCTGATCTCTCACTGATGCCAAAAATAAATGGTTAAAGTGACTGTTCTGCCTGTCTGATTGAATTTCACAAAACTGTGAGTATCTCAGCTTTCACTCTCAGACGCTGAAACCATGCTGTACTCAACGGCTAATATCTACATAACTACTAACTCTACAAACTAACTCTTTTAGACAGAGAAAGCACACATTCTATTAGTACTTTTGTGAACTTTGTGTTCACAAACTCCAAGCAGAAAAGAATCCTCGGCTCTTGTAAAATGAGCCAGAATCCTCAAAAAACGGCTTGGCAGAAGCTACCTACAGCAAAAAAAAAACGGCTGGCAGTCAATGTGTTAAATTATGAAATAAACCCAACTTTAAAATCAATTGTAAAACATGTTTATCAAAATAATACTACGAATGAAAATAAACTTGTGATCATTGAAATTGAGGTTTATTTTGTTGTCTTGAGATTTATTTGTTTCTGACGGACACTATACCTGTTGCGCATGCACAATTACCTGCCCACCCTGCATGGTTACACAAGTGGTGAACAAAGACGAGGAGGGATGCTAAAGTGGATCAAAACGGGAGGGAATTGTAAAAGAGCTGTAGTAGAGGAGAGCAGCAACGATGAAGCACAAGGAGGTGAAGACAGCAGTCAACCCAGCACAAGGTTGCACATAGGCTGCAGGTTGGAATAAATTTGCCTCCTGCGTGAACTGTGCATAGCTGAATAGACTGTATTTTAACGTCGGTCATATGGTGGTACTTGGAGAGCCAACTACTTTCTCAGGTGGTACTTGGTGTAAAAAGGTTGGGAACCACTGCTCTATAACATTATCATTTTCAACACGTGTGTGTTATTTCAGTCAAAATGAAAATGAAAATGGAATAATCCAATTTTCATTTTCATTTTCATATACTTGTAAGGGCTTTCTATGACTATATAAGAATTAAAATGACAAGCTGTTTGACATTTAATTTTCAAAGTCCATAGCCTGCTCTACAATGGACTATATTCAAATGGTAATTTAAATTTGGTAATGAAAATGCAATCCGAAAAATGCAGCCTAATTTTCCATCTCTGCAAGCATTATTTAAGTCTTAATTCAAATTAAAATGCATTTTTGTAGAAAATGTCAAATGATAATTTAAATGGTATTTGACATTTCATTTTAATTTAGTCATACTGCTTTTCAATGGACTATATCAAACTTGTAATTTAAATGTGGAAATGTAAATGCAATCCAAAAAATCCAGCCTAATTTTCCATCCCTGCAAGCATTATTTAAGTCACAATTCAAATGAAAATGCATTTGTATTTGACATTACATGTTTGACATTCGACATTACATTATCAAAGACTGCCCATAGCTGACTCAATTCAAATGATAATTTAAACTTGAAAATGGTAATGTAATTCCTCAATAACATTATCATTTTCAACACATGTGTGTGTTATTTCAGTAAAAATGAAAATGAAAATGGAATAATCCAATTTTCATTTTCATTTTCATATACTTGTAAGGGCTTTCCATGACTATATAAGAATTAAAATGACAAGCTGTTTGACATTTAATTTTCAAAGTCCATAGCCCGCTCTACAATGGACTATATTCAAATGGTAATTTAAATGTGGAAATGTAAATGCAATCCGAAAAATCCAGCCTAATTTTCAATCCCTGCAACCATTATTTAAGTCACAATTAAAATGAAAATGCATTTGTATTTGACATTACATGTTTGACATTCGACATTACATTATCAAAGACTGAACATGCTTTGCAATGTACTCTATTCAAATGAAAAACAGCACCTCCCGTGTATTGCAGGTTCACTTCGTGCGTTATCTGTGACAAAATTCAATTTGAAAATGCAATCTGTCAGGCCCGCTCGTCAAGGCGGGTCTGAAAATTGGGAGGATGTCACCCATTGGCTACTTTCAGGCTGCCCCAGTTGACCGCGGAAGTAAACAGACCCACTTCTGGTCTGTCGCCTTCAACCCCTGGCGTGTCCCTGTTTACATCCATGGACAGATCACGGAGCTAGCGAGTCAAGGGCTGAGAAAGAAGAAGAAAATGGCTGGTAAATATACGCCGGGATCATCTCACCAACACCTCTCACACTATTTTATTACTTTCTTAAATAAGCAACACCTTATATGTCCATTGGCCGCACAGTCGTTCGGCCCATGCTAATGCTACTATCGATAGCTAAGCTAACGTCACTGCTAATGGAAATCCCAGGCTCGCTTGGCTCTGTGTTGGCTGCCCCTGCCCAGTGATGGGTCGGTAGCGCGTCCGCCCGTCGTGTTGCCCTCCGGGGCCGCTTGGCGGGTGGTGCGCATCGAACTGGCATAATCACCCGAAGTCACTGCTAACTAATACTGCTAACCACGGCTAGCCAGGCCGAACCACGCTAGCTAGTTCACGTTACCCCGGGCATGTTTGTAATAATGATACAATAATAACCATTGTAGCCAGCCAATAAATCAATAAATCAATCAAATTTATATAGCATGCAGCTGTGTGGTCTGCCGACTAACGTTGAAGCGATGAATATTTGTGCCATAAAATCTAGTCATGGTATGTATCGATAGTAAGCTGACGTCACTAACTGTGTGTGTGTGTGTGTGTGTGTGTGTGTGTGTGTGTGTGTGTGTGTGTGTGCGTGCGTGCGTGCGTGCGTGCGTGCGTGCGTGCGCGCGCAGTGGCTTGGCTGATAGGGGAGCTGAACTCTTTAGCCGACAGGCTACAGAGCAACATCATCACATTTTCAGAGGCAAATGACAGAGCAGAGCTCTTAAATGATCGCTTGGCTGAATACTCGGCTATTCATGAGGTGGAGGAGGTGGTCTTCGCCAACCTACGACAGGTGCTGGACGAACTTTCCGACGAACCCCGTGTCCGCGGAAGGCCATCTATTTACATCCCGATGGACGTCATCGAAGCATACCTCACCACAGGTATTGTTGTAGAAATATTTAGCCAAAGGTGTGCATGTCACTAGGCTTTAATACTGAAGAGAGTCAACAACACATCTCCAACGTACCTATACAGGGGGCACGGATCAGATTACACTTGTTACTGTATGTCGTACATTCTGATCTTCTGCAGCCCTATCTACTCTGTTGCCTGTACGGGGAGCAGTAGGAGAAAGTTGAAATGAACTATGAGCATCAAATGAAAATTGTGTATTATCCGAAATGCAGTTATATTAGTATATTGATTAACTATTGATTGTCTAAATATATGCTTGTGATTAAATTTTCCCCATCAGGTATAAAAGTCAAAGACATAGCAAATCTTTTTGGCGTGTGTCAGAGGACCATCTATCGAAGGATGCAGGAAGAAGGACTGAGGTAAGCATGTTGATCTTCATCTGTTAAACAACATTTCTGTTAAGCCGTTTTCCCACATGCGTACCGGAAAATTACCTGTAAGTCAATATCGGACATTTCCCTGAATTTCCCTTAACACCTTAGTGCGTGCATGTGGGAATCTAGTCGTCAAATAGCCGGTATGTTGGGGGGCGGGGGGAGGGGGGAGCTTATTTGGGGGGTCGGCAAAACTTGCCACACAATAAATCACACTCGTTTGACAAGAGCAGCGTCAAGCCAGCGTAATAAACACAGCCGATTTCCCCCCTCCCCTCTGAGAGAGGCCAGTCCTTCACTCAGTCTTCGCAGCAGCCTGACACAGGTCAGACACAGCGAGAATGGCAGAGGCTTGCAAGGCAAGCTGCCCAACGCTTGTATGTATGTAGAGAAAGCAAATGCACGAAGCGAAATGTGGAAGTAGTTTGCTTTGATGTGCGCGAATGATTAGATGATGCACTTTGAAGAAGTTGGGATCCGTGTCTGAGAGAAATAGTTGCTGGTTCGATGTTTATCCGTTCACCTGCGTCGCGTTGAAGCACTTTTTACAGACTGGCTTCGTTTGATGTGTCCGGGGTTGCCTTCGGAAATCAGCAAGCTGACATACTGCTCTTATTAGGCTATCACAAGATCATTTCGCCAGTTTGCTTTAATGTGCGCGAATGATTAGATTATGCCCGCTGGAACATTAAGCAACAAGTGTAGGCTACACCTCGCCCATGATTGCTGTCGCGGAAAATGACTGGACCCGTTTCCACTTGCGTCCCCTTAAGGCCTAAACATGGTCGTCCGTCCGCCTCGAATTGGAGCCGTCTCGCCGTCTGCCGGCGCCAGCTAGCCCTACATGCTCGGACGCCACTACGCCCTCCCTCCCTCCCTCCTGTGGAAGCTCTGTGTGAAAATGGCGGAGATTGTGTGCCAGGCAGTCTGAATGAAATTGAATGTAACGTTCCCAATTCTATGTATTAAATTCTAAAAAACGACCCTCAACATTTGGGAAGGCTAAGCCACACAACTAGTTCGTTATAATCTAACATCATGCTTTGAAATGCGACTTTACGACGATGAGCCAGGGCAACGGCCAATCACAACTCTCCTGCAGCTGACGTCACGCACGTATCGTCGCCGTGAAGTCACATTTTCGAGCAGCCCCCGTCAGCCGACGGGGCCCCCTCCCCGTAGGACGGCACTCCACCCGCCGTCATACGGGGAGGGCGGGGCGAGGCTCTGACGGACGACCATGTTTAGGCCTTTAAGAGCATACCGCTCTTCTGACTGGCTCGAAACTGGTGAAATGTCGGCGATGACGGGGTCGCGCTTATACCGGCACGACGACTTTCTCACATGCAGGCATTAGACCACGTTCCGGTCATTTAGCGGTACAAAGCGCATGTGGAAAAACGGCTTTAGTGAACTGTCACCGTCTTTGGGCGTCCGACATATGACTGCAATGATAACAATAGCCTAAATAGGGCCTATATCGTTTTAAAAGTGTTTTTATATCCACTAGTAGTGATTTTTTTTGTTTTTTTTTGTTATGTTTTGTTACAGGGCTTAGTTATGTGATTATATCATGTTTTCCTTCCTTACATACAGAATATCTGACTTGTATGCCAACATGAGCAATGCTGAGCTGGATGAGACAGTCGTCAATGAGTGACATCGTCCTAAGTGAACGCCCGCCTTGCCTTCTTCGAGATTTTTGGAACCGCCCGCCTGGACTGGAGTGGACTGACATTACATTACTTAAAATAGACCCTTTTCACAGCCACCATTTTGTGTCTAAAAGCTATGAAGTAACACAGGTGCACCAAACGTTAGGGTTTCCAACTTCCAATCCATTTAAGTGTTCCAGTGCTGGGGCCCTAATTAGTGAGTTGGTTGCACCTGTGTATCCCCTGCCTTTTAGACACAAAATGGCAGCTGTGAAAAGGGCTTATACTGATTTTTATTTTTCACATGATCTCTCACAGAAATCTGAAAACTGTATACCGTTTTGTAGTCATGTAGTTTGACATCTATTGAGTTGATTAGAGTTAAGTTGTGGACCAGTGATGTCTACTCAACAACTAAATCAACTCATTTACTGTCAAACTAGATGAATGTCTGCAAAAACATAGTTTTCAGATATGTGCAAGATCATGTGCAGAATTATTAGTCAGCATTGTTTTTCTGTGAAGCCTACACAAGGGCAAAATGCCAAAAGGAGGGTGGACATGGAGGACCAGTGCTAGCACGCAGAGCACTCCGCCAACACTGATCCCCAGTGCCATCTTGAAACACTGGTGCTTATGTAGGCCTGGTACAGTACATCTGAAGCAGCCAATCAGCAGTGACGACAGCCAATTGGAGTTGATTGTTGAACCAGCTCAAGGTGAGGGCTTAACCATTGCAGCAGAGGGAATCAGGGCAGGAGAGGGGCGTGTCTGGGACAAGGATGGAGTGAGGAAAGAAACTGAGACAGACCAAACCCAGGCTTTGGCCCAGGCCGTAACACCGCCTCATAATTTACTGGCTATCACATCACATCACTTGAAGCCATTGGCCCATTGCCCGCATATTCCAACGCAATATAGCCTTACCATGTGCAGCTGCTTCAATCAACTTCATCCATTAATTATCATGTCAGTTTGAGTTGGTTATTTTGAGGTTAGATAGTTAGATTAGTTGGTTATCAAGTAAGTTATTTTGAGGTTTTGTCATGTTATTTTTAAAATACCTCTACCCGTTTAGTTTTACGATGTTCAGCACTATTTGCACAGTTGCTGTTTTTATATATATATATTTATATATACACACGTTTTACCTCTCACTGCTTTCCCTTACCCTGTTCAGTACTAGAGCAAGAACAGCATGCATACATACTACTGGCAGGTGCTGGGTCATACTCATTACAGGGATATATTTCACTTCATGTAAATAAACAATGAATGTTGAAGTATGCCTGGTGTCACTGATTTTATGGATTTATTATAGATAAGATTAATACAGCAATGTTGATATTTGTAACAGACAAACTCTGATCAAGACAAAAGTTTTCATGCAGCCAGTGCAGTTACGTTAAAAATGTTTTATTTTACCTTGTCAAAATTAGTAATTCATAACATAGATACATCACAAACAATGAGACGTACAGTAAATCAGGACTATACAGATGGTACAGGATTTGCTGTTGGCAGGTCTCACGTGGTTCGCTGTAATGGCAGGGTTTCGTTTTGTATGTGAACTTGCACAAAATGCACATGTGTTTGCTTCATATCGCTGTAATGGCAGGGTTTTGTTTTGCATGTGAACTTTCACAAAATGCACATGTGTTTGCTTCATATCCTCCTGACGAGAACCACCAGTCAGCATGTCGAAGAGCTGCTTGTTCAGTGTGTGGCTTTTGTGGCAGAGGAGCATCAACATGAAAATGTAGCATCCGATAAACCCAGGTGACGTTCATGTTCCCATCAAACTTAATGGCCACCTGTAGATGTTGGAACACACACAAAGGACAGGAAGAGATATGAGATAATTTTAATGGTCAGAAAAATGTTGCACTTGGCATAGCCTATAGCAGCAAAATGAAATGTTTAGTTTAGATATGTAATTATTCACAGTGTGTGTGTGTATATATGTATGTATTTATTTATTCATATTTATTTACATGCGAGCCCAGCAGTTATTATACTCATAGTACAGCCATAGGATGACCAACCACCAGTCACGCCACATGCAGACTGGAGGAAAGTGATTAACTAGCTATACCATGGGAAGCTGCTTGGTTGGTTATAAACTCACTTCATGTAACTGAAGCTCATCTTCAGTTTTAGAGGTAGCCTACATACAGACCAGTAGCGTAGCTACATCTAATCTAATGACTCCCCCATGTGAATTATTAAATAACATTAGTAGAGAAGTAATGTTGGCACATTCACCTTACTATGAATTGACACTCAACTAGCATAAGTAGTATAATTTATAGCACTATGCTTGACGCTGCTTTATATTGCAAACATTACCGTTAGGTTGCTCTAGATGATCAAATTCGTTTGCAAGTAGCAGCAAGCAACATGCTAACGTACACTCACCATTTCGTCATCTCGTCCATTTCGTCATTAGCGTTAATCCACATCACAGCCACTTCTTGCCGTTTATGTCTGGCATGGTTTAATTTCTCCAGTTATTCCGTTGACAGCCTGTGGTTGTAGATATTTACGTCCTATATTACTCACTCACTAACGTAACGTTAGCATTAGCCATACAGAGGGTAACGTTACCATGGTAACCATAGCAAACAATCCGCCTCGCGTCTTCCTTCCTACATGCCTGACTGCGGTGGTTGAAGGCGACAGACCAGAAGTGGGTCTGTTTACTTCCGCGGTCAACTGGGGCAGCCTGAAAGTAGCCAATGGGTGACATCCTCCCAATTTTCAGACCCGCCTTGACGAGCGGTCCTGACAGATTGCATTTTCAAATTGAATTTTGTCACAGATAACGCACGAAGTGAACCTGCAATACACGGGAGGTGCTGTTTTGCTGTTTTTCATTTGAATAGAGTACATTGTAGAGCAGGCTATGGACTTTGAAAATTAAATGTCAAACAGCTTGTCATTTTAATTCTTATATAGTCATAGAAAGCCCTTACAAGTATATGAAAATGAAAATTGGATTATTCCATTTTCATTTTCATTTTGACTGAAATAACACACACATGTGTTGAAAATGATAATGTTATAGAGGAATTACATTACCATTTTCAAGTTTACATTATCATTTGAATAAAGTCAGCTATGGGCTTCCATAGGAGGGACATAAGCTACATTAAAGGCTGTTGCTTCCATTTTGAAAATCATAAAACTTGATGGTTATTTCTCTACATTTTAGGTACGGTTCAGAGCAGCAGAGAGGGTACGGATCCATTCAACAGACTTGCTGTGTCGTATCCACAGAGCCCGAGAAGACTCTGGACAGAATGAAGCGGAGCAGCTGAATGCATCCATGGGTAAAGATATATCTGGATCCTTTTAAAATTTGCAATTCGACCGATTTGTAAATAAGAAACTATGAACTCTTGAAGTCAAGGTGAAATTAATTTTTGCAGCAACACGTGGTTAAGAGAAGGCGTTTGGGTTGAGCCATTCATTCAGGAATGGATAACGATGTCATCAGTGGTGATGTCATCAGTGCCAAACTTGGGCTGTTGAAAGATGTAGTTTCCTTGAATGGGCTTGAGTTGCATGAGGTCACCTGGTTGTTGCTACATGATGCACGGGGTCCTGGGCCGAAGTTGCCCCAGTAGCTCTTTTAGATCACATCCTCAGTCAGATTGTGCAGCGATATGCAAAAAAAAATTAAATCTTTCATTTGACCCTATAGGTGATGCAATCTGTGATGGAGGGGCAATCCGGTGGCAAATCTTTCCTGAAACCCATGGTTTGTCAGACATTGATAAGGAAGCAATGTCCCAGGCAAGCCTAGAAGAACACTCCCACAAGATGATGGAGAAGAATGCATGGGCCGTGGCAGAAGAAATCCGACAGCGCATCAACAAGTCACCTGCACCATCCGGTTACACCAGAGCATTTACTGTGGAGAAGCCAGGTATTTTGATGTGATTATTATGCTCAAATGTTTAAAACACAGCAACCTACTTGCACCATTGTCATTATCTTTTTGGAACATAGAAACATGTGATTTGTTATTACGGTTCTATTAACCCTATTGCAGGTTCCCACGGGTTCTTGAAATCCTTGAACGTTTGTGAATTTGAAAAATACAAATCAAGGCATTACGTTTTTGAAAATAGACATGGGTCATTGAAAGTGCTTGAATTTAGGGTTTTTCCTGCATAGAGAACTATGAAAGGGCGCCTCCGTCAAATTTCACTCCGCCCCCAACTCTCAACAAATGAAAAAAATATTTTCTAACTAGCGTTGCAGTTGGTGGATTTGTCATTTGCAATTGCAACTAACAGCACAGCTGAGAAGTGTTCACACATTCAACCCTCTCTCTTTTTAATTGTCTGTGAGCTTCTTGTCATAAAAACTCTCAGTGATGTAACGGTAATTAACCATGATCCATGTATCAAACTAAGCTGTGTTGGGTCCTTGAATTTGGGGAATTGGGCATTGAACGCCCTTGAAAAGACCTTGATGGTAAAGATGTGTGGGATCCGTTGCTATTATTCTATTAATGGCTGTGTGTTTTTTGCAGAATGCCAGTTCTTCTATAATCGCGACTATCTACAGCGGTACATGAAAACTACAAAGACACAGAGATCATCAGTTCCTGGCCATAATTACTTCCAGAAGATCAACACCTTCATTGAGACACATTTTGATGTTGGAGAGCTGTACATGGAGTACTTGAAAGGGAGTTGCAAAGGTGAGTTTACAGTCACATGGATTTATATTGACACTGACAATGAATGGTAAAAATAGTTTAACATTTAAGAATAGGAAAATCACTAAAACACCCATCTCAATAAAGAAGGGTAACTTAATATCCCCCCACAACCAGGTTCAGGAGCACATCGCTTCTGCGACTTCTGCATCAACAATCCCTTCTCTGGCCCACCTGTAACGAGAGTGCCTAGACCATACCCAAATCATCAGCGACTACCAGATTTGAAGTACCTCCCCTACGACAGAACCCCGGTTGATGGTCGTCAACCAGATGACTTTCAGCCACGTGCTCAACTGAAGATGGCAGTTAGTAGAGGCGCAGTGGGTCTGGATGATCCCCTCTCCATCACAGAATTCTCTAATAAATATGTGGTGTCTGAAAATAGTGTGGTTTATTGTCCAACCTTCGTGTGGCAGAGCTGGACAAGTACTTGTCCAAGCATGGGCTACACCAAGGTGGCACGAAAAAAGCCAAGTTGGCGATAGTGGAGGCCCATATCGGGAAGACTGTTTGCACCAGCTTTCTTGACGCCATGGATATTCCAGATCCAGATGCCTCTTCTTCATCCGAGTCAGAAGATGACTCTGAAGCTGAATCTGAAAGTGAAGATGACGTTCTTCTGGAAATTAATAGTGAAAGTAGTGAGGATGAAGGTGGTCAGGAAGATGTCTCGCGGTTTGGGAGAAAAAGGCAAAAAGTGGTGAATCCCGACTTTGTATTCTGGTGAGCTTTTTCAGGCCAAATCTATTACTCGGAGAAATGAATAAAGTCTGCACACTGATGATTAAGCTCTCGGTCAGTCTATAGATGTTTCGATCTGATCAAAATGTCAATAGACTGACCGAGAGCAATCATCAGTCTGGGGACTTTAATTTCATTTGTCCTGCACCTGACAGACTGAACTGATGTTTGCGCTGTACTTACTGCTTCACAAATCTATTTTATTAGGAGAAATAGGTTCGCATTTTTTTTGTAACCTGTTGCTTTAGGACTCTTATTCGTGTCACTGGTCCTTGAAAGAAGGCAAGAGGCAACATAGTCTGTCATCGCTATACACCTCAGTTGAGAAGTGTTCACACATTCAAGCCTCTCTTTGTCTGTGAGCTTCTGCTCGTTCTCATAAAAATGTGTATTGTTGAGTAATTAACCTTGATCCATGTCTCAAACTATGCTGTGTTGGGTCCTTGAATTTGATGTTGAGGAAGGTGTGGGAACCATTTTTTTTTAATCTTCCTCTTCATATTGTTAATATTGGGGTTGATGCCAATAATGTGAAACTGTTTATAAATGTCTAGTTCCATCCTTTATTATAAAAACACCCATTTTACTCCATTTAATGTTAATATGTGTGTAACAATGAATAAAGCAGATGTTTTTGAATCACCTGAATACGTATTTTATTTAAAGCACAGGATGTAACAACTATAACCAATGATTTTGTTTTAGAGTTCCCAGAATCTCTCTTTGCAAAGTACATTTGTGCATATGGAATTTGTCTATAGCATGTTTAATCCCATTCGCTGTTCATATTACTATATTGACAATATTACAGAAAACTGAACACCATGCAAGTATTTGATAATATTCCAGAAAACACTATGGAACACATGGAAAACTCTGGAAGTATTGATGTGTTTGAACTTTAATAGATGCCAATGCAATATGAAACAAAATAAACACATCTGGTCTTTTTTACAGAGTGTAAACGTGCTTGTTTAAATACTGAAATGGGCTATGTTAGAGATGCATTTAATGCATTTTTTTTTTAATTACATCCACGGTGTTATTTCCTATGCATAGTCCCACGTTTAAGACCAGGCATCCAGTTTTCCAGCGACCAAAGTCTCTACACTTTCTTCAAAGCAGCCCTTCTTTAGCAAGACTTCCAGCTCCATTGCTGATGTGCAGTCCTCTAGGGCCTGCATGTCCAGCTCATCCAGCCCTAGCTGTGGCAGACCTGTTTGATGTGGCACATACATGTTCTTGTAGACCTGACCACCAAGCCTTTGGAAGAGGGAGGCAGCTTTTTGTTCAAAGGGGCAATCGACTGCCTCACATTCTCCCTTGCAGGACTCCTGCCACTTCTGTTGGGCAACCTGCAACCCTTTCTTGGCAGACTCATTAAGACCAGCAACAACCTTGTCTTTCCCCTCCTCATCTATGTTAGGACCTTGCAACATGCTGTAAATGTAGCGACCCTGCTGATATGTCAGTGATGCAATCATATCAGACTTGATCATTGCAGCGGTTACTTGACGACTGGGAGAAGCATCAGGAGCAATAGCTTTCAGGATTTGTTCTGTATTTGTGTCAAGGCGTTTTGATTTTAACCTTTCTCTTTTCTGACGATGTTGTTTCTTCATGCGTGCTTTTCTTCCTTTTTTGAGTTCCCCTTCAGGGAAAAAGCGCTTCAGCCGTTGTAGGGCCATATCCAATCTCCGATGAGTGGCTTTAACAGAGTTTACAAGTTTATCTATCTTTTCAAGTTGTTCTCTGTTGAAGTCATGCATCGTGGAACGACCAGAACGCAAGTGTAGTCCATCCACTTTGAACAGGGTGCTGTCGTGGTCTGCAATGCTTTTTCTCTCCTTCAGCAGCATCTGTTTGATGTTATCCAGTTTCTCCATGTTCTGTTGACAGGTGACTTTGTCATGATCACTTTGGATGTGGAACCCTTCCTGCAGGAATCTTCCGGCACTGGCAGGATTCTTCCCTTGCACAAATGACAGCATCTTCTGGCATCTGTCACCTCTTGGCTTTGGAATTCTCTGTTTCTTTCTAGGAGGAAGTGTGATTGGAACCTTTTGTCATCACAGCATGTGGGATAGAAGGCTCCGTAAAAACTTGGAAGGATGGTGTTGGAGAACCTTGTCTTTGCTGCCTTTGGGTATGGTAGCCATCCCAACTTCAGCTTTCTTTCTTCTGACAGCTGTGAAAGCAAATGGACAACAATATAAGATAGTGAATTCTAACCAGCCATAATCGAGCTACATGCCATTTCCCCATCTGTATTTCCTGTCATGTCAAATATGATATTAATATACATCATATAGTGCCTTTCATGCAGTATGTCAATCTCAAAGCACTTAAGAATCAGAACAGGCTATGCTTTGCTTGGGACACAAATTGCTATATTGATATCCCACCATTCACGAGAGGGCCACAATACTAAAATGTGTAGTATTTAAGTTTCACATAGCTGTACTACATGCTATTTGTGTATGTTATGATACATTTTAAGTACAGTACAAGTATTATCAGCAGGCTGTCTGACTGATGGCTGTTATTCAAGTTTGGTTGGCAGTTTATTACACATTTAAACTGCAACATCAGAGCTTTGTACTTCATTTGTAGTCACTTTATTGTCCTCTTGTTCTGTGATATCTTACAGGATTTCCGTTGTTTAAAGCAACTTTCTGAGTGATTCTATTTTTTACTCATGTGTTTTGGGATGCATCTTGCTCTTGTGTGTATAATGAAGGTTGTAGATCTGTACGGGCAGTAGGTGGCAGCATAGGACTGACACCACATCCAGGTTCTAAAAGTTTGTTCAGTTTATATTTAATATGAAACACGGATACATACAGCATGGTGTATTAAACTCCTGTTCAGATATGCTACTCAACGTGGACTGTCTTGCTTGCTTGGGCCAACACATTTGTAGCTTGCAGATGAAACTAGCTGGCTACAACGTTAGCCACTACCCACCGCTAGCTAGCCCACCTGTGCCGTACCTTGGCAAATGCATCATCGCTGGAAGAAGTAGATGTAGACGGTGCCGCTGACTCATCGACAGCACGGAGATGTGCTCCTGGTGGACAGCCACAATACCCACATGGATTTACATCCGTCCCCGGTTCATACTCTTCACAGTCTGTACAGGACAGACACCTGCCTCTCCAAACTCCACGTTTGTCTTTCATTGCGTTTCGTTTCAGACTGTCAACAAACCAGAGCGCACAAGGCTGCTTTCAGCTTCCTTCACCCCCTGGTTTGGCAATGGTTTAATCCAGAGTGATTTTAGAGCATTGTACAGTGGGTGGTACCAAATACAAGATAGCGGGAAAAAACAACACAGAAACTGAAAGTGAGGATTTATCCTTCAAGATGAAAAACGTACACCAGGATTTGGTACAGAAAACCTATACTTTCCCCCCAACTCCAGGGATTTCGTTGTCATGCGACCATCAAATGGTAAGTGTTATATGGCCGCCGTGCCAATATTGTGGACGCTGCTCCTACAGTATGCACTGTGTACAGGCCTATTCAGTACATTTGGGAGAACGGTCATTAATATGCACGTGTCGGTATGTTTTGTGTGTGTGTGTGTGTGTGTGTGTGTGTGTGTGTGTGTGTGTGTGTGTGTGTGTGTGCAGAATAGGTTGTTTTGGTCCTGCAGTTTGCTTGGTGCATTGACTGGAAACGTTTATCATCGCTTTATATTGTTTCAGAGCTGGAATTGTTGACACATATGCAGTTGGCTAGGCTACTGTAGGCTTTATAACTAGGAGATGAGGCCATATTGGGCTGGGTACTATTAACGTTATATGCCCCCCGCCCCCTCTCCCCCCCGATGTCATAGGGCGCTATCAAACGTAGCGTTCTTCAGTAGGCTACTACCTTTGGTGTGAATATGATAAAGTGTGGTTATTTATGGTGGAGGGAGGGTGATGCATTTATCTCCCGTCACTCAGGGAGGGACATGGGAAAATATTTATAGATCTGGGGAGGGTGAAGGAACAAAACGAAAACAAAGTCGCCCCTGCACCATACCCCCCCCTCTCATAAATAACGAACAGTCCCTTAGATGAAGATGAAGGTGAAGTGAACAAAGAACGACATGGTGAACTTGGGGAGAGAGAACTGGCTGAGCTTGAGTGGTCACGGAGTGAACCTGGGACTGTCAAACAAACAAATTGGGCAATGCGATGTTTCCAGACCTGGTGTGCTCAAAACGGGCTGCTTTAGATAACTGTTTAAATAACTGTACTTTTACAGGCAATGTATCAATAACTGTGAATCCCGTTAAGGAATAGGTTAGTTGTTTTTTGCCTCAAAGGCAACTAAATGTTTAGTGCAATCATTGATCTTGTGTATGGAACTATATTCTGTGGCGGAAGGATAAATGTATTCTGAAACCAGTAATGATTGTAAATAAATGAATTGAATGTTACAATTGTGTATTTTTTATATTATGTGGTAGCTATTGTAGAAAAGAAATTTACCACGAGAGGAAGGGGGTTGTGGCCACATTTACCACTGGTACAGGGTTTATGGCACTCGGCTTCGCCTCGTGCCACAACCCTGTACCAGTGGTAAATGTGGCCACAACCCCCTTCCTCTCGTGGTAAATTTCTTAAATATCAACTGCCAGTAAGGATCTGCCTATCATTATGTTACAAAAATCTAGTCGGGTGAATGTTGTTTGATATTACAAACAGGCTTTACTTATATTAAAAAAAGTTTGTTTTTACCTTATGAATATTACGCTTACTTGTCCTACAGACGTAAAGGATACTCAGATACTTCTTCTGTGTGTTTGGCTCCTTTTTCTCTGATCAGGAGAGTGCTGTCGCCACCTAATGGGTTTGTAAAATAGGTTATCGACCTCCAATAGCTACAATATCATTAGAGGCGACGTAAGAAGCTTAGATCGACACCCCCCCCCCGTCAAAAAAACTATTTGGAGTTACTGACGCCATTTGGCGTCGCTGGCAGCCTACGGTAAATTTCTAATGACGCCATATGGCGTCGCTGGCACTCAATGTGTTAAGTACCACTTTATAAAAGCATAAGTGTGTTGAATAAGCATTACTTAACTGTAAGTAACCATTTATTAATGCTCTTTGCGACCCTTATTGTAAAGTTGAAAACATATATCCCTTAAGTAACACTTTATAAAAGCATAAGTGTGCTGAATAAGCATTACTTAACTGTAAGTAACCATTTATTAATACTCTTTGCGACCCTTATTGTAAAGTTGAAAACATATATCCCTCAAGTAACACTTTATAAAAGCATAAGTGTGTTGAATAAGCATTACTTACCTGTAATAAACCATTTATTAATGCTCTTTGTGACCCTTATTGTAAAGTTGAAAACATATATGCCTTAAGTAACACTTTATAAAAGCATAAGTGTGCTGAATAAGCATTACTTAACACATTGACTGCCAGACGTTTTTCTTTGCTGTAGTTAGCTTCTGCCAAGCCGTTTTTTGAGGATTATGGCTCATTTTATAAGAGCCGAGGATTCGTTTCAGCTTGGAGTTTGTGAACATACAATATCTCAAAAGTACTAATAGAATGTGTACTTTCTCTGTCTAAAAGAGTTAGTTTGTAGAGTTAGTAGTTATGTAAGCATTAGCAGTTGAATACAGCATGGTTTTAGCGTGAAAAATAATATTCAGAGATAAACGGCTTTTTGTGAAATTGGATGGAAGGGTCACTTTAACCATTCATTTTTGTCTCTCTCTCTCTCTCTCTCCCTCCCCCTCTCGCTCTCTCTCTCTCTCTCCCTCCCTCTCGCTCTCCCTCCCTCTCTCTCTCTCTCTCTCTCTCTCTCTCTCTCTCCCTCCCTCTCGAGTTGCTTCAACTCCGCCCTCCGTGGGCGGACAAGCTTGTCACCAGTCAGTGCTTTGCTGTGCCTGCATGTCTGGGCCGCTGTTTGAGGAAGTCGGGAGGGACTCGCTCGTTTGGAGTTTTGGTTGAGAGAAGCTTTTGCGATTCTGGTCATATTTATGCTGCGTGTTTCAAAGTGTGTTCCTGCACCTGTAATCTATCACCCGATCATAGTAGATCGGCTGAATCTATTATGTAAATTTGCAATCCCGCATCGCCAGCAATCAGCGCGAAAAGGAGAATGGCTGGGCTGAGAATGGCTTGACAAGTTAAAAAAATGCTTTCCTTCCTCTAGCAAGGAGAGCACTGTTGCCACTTAGTGGGTCGGTGGAATGGGTTGTAAACGTTCGGTGGCTCCAATAATTATATAAGAGATGTAAAAGGCTTAGATGCACAACCCACCGTCAAAAAAAAAAAATCGATGCCAAAAACGTGTAAACACGTTGTTGGCAGGGAACAGCTGGATTCTGAAAACGTGTTCATACGTTGTTGGCAGTGAATGAGTTAACTGTAAGTAACCATTTATTAATGCTATTTGTGACCCTTATTGTAAAGTTGAAAACATGTATCCCTTAAGTAAAATTTCATGACAGCATGAAAGTGCTGAATAAGCATTACTTATCTGTAATAAACCATTTATTAATGCTCTTTTTGACCCTTATTGTAAAGTTGAAAACATGTGTCCCTTAAGTAACACTTCATAAAAGCATAACAGTGCTGAATAAGCATTGCATAACTGTAATAAACCATTTATTAATGCTCTTTATGACTCTTATTGTAAAGTTGAAAACATATGCCTTAAGTAACACTTTATAAATGCATTAAAGTGCTGAAAAAACATTACTCATCCGTAATTAACCATTTATTAATGCTCTTTGTAAAGTTGAAAACATGTATCACTTAACCAACACTTCAGAGTACTGGGGGAAAAAACATTACTTAAGTAACCATGTAGTGAAACATGACAACCATCTGTTAACATGATACATTCCGGCTTTATGCTATACGAGGAATCCGTGTGAAGTCACGACACTGCCAAACATCCAGAACCGCGGCAGTTAACTAGTATGAGTTGTGCCCATTCGTTGTGCCAAACAAACGTTAATATCTCAAACTATACATACTATACATGGCATTGCTTATATTTTGACATTCTGACTGGGAGCAGAAGTAGCACAAGAGTCTGATGTGTAATTATGCATGTTTAGCTAAAGTTGTGTGAACTGTTGCAGTTTTTAAAATGTACACCGCATAGCCGGGGCTAGAGTGAGAGACTCACGGCTGGCTCCATCTCATTACCGTTTCCACCCAGTGACGCCTTTGTTTACTAAAATGCTGCTTGGCTGATCCCTCGTATAGTTAATGTAATTATTTAGAAAATTTAACCATTTTAACTAACAATAATTCTCTTTGAAAGTGTTCTCGGTCAGTGCGCCTGTTTGGGGAGGAGGGGAACTGGGGTGAACAGCATGATCCTCCCACACGCAATGTCCTGCAGATGAAACCCTCGCTGTCAGGTGAAAAGAAGTGGCTGGCAACTGCACATGTATCAGAGGAAGCATGTGCTAGTCTACAATTCTCCCCAGATAGGTAGAGGCGGCCAAATACAGTAGGGTACATTTGGGGAGAAAATGAACGAGGTCTGACAAAACTTCATAAGAGTTGCAGTTGGAGAGTTGGGGTAGCGGAGGTTATTACAAGCAGTAGCTATGCCCAATGTCCTTAATTAGTCTCCCAAAGGGACCACTTCTGTGGCTGTTTGCTCGCCAGTAGGTCCACTCAATTACTGAGAGATGTTCTTTTAGTAGGGCCTCTGTTCTGTTCCCTCTCAGTCGCCATACGACCCCCTTGTATATGGCCCATGCTCTCTCAAGGTTCTGTGTGTGGCTGCCTGTTACTGGGTCAACAAACCAGCGACTGTGGTTGACAGGAAAGTGTCTGTATCCAAGATTGGTCAGTACACCTCTGTAGGCCCGCCATTCGTCACTGAGGATGGTGCTTCTGGGACGCACATGGCGCACAATTAGTGGGAGAAGATGACGTCTGGACCTACGTTGGACCAATTTTAAAATTGGTCTGTTACACCTTTGGCCAACACCCATCACCCCGAAGACCCACTTTCGTCTCCGCCAGGTGTTGGCGAACCTTCCTCGTCCATACTGAAAAGATGAAATATTAAATTCAGGTTATTTCAGGCACAAATCTCACGTTCTTACTGCTTATTCATGCTGTTCAGTATGCATGAATCCCCATTTCTGTTAATGTATACCCCTAAAGTTGCTTCCTAAACCAACGGACTGAAAACACTGTCAATCTGAGGTTAAAAAAAAGAAAAAAAAGAAGAAAAAAACTCTCGTAACGGACAAGCCCGTCTTTTATTGTCACACGAACACCACAATACATGCATGCGGCCACAACACACTCATGCTGACGGTGGCCGGTGAAAAGTGTCCTCTGCATTTAACCCATCCAGGCATGTCCTTTCCTCCGAGGGGCAGGCCAGGATCAGTGGTCGCTTTCTCGTACAGCGCCCGGGGACCAACTTCGGATGTTGTCATCACTGGTCGGATGACGATGACGATCTGATCTTCTGCATGTTTTTAGTGGGGGGGTTATATACAGAGGAACCCCCTGGGGGGTACGGGGAGAACATGCAAACTCCACACAGAGAGAAAGGCCCTTACGACGAGATAACCCACCTGGGCAGTAGGCACTGAAGATATGGGGGGGAACACAACCACAGCGCCCACAGTGTCCCAGGCGAGAATCGAACTCAGGACCTTCTAACTGTGAGGCGACAGTGCTACCGACTGCGCCACTGTACCCCGTTTAGGGCGTTCTGTATATGCACTAAAGGTAAAGTAAAGGGAAAGTCTCACTGATTGTCACGCAATGTGTGAAATTTGTTCTCCGCATTTGACTATATGACTCGCCCGGGGATCGAACACACGACCTCCCAGTCTCAGGTGACTTGTGGGTGTTCTTTGTCCATAAGCTCCGGCTCTGCCCTGTGTCGGCAAACAGCAGCTTTGTCTCTCCGCTTCGTCAGGTGCATTTAGAAACATCTCACACACTCAGAGCTGCCACATTGCTCTTAGTATATCTGTGCAATTTTTGGTGCTCTAACAGTGGATACCACCCTTTTTTTGTCTTATGTACCCCTTGAACTGTTTTTCCATACCAATAGGGCCCCCTCACTTGTGTGTTGCTGATTCTCCTAAATGTGTTCTATAACTTTTATTAGAATATGCAGACATACAAGTAAATCCATACCAAATATAATATGTTTCACTGAACTACCGGTGTTTAGGCTTGGCCTCTTTTTTCCTTGTGTCACCAGAATCGGAATCTGGAGCAACAGCAACTGGACATTTTTGAGCCAATCATCAGCAACAATGGGCTTATGAAATCACTTGGAATATATCTGGAATATATATATATTTTAAAATCATTTTGGAAGTAAATTGTAATCCCTAATCTTTCCAAGTACCCCTAAGGCAGTGGTTGCCAACCTTAGGGGCGCCTGGAATTCAAATAGGGTAGCCTGAAAAAAAAATAGCAGAGCTGCGAATGCGAGCTGCAGGACAGGCAAGGCGGCGCAGCGGGCGAGCCTAAGAATCTCACGCGCATATCATAGTCCTAGTATTTATATTTATATATATATATATATATATATATATACTAGGACTATAATCTGCGCGTGGGATTCCGAGACGTGTGTATATATATATATATATATATATATATATATATATCAATTCAAGTTTCAATTCAGGTGGCTGAATTGAAACTTCACCCTAGTTTCAATCCGGGAGGGGTGGATGGCTGGATGCTATCTGAAAACGCACTCCGAGGCAGAAATATGGCTGGGCTGCTTGGTCTTGTGTGAAAGCAATTTCTGTGGCAAGGCTGCCAGCGTTGCAGGCCTTCTGAACTGCAATATTGCGCGATCTGTGTGTGAAAGCGGCTTATGTTTGCAATTAACATCACTGGAAGAGCACAATTGAATTTAGATTTCATGGGGGGCTTTCCCTTTAACATTATGTGAATATGATCCTTAATTGTAACTGCCTTACCTTTCGCTTATGACGAAAGTTGCTCTCATCCAGCATCACAAACTCCACGTGACTTCCAACAACCTGGCCCTTCCTTGCAGCATATGATGCCATTGAGTTTATGCATATGCTTCTTATTTTCCGGGCCATCCTGGAGAGGGTTCGTGAGCTTCCAGCAATACCATCCTCTATCATATCCATTTGGCGTAATCGGAGCCCCTGTGCGAACCTGTTTCAGTGACAGATATGTTGAGGAGACAAATACAGTTACTAGTTCAGCAGATTGACAATCAAATAGAGCTGTGCAATAAAATAAGACACTCAACACTCGGGAGTTTTGACTCAATTTGTCCACTAAGTTATCAATATAAAGTGATGTACATATTATTACACTACCTGGGTGGTTCACAGTGTGTTTTTAGTAATATTTTTTAATTGTCAGTAAATTATGTAGAGTATTGCAATATATCGCAATACTGTATGTATTGTATCGCAATGCATCGTAATACAATCGTATTGTATCGTGATACGTATCGTATCGTGAGGTCCTTGACAATACCCAGCCCTACAATCAAGCAAGCCTAGTCATGCCGGACCCAGCTGCAACACTCATGCATGCATGATTCAACAGTGGGGAGTCAGTCAGTCAGCAAAAATAAGGCAAATGAATAAGCCTTAAAGGGAAACTGCAAATTTGTAACCCGCTTTGTATCATTACAATGTCAGTAATTATTCTGATGGGCAGCCTTTACGGTACCTGGGTAAACCTTTTTAATACCTGTAGATGAATGTCATCCAAGAGAACAGGCTGGATTTGGACCTCTCCAACAATGATCCAGACCTCACTGACTTTCTTGGGTTTCCCCTGTGCTTGTTCCGTCTACAGATCCTACATGGTATCAAATACAGAAAATTCATTAGGCATGCTTTTCTTATAACATGTCAAATGTTATTTTCCTAGATCTGATAAGAAATCTTATGGGTTGCTTCTCTTAATTCCTCTATATTTCGGCATACTGTCGACTGTTCTATCCCGGTCGCTGCACTAGCACCTCCTCTGGTCGGTCTGTTTGGGCCGGAAGGGAACTGGTGGGAAAAGCGTGATCCTCCCTCGTACTACAGTACGTCGTGCCGGTGAAGCTCCCCGCTGTCAGGTGAAAAGAAGCGGCTTACAAATGCTCTCCCCAGATTGGCAGAGGGGGCTGGAGCAGTGTCCAGGGCAAGAGGGGAAAAAGCCACGTACAATTGGGGAGGGAAAAAATAAACGCAATCCAACTTGACAATTCTGTGCATATAAAAAAACCTGGTAAGACTCAACAAAAGGTAAAATTATCTATTTAATAATTATTTTTTAAATCTTAGAGCATTTCACCACAACAGTATTAATGAATCAATCAATATTAATTTATTCATTGCTTCATATTCACTGGATTGGATTGTTACATGAATAACCATTTATAAACTAAGTGATAAGGATGGAACCATCAGACCGGCATGATGTCATCCACATTGATTTGTAGGGATGTCAAGAAAGAAAAAAAACATCGCAAGGATGCATAACTGGGACGTATCCTCAGTGATGTACCCTGGGGTCATAGGATGTTTCGGGTCTCGCAACATCATCATCAGTGAACCACATCATCACAATATATCGTCCCACAATATATCGCAATATCAAAATGTGACAATATGTATCATTGAGATGAAATCTCATATCGCGAGAAAAAGAAGCTGAACATGGTGACACTGATCTGCATCTGATTGCATGCTAGCTCTCCTTTTCATTGCTTTGTTTGAACAGACGAGGGACGTTACAGACACGGAGGATGAAAATGGTGAAATTACTCAAATTAGCATGGAGGATGCCCCCTCAACTTACAAATCGATCGCAAAAAAAGATTGTTGAAATATTGTATCGTTATCGTGAACCCAATATTGTGTATCGTATCGTATCGTGAACGGAGTGTATCGTGACACCCAGGGTGCGAAATACCTCATGACAATCGGGGGGTCTCCGTATTTTAGTGCTCCAGACAGTTTACTGAAGTCTTACACAGACGTATAGGCTACACGGATTTCAGCATGCAAGCAATAACAAGGTTATATATACATGCTTTGCCACACACAACACAGAGCGAAATCGTGGATCATATAATCCACACAGCACAAATCACCTCCCTCCCGACAGCAGACACACACACACACACAGGCATTGCCGCGGCCTTTTCTCATCGAAGTCAAATAGATTTGTTTTCCGACCAGGCCTATTTTAACAATTTTGTTGCCTATTTGAAGACTTTCGTTGCAAATATATAGTTGTCCTGGCATTTAATTTATTAAGTTATTTTAAACTTAATTTAGCGTGTTTATGAGTTCGATATAGGCTATTATTTTTTATTTTTTTACCAACCCGACACTGCCGACAGCCGACACACACGCACAACTTTTGTAGCCATTAAAATAAAGTGTTTAATTAAGCTTTGTATGTTAGCTAGGTATTATATTTTGAAATCCAAATTAAGTTTAATATGCATTTGTTTAGACTTGGTGAGGCATGAGTGAGGCTGCGCTACAGTGTTTTTCCTCAGCTGAAGTCATAGGCTAGTTTTCCGACCAGGCCTATTTAGACATTTTCGTTGGCTATTAAGATTTTAATTGCAATATTGTATAGTTGTCATTCCGTTTAATTTATTAAGTTACTTTACACTTAATTTGGCATATTTATTTTTGTTTTATAGGCTATTGTTTTAAATGTTTAAGTGATGACGATAAAAGAGCCACGGCTAAAACAGTCACTGTAGGCTACACCTTTTCACTGTAGGCCTATGCACTGATGATGACAATAAAATATTAATAATAAATAAATAAAATATTCTTCTTACCTTAAAAAAGAGTGGACCAGAGAGGCCTCTCGGCAGTTTCCTCTCGTTGTCGTCCTGGAACCCATGAAGTGGAGAGGCGATGTCCTGCTTTGATCCAGCTTCTCACGAACGGCAGGGGATCAAATTTGTCCATAGGCGGTCCGTTTAGGTCCACAAACAGAAGTGAAGACATGCTCTCTTCACGCAACCTGTTGCGGCTCTGGTTGGCTGTGTCATTTACAGCGGAGAATCCTCTCTCACACTCAGCAGACGTGGGGAGATAAGTGCGACTTGCTGTGCATATCCTTTCTAATGTTTTTCCCGGTGGTGCGCCCTGCAGTTTCCAATCTCTAAACTGCTCCACGGCCTCCCTAGCTGGTTCCCCCAGTGATTTAGCCAGGCTGCGTATTTCTTCTTCGCCATACAATGTCAATGCCTCCTGCTCTGGACAAAAACGCTTATCAAGAGGCTTGAGCTGCTGAACCAAGCTTGACTCCAATAAGCGCTTGGTTAGACTGGCAATCACAGAGTCATAAAAGCGAGCCTTGTTTATTTTCCCCCTGACTTCTGTCAGTTCCACATCTTTAAAAAAGCCAGATGAGATGCGCTGTTCAGCCTTCTTCATTGATTTCCCACCGGATGTCGCCATGGCTGTCAAAACAGTGATAGTTTGTTGAATGTTGAGACTTGACTCCACAAGTGTGGTTTCTCTTCGCTGCAGCTTGAGAGACAGACTCTGAAGTTCACGCAGGATATCTTTCATGACAGCCAAATCTTCCACAAATCCTGTGTTGGTGAGGTGCTTGTGAAGACCTCTGTATTTTTGCCTCTCAACATCAGGGCGCGATGTGTCCTCACTGGATGTTTTAAAATGAAGTGCTAGCGCAGGGAAATCTTTCCATACAGCGTTTACTGTATTGAAGCTGCTGGCAACCCATCTGATGGTGAAAATTTGACCAATTTTCAATATTTGCATGTTGAGCTCAGCCGCTGCCTACTGAAGCAATCTGGCGTTCCTGGTTGACTGATGATAGAGTGAATATAACTTTGAAATAAAGAACTCAAAGTGATTACAGCCAGCCACTTCTTTGAGAGAATCTTTGACTGCCAGTTCTAACCTGTGCGCAAGGCAGTGTACAGACTGCACATTTGGAAATTTGTTTTTCAGTCTGACAATTAGTCCACTGTTTTTCCCTGTGAGCACCGCAGCCCCATCGGTGGCTATGCTTATGAGATGAGTTTTCAGAAACTCATCATCCAGTCCTGCTTTATGTAGACTTGCCATCATAGAATTATAAATGGATTCCGCATCAACCCCATCTGTGAGTTCCACAATATCCAGGAAAACATTATCTACATCACCCTTGCCAGTGACATCACATCTTGCATAAATAATCATATAGGGACGGCCGTGAACGGTACTTTCATCAATTGTGATGCTTACTCGTGACTGCATTCTCTTCACATTGGAAACAAACTTGCAGCGCATTTCCTTTGCGATGTGGCCAATTATCTCTGCACAGGCTTTGTCAGATTTGTGGATATTGCCTACTTCAGCGCCATTTAGCTCCTGCAGTCTCATGATGGGAGTGAGCTTTTTATATGACAATCTTTCCTTTGCCACTGTGTACGCCGTTCTGAACGAGATTGTTGTTGTCTTTAACAAGCCAGCTTGTATATCAACGAAGCTGTTTGGGAGGATTTCTTTTTCTTTCTCTTTGCCAATTTCTACAGACCTTGCATGAGCCTGGCTGTCTCTGTGTCTTTTTACGTAATTTGGCTGCATCAATAGCAGTAATTTCACCATTAATCCATTCTTCTGCTAGGTGTATCCACGGGCCCTTTTCCGATAGCAGCAAGCTCTTTGCTGTCCGACACACTGAGCATCCTAGTTTTCCTTCCCTAATTTCAAGCCAAGCGATGCGGTCTCTCCATTCCCGCATCTGCTTCCGCGTCCAACCGACCGGTACCTGCGGCTGCCTAGCAGCAGCAGCCGCCCCGTCGCCGCGGCCTCCATCTCCCTCAGAGGCGCTCCCGCTCTCGGCCTCAACTTCACCCGGGCCGGGCTCTTCTGGATGACTGCATGGCGGCATTGGCGGGACTGTAGTAGCTCCTTCCCCGACATTCACGTTAGCTCCAGGGAGGCTAGGTTCGCTAGGTGCACTGTTCGCTGCAGCTCCAGAGGAACCGGGTATCGCGTCCTCCTCCTCATGGCCGTTTTTGTCGCGATTCGCCTTTTTGGTGAATCCAAAGTTAGCAAGTAGAGATGTTTGCTTTCGCTTTGACATTTTTGAAGGTGGGGAAGAAATCGCTGATTGCGTTGTGTGTTGTTGTGTCAAGTGTCAAGCGCGGTCGCCGGTCAGTGGTTCACGTTCACCTGTCATGCAGAATTGCAACACAGCGCCACACATGGAAGGAGGGCTTACCAGAAACAAGCGAAACGCCGAGGAAACACGACAAGTGTTTTTGTATTTGTTTATAAATGTTTTGTTATTTGAATAATGAAAACTGACATAGTAAGCTTTTAAAATACATTTTAGTGACAATTGCAAGTGAAAAATATTCATTTCAAAGAGACCCCCCACAAATTTGCTGTTGAGGCTTTCAGGGGGTCTGACCTGTCAATCAGGGGATCTCGGACCCCCCGAGACCCCCCGTATTTCGCACCCTGGTGACACCCCTATTGATTTGTGATCGCCGGGGGGGACAAACAAAAAAAAGAACATGGGGAGTAAATAGTGGTTAGGTGGCTTTTTGTTCACAGCAGAGCGGAGCGCGAGCTAGCATGGAGCATGAGGATTTTGGATGGAGCAGTGAGTAGATTTTTGTATTTTATTTTTAAGTTGGAGTGTTGCCTTATCTCCCCCTCCAATTTTCCTCCAGTACCGCTCACACCAAGTCAAAGGCCGAGTCTGACCCAGCCATAATACAGACATTTTCTTTAAAGAAAACACTTTAGGTCCAAAAACCTGAAGCTAAACATAATAAAGTATTAAATGTCCACATAGAGAAATATCCAGCAGCTGAAAAAGGAAAGTACAGACCATTCAAAGTGGTCGGCTTTGCCTGCAGGTCTCAGCTTCATTTTCCGATGACACCTTGGACACTTTACTTTTTTTTTTAGTAAATGTTTTTTTTGGAGCCATTTTATTAACTTCAATGTCCTCTTCTTTGTTGGTTTCCCTTGGAAGAGTGACAGCAACTTTCTCCTAACTGTATTAACCATGGCACCTGTAGATACACATAAAACATTTGGTGAATTGAACTGACTTTGCTATTCTTTCATAGGATTACAGGTCAGTCAACAAGAACAAACTAAATAAGATTGTTAATGGGCCCTATTCTCCCACAAGCCTTCGGCGCTAAAACGGGCCTTAAACGCAAAAAAACGTGCCGTGCGCCTGTTTTGGGACGATATCAATATGGCTTTAGGCTGCCAAATGCGCTTTAGGCCGAATGGGCGTGGCGCAGTCCCAGAATGGGCCAAAGTGGGCGTGTCGGCGCTAAACACAGGCCTAGTGATATCTTCCCAGCTGGCCTACATTTAGCGCTTTGCGCTTTTGAAAAGCAGGCCTATTCTGTGCCTTCACTGCTTCTTCTCTGTCACCCTTCTCTCTCTCTCTCTCTGAGTTCCCAGCATGCATTGTGTTTCTTCATTTCGCTACTAAATAGCCACCAAATGAGCCAAAATAGATATAAAAGGTAGTTCTAAATTAATGTGTAATGGTAACACAGCCTGCCATTGTCAACATTTCAATATTGGACCAAATAAAACATCGACATGAAAACACCACCCTATGTGAAACATATATGTCCTCCTGGGCCTATATATACCCCTTGTCGAGTTAACGTGATTTAGAGAAGTAACAGCGGAACGCGCTTCGGAACGCGCTTCTAATGGCATCTGCTATACTGTGATGTCCCTCCAATAACTTGGCCCTATTTCACATTTAGTTTTACAATAAAAACACATTTATGCAATGACTTGACATAATGTAGGGTATATTTATGTGCATCATCCTTCCTGCAGCAGGTGAGAGAAAATTATATCTTTCTGGACAAACTTTCACCAATCTAATAGGCTATATTTTTCTAGCTGATGCATAGAACATTATTTTCACTTTGATCTTGCTATAGTGTAGCGTATTTACATGCTTGCAGTATTTAAACTGCAGTTGGTTTGAGAAGCATCATAATATGGAATAATAGCCGATATATGGAGACAGACGGGATGAAGGGAGGTGGGGGGGGGGGGGGGGGATCAGAGGCTTGGGTTTCATCTGGTTTTGCGGGACCAGTGGAATTGGAGCTAAAAAGGCAAGCGTGCGATTCGTTTATTGCACTTATCCAATGAGCATGACGGTGCATAATTTTACGCCTAAAAGGCGTGGTTGTAATGCTTTGGGCTGCATCTAGCGCCAGCACGACGATATCAAGTGCGCCTGTCCACGCCCACTGCTTTGATCTGCGCCTGCCGCTCGGCCTAGAAACTGCGCCGATGCAACGATAGGGCCCAATATGTCTAGCAAGATTGTAGGCCAACAACAACTTAGCATGACGCGGCTCTGTGAGTCTCGTGTAATCAGGAAGGGGAGGGCAATCCTTAGTGACACATCACACCCTCTCAGCGCTGAATATAAACTGTTGCCATCAGGACGGAGGTACAGGGTACCGCCTTTGTGGACCTCCCATGCCCAGACATCTTTCATACCATCCAGCATTGGCCTGCTTAATAAGCTCTGAACACATGACCAGAGCTCTTGTAATTTATTTATTTACTTTTTTCCACTGGGGTGGGGTTGGTGTGAAGCACTTTGTGATCATATCCGTTGTTATTGTTTGACGTATTGTCGTGGCATTGTGTTGTACTCTACTGTATTGTATCTTGTCTGTACTGTATTGTCTTGTCTTGTGCTGTGTTTTGTCTGACTGCTACAGATGCAGGACAACTTTCCGAAAGGACAAATAAATACTACTACTACTAAGTCAGGAGGATGGACAGTGTCTTACCTCTACAAGTTAACTGGGGTCAGATCTATGGGTGCGCCAACCCTCCTGATTCTCTTCAGATGGGGAGGATCAGTATCCCTCTTCACAACAAGCACCTGAGGCCGGCACAGACACACACACACACACAAATAAAGCTGTGAAGCGGAGTGATATACACTCAGTAAAGCATCCCGTGATGTTATACTAAATATCAGCATGGCAGGAATGCCTCTTGTCCAATCAAATTGCTCGTCTGGAACTAACTGTTGTATAAGTGCACAGATCAACACTGTAGCTTTGCTGTCCTGTTGGTCTCTCAAACATTGTGTGTTTATGCCATGTGCACCAGTGCTACAGTAGCCTAATATCAGTGCATACATGTGATAATTCAATATTATTGTTTATCGTCTTTCAGTGAAACCATACCATGGTGATCTGAAGACATTTTAACACGTTCACTGCCAATGACGAGATATCTCGTCTTACAAAATCCAACGGTTGACTGCCAATGACGAGATATCTCGTCTTAACACATTCACTGCCAGACGTTTTTTTTTTACTGTAGGTAGGTTCTGCCAGAGGGTTTTTTTGAGGATTCTGGCTCATCTTTCAAGACCCGAGGATTCCCTTACGAAAAAGTCACATGTGGAAATCACATGTGATTTTGAAATATGTGGTTTTTGGACACACGTTTCGTGTGACTCAACCACATGTTTTAATATCACATGTGGATGTTCACATGTCAAACCACATGTGGAAGTCACATGTGATTTTGAAATGCCACATGTGATTGACATGTGGTTTTAATAGTGTGGAATTGTGTGGAAAATCACATGTGATTATGGAATATATGTGGTTTTTGGACACATGTTTCGTGTGATTCAGACCACGTGATTGACGTGGTGTTAATATCACATGTGGATATTCACATGTGGGAAATCACATGTGATTCTGGAATATATGTGGTGTTTGGACACATGTTTCGTGTGATTCAGACCACATGTGATTGACATGTGGTTTTAATATCACATGTGGGAATATTCACATGTGGATACTCACATGTGGAAAATCACATGTGATTTTGGAATATATGTGGTTTTTGGACACATGTTTTGTGTGATTCAGACCACATGTGATTGACATGTGGTTTAATATCACATGTGGATATTCACATGTGGGAAATCACATGTGATTCTGGAATATATGTGGTTTTTGGACACATGTTTCGTGTGATTAAGACCACATGTGATCGACATGTGGTTTTAATATCACATGTGGGAATATTCACATGTGGATATCCACATGTGACCTTGAACCACATGTGGTTTTAGGACACGTGGTTTTGTGATTCCCTCCACATGTGAATATTCCCACATGATATTAAAACCAAATGTGATTCAATATGTTGTGGACCACATGTGGTTTTGGCACACGTTTTGGTTTTTCACATGTGATTCAACATGTGGTTGAAATGTGTAATTTCCATGTCCAACAACCACATGTGGTTCAAGATCACATGTGGGAATATTCACATGTGGTTGAAACACATGAACCTTCCAACATGTGATCTTGAACCACATGTGATTGTTGGGACATGTGTTACATGCCAATTGGAATAACATGTGAAAAACCAAAACACATTTCTCCAAAACCACATGTGGAAAACATAGAATCACACATGGTTTCATTATTACATGTGGGAATATTCCCATGTGGATGGAATAACATGAACAACAAAATCACATGTCCTAAGATCACATGTGGGAACATTCACATGTATTAGTAGACAACCACATGTGAATGATCCCTTCTTTGACACATTTTCCACATAATTTCAGATTACATACAATTTGACACATACCAGTAGGTTATTTGCAACACACAACACATGTACAAGAATAAAATTCTTATTTATTAACAAAACTTCACCTTTTCATAACTGCATTTATCATACATCTCTAGAAAAGGGAGTGATTGACAGATCGCATGTACAGTGATCACGGAACAATTGCAGGTGAAGCTGCAGCTCTCTTCGCCGGGTGGCTCCCCACATCCAACATGGGAACTCACACAGTGCGCCTGTGAGTGAGGCTGAGCGGCTAGCTGTCACCATCCGCTTTTTGGCTTCAGGGATCAGCCAGCAAGCTTTGGCAGCAAGCTACAAACTGGGCTCTGCTACTGTGAGCTGCATTGTCCGGGAGGTGCACTATGGACTGTGCTCAAAGACGAGTTTGTGGCTTTTCCAGAGGGAGGACAGTGGGAAGCAATCAGGAAGGATTTTTGGGAGCTGTGGAACTATCCCAACTGCCTCGGGCGATAGATGGGAAACACATCAGAGTGAGAGCACCAGCCAACAGTGGCAGTAGTTTTTACAACTACAAAGGTTTCTTCAGTTTCATTTTGATGGCAGCCTGTGATGCAAGGTACAAATTCAGGTAATACTAATCTTAATAATAATAAAATTGATTTGTATAGCACTTATCAAAAAGCAGCATTTCAAAGTGCTTTACAATGAACATAAAACAACTATAAAATACAGTCATGTGTAAATACAAGAATTCAATGTGTGAATAGGTACGTCGATATAGGAGCTTTTGGCAGAGACTGATGCTGGAGTCTTCTCGAGGACCCACTTTGGATCACAGCTCATCCAGGGCAAGCTTCCTCTCCCACCCCCTGCTCCTCTGCCTGGGACTGATGTCATCACCCCACCTGTTTTTGTGGGTGATGAAGCATTCCCACAGAAGGTGAACCTGATGCGACCATATCCAGGTCAGTGTGGGCTACCTTCAATTTTGGTAGATAGATAAATAAATAAATAGATTCCAGAACATATGAATACACAATATTGTATTAAAAAAAAATATATTTATCTGCACAATTTCATCAGGTTTTAAAGCCTGTTAACAGCATCCAGCATAATCTGTCAGCAGCAGTTGCTCTGGTTTAAATTCAGATTTTAGTGTGCAATCATTAATTCATCTTTGGATTGGTTTAGAAATTGATATTCAATAGTGTCTTTCTCAACAGGGTCGCAGCTCACACCTGAACAGGCGGTCTACAATTACAGGCATTCGAGGGCAAGGCGAGTTGTAGAAAATGCCTTTGGCATACTGGCAGCAAGGTGGAGAGTTTTTGGCAGGGCATTGGACTGTTCAGTTGAAACAGCAGAGGACATCACAAAGGCATGTATAACTCTCCATAACTACCTTTGTGATGCAGACAGGCTCCAACCAGAACCGAGATACATCACTCCTGTGCTGACGGACACAGAGAGTGCACCTGGAGAATGGCGACAGGTGGTTCAGGGAGACACCAACCTTCTGAACACACAGCGTCTCACCGCTGCTCGGGCAACACAGGATGGCATGGTTGTTCGGGACATTCTAAAAGAATTCTTTCAGATGGATGAGGGAAGGGTTGCATGGCAGGATGGTGTCGTCCAACGAGGCACTTTACATTAAAAGTACAGATAAAAAATAGAGCGTGCACATCCACTCAAACTGCAGGTGCATGACAAAGGCAATGAAACATTTGAAACATGTTTCGGTCAACAAGGACCTTCTTTAAAAGATCTAAAAAGATGACACAACCTGTTCACAAAAGTCACAACTTTATTGCACCTGTATAGTTTACTGTAACAACTCTCTTATACACAAATGAACAAACACATTTGCAGATAAATTCTCAAGTGAACATCCACCAACTGATCTTAGTATTACTAGCACATTAAAGATCTTTTTCTTTTTTCTTTAAATAATATATTTATAACATTAAATTCTACTCTTTTTACTAGCCAATTCAAGGCAACATTTCTAGAATGAAAGTAGAGAATGTGGGTTATGTCTTATAACCAGGTGTATGACCACCGAGCGTTTAGCCTTTCAACTAATCCTAGCAGGGATTGCAACACTGAAAAATCTTGCCTGCACATTAGCCTAGCCAACAGGATGACACCACCCTGCATATAAGCATGCCAGGGAAGGTGACTGCACATGTATAGGAGGAAGCATGTGCTATTGCTAGTCTACAGGTCAGCTCTCGGCAGAGGGGGTGGAGCAACGACCAGGGGCAAGATGGGAATTAACCCTGAGTACAATTGCAGAGAAAATAACAGTGTGAGCTGCTGTAAGAAAGAACAAAATAAAACTGTCAGCTCATTTAAAAAAAACATTGCATAAACAATACATGTGAGCTCCTTGAAACAAAAAAATAAAGTGCCAGCTCCAGTAGTGTGCAAACATCCAGTTAACCATACAAGCAATAACCAATGAATAAAACTAGCTTATAAATGACTTACTACTGAACGTTATTAGAAAGTGTTACCACACTTTAAATCAGTTTAATACGAAAGCATCAGTTGCTGTATTTCCTTTACCAGCCGCTTGGCATTGGGTTCAGGAAGATCGATCAAAAATGTGTTGAGGTAGGCCGTGAAACTCGTGTACATGTTTTTGGTGACTTACCATGTCACCATGCGGGAAGTTAGTTGCCGTTTCTCGGTGATTAATGTATGATTTCAGCCACCCCAGACGCCGAAGAATTGGCGGATTCGTCCCATCAGCAGCATCCCCGCTCCTTTTTCCGGCGTTTTTGTTGTGGACTCTCACAAAGCGGTCTCGCACAATCCTCCATTTCTCCTTCGCCACCTTCCAATTAATATCCAGCTCCCGTCCAATCTCCTCCCAGCTGTTCTGCTGCAAATGCTTATCCCTGTGCCCTGGCGAGGTAACGTCATATATATGTTTGTAATTTCTGACTAGCTCGCATAACTTATCTTCGAATGGTTCCGCCATGTTTTCAATGCCTCTTCTTCTTCCTCGTATCTCGCTGTTCTCACTTGAACTATTGGCCACACTGCCCCCATGATTTCCGGTGGTACAGTGGTGGGAGTACTCCGTTTCGTCCGCAAAGCTAAGCTTTCAGATGACGGACAGAAAACGGACGAAATGAACGCAGAGTACGGACAGAAGGCTCTGTCCGTCTCCGTCTCCGTCTTTAACGTTGAGTAAATTGGGCCTTTACCCTAAATATACACTGTCTTTACGGTCACTCTCGATGCAGTATGGAGAGAGGGGTCATATTTAGCGATACAACAGTGGAGGCGGCACTACCGTTCAAAGGCAACAAAACACAGCGCCTAAAGCTCTATGCACATGTGTACATGTTGTGACTAGTTTATTCACCATGCTATGAAATAATAATCCATAGTTGCATGAAACATTATTTCCATAGTAAATCCATACCGGGTCACTTCCTTGTTTGTCTGTGGACAGCGCTTCCACGCATGCGTTATTTGCACATGCGCTGTACACCCGGCAGCGATGTTTACTAAATATTTATTTACCTCAAAAAATAGTTTTTCTGCATTTTGGATTAGTACCCGAGTCACAAGATGTACATAGAGCTTTTTGGCACTTTGTTTTGTTGCCTTTGAACGGCAGTACCGTTCTATCGCTAAATATGACCCCTCTCTCCATACTGCATCGAGAGTGACTGTAAAGACAGTGTATATTGGGGGGATATGGCAATCGAGCTAAACTCCCCAAAAAGTGGCCTATCCCTTTGTAATAACTATGCTTCTTGTGAGCCTTCAGAAGTTGGGGCTGTCATGTCCCTTTCAGGGACAGCTTCTCTGCCGCTGACAAGTGTTCTGATCCTGCTGGTTCCCCTGAAAAATATTAGAATAGCCCTGTGAAAATTTTTATATCATTAGAATAATCAAGGCAATTTCACAAACATACTGGGGTATTACAACCAAAACTAGGCAAACCTAGTGTAGTCCGGCTGTGAACTGAAACATTTGATTCAGGACTTTATATTCACAAATGGTCCCATAACTTACACAAAATCTATGATGCATAGAGCAACATTCTCAGAATTTTGGGCAACACCCTATGCCCTAAAACAGATGCTGTAAAATGTGCCATGGATAATGGATGGAGATGCAATAAATCCAACAGAAAATGCTACAACAGAATCTGTGCCCCTACGCCCCGACTACAATTACAGCTCTATTATGAAACGAATACAACCCTAACACTGCAGGGGAAAAAAGAGCGATACAGGCAGAGAGATACACCAGATATCAGACCAGAACACTAATTGAGCACAGATCGGCTCTTCTCCTTTCAGAGAGAGCCTGGAGATGCAAGGTTAGCCTTCTTCTAATGGCTTTTCGGCAGACAGGATGATGCCTTGTGGCACATCCCCTCCACCCCTTCATGCTCAGAACGCCCACAAGTTTAGCCTCAGGCAGGAAAATGTTTATCACATCACTGATGACATCACAATCGTGACAGACACCGCCAATTTTAATTAAGATATATCAATATAATATAAGCATGAATTAAGGTCAGGTTACATTCTATACGTTTTACACCCACTTTCAGTGATAGAGAAAACTAGAGAAACTTACTGTTCTTTGCCGCACTGCCTCACATCCTTCAACTTCTGGGCCATGCACTGTCTGATTTGAACATCACTGGTGTTTGGGAACACAGCTTGCACTTGGTCTGTTGGAACAACAACAAAATACAAATTTACTTCAAGGTAAATTAAATTAAATAACTTAAGTTAACTCATTGAGTGCCATGGACGTCTTTAGACGTCCAATTAAATAGTGACGTAGAGTGCCATGGACGTCTTTAGACATCCAATGCGTTTTTTGACGGTGGTACGTCGATCAAAGCCTTCTGCATCTCTTGTACAAATATTGTAGCTATTGGAGGTCTATAACCTATTTTACAGAACCCTTAGGTGGTGACAGTGCTCTCCAGATTACAGAAATGTCAGGAATACACAGCCTGAAATAGCCGTGATCAAAGAGAACCCGCTCATGCTGCAGCCCAGAGCCATGTAGATTGTTCTGGCTGCAACTGACGGTGCCTGCGAAGTGCGAACACAGTCAATCCGCGCACACAACTGAGCCCTTCTGCCTCTGTCTGTCTGTCAGCATAGTTTCTCCACACGATTAGCCGCTAGAAAAGCAGCAGCCGACACTGAAAAGCCAAACCTTTCACTGCAGTCCGCGTGTGGCTTCTCCATGTTGCGCTGCCTGGGAGGCGGCGCACCAAAAGCACTCCGAAAATAGACGCTGCGTGCGTGAGGCTGTGTGTTACTAGTGTGGGGAGGAGTTTTCAGCTGAGGGGGGAGAGGGGGGTGGGGCACGCAGGGCAGGACACAACTACACCACATCACTACATCAGAAAATATTATCTAGAGTCAGTGAATGTGCTTGAAATGCTGCATTTCACAAAAGGCTGAATATCTCAGCTTATAATTTGAAATGCCTGAAAACGCTGAAAACAACCTATCTTCTCTGGCTCATAACTAAAGAACGGAAAATGGTATCAATAAACTTTTTTTGCTGATGATACAATAGAGTCTCCTTGTTCTTTTTGCGTGTTCGGTGTTTACATAGTAATATCACACAATATTCTGTGGGCCTCGAGAAATCACTGAAAACGCTCTGAAAACTCTGGCACTGGGAGCGTCCGTTCTCCAAAAGTGGCTGGCACTCAATGAGTTAACAAACAAAACAAAAAGACAGACCTCTTGACCAGAATATTTATTTTACACTATATTTTAGGCACTGTGTTTTGTTGACTTTGAGCCGCGATCCGCTTGGTCCTGTTTTAGTGCTGTCCATTTAACTACTGCACACCCCGACCCTCCAAACTGCACGGACAGTTGCTGTGAAGACGTGTATATCGATGTTTATTGGGGGCGATATGGAAAATTCGCTAAACTCCCCAAAAAGTGGCCTATCCATTTAAGTTTTTCAACTTATATCATCAAAATTTGCCATGATAGTTGTACTAAGGCATTTTCATACCATCATTATGGGCTCTGTTGATATGGGAAGAGTGAGATGAGTTCTTACCAATAATTAGCTTCACTTGGGTGGGGTCCAGTGGAGGCCTCAACACCCCCTCCACCTTTCTCCCTGTGACGGAGCACTCCAGGAGTTTCTCCACGGGGAAGCAGGCCGACATGAGGGTTCTTGTCATTTTCGTATACGAGTTGGCTTTTATGGCTGCGCACTTCGCCGCTTTGTTCAGTTCCAGATTACATGGTGACTGTAAACATAACAAGTGGAACAGTTCAAGTTTATATGCACATACAGAATTTTAACATAATAAATCCCCCATTGCTATTACACTGTTGTTGCCATGAAGATGGAACTGCTACATCTCTATGCTTGTTACTGGCTATAATAAGAAGAATCTCATCACACTCATTTTGGCCAAGTATATTTGCATTCAATGAATTTAACTTAGCTTAGAAAGATTTATTCCTGCATCTGCCATACTGCCCGATTTAACCCTCTGCACCCCGCCCACAGGCTTGAAAAAAAGCATGTTTTCTTTTAAAGCATAAAAGGCTTGACTGAAAATGTTCCTGGCATGACATTTTAATTTAATCAAATTATTGAAATAATCTTATGTCATACTAAAACTGCATATAGGATAACTCTGCACTCCCTCCACTACAGCCCTGAATGCACATGTCTACCATTTCAGCAGCACTCTGGTCTGCCTGCTGGGTCACTGGCAGGCAGGCAATGAACCATTTATCATTACATTATCTGTAGACCAATCACCCACACATCAGGAACAAAAGCAGTAGCTGGCCGAAACTGTAAAACAATAGCCTATGAAACAAACATGCTAATCACCAACAATAGGCTATTATAAAAACAGAAAAACAGGGATCCCCCCACTAATCAAAAGGTTATCAGGAGCCGACCTGCGCCAGCCTTGTCGCAGCCCGCTCTCACACACACTTTGTCTCTGGGGCATCTTCTGATTGTAATGGACATTTTATTCATCCGAGACCAATTCAAGTCTAAATCATATTCAATCCCGAGAAAGTCTGGGTCATGAAATATTGACTACAAATCCGAGACAAGACCAAGACTGCCAAAAATCGGTCTCGAGACCGGACTCGAGTACTACAGCCCTGCTGGACACTGAACTGAACGTTAGCCAGTACCGACTAAATACCTGTTTTTAACATCTAACTGACGGCATCTGATCTAGGAATGTAGTGAACCGAAGAACTACTACTGTATTCATCCCTATGCATGCTGCGCACTGTATTAGTCTGCAACAGTACTTGTCCTAAAAAGCAACCTGTGGCCGAATAGAGGCGTACATGTAGACATATGGTAGTAGTTCTACGGTTGAGAAAGGGCTGTTTGACGGCAAGCTAAAGCACTGTAAATGCTGTTAATGGAGCTTATACTGTATGTAAGCTGATTTGTTTAGCTGGGCCTTCTATTATGTGAATAAAATACATTTAGCTGCTGGCCCCGTGCACAGCAGTAGGGCTGCCCTCGACCAATATACCCATATACACTGCGATGGGAAACATATTTCAGAAAGCGTGTGCGATGGTTATGATTAACGTGATTAAGGACTTAGCACGATTACTTGGCCAATTAGTTGGCAGAAAGGAGGGGGAGACAGCTTTCGCGATTAAACTCGATGCGGCAGGATCACTGTCGTGCCATTAACGCCGGTAAAGAACAGCCTGGAGTGTAATATTGCTTAATTCCATCACTCAGCTGTTTGCTCCCTGCTAACTGCAGTAGCCTGTCTAGCTTGTGCAGGGCACCTCCATAAACGGTCCTTGATGAAGCACGTTACTTCGTTCCGGAGCGCTTAATGTTGTGAAATAGAATTTATCTAGCGAAATTATTAACACTAGCAATTGTCCGACCAACGTGAATCTGGTCGGACAAGAGCACATCAACCAACCGACCAGGAAGGGGCAGCCCTACACAGCAGTAGACTATTTTGCTTCTCTGGGAGCACACCAATCAGCATCTACTGGTCTATAAAATTAGAGATACACCACTGCACGCTCCACCAATACACCAGACCTGTATGGGGCAGTGGAAGGCAGGCAGACACACACACACACACAGGTCGGTGCAATTTTTTAAAAACTGATTCGATATTGTAAAATAAACCGTATCTAACCGGTATACCTAATTCTACCACTATGTGTTGCACTTGACTAGTGCTCCTGAGTGGAGCCCATAAATGACAGTAGACGACTGAATGGTGGAACAAACTTAGCTTAAACAGATATATACTTTCACCTGGTGGATCATATTGATCCAGCTGTTTTGAAGAACACACCAAGAAATACATGTAGTCCTTTACAGGCATCGCAATCTGACCTTCCTTTTCCCCAAAAATGTAATCATTTCACTATTTAATTTGCATGTCGGTTCAGCCGGTTGTCATGAAATCAAACCGGTTTAAGCTTGTACACCGAACCTGACCGGTGAAACCGACCCATCACACACACACACACACACACACACACACACACACACACACACTTTCAATTCCAACTACTCCTACATACATTAAGCTTTTCGGACTTTTTGAGAAATTGCAGTTTGCGTTTCATGCTTTCGAGAAGAGAAGGGCATTAATCTTCTCGTCTTACGGGAATATGTCAAATAGACGAATCTCCTAAAATGTTGCTTTAAAGAGGTAACTTACAGTTGGTGATGAGAGTGGGCTTCTTCCCTGTGTGGAACGTCCTGGAGTGCACTGTAAAGAGAGAATATCCTCATTAATTATTTACTTTCAGTGGAAACTTCAGTCCCAAACACAAAGAACACAAATCCTCTTTCAACTCCAACTACTCCTACATACATTAAAGGGATAGTTTGGTTTGTTTGAAGTGGGGTCCTATCAGGTACTTACATACAGTCGGTGTACTACATGCAGTAGAATCCAGTTTGGAGAAATGGAGACCGGCCATGTCCCGCAAGTAGAGCTGTCTGCTGGGTGTGAAGGTGGCCAGGAGCAAGAACGTAAAAAAGAACAGAAAAACTATATAAAATGCTTCTATACTGCTCACCTGGCATAATCCACATCTCCACAAGCCCTGAGATGCCAAGTTGACATGAAAAGACATCATTTACACCCATTTTTTTGCTGAAATCTTCAATGTAGTCAGGCGGAGCAACTTCACTTTCACTATTTTGAGCTGCCTCTGCACCTGGCTACAGTGAATAATTCAGCTAAAAAAAGGGTGTAAATGACATATTTTCAAGTCAACTTGGCATCTCAGGGCTTGTGGAAACTTGGATTATGCCAGGTGGGCAGTATAGAAGCATTTTACGTAGTTTTTCTGTTTTTTATGTTCTTGCTCCTGGCCCCCTTCACACCCAGCAGACAGCTCTACTTGCGTGACATGGCCGGTCTCCAAACTGGGGCCGCGCTGGCTGCATTCTACTGCATGTAGTACACTGACTGTATGCAAGTACCTCATACAACCCCACTTCAAACAAACCAAACTATCCCTTTAAGCTTTTTGGACTTTTTGAGAAATTGCAGTTTGCATTTCATGCTTTGGAGAAGAGAAGGGCATTAATCTTCTCGTCTTACGGGAATATGTCAAATAGACTAATCTCCCAAAATGTTGCTTTAAAGAGGTAACTTACAGTTGGTGATGAGAGTGGGCTTCTTCCCTGTGTGGAACGTCCTGGAGTGCACTGTAAAGAGGGAATATCCTCATTAATTATTTACTTTCATTGGAAACTTCAGTTCCAAACCAACGTTACTCCGCGCACCTTTCTCGAAACCATTTCCTTTATTGCGGTGTGGTCGCATCAAGCCAAGTACCCCTCACTGCAGGGTTGAGAAGCAAGCAGCATAGACTAGTGTTGCCGTCAACCACTATGTCTTACCACGGTAAATACGAAATATCAGAGGAGCACCTGAAGGCAGCATGAGGGGACGAGCCATTGATTGGCCGATTTATAAAATTGTTATTTATCAAATAGCTACTTAAATACAAACTGATCATAAAAATTAGCACTTGGAGAGGCATTAGCGTGATAAGACCTATCGAAAATTATAGAAACCACCATTGGAAAACAATTATCTGACGTGTTCTATGATTCTTTCACTTTCACCTTTCCCCATCAACTAACATGGGGAACCAGGCCTTAAGTGCCATACTGCAACCAGCCGCCAGAGCGGAGATCTAGAAGGCAGCTTCACTCCTTCAGGCTCTGAATGCACCCCTGGTCTTTGCACCTCCAAATGACAAAAGTTACTTGACATCAGATACATTAGAGATTGATTTTGATCAAATTCTACACATTGAATAATTGGGGGGGGGGGGGGAGTTGTGTCTGTGTGGGAAACACTGCATCTCACAGGGAAATGCCATAGAAGCATCTGACAAAGTGACAGAAGATTGCCTGTCTGTAGTGCCTTTACATTTCCTAATATAGTTTTACAATCACTCTTCAAACTAAGTCAGATGATGCAACTGAGGTTCAAGAGGTAACTTACAGGTGAGGACATAACTTTTTCCGCAATTTTTGAACCTCCTGGAGTGCACTGCAAAGAGAGAATATACACATTAAATATACACACACACACATTACAAATGCTACTGTTTTAATCTGGCTGCGTTGCTGTGGCAGTAGCTACTGCAGCACTGCTGTGGTAGCAGTGAGGGGGATCTTTTTGAAAGAAGAAGAAAGAAAACATTTAAATAAATAAAGCCCCACTTTTACCGCTGTGGCAGTACTGTGGAAACCCAGCATGAAGGTGGCAGAATGAAATGAGTAAGATCAGTATGTGTCAACTCTGGAAAACAACTTTTGGCACCAACAACCAAACTGGGATAGTGACTCAAAAAATCATAACTAAAGGATCCCACTGAATAAAATAATGTACATATTAAAAATAAACCAAAGTGGTGCATAGAACAGGAAAGAAAGGAAAAAAGAATTCAAGAAAGAATTCAAGAAAGAAAGAAAGAGAAAGTCAAGTTTCAGTCTGCACTCACCTTGCTCATTTTGGCCAGGGTTGCCTGAGTCTCAAGGGGTGGAGGGATGGTGGTTGCTATGGTAAGATTCTCCAGGTCGTTCGTCTGACCCTCCATCTTGTAGCCTGGAGGCAAATAGGCGTTGAATCCCATGATGAGGTCAGGGTGACCTTTGAAGAGCTGGGACACTTTGCTGATGACCACAGATGTGTCGATCCTGGAAACGCAAAACAGGCACGGTACATTCAAATCCACTGCTGACGTAGACAGCGATGTAGTCTAGTCTGACTTGACTCCAGTCCAAGTGCTGGGCACATTTTCAGGACTTTTGACTCAAGACTTGGACTCAAGCATTCAGACTCGGAAATGGGAGACTAGGACTCAGATTCGTTCATACATCTTAGTGAAATCCTCATTTGAAATCCTCATTCTAAAACCCTATTCACTTTTCCCAAGAGGGTCCAACAACCTACTAGCAGACTCATTCCTGCGGTGCTCTATAGCAGGGGTTCTTAAACATTTCCGTTCAAGTACCATAAGGTAGGCTATATATATATATATATATATATATATATATATATATATATATATATATATATATATACATATGCGTGTGTGATTTCAGAAAATGCTGCTACTCCTCATGATTAATGCGTATGGTTTTTGTTTTTGCAATTCTCTGGCGGACCACCAGGCGGAGCCACAGTTAGGGAAACTATGCTCTATACCAGGGGAACTCGACCTTTTGTTCTAAGATCTATAGTATATAGAGCCTATACTATAGATAAGAAGATCTGGCATATACTGTATATATTGATACTGTGATATCATTCAACTTCATGCAAGGGCAGGCACAGCACGTGTTCCACCTACATGGGGATTCACACGTATGTTCAGTAATTTCAGACTGTGACTCAGGTAATGAGGACTTGACTCAAAAACTGGTGATTCGAGATATAGTGACTTTACTACAGCGCTGGACATAGATAAGCTTAGGAATGGGAATCGACTAATTTCACGGTCTCAACTCTCAAATGTCTTTTCCAATCAGATGTCTCCTCCACTGTTTAACATTTAAAATATCTGGCTCTGTTAGGACACCTGCAGGGGTGCTCTTTACACTTCCTGAAAGATTTTGTCCGATCGCTGTAAAAAGACAGAGCTGTGGCCGAACGCAATTTTGCTCAAACACACACACTTCGCAGAGTACTGCATGGATGACATTTTTGTAGGCTTATCCAGAAATCACTGTCATAATGGGTAAAGTGAATGGGATTTCTGTATGGGGATTTCAGTTAAATGCATGAAATAAGCTCTGTGAATAAAAAAAGAGTTATGAAACAGCCAAGTTTGTGTTCAGCAAGATAATCTTCACAAACGAGGAACACTTTTATGACTTGTTTTGAGCATTCCTTGAAAATCACATTTAGGCTTCACAAGTCATAAAAGTGTTCCTCGTTTGTAAAGATTCTTGCAGAACACAAACATTGCTTTTGCTTTTGTTAACCACACCTTGTACCCTGTCCCTACTGTAGATTACAGGACAGTTCATTATATTAGTGCTGCATCATGCAAATTAGTGATGCTACTGTACTGCAATCCAATAACCGAGACGAAGAACTCCTAATATGGCAGATCAATCAAACTAGAAAGGTGATAGAGCTTGGGTGCGGAAGCTAATGCCACAGTGTGTTTTTGGTCAGACAAATCGAGCAGTGTCCTAACCTTCGAGACATGTGACCATCCATTATTTCCTTGAATTCGTAGTAAACTTCAGGCTGGTAGCGGAACTGCTGTTCCACTTGGTCCAAGTAAGACAAAGTACCCTTGGGAAGACACTAAAGGGAAATTCAGAATTATTCATCATTGTAGAATTTAGACTGTACTGTAAATTCTCTAATAGAGATGTATCAAAAAAATTGGGAAAAAACAAGTTAGTTCTGTGCCACACATTTATAGTAAAAATGAATGCACTATTTATCAATTGTAATCCCAAATGACATCCAGGGTTCCTACACAGTTTCCATTTAAAAATTACATACTTTTTTTATTTTATTTTATTTCACCTTTATTTATACAGGGAAAAATCCCTTGAGAGCAAGCTCTCATTTTCAAGGGAGCCCTGTTACAGTAAAACATTTACATTGAAAACTAGGGATGCACCGATTGCCATTTTCTTGGCCGATTCCGATTTCCGATTTTTGAATAGTCTGACTTGCCGATACCGATTTTTGCCGATTCCGATTTTTTTTTCTAAAAACAACAATTGAGAGCTTACAAACGTTTTTGTAACTTTGTTTGAAAATTAAGATTCATAGAACAATTCTTACATCTAATGGGGATCCAAATAATCTTATCTTATCTTATCATTTGCATGAAGTAGGACCATCTCACTCAAACACATCTCAAAATAAAAGTGTTCCAGGTTAGGCTACTGGACAGAGCTTTTTTGTGCAAATACAATGAATACAACAATTAAATTAAATCCAATAGCCTATATCCCACAGCTATCATGCATTTACTTTTCCAAAAGAAAACAGGTGCAACAGAACATCAAAATGATCCATGGACAAGGAGTTTATAGCCTGGCTCCAGACCAGTCCTCTTGAGTAGAGGGGAAATGAGTTTATGAGTTACAGTAACGATCTTCAGTCTGAATATCAGGCGGAGTTTACACACAGTCCAAAGTTTGGTATGCGTATTTTTATCTGCCATCCGAAAAAATATCGTCACGCACAGAAATCCTTGCACACTTGTGAGTCCGATGCATTTTTATTATTATGTCCGTCGTTCTATTTGCAATACGAAACAAATAGTCTCTCCTGTATCTACGTTACAACATGACTGACAGGCTGAGGCACCAGCGCTGATGTGGAATGGAAAAGGCAGGTCGGGGAATGGTCGACACAATGCTCGCGTTCACCTCGCCAAGTCGGCTGTGCACTGTGGCCGGGTGCAGCAGCACTGCTTCCCGGGTAGAGAGAGCAGAGAGAGGGGGGCCAGTGAGGTGAAGCGAGCCGCTCAGACTTGACTCCAGCCGAGCGGGACTCGGCCGCATCTGTCTCCACGGCTTATTTTCGACTTGCATGTGTGACAAACTGCGAGATTTGTCTACTTCACTGACGGTGAAAAAAATCCACAACGAGGAAGGTATGCTGGCGTGTGTGGTGTGGTGGCTGGGTGCCTGTCTCGGTGCTTTGGGGTGCGCGCACGTCATGTGAAAATCGGCTCACAGAATCGGCTATTTAGAGTGACCGGCGCAGATCACCGATCGAGGCCGATCACGTGAAAATCAGCCATTTCCGGTCACGTGCCGATTGATCGGTGCATCCCTATTGAAAACATGTTACCAGACAAAACACAACAGCAGAGGATTACATCAAATAAAACAAGAGCACACAGTTTGCAGGGTATTTTCAAGGAGTAGTCTAAAAGAATTAAAAGGAATAAATTGGTCCAATTTTAAAATATTCTGGAGCTTATTCCATCTGTCAGGGGCATAAAAAGAAAAGGCAGTCCTTCCTAGGTCTGTCCTTACACGAGGTATAAACAATCTGATGTGGGATTGTGAATGTGTCCTATAGCATATATCACTGAGACTGATCAGCGATGATAGGTAGCAAGGAAGCTTCCCGATCAGGGCTTTATAAATTAATAATAGACAGTGCTGCTCCCTTCGAGCCGACAGAGCAGGCCAACCCACTTTCTCATATAAAATACATTGATGCGTGAGAAATCTATCACCAGTTATAAAGCGCAGGGCACTGTGATACACCGCATCAAGTGGCTTTAAGGTAGTGGAAGTGGCATGTGCATATACAACGTCACCATAATCCAATACAGACAAAATTAAGGACTGAACAACGGTCTTTCTAGATTCAAATGAAAAACAGGCTTTGTTCCTGTATAAGAACCCGATTTTTCGTCTCACTTTCTTGGTAAGGTGTTCCACATGGGTCTGAAATGTTCTTCTCCATATGCACAGTTCCATACTTCTCGTTAGATTTCTCAGACTATTCGCAATAACTTTGCCTACAGTGATGTCATGCTCTGTTTAAGTGCAAGTAATGGATGCTTCAGGCAAACAAATGCTCTGCGAGCACCGCCTCTTCCTACATCCACCACATTATTAAAACGTACTCCTTTTCATTGCTTGGGAACAAGAAAAATAATTTGACGTCCTGTATTTTTCATAAGATATGGATGTTACAGTTCCCTGCACTACACCACTGCCGTTGCTATGCGCTAGGACCAAAAAATTTAATATTTCCGAGTCCGTCTTGCTTTCTCAATCCTGAAAATGCACCTCAGAAAGCCTTGCAGACTGCCCCCAAATGCACACGTGTGTCTAAAAGAATACCAGTGGCAAAATATGCCAATAAAATGTATTCCATTACAGAAAACTGAATACATGCCTTAAAATGTATTTTTTAACGTATTCCACTACATTACTCAAATAAAGTAACCTATTCTGAATAATTTGAATACTTTTGGAATACTTAAATTTACATATTACATTAAGCTACATAATTTAGTGGATACTTATCCAAAGCGGCTTACAATAGTGCATTTTGTCAACAGTAGTGAATTCAACTATGCAATGCAGTTTGCATGAGCCAAGGCCTTTTAAAAGGAAGGAAGGATTTAGTAGGGTCATCTGTGGCACTTCCGTGACCGTGGAGAGCGAAGGTCCGTTTCTCAATGGATTTGTCATCTAGGAGGGTTAATAAACAAATTTAGCCGGGGTGTATTTTAAAAAAAGGCGGGGGAAATATTTGAGAGACCAAAATCCAAAATGGCTGCTGTGGAAATGAACTTTTTAATGCTTTGACCTACAATGATGCACAATACATGGTTTCAGAGCTTATTCTGGTCAAGGAATACATATTTGGTGTTTATATAATGATTTGACCTATTTTTGACCTTCAAATCCAAGATGGCTGCCAATTTTGAGGCAGTTTTTTCAAAATCGTCATAGAGCCTTCATATTAGGCTTGAATGACAGGTCTTCTCATGATGAGTTGAATAATATACAGTATAAGTACACAGAAGTAATCTCTGAGGTCATTAAAGTCAATGTTTGTGTGTAAACAACAGTTGCTGATTTGCGGTTTCCCATTAAATAGGGTAGGCTACTGAGAATATGGTGTCCAGTTCATCCCATCACATTTTCATAATGAACCAAAAACAATTTTGCACTATAGCCTAACATAAAATAGTATTCTGTATGCAAAGCTAGCAAGGTTAGTTGCTTGAGCTGAATTTAAAGGTCAACTCAAAACAAACAATGAAATTAACTTTGAAATTAAAACTGAATCCTAGGCTACTAAATTTCATCAGCACACAGTAAAGGAAACTTGTCTTTGAACTCAGCTGACTGTCTAGTCCTAATCCCTGTTGTGCAATGTCCCTTTTCAGTGAAGTTTTAGTTTTTGTTAAGAGTATGGACTTTTAATCTTGACCTTGTTGGTAGGCAACGGCCCTTTTTCAGTCAAGCATTTTCAGATTAGCTCAGTCAGTCTGTGAAGCAGTCAGTGTCAGCACTTGCGCAAGCTCGCTTTTTCTCTAACTAATGTTAACATTACACACTTTAAGAGACTTTGTTTGAGGATATCAACGTTATTCACTAGTCTAAAGATAGTTCTACCATCAAGAACATATAAAACAAAAGCAAAAACTATTTTTATTTGCAGAAGTCATCATTGATATTTGGTGTTAGCTAACGTTAGGTAACGTTATTATTTTTAGCTAAAGTTAATGTTATCTGTCTCCACACTTCTGTCAACTGACATATGCATTTGCTTTTGAAAATAAACAGCCTGGCTTGCTTAAGCATAACTGAAGATTAAATAGAAATATAACATGACGAATGCATGTACCGATTGGTTGCCCCATCTTCCCAGGAGGTGGTGGTGTAAACATCATCAAATTTATCAAGTCCTGACCAGTCTTGGGCTTTTAATTGTAAGCTGTCCCATTTGCCTTGATTTATTGTATCGGTGGGCTTGCAAGGCTTGTCACATTTTAGGACACATTCATAGGACATTGTGTGCTTTGTCTTTCATTGGGAGGGAAAGCAACTCGCTATTATATTACTGTTATATTATATTGCTGTTATACGCTGTTTATTTTCAAAAGCAAATGCATATGTCAGTTGACAGAATTGTGGAGACAGATAACATTAACTTTAGCTAAAAATAATAACGTTACCTAACGTTAGCTAACACCAAATATCAATGATGACTTCTGCAAATAAAAATTGTTTTTGCTTTTGTTTTATATGTTCTTGATGGTAGAACTATCTTTAGACTAGTGAATAACGTTGATAACCTCAAACAAAGTTTTCTTTTTCTTTTTTATATATTCCCCCCCCCCCCCGATTTTTTATCCCATTTTTATCCCCCATTAGTGCTAACGTAATTTCTTTATCCTGGTTGCTGCTCCACCCTCTGCCGATCTGGGGAGAGCCGAAACTGGCTCCATGCTTCCTCCGAGACATGGGCAGTTAGCCACCCGCTTCTTTTCACCTGACAGGGGAAGCTTCACCAGGTAGGACATAGCATGTGGGAGGTTCACACTATTCCAACCAGTTCCCCTCCCTCTGAACAGGCGCCCTTAACGACCAGAGGAGGAACCACATTAGCAACCAGGATATTGCATGTTTTTAGTGAAGGGGGTTCCTATATGAAGGAAACCCCCGGGAGGCACGGGGAGAACATGCAAACTCCACACAGAAAGGCCCTTTTGACGACCCCACTCGGGCGGTGGGCACTTGAGGACATGCGGACGGGCACGCATTCCTTCAGCGTTCACATCGTCCCAGGTGGGAATCGAACCCACGACCTTCGAGCTGTGAGGCGATAGTGCTTACCACTACACCACCGTACCTCCTTTTATATCCTCAAACAAAGTCTCTTAAAGTGTGTAATGTTAACATTAGTTAGAGAAAAAGCGAGCTCGCGCAAGTGCTGACACTGACTGCTTCACAGACTGACTGAGCTAATCTGAAAATGCTTGACTGAAAAAGGGCCGTTGCCTACCAACAAGGTCAAGATTAAAAGTCCATACTCTTAACAAAAACTAAAACTTCACTGAAAAGGGACATTGCACAACAGGGATTAGGACTAGACAGTCAGCTGAGTTCAAAGACAAGTTTCCTTTACTGTGTGCTGATGAAATTTAGTAGCCTAGGATTCAGTTTTAATTTCAAAGTTAATTTCATTGTTTGTTTTGAGTTGACCTTTAAATTCAGCTCAAGCAACTAACCTTGCTAGCTTTGCATACAGAATACTATTTTATGTTAGCCTATAGTGCAAAATTGTTTTTGGTTCATTATGAAAATGTGATGGGATGAACTGGACACCATATTCTCAGTAGCCTACCCTATTTAATGGGAAACCGCAAATCAGCAACTGTTGTTTACACACAAACATTGACTTTAATGACCTCAGAGATTACTTCTGTGTACTTATACTGTATATTATTCAACTCATCATGAGAAGACCTGTCATTCAAGCCTAATATGAAGGCTCTATGACGATTTTGAAAAAACTGCCTTTTAGAGCTCAAAATTGGCAGCCATCTTGGATTTGAAGGTCAAAAATAAGTCAAATCATTATATAAACACCAAATATGTATTCCTTAACCAGAATAAGCTCTGAAACCATGTATTGTGCATCATTGTAGGTCAAAGCATTAAAAAGTTCATTTCCACGGCAGACATTTTGGATTTTGGTCTCTCAAATATTTTCCCCGCCTTTTTTAAAAATACACCCCGGCTAAATTTGTTTATTAACCCTCCTAGATGACAAATCCATTGAGAAACGGACCTTCGCTCTCCACGGTCACGGAAGTGCCACAGATGACCCTACTAATTATCATTTGTCAAATGAAGTGTGAACAGTGCAGGTGTCTCAGGGACGGGCAGATAGAGCAGCAGGGTTGTAGGGAGGCAGGTAGGCTACATTGTGCACGCCAACAACTTGCGTGCTTCATATGAATTTTAGAGCAAGTAAAAATATTCCCTTCAAGTATTAAATTTTTTTACGAAAGGAACTGTATTCAGAATACCACAAATTTAAAATGTAAGTGGACTGAATAAATAATACTAATATTTTCTATTCTGAATACAGTGTTCTGAATACATCTATTCAGATACTTCCCAACACTGCCCCTTGGACCTGGTTTTGCCTGCACTGGCTCTCCACTATAAATAGCTTGAAACAAAAATGCTTGTATTGTATGATACAATTATTTTGTAAATTCCTAATTTTATATTTTAGAAAACCAAAGTCAAGATAATCACAAGAGACAGTCAGGAAACAAATATTTCCCCATACTCTTATTTTCATACTTTCCCAGACCGACCAGACGAGGCACCGTTGAAGCAACCAGGATTTTGCATGTATTGTTGAGGGGTTCCTATCTGAAGGAACCCCCAGGGGGAACAGGGAGAACATGCAAACTCCACACAGAAATCCTTTATTTTTGATGACCCAGGACCTTCTAGCAGAGAGGCGACAGCGCTACCACTGTGCCACCGTGCCCCTCAGATTCCCTACCTGTGCAGAAACCCTGTATACTAAGTTGGTAATGTTATTTTTATTTTATTTTTTGGAAAAGGCTATAGTAACATTATTAGGATTTAATCTGTTCACATTACCTGTGCAATCGCCTTTTCAATACAGTCCTGAATGCAGGATGGAATGCCTGTACATTAAACAGAATTTTAGTACACAACATATGCAGTGATAATGAGAAAGCTGAATGTTATTTCATCTTCATCTGTTATTAGTCAAGCACCCCACCAACATCTACCCAATCACCATCTATTGCCATGTACTCAATATATCAATCAGTATGGAATAGGGATGGGCATCAATAAATATAAAAGCGGTGGGCTTGAAAGGCTGCACTTGTTGAACTTAAACTGACTGGTAGTTGTTGGACCCAGGGCCGCTGCAGGGTGCCCGATAAGAACTTAACCGGATGCTAGTCTATTTCTCAATGATCTTTATTAGCATGCCAGTTAACACACGCTCTTTCAATGGTTCAGTTTGTGTGTGGTTCTGAAAACAATAAACAACAGAATTGAATGTGTGTCACAATTATGTATTATACTATAAACTGTCGATTTAGTAAAGCCCACAGGAATTGTAACTCACAAATGTCAGTAAGCGATATTACAGTGTGCATGTAACAAGGCTAATATAAAATAATAATAGCGATAAACATCCGACTTGGGCTATGAGGTAAGCACTGAAATAGCCCAACATTACATACAGATGTAATTCAGTAGAGACTAAGAATGGCACATGGTCTGCTGCCATCTAGTGGACCAAAAAAGGCACTGCAATAATATTCCAGGCCTGGATCAGTGACTGATGTAATGTGCTAGTCTGGGTGGTGCAAGATAGGGATGTTCCGCTTCCACTTTTTCTAAACAGATACCAATACCAATACTACAACCTTGAGTGTCTGCCGATACGGATATCAACCGATCCGATCTTTTTTATTTTTTATTTTATCCGATCTGATCTTTTTTCCTCTCTCATACAAACAAATAAAAATACAAATACAAATAAGATGTTAATACATTCGTCTGGATGCACTTTACTTTTTTTTCCTTTCATGCACCCCATGCCTGGAATGAGCTTCAATATGTAGGGTAATAAATATGGAAAATTGAAAATTATTAAAGAAGTGTATGATAACATATAGGGTGTGTCTGAAACTACATATTTTTAGATCACTTATATTACAACTAGCTGCAGTAGGCGATTTTGAAGTGATTTTTTTGCATCAGAATAAGTGTGAAATGGCTCTCTATTCTGACAGCCATCACTGAAATAAAGTGTTTGGTCAGTAAATTTTGACTCCCAACCCCCGCTGTACTCCGTTTCTCTCCTGTAGCCCTGCATGCAGGGCGGACATATCTCTGCAACCGTAATTTGTAGAGACTACAGGAGAGAAGTACAGTGGTGGGTTGGGAGTCAAAATTTACTAAACAACCACTTTATTTCAGTGATGGCTGTCAGAATATAGAGCCATGTAACACTTATTTTAATACAAAAAAAGAAATCACCTAAAAATTGTTTACTGCAGCTTTAACTAATTAACCAGGTAACTAGTTAGGTAACTAGGTAACCAGCAGTTCAATAGTGTTTCAGACACACCCATAGTTATTGATAGTCTCTACTTACCTTCTTGGAGCTGAAGGTTGAGTTTCTTCAACTGTGCCATTTCTTTTTGCTGTGACTCGACTTGGGCCCTCAGTTGCTTGATTGTGTCTTTGTCTTCTCTCCGTGCCTCGTCATACTCTTGAAAGACTTCATCGCTCTCCGACTGTGGATGGTTCAGCTTAATCTTCTACAGAGAATAGAGTCCATACATAAATTAACAGATAAAGTTCAATCTGAGATATTCAAGAAAGATGATCAGAGCACTGGGCAGGACTGAGCATCACAGATTTTACTCACAAAATAATACAAATAAAATGTGATGCATTATTATTAATTACTTTTGCATTATGTAGCCTACAGTAGGTAAGTTCCTGAGCCCCCAAACAGATACTGTATCCACCAACTCAAAGTTGATTTGAAATCCAGAACGATTGGATCTCTGACCATTTCAGAATCAATTTATGAACAAGGAAGGCTGACAATTGCGTTACCTGACGAGCTGCAAGGACATCAAAAATGGCATTTCTCAGCCTGGAATTGTTTTACTTTCGCTTTCCACGTTTGTAAGTAGGAAGGTCTATTCAGCAGAATTATTCACAGAAGTGTCACAGCTTGTCTTTCACGCACACGTCAGGCTTATATTAGTCCATATTGTTGTCTCTGGACAGCGTTCACGACACAACATAACATGTGCTAATTTAACACCTGTAACGCTGATCTTATCTACTGCAGGAGGGAGCTGCTTCGTGTCAGGGACATGAGAGAGTCCGTGTTTGTCACGTCACCTTATTAAGATCGATTTCGGGTTTTATAAATATTATAAAAAACATTTATTTTGGGGTGCACATTTTGCTCTTTGCTGTCCCTATTTGTACAGTATATGATAAAAACGTGACACTGAGGCAACCACAGCAGCTGATCATCTTGTTCGGTGAACACGCTGCATTTCTGCTTTTCCCCCTGCGCCCCACCAGAGGGGCGCGCCCCACAGTTTGAGAAACACTGGTCTAATGTGTGCCTATCACGTCTGTTATTTGGTGCTGCAGCTCTGTACCCACCCTGATAGACAGTCCATCTCCAGTTGGGAAACAATTTCTCCGAACTGGCATGTAACGGTAAAGAGTAATGTTGATTCAGCGAGTATGACTGCTGGTCTGGATTACTGAGTCTAGTCTGGAACGGCTTCCACTGCTTTTGAGCCTGGGGGCGTGGCGCAAATCCAGCAACCGGATATGATAGCGGAACCCCCTTGTGCGGCATGTGGCTAGTTGACGCTAGCTTGACACTAGTTATATAGAAAGAATACGACTTTGTAAACACTTTGGTTTTATCCAAAATGGCACAGCCGCCACCATCGCCTGACACACCGACCAAAAGGGTAAACGAGGATGCGACGAGACAAAAGAGGTATCGTTAACGTTAGCTAATCATGCATGCCGTCTGCACACAGCTATTTTTGTATTTATTTAATTTCGTCGTTTTTTATGCAGATAAAACATGAACAAAGATTATATTTACTGTAATTTTATTGTGACGTTACAGAAGCAACATTTAGATGTAATATTATTGATCTTGAGTCGATTTTCTTAAAGTGTTGAGCGAGGTTCCCGTGGAAGTTCAGTGTCTAGGGGCGTGGTCTAGACCGGATTTCAGAATCTTGAACGATGCAAACCAGGCTCTTTCTCCGCAGGAGGAAGAGACTGGTGACGCGAGGTTAACTGAGTCTGAGTGGGTGGAGCTCGGTTCAGCGGGTGCGAGTAGACTGCTGGTCTGGAGTCAGCTGCTGAGCTGGATACATGCTTTTGAGTGAATGACTCGTTTCACTATCAGAAATGTATCCATTTTATCCAATAACATTTAGAAAGTGCTGCATGATTAAATTATTGTAGCCCGTTCAAGTTAGCAGACTCAGAGCAACTCGAGGGTTACACCGAAAGTTACCCAGCAGACTAGCAGAATCGGACGTCTCTTGTGAGCTGCTCTGGGTGGGGGGCAAGGGTGATTTCCCAGGTCCTGGGGGTAACGGATTCAGGTGACTCAAAAACCCAACTCCTTAGTGAATGACTCATACAAACTTGAGTTAGTAAAAAGAGTCAAACCTCCCATCACGGTTTGTTCTCAACAGAAAAAACTGATGATTCTACCTGCATCGCCCCCATATGGGGGAGGCAAGCTACGGCTGCATAGTGGTGGATTATTAATTTAGTCGAAATATTGTCTTTTTCCTAATATGGGCAAAAACCTGAAGTGTGCATGTAACCGGTCACTATGTACAGATCATATTTACATCTGGAATGATTGGTTATTGATAACCTCACACAACCCCATGTCCAAAAATCCCAACTATCCCTCACTGCAAATTATGAAAATAACCACATTTATATTGATCTAACCTTCTTGGCTTTCTGTGGTGGATCTACATCGACCACCTCATCCTCCTTTGTCAATGTCCTCCTCTTCCTCGGTGCATGTGCGGTTTCCATAATGGCAGGTGCGGCAGCCAGCCACTCCTTCTCAACCCTTTTGATTTCTTCATGACTATCTGTAAGGGTTAAAATAGGCCTGGGTTACACAAACAAATGAACTGTGCAACAATAGATTATGGTGATGACACAAGAACATCTCTTAACTGTTGATGACAGGGGCGCTGAATGAAGGGCATGGTCTACTTAACTTAAAATACTATACTGATACTGTACACAACATGGTAAGGTCACTATAAACCCACAAAGAGTTAAGTCCATATCAGAGTAGTATTATAGGAAAACTATAGGACTAGTCTAGTGATGTTCCATAACATACATAAAAAAATTGTCCCAACAAACTGTCCTGCACACACACACACCCGTCAACCAAACTGTCCGTCCTGCACACACACACCACCGTGAACCCAACTGTCTGTCCTGCACACACACCACCGTCAACTAAAACTGTCCGTCCTGCACACACCACGTCAACGTTCTAATCATACAATATTGTCATTCTACATAGTTCTATATCATGTTAGAGACTAAACCATTAATCATACAATGTCATTCTACATACTGTAGTTACATCAGTCAGACATATCTAATTATCCAATAATATAATTCAACATAGCGCTGCATAAACGGCAAAGCATGCAACTACAAGGAATACGTCTGTAGATGTATGAAGATTTCTACATTTCCAAATGTTGCTGCCGCAGACTGAAATTGCGATTGTTTAACTTGGCGATGGAATGGCAACCACATGGCATGGCCGCCATTATGCACAGGTGCAGAGAGCAGACCTGCGGGTGGGGGAGGGGAAGCTTAACGCTACTTCCAATGTCATACATTGCGACTAAAAGTATATTTGTAGTTGTGTTTACTTACCTCTGACTGCCAACACTTTAGCCAGGTACATTTTCCAGCCATGTTTGGGTGGTTTGCGGGTGTGGCATCCATGTTCAACCAAACCAATTAAGTCTGGATCTTTAAGCATTTTTTTATTTTTAACAAATCGTTCTTTGAGTATGCTGACCTCGTTGCCTTCTGTCCAGTGGACAAACACCCAGGGTTCCACCTCTGCCATTTTATTACTTACTTATTATTTTACTGGTTTTTGCTATACCTCTCGACTCCGCGTTCTAGGGTTTGGGGTTCTTCTGTGCTCCACTTCAGCGGCAAGGTCTGCGCGCATCCGTAGACACCGCTAGTGCTGGGCCTGTTTTGGTAGCGCCTGCATACCTTGTCTCACGGTACGTGCACATCATGAAACGCTCGGCGGCTTGCCTCCTGTGAAAGCCGCTTTGACGCTGAATCTTGATAGGCTGTCTTGCTCTATTTCCGTGTCTGATTGGTCCATTTACCTCGCGCCCCCTGCCGCTGGAACCGCCCACAGCGTCTCACTGGCGCAGACTAGCACTGAAGTGTCTCTTCTTCAGCTTGCTGAACATGTGGGTTCAGGCAATACAACTTCTTCTGCTCTTTCTGAAACAAATAAATATGGCCTTGGTTTAGTCTGACTCTGAGGCATGTCAACAGCAATCTCAGACTAACTTGGTTCAATATGTTGAGTGGATTTAAAGAAGAAGAAAATACAGCAGAATGAATGGACGATATTGTGTGGCTCTCCTGCACTGCATGCTGCAGCAGTTAATTAACGGCCCCCTTTGAAGTTGCAGACTGCAGTTGGACAACAGGGGTGGGGGATGGTAGCACAAGTTGTCATTTGTGAAACTGGTGGCTTTTTTGCCTGAAAGCATTGTAACCCTCGCCATGAGCCCTGTAAAGTGACCTTTTATGTTCATCAAAGGTCGTAGATAGTTGGGTTTTAGTGTGTTTCTAGGTAAAAAAAAATCTGCAGAGCAGCTGCACATTTTTGATAGTCAAATCTACTGCTTCAGAGATGCTCACAAGTCTTTGAGGTGCAAGTCCAAGTCAAGTCTCAAGTCCCTATCGATGAGCGTTCTATCATCTACTGCATGCCATCCGGTCTGCATTGATAAAAATAAGGAATCCAAAGCATATAGCATTATCATCACTCCTTTATCTATTACAATACAGTAGCAGCAATGATTAGTGATGACATTAGTAGACATTTCCTTAATGTTAATTAAACAAAAAATACAATTTGTTAGAAAGAAAAATAAAGATTGTTCCCAAGTCCCAAAGCTTCAAATCGAAGTCAAGTCCCAAGTCTTTGATGACGAGTCTCAAGTCAAGTCTCAAGTCACTGTGTGTTACTTAAGTCCCACTCAAGTCCAAGTCTCAAGTCCAAGTCCCCATCTCTGCTTCAAGATACAAGATGTTTATTGTCACTCGCTTTACAAGTACAACCGTGTGAAATTCTTGGGCTGCGTTGTGACCCTACATGTCGCAGTTATCATCATCATCATCATCATCAGTACACGTGTCATTATCACTCACTCTTGTATCTGATATCCAACATCAGGAAATCTTCATCAAAGTTACAGTGTTACACTCTGTCGTATAGTATTGCATTTTTCCCATGTTATATATTGCATATGCTCGGGGGGGTTTGAGTCATTACTGGGTGTGTTTTATTTGTTATTTAAGAGTCTGGTGGCCTGGGGGATGAAACTTTACAGCCTGCTTGTCCGAGTTTTTGGGGTTCTGTATCTCCTCCCTGATGGTAGCAGGGAGAACAGTTTGTTGAGTCTTTGATTATTTTCTGGGACCTCTTGAGGCAGCGCTGAGATAAGTTCTGCAGTTCCGGCAGCTCGCAGCCTGTTACGTGCTGGGCAGCGCGTCTCACTCTCCTCAGTGCTTTGAGGTCCTTCGCAGTCCCGTACCAGGAGGTGAAGCAGCCGGTCATCAGGCTTTCAATGGTGCCTCTGTAGAAGTCTTTGAGTATCATGGGACTCAGGCCGAACTTCTTTAGTCGCCTGAGACCATGCAGGCGTTGTTGTGCCCTTTTGGCAACAGAGGTGGTGTGGCTGGTCCAAGTTAGGTCCTGGTGTATGTTGACACCTAGGTACTTGAAGCTGTCCAACCCTGTGCCGTGCTGTAGATGGTGATCGGGCTCACCACTGCTGTGTCATCAGCAAACTTCACGATGGTGTTTGATGTTTGGGTTTCCACGCAGTCGTGGGTGTGTACCAGTAGGGGCTGGAGACACAGCCCTGCAGCGCTCCTATTCTGATGGTCAGAGGGGAGGAGATGCGATCGTCTATTTTTTACCACCTGTTGTCGGTCTGTGAGGAAGTCCAATATCCAGTCACATATCGCTTTGCTCAGGCCTAGATCTTTGAGCTTCTCGACCAGCCTGGAGGGCACAATGGTGTTGAACACTGAGCTGTAGTCCACAAACAGCGTTCTTACTTTTGTGTCCTTTCCCTCCAGGTGGGAGAGGGCCGTGTGCAGCACTAGGGCTACGTCTTCTGTGCTCCTGTTGGCGCGGTATGCGAATTGCAGGGGCTCGTGGGTGGAGGGGAGCAGGGGGCGGATGTGTGATATTACTATTACTTTCCAGGCACTTGCTGGCTATGGGGGTTAGTGCTATTGGTCGCCAGTCGTTGTATATAACATTACCTTCACATGTATTTGTATCCGGCGTCTTGCAAACCAGGTTTGTGCACAAATCTACTCCACTTAACTAACTACATGAGTGCATGCATTTCCATGGATCGACTGTATTTCTCCATGGTCTTATCTGCCTTTTGAATGAGTCAACAGAATTGGCAGATCATGGATGTGGGCAGAGCATAACTTGTGTGCACTGGTGCAGCCAGTGTTCACAATGACGGAAAAACATTTTTCCCCCCATAAATGCAGTATTGTGGGTATCGGACGAATGGGGTCATCCCTATGTTCCCCGGGTCCTATGTTCCCCGGGTCCTATGTTCCCCGATTGGGGCCGAACGCAAGTCCGACCTCATGCTAGTCTGACCTCACGCTAGTCCGACTGGGGCCGGGTGCGCCTGTGAGGTTAGGGTTAGGGTGAGGGTTGGGTGGGGGTTAGGGGCCGTCAGCACCCGGCCCCGGTCAGACTAACGTGAGGTCGGACTAGCGAACGCAAGTCCGACCTCACGCTAGTCCGACCTCACGCTAGTCCGACTGGGGCCGGGTGCGCCTGTGAGGTCAGGGTTAGGGTGAGGGTTGGGTGGGGGTTAGGGGCCGTCAGCACCCGGCCCCGGTCGGACTAACATGAGGTCGGACTAGCGTCATAGAAAGGGTTCTATGTTCCCCGGTCCCACAAAATAGGGGAACATAGCACCCGGGGAACATAGGACCCGGGGAACATAGGTACGCTCCCGGACGAATCAGCGTGACGATCAATCCCCCAGAAATGCTGATCCCCGTAGCAGTTAACTAGTATGAGTAGTGCCAATGTTAATATCTAAAAAAATATACATCACATCGCTTATATTTTGACATTCTCAGTAAGAGCAAAAGTAGCTCAAGAGTTTGATATACAGTTTAACATGTCATACAAACGTTGTGTAACTGTCGCAGTTTTTAAAATGTAAGCAGCAGAGCCAGCTAGAGTGAGATGCTCAAGCTCCCATGGCTGTTTTGCACCAGTTTGTTAACCTTATCGACTGATCCCTCATACTGTATGTACTTTTGGAAGCAGGGACAAAGAGGTTAAAGGTCTGTGATGTCACAACAGGAGTGGCCTCAGTGGCGGATTTAGGCTGTTTGAAGGGCAGGGGTGAAACTATTAAAAGGGCAGCCATCCATGGGGTCCCACCAACTTGGAAAAAGCTATGTTGTAGGAATGACAAAGTATTGGAGGTAAACGCTGATCCAGCAAGCCGCTGGCATCGTTTATTGCATACAAGACAGCAGGTTGTAGGCTAGCTAGTAGAGCGGCTAACTAGCTGGTAGCTGCAGGCTATGAAGAGTGGCCTATAGTTGCCTCCTCAGCGAGGTGGGTCGGACTAGCTGGCAGTCCCCATCCAGCCATCCTCAAGTTTCTTCACCATGCCTGCCGCATACAAGAACAAATTCAACTGCATCATAACGGCTCATTGTACTGCCCACAAATTACTCTGACCTGAACAACACAGCCCTAAAGGCCCTGACACACAGGCGACGTTTGGCTGTCGTCAATGGACTGTCGCGTCTGTCACCCTTGTTTTTGTGGCAAGTCCCACACCGTTAACTCTAGTCGTTGGGTTTTCCAGCCGATAGGACATGTTGATCAGCATCGGGCTGTGTGGGTGAGAGAGATCACATCAGATTGGCTGGTCAGCTGAAGCAGCTGCAGGATAAGAGGGCACGCACACGACCTTCTGCTCAATTTTTCAACTTGATCACATCTGGTAATTCCATACACAAATGTTCTCATTATCCACCTCCAACTCTCTCAAGCAAAAGACTCGACAAGGGCTGACAACACCAGTGCAACTTTTTCAGACATATCCTCTTAGAAGCAGTGAGAGTATTGTGAAAATGGTAGGCAAATGCTGCTTTGTTTCATAACATATGGAGTCCTAGGTCTCACGCAGGGCCAGAACCTACTTGCGGGTCGGCTGTGGTCATCGGGGTGTGTTCAAATGCAACGTTTTGTCCCGGAGAAAGGTGACATGATGCAACACAACATTCTGCCTTCACTGCCATTTGCCATCATTGCATGTGTCCAGGACAAGGGGGACCACTTGCTCCCCTTTTTATAGAACTGGCCCTGTATAGGCCTGCTTTCACTCACGGGAGGCCTGCTTTCGCTTAGCAGCAGGTTCTCTGGCCCATGAAGCTTGCTTTTTCTCAGCATTAGTCATAGCCCTCAGTGATATCATTCGCTTATATAAGAAGATTATGACATCACTTTTTACATAATTAGTGATGTCATAACATGATTTTACTCTTATGACATCACAGATGATATCATCAGTGGGACTCTTATGTCTTCACCAATGATGTAATAACTCCTTTTATGACATCACTGGTGGCATCACAATTGCTCTTATGACATCACTGATGAATCATCAGTGGGACTTATTACATCACTTCCGGGACAGACAGAGATTGGATGAGTTGAGTTCCCTCCCCCTCCCTCCCCTGATATGTGAAGCACTTTGGGGTGTCCTGAAAGGCGCTATATAAATCCAATAACTTAATTAATAATTGCACAAAGCCCCTTTTATATAAAATTAGAGAAGATTGTATTGTGCCACATTTTCTTATTCACCTTGTGTTTGAATTATGTCTTGAAAAAATATCAGGAATTGAAATTACAATCGGAAACTTCTGAACTCATAACTGATTCATAATGTGAGTCAAACTAGGTTTGACCAGGTGAGACATACGTTTTAGCAGGTAAAACAGCTGACAGGAAGTCGTGTTACAATGGGTCAATTGGCTGCATAAGGTGAATTTTGAAGCTAATCATTCAATCACAAAAATGAAAGACAACACATGAATTTTGCATGCTGGCTACATTGAGGCAGTTTATAGCCAAGTCTGTCTACTGTTTATTTGGGTGCTGTGTTTTTATTTAGAAGGCGACGTGATTAAGGGGCCGTTTTCACAGCAGCCATTTTGTGTTTCTAACGGTACGTGCACATCTACAATGGCAAATTCGCTTTTCCGCTGTGTCGCAGCGTTTTGTGGGCGTGGAAACCAGCTTCCAGCTTGGAGCTGTAGCCTGTAGAAACGTTGTACACAGGAGGGTGGGGGGAGGAAATGTGTAGGAAGAGCTGTCATTGGGTAGCTTCAACGAAAGGTCCCGCCCTAGTCCCGCCCCGCGAGCGTGAAGCCGCTCGGAGACAAGCCGCCTCTAGTCTGCGCCAAGGCCATCGCTCATGTGTCGAGGTTCAGCGTTCATGTTTTTTTTTTTTTTTTTTTTTCTTATTTTTTTTTTTTTTTTTTTTAATTGATTCATTCCAAATCATACAGTCAACAAGCATACATTAAACATCAATACAACAATAAATCAGTTTTAATGTAATGTCCAAATTCAACTTTGAACTGTTGGATGTGCGGTTTCTTGGTAGCCCACTTGCACTTATGTAAATAGTATTTCCCATATAAAATAAAAAGGTTCAAAATAAATAATAGAAATCAAATCTAACCAGGGCTCCAGGGCCCTGTTGAAGGAGAGCCAACAGCCTGACCAGCTTCTTCGATACAACCAGAGCAGGAGGCTAATATCCAACAACCAGCGAGTGTAAAAAAGGCCAGATACTAGGACCAAAAGTGCAGCAAGTGCAAGCAGCTGCTTCCATCATGAACACTTTTGCTCAACAGCTGCAGGCGGCCGGTCAGTTGAGGACTGGTTCAGTGAAAGTGATTTCATTTCTTTATTTAGCAACGGGCTGAGGTTGAGTTTGTTTTGATTCGATGTGCAACAGCAGAGTTGATTAGTGTTCACACAGTCAATTCTGAAGCACCTTGAATTTCTAAATGCACTCCCTGTAAATATTGTACAGTTTGTAAATATTTGATATGGCTTCAATGATGCGAACTGCTGCACTCAATGTAAATATTGTATATAGTTTCAATTTGGTGTTTATAATAAACGGGAACCTCACCCAAAGATAATTCTCTGTGTGGACATTCACTCACTTAACTAGTGGAAACACTATTTTGAACAGTTAGTCATCATAGATGGAAAGAGCTCAGTGCTGTTTTATGCTGTCTTTCGCCTATCCTCACTCATTGGTTTGTTTGTGTGTGACGGGCTAGGTAATGTGGCCTAAATGTTTCCCTATTGAACCGCTTAAAAATCGATGCAATTTGAAATGCAAAAATGAATTTGAGTCGCCGGCAAGCCGTCAGAAGTGGTCACTGCACGGAATTGAACCGCGTCCCGGAACCAGGAGTCCAACACCAGTGACGGTTTTTCAGGCTACAGGCGACCCATTAAATCTAGTGTTTGTACGGTATATTGTTTAAAGTGACCTACATTTGATTGACATATAGATTGGAATATAATCTGACTTTGGATCCATTTAAATGGCAGATAAAGCTCTTTGAAAAGAGGTTTGGTTGAGTATTAAAGATAATTGCAGTCTAATCCAGATAGAGGATAATCTTAATAGTCCAATATAACTTTTTAGCTTGTTCTCTCTCTCTCTCACACACACACACACACACACACACACACACACACACACACACACACACACACACACACACACACACACACACACACACACACACAGAAGAAGAAACAGAATTACAGGAGAACCCCTCACAAGCTGTTGGTTGTGTGTAACCCAGGTCATTTAAGGTTACCATGTAAAGAACAAGACGCTTACTGGAGGGTGGAGGGGCCCGGGCTTTCCGGGGGGGGGGGGGGGGGGGGCCGCCCTCTTCTCCTGGTCCCGGCCGTGCACGTAGCACTGGAGCATGTGCATGGCTGACCCTGGCGTGCGCACACACACGCTCTCTCCTCACCCGGCTCACATAGCTATGAGCACAAAACATCAGAGCAGTGATTCACACAGCATCACACACACACAATTGTACACACACAATCCATTACAACACTTACCCTGGGAGCCCAGGGCTGGTGGACTCATAGAGCCTGGCGTAGGTCTCCTGGCTGTGTGGACCAAAACCCACCAGCCCTCACCGACACGGTAATCCATTCTGCAAAATGACAGCACAGATTTTGAGCTAGTTACATTACATTTACATTAACATTATGACATTTAGCAGACGCTTCTGTCCAAAGCGACTTACAATATCTCATTTTGTCAACAGTAGAACTATGCAACACAATCAATGACAGCTAAGACATTTTGATTGACCAAGGTAGCATCCTGTAGAAAGTAGTTTGAGAAGGACTATTTATTAGTTAGTCTTCACGACATGACAGATCAAATAAAACAAAATATACTACCAAAGAGATTAGAGCAAAGATAAGCATATTCATTCAATTCAAAGCTTACAGTGTTATCAATTTTACATTCTGCAATGCAATGCTGCACACAGGCCAGCTAGAAAGATGCATTTATGCCAATTTTTTGAGAGTAAGCTATGCATGCAAGCTAGACATGTCACTTTCAAAGCTGCACAGGCAGCAACGAGTGTTATCAATTTTACATTCTGCAATGCAATGCTATGCATGTCAACAACATGACACATGTCACTTTCAAAGCTACACACGCAGCAACGACCATTAGGCAGAGTTACAGACAGCACAGCTAGAAATATGTAATTCAACAGTTTGACGACTTGACAGATGTTTACAGTAACGTTATCAGCAAGTCAACACAATACAGTCGGTTAACGTTAAATTCTCCACACAGCAAAGCGGCGGCCTTAACGCAGCAGCGGCATAGTTGGGTTATTTTAAGCATATCAAATGGATTGCACGGCAACACCAATCAATTCGGCATACATTTAATTCACATACAATAACTATTACAACATAAACCCCGGGCTGTCCTCGCCCTTTTGAGGCTCGGCGAAAACGGCATGTATTTGAATGGAGTTTGGCGAACAGAGTTTCGCTCTGCAAATAACGTTACGTTACGTTTTTCCTCTCAACAAGACTCGCTTTTATCGCATAATTAGATATAAAATCCAGCTCTTACCTCTTAGCGCGGAGAAATTCTCTGTTCTGGCGAAATAATACAATCCAACTGTGACTGACTGTGTGATTTTCGACGACAGAAAAATGGCGGCTCTGAAAGACGTTTCTTTGTTGAGGGTGGGTGGGGACGTAGCCCATGGCAACGGTTCTTTGATTGGCCCATGCGGTGCTTTCCGGGATTGGCTGTTGCTGGCTGTCACTCGGGTCACTTCGTGAACACAAACTCGCATCCTCATTGGACAATTCTTGGTTCAACTCCGAGCTCTCATTCGCCGGCCGTACGCGCCACCGTCCTCCGTAGCTGATACGATGAGCTGATACCCCGTGGCACAGATACAGGAAGTGACTGGAAGTTTAAGTGGTTGGCGCATTTTGCAAGGCTCTGCTCTCCATGCTGGGCATATTCATTATTAGTTGTTGAAATGGCTAATGGCAAAAGGAAGTTATACAAACAATATCTTCGGGATGACAATATTAAAATCCCAAGAAGCACCCAATACTGGACAAAGAAAGTTGAAACGGGTAAGCAATGTTTTTTTTATTGTAATGTTAATTGCTGTAGTTTGTTAGCAGGATCTTGAGACAGCCACGTCCTACTCTTTGTTTAAAAATGCTTAACTCAAGGCAGTCCGAATATAGCCATTTGTTACCACTATCGTTAGAAGCTACTGGTAACATAGTCAAGAGTTTTGTGTTTTAATCTGCATGTGGGGAAATTGGGATGGCTAGTTCACAGGTAGCAGCGTAAAGAGAGCTCACGCACATCCGAAACGAGGTGCCGAGTCAAACTGCATTTAGCAGTGAAGCAATAAACAAATAGGACTCGCACACTCAAATGCTACTGCTCGAGTCCTGCTAGTCCTATTCGTTTATTATTAGTTCACAGGTAGCCTCACGTTGAGGCTAGTTCACAGGCAAAAACGGCCAATGGGAGGAAATCTAAACAGATATGGACAATCTGGGTTTTCCTGCAAGTAGACATCTATCTGTCAAGTAATTATTTCAGCACACTGCCTCTGTCAGACATGCAAATAAACAACGATATTATTATTATTATTATTATTATTATTATTATTATTTCTTGATCACCAGATATTAATAATTTCACTTGCAATACAGCTATCGGTATGCTTTTCAACCAAGTTTGAGTGACTGACATGACATTGCTGTTAGGGATTTTATCGATACCGGTTCTGGTATGTATCGGTGCTGGTTATGTACCTATGTGGTAGAAATATGCTATGATATATTTTTTTATTTGAGCCCTTTTGAGCATAGAAAACGGCTGTAGTTTCCCCATGTCACTCTTAAGGGTGAATCATACTCCAACACCCAGAATGCATTGCGCACTCGACATTCAAAGTTGCCTGCAATACATCTCTTTACTGGGGCATGTTTTCATTTCAAAATGCTTTCTTTTTTCTGTAATGATTTGTCCTTTTCTGGTCAGAAAATTATCTTAATTCAAACATGTTCACAAATGTTTCCTGTTTCAGCTGCTGTCACAGGTGTTGCAGCCTCCCAGAGTCAGCTGTTGACCGTGGAGATAGTTGATCAGGTTTGTGTCGTCACATAAAAAAAACCTCACTTGCAAAACCCCTCACTTGCAGAGTCGCTCTTTCGGCTAAACGGCCTGGCTTGGCAACTTTTAGACTGAAGAAAATGCCAGTAGTTTGTGGATATAGTGTGATTTTTGGCCAATCTAAAAAGGGCATAATTTAATTTTACAGTTATTGAGAGTTGATTGTGGACTAGTGATATCACCCATGCTCAAATTTGATTTTATTTGATATTTATTTAGCTGGTTAAACATAAAAGAAGAAAAAAAAGACACAAAAATGGTCCAGACAAGCAAACAGTCACCAAGAGTAAAGATAAACCTAAAAAAAATTGTTTGAGAAGGGGCAGAAAAAAACAAGGCTTATCCGGTCCTGCCCCTTCCTACGTACCATATTACAATATATAGATAACAAAATCTATAAAATGTGTGTCTGTCTCTCTCTCTCTCTCTCTCTCTCTCTCTCTCTCTCTCTCTCTCTCTCTCTCTCTCTCTCTCTATATGTATATGTATATGTATATATATATATATATATATATATATATATATATATATATATGTGTGTATGTGTGTGTGTGTGTGTGTGTGTGTGTGTGTGTGTGTGTGTGTGTATATATACTGTACAATAAAACCCCCCAACACAAAGTTATGACAAAGTGACAAGATTAAGAAGAATAAAATGAAACAATATTACTCTAGATTACTTTTCAAGCACCTCATGTTGTACTTGTTCACGAATGCTTTTTTGTAACTGCATTAAAAGATTACAAATTTTTATTGCCAAAGAGATGCACATGCTTTTCATAGTCAGCCAATGATGATATTGACCTTAACTCAAATTCACTCTCATTAACTGTCAAACAAAATGAATGACTTCAAAACTGTTTACAATTTCCTGATATGCGACTTATAATGATAGAAAGCTGGCTGAACATCGTGGAGTGTCCCTTAATGATTTGGTCCTTATAAGAACATTGGAAATGTTGCCATATGGGAATTTGTCATTTGGACAAACGTGCATTCAGTCATCACAAGGAGAACATTACAAACACTTCATTATACCATTTTATGAAGAAATATTGTATTATATCTTGGGGGCAACTTTTAATATTGACATTGTGATCTGTATGCAGCAACGATATGAGGAAACAGATATTGATGAAACCCCCTCTACCTCTGGAGAAAGTGAGGTAAGTAGTACTACATCATATGGCAGTTTTTGGTACACATTACTATGATCTGTGCACAGCAACGAACCCAGAAAGGAGGACTCAAACCTTTCTCCTACGCATTGGATGGAGAGGATGCTGTAAATATACAAAATTGTAATGACATGTTTGTTGTTGTTTACTTTTGAATGTATGGCCCTCTTCTTTCATTTCTGTCAACTGCAAAGGGTATCTAGTCCAGGCCCTTACAGATATTTTCGCGCAAATTCATGCAAAAGCACAACATTTGGCTCAGATGTAGCCCAGGGTATGCTAACTTGATTTAGTCAGAGCACCCGAGCCTTACAATTCAACCTGGAAAGGTGGTTTTTGTGTCTACATCTAGGTTTTAAGGCTCAAGGAATACAACTGAATCAGTAAAATTTACATCAGTTATTGATCCAAAATGGCATCCCAAGAGGGGCCCAACAATTCCAGTGAATAGGGTAACATTTTATAAACTAATAGATATAATGAAACTCCCCCAGTTGATTACTTACACAAAGAAAAACAACTGTACTACAAGTTTTCTTAAATGTAACGTTTAAATATGCAAATTTACAGAAAACTACCCCATTAGGCTAACCGTGAACAAATTGATCCAAAAGGGGTTTCAATGGATACTATTGACCATATAACATACCAAAAATCTAGGAAAATCGAACTTACAGAATGGGGTCATTTTCAAGATGGCGGCTGCCAGGAGCTTAAAATGGCTCCGTAAGACATGCCTATGATGTGTGTTTTGCGTTTTCTGAATGAGAAAACTTGAGTTGAAACTTGAGAGACAAGCAGCAGCGGCGCAGCAGCGGCACAGCAGCAGTGAGGGGACTTGCACATACACACACACGCTGGCACAGGGAGAGAGAGGGACGAGGGAGGAGGAGGCAGAACGTCAGGTAGGCTAGAGTCTGCACTCGCAGCCCTCCGGAGAACAGGGGAACGATGCAGGAAAGTGTGGTTGTACTGTAGCCTACCCTACTTCAGTCGATGCTGCCGACAGTTCATGACACGTTGTGACAAGGTGGAAACGAGCGATTTGTCTTACACATGCATCACATACAAACAGAGTGAGTGAGCCCCCTGGAAGAGAGCAGCAGCTCGCCTGCACTATGCTTCAATGACGACGCATAAATACTATATTGCCCAACGCCCGCTACCCGCCCCGCATGTTGTTTATTTTACCCAGATCCGACCCCGCAAATAAAATTAAGTCAAAATACCACCCGCACCCCGCGACCCGATGCAGGACTCTGCTCTGCGTGCACTCCTCCCTCCACCCCTTGGTCTCAGCTGCTCCTCCCCCAACCCTACATTTAACTGACCTAAATGCATTCCAGTCACTCACTCAGGGAGATTCGGAAATGTAGAGTTGCCTCGCTATTGTGGGCCAGATTAAAAAACAACAGAAAAACGCAGACATCTCTGTAAAACACGATAATAGAGTGGAATGGCGAATACAACTTTGTTGTCCAGCCAAGGCAGGAGATTTGTCATTGGTCTCACCCAATTACATAAAAACTAGTGGTGGGATTAGATTTAAAAAAAATATTGAGGGTTTGTAATTAATTAATAGAAATTAATCACATTTAATCGCATATATCAATATTTGACACTAAAAGCAAATTTTCCAGTGAGCCTGTGAGTTATACTTTGTCAAACGTGGACTTAATCATTTTTAGCTCTGGGCCCGTCTGGTCGATCGGTGTGGGTTGGCGGCTGCTTGCTCATACTGGGGGTGTATACACGCCTGTCTCGTTTTGGAGCGGTTGTTCTGTGGCGGGCAACACTTTCCTCTCTGGTGCGGTTCATGGGCGGTGATCTCGGTCGGCTTTTATACAAACTCTGGATTCATTTGTGGTGAGAAGGTGATTCGACCTCAATCCGGCGCAGCTGCTGGAGACGTGCACATTTATGGATGAACCAGCTGCCGTGTTCGGCTGCACTGTGCGTAATGGTGAAGAACGAGCATGTTTATCAGTTAAAAACAACATCTTCCTCCAGAGAGGTTTTTGGGCCTTGGAAACACGTCTGGAATTTTTCCACTTATGGCTTATTTCCACCGCTGGTATTGATGCGGCTCGCCCATGCTCTATTCGCATTTTTGTATCTTTCCACCGGTCGGAAAGCGACTAACCCGGGTTGAGCGAGGGGGCAAGTAGATCATTTTTTGGGACCTGCTCTGGGGGGGTTCCAGGGCTGAGCAACCCGGGCCATTTGGTAAAGTCAGGTGCCCATGCCAGACAGAGATATTCAAAACAAAAAGAAGAAGGATGCTCTCTAGCATGTATAAATGTGAATTGGTCTTTGTGAGAAGTACAATCATTGTTACTGAGTACGAACCTGTGCCCAGCAGGAACATCAAGAAGAAGAAGAGAATCTAGAAGATGGCATTGATGGAGAGCATGAGGTAAGTACTGCATTAGCAATGTTCTGAGCTTACAATCTTTGGAATCTCTGCAGTGTGGCATTACTTTCATTTGTGTCAGGAACATGAAGAAGAGAGTCTAGAAGATGGCCTTGATGACAGCTTCTCTGATGCCTATGATGGAGAGCATGAGGTATGTACTGCATTCTGAGCTGACAACAAACATTGGGATGTTGAATTCCAGTCTTACATACTGTACATTTTATAGACAGAGTGTCGAGCCTCAGGCTCCACTCAAACATTCTTTAAGTACTCAGACGACACAGCCCTGGTGGGGTTCCTTAAATCTGATGATGCCTCCCTAGGCAGCTTTGAGGAGGAGGTGGTGCACTTCACTAAATGGTGCTGCGATAACTTCCTACCGAAACAAAATAAATGGTCATAGACTTTAGGCGGAGTGCAGGAGAAGTCCCACCCACCCTTGTAAACAAGGCACCTATTGAGAGAGTCAGGACCTATAAATATTTAGGGATAGAATTTGATGACCAGCTGAAGTTCAACGAGTGTGCTAAAGCTAAGGTTAAAAAACTGCACCAGCGAATGTTCTTCCTACGGAAACTGAAATTGTGTAACGTCGACCATTACATCCTGCAAGTCTGTCCTCCAGAGCATCTTGTCCTTTGGTCTGATCTGTGTGTTTATCAACATGCGCAACCAAGACCGAGCTAAGCTGCAGCGCATGATTAAGATGGCGAGCAGGGTCATTGGGTGTGATCAGACGTCTGCTGCCCAGTTGTGTAAAGATCTCATTCTGGGCGAGGCCGAGCGCATCCTCAATGACCCTGCTCACCCCTTACACAGCAAGTTCCAACTCAGTCACCGGGGCAGGGGAAGGATGCTGCAAAGGAGAATCAGAACCACCCGGGGCCTGTACCACGAATCATGGGTAAACAGATCCTGGATCTGTCTCCTTGATCTGGGTTGACTAAATTTAATCTTTGCGTTCCCGGGTAAACGGTTCCACGACGTTAGTTATCAACCCGATATGACAAGCCTGGTTTTTCTAATCTAGTTTAGAGCGCGTGCACATAAAAAGGGCGTTCTCTTCGGCGTCTGACCAATCGCAACATGTCGACGCAAAACACGTCATCGACGTCTGGAATTGGAAGCTGCAGTGGCAGCAGAGCGGCACTTTGTGCAGGAAGAACAGAATGTAATTCTGACGAAATAAGCAGAATTGAAGGATCAAATTAAAAGCAAGGGGAACACCGTAGTGTATTAATTAGCGGAGCTTTAACGTTACTGTATGTCAGAATCAAAATCCGCATTGGTTATGACAGTTATGACTTTCTTACTGAAGGACTTTCTAAAGTAGGCTACCACTGTGAATAACAGTGTCTGCCTCATAAAAATCGAGTGGATCTGATAGCTTATAAAGTGTAATCTCAGTCTAAATTTCCAAAATCTGTAGGCTATTTAGACCATAGATTTAGAAATGTAGGCTCAATGAATTATTATCTCTAGTAGCCTATCATGACGTGTTTGCTGAAATGAATTAACAGGGTTGCCGGCATAGTTTTCATATTAAAAAAATCGCGCACCGGGCACCTTGCACTTTGGAGAGAATAGTGATATTTCTCCACACATCGTAATCGGCGGGGCAAAATGTTGGGAGCAAATACAAATGTATAGAAAACATTCCAAATGGTAAGTAGGCTTCATTTAATTACCTAAGTGCAACACTTCAGTCATGGCGTTAACCGTATCCTTGAAGTAAACCTGCCCTCGACCAGGTTAAGTTCAAAGCATACGTTTCCATGGAGATCGAACTCGGTAAGAAGTTAACTAGCGTCGTGGTACAGGAAAATCCGGGTTTAAAAAAAGTTACCTAGGATTAAACACTAATCTTGATTCGTGGTACAGGCCCCGGTTTAACAAATCCAAATTCAATGTGCCTACCGCCACCTGCTGTACAAATAGTAGTAGTACATGCAACGGACACAAATCAATCCGTTTAATCTGACTGTCCATTTTCTGACGTACTAGTGTGGCCACGGCCTTAATCACTTGTGCTTCCTAAATGTTAATAAGTAAATAAGTTGTGGGAGTATAAGTAGAGGGGGTACTGTAAGTGCAAATTGGAGATTCTCCAGTCTCCATCCTAGAAATCGAGTTCTAGTTTTTCATTTGCAATCTGTATCCTATTCCCAGGAGGAACATCAAGAAGAAGACTTTGAAGACAACTCCCGCGATGATTCAGATGGAGAGAAAGAGGTATATTGGCAATCATATCAGTATCCGCTGATGTTAGTAATTCTTTATATACTGTATATCTGTATTGGTCCGTTGAGAAAAATAACGGCAATGTTAAAGCTGCAGTAGGCAATTTTTATGTGATTTGTTTAGATTAAAATAAGTGTTAAATGGCTCTATATTCTGATAGCCATCACTCGAATAAAGTGTTTGATCAGTAAATTTTGACTCCTAACCCCCCGCTGTACTCCATCTCTCTCCTGTAGCCCTGCATGCAGGGCGGATGTATCTCCACAACCATAAGTCGTAGAGACTTACGGGTGGCTGCATTGGATTCGGGGTGAGAAAATACATATCAGGCATCGCGATCTGACCTTCCTTTTCCCAGAAAATTTGAAAATGTCTCTGATTGGCTAGAAATGTACAGACCTGTAAAAACTATCCAGTCAGAGAAATGTTTACATTTTCTGGGAAACGCAAGGTCAGGTCACGATGCCAATAAAGAACTATATGTATTTTCTCACCCCGAATCCAACACAGCCACCCTTGAGTCTATACGAGTTACGGTTGCGGAGATACATCCACCCTGCATGCAGGGCTACAGGAGAGAGACAGAGTACAGCGGGGTGTTGGGAGTAAACATTTACTCACCAGACACTTTATTTCAGTGATGGCTGTCAGAATACAGAGCCATTTAACACTTATTTTAATACAAAAAAAATCTCCTAAAATCGCCTACTGCAGCTTTAATATTGGTATCGGCCAAAATGTTCATATTGGGAGGTATGCGAACTGCACATAAAGTTTAAAATTCACACTAGAGCATCCCAAGATTTTGGTGTCTTTCAGTATGTCCTTTTTGCAAGAGGACATGGTGCACTGTTCACAAATATTGACAGAATTTTAAAGTGGCTCAGGAGGAAGAGCAGGTCATACACTAATCAGAAGGTTGTGGTTCGATCTCCGGCTCCTCCAGTACGCATGTCTAAGTGTCTTTGGGCAAGATACTGAACCCCAAGAACCCCAAATTTCTCACGATGGTTGTGCCAGCACCCTGCGTGGCAGCTTGCTGCCATTGGTGTATGAATGCGTGTGTGTGAAATGCAGGCATGTGTTGTAAACCGCTTGAGTGGTCAGTATAGACAAGAAATGAGCTACAATCCATTTACCACTCCATTTGTTTCAACTTTGCTACGGTTTTAGTTGTAGTGATATAACACTGGCAGTACTTAGTAATTGGGTCATATAAATGTTGTATATCTGTATATTCTTTGTCTTTATAGAACTGGAGCAAACCCTTGTATAATGGAGCAACTGTAACACTGGGACAGGCTGTTCTACTGCTCATGGCACTTGTAGTGACAGCAGGTTTGACACAAGAGTCACTTACTGAACTTCTTCAAGTACTGACTGTCTTGCTCCCCGAAGATTCGCTCCTGCCATCCACTAAGTACTTATTCAAAAAGGTCTTCACCAATGGAAACTGTATTATTAATTACTACTGCCCAGATTGCGTAGGATTACTTGTCAACAGTCTGTGTTCCAAATGTGACAAAGGTTGGTGCCAAAATCAACTAAAGAAAGATGGAAAGTTTTTCTTCTCTTTGCCCTTGATTCCACAATTCAAGCACATACTGGAAAATCTAAATCTAGGTGAGCACCTTGCATATAAACAAAACCGTTCAGCCCAGTCCACAATAGATGATATAATGGATGGAAAATTATATCAGAAAATGTATAGTGAAACAAATCTTAAAGATGAATTCTCCTTTAGCCTCACAATAAATTCTGATGGTGTCCCCATCTTCAGGTCCTCATCATTTTCAATTTGGCCCATCTTTGGATTTATAAATGAATTACCTCCTCAACATAGAAAGAAGCACACTTTTCTTACTGGTCTATGGTTTGGCTTGCAAAAACCCAACATGTGCTCATTCCTTAGACCCTTGTCAAATGAACTGAAGAATTTGGTTGATGTTGGATTTGAGTGGTGCCTTAATGGCCAAACTATAGTCAGATCATATGTATACACACTCATGTGTTGTTGTGATAGTGTTGCACGAGCTATGATGCAGAATATAAAACAATTCAATGGGAAATATGGGTGTAATTGGTGTCTGCATCCTGGTAGAAGGGTTCCAAAGGGTAGAGCATTTGTCCAAGTATATCCATACCAAGAAAATGTTGCTGAACGTGACATGGATTCTATGATCTTTCAAGCAAGAAGAGCAGGTGCTGGGGAGTCAGACACATTTGGTGTTAAAGGCCCTACGCCCCTTATGCTAATCCCATACTTCAACATTGTTACTGGCTTCATTGTGGACTCGATGCATTGTATTGATCTGGGAGTAATGCGTCAACTTGCACACCTGTGGTTTGATGGAAAGCATCATGATAAAGCATGGTATATAGGCAACAAAGTCAAAGAAATTGATGAAAGGCTTGCAAGTTTCACACCCCCATCCAACATAACTCGCACCCCACGGTCACTCTCTCAACGATCATATTGGAAGGCATCAGAGTGGAGAGCTTTTTTACTATTTTATGGTTCTGTTGTTCTTCAGGCTTTTTTGCCAGCTGCATACTTCTTCCATTTTCTTCTTTTGTGCAATGCTGTCCATATCCTTCAGAAGAGTTCAATTTCTCAAATGGAACTGTTCTATGCCACACAGGACATGATCAAATTTGTGCAAGATTTTGAAAAGCTGTATGGTATTTGTCACATGACCTTTAATCTCCATTTGTTACTTCACATACCTGATACTGTAAGAAACTGGGGTCCAATTTGGTGTTATTCTGCATACAGTTTTGAATCATGCAATGGGTTGCTTCTTAAATTGTTTAATGGTACTCAGGCTGTACCAGTGCAGATTTTGTCTTCATATTTTACTCTCAAACAAATTGAAGCCATGAGTCGTGTGACCTTTTTGGATGCTACAGAAATGGCAGTTAATGTATTTGACAGGTTACTTACAGGCTATTGTGCAACAAAAAATGCTCACCAGTACCAAGATAGCATTCTTTTTGGTAAATTTGAAAGACGGCAATTGAATCATTTTGAGAAATATTGTGTAGAGACTTCTTTAAATATACTTGTTGAGGATTATGCTGTATTTTCTCACAAAGCCATAATCAATTCTCAGGTCTATAAAAGCACAAAGTATAGAAAAGCAACCAAAAGAAATGATTCAGTAGTTGAAACACGCAATGGTACAGCAAGTCAAATTGAATCATTTGTGTCTGTCAAAACTTTGACTGGAGAACAGCATGTTTTTTGCCTGTTAAGAACATTACAAACAGCAAGACTGAATACCATCACACCACCCGCTCACTTGTTGGCTCCACATGGTGCAGCTATAAAGCACATCCATGCAGTTGATGATGTTGGCAATCTCACAGCTGTAAAGCCCACAGATTTGTGTGGTAAATTTGTTGTATATAAGAAAGACACATGTTTCATTATCTGTTTGTTGCCAAACCTTTTTGAGAGGGACTAAAGACCGATTGTATTTTTTGCTGCTTCAGGTCCAATGTTGTGGAATTTTCGAGTCACAATATTATCCCTTGTTGGTTTCCCTGCGATGGCTCGGCCATTTCGCTGGCTCACAGCCGCTTGCCAAGCTGATGAGCAATAGACCTGTCATTAAGTCCCACCATGCTTTTTGAATGGAGTTTGGTTACAGATTTGCCTAACCTATAAACTATCTAGGCTACTTGTCACCACCATATCTAGCTTTACATGTTGTACATCACCCTCCATGGCATATGTGAAGTCCTTTCTGATGGCTTCTTGACGATATCAGGCCTCCTTGGGATATAACTTTTAACAGTGACGGCTGCCATGTATTCTCAGTGCTGTGCTGCAGTCAAGCCGTGTGTGTGTCAGAGGGGCGTGGCTTATCGATAGGTCAATTGTGGCTCGCCACGACGCCCTCCTTACTCGAGTATTCCCAAATGTAATGTACTAAGCATTGGGTTTGAATGAGAAAATGTACTGACTTTAAAAGGTAATTCATAAGCATTGTTGATTATTTTTAAATATACATCTGTTGTGTTGCTGTTATATGTTTATGCAATTGACATGTTTACTGTTTTCTATTTTGGTCTGTCAATGTGGTTGCATTGGAGGATTGTTGCTAATTGATGAGCCAGCTTGGCAATTTCTTACTCTGGTGAATCCAATGACTTCTCACTTTGGAAATGTCAGCGAGTGTGTTGATTTGCACCAAATAAAGACTTCTTAAGATGACCCATGTGCTCCAGTGATCTTCTGTTTGATGCTGATGTGTTCCTGAACTGCACATGCACCGGCCCTCATCTCCCCAACTGTTTTAGCACATGAACTCAGGTTAGGACTAAATGCCTCTATGCATAAACAGAAATGCATCTGAACCGGCTTCCGATAGCTTAACTCCATACCTGATCAGTTGTTCATCTCTTTAGCACTTTTAAATCGAAAAAGGAAAAGTAACATTTTAAATTGAATTACATAATTTTATGTAAACTATGCATTCACGTTTATAAGTTGCAAAGTTTTAAACCACATACGTGATATTAGTTTCACATTAATTCCATAATTCACAATTTAAGTGTTTTTATTTTTACATACATTTAAAATGAATACATTACTGTACATTTGACCTATTTATCTGACAAAGGTTGCACGTGTTAATTTTACATTTTCCACATGTGATTGCCTTTATTCAAATGTCAACTAGTTTGTGAAAAAGTGTTTCACATGTGAATACTACTCACATGTGGTTAGGTATTCATTTCCATGTGAGTAGATCTAATCATGTGTGAAACTCAAATTAATTTCAGCTCACATGTGAGTAGATACAAGCACATGTGACTTTGACAACTTTATTTTGTCACATGTGGAAAATGTCATGTCACATGTGACATTGACACATTATACTTTCACATGTGAACATTTTTATTTCACATGTGAATAAATCATAATCACATGTGAGATTGCATGTTTCACATGTGACTTTGACACACATAACATTTTCACATGTGGAAAATGTCATTCACATGTGAATAAATCATAATCACGTGAGATTGAATGTTTCACATGTGACTTTGACACACATTAAATTCTCACATGTGGAAAATGTCTTTCACATGTGAATAAATCATAATCACATGTGAGATTGCAAGTTTCACATGTGACATTGACACACATAACATTTTCACATGTGGAAAATGTCATTCACATGTGAATAAATCATAATCACATGTGAGATTGCATGTTTCACATGTGACTTTGACACACATAAAATTATCACATGTGGAAAATGTCTTTCACATGTGAATAAATCATAATCACATGTGAGATTGCATGTTTCACATGTGACTTTGACACACATTAAATTCTCACATGTGGACAATGTTATTCACATGTGAATAAATCATAATCACATGTCAGATTGCACGTTTCACATGTGACTTTGACACGTAAAATTATCACATGTGGAAAATGTCTTTCACATGTGAATAAATCATAATCACATGTGAGATTGCAAGTTTCACATGTGACATTGACACACATAACATTTTCACACGTGGAAAATGTCATTCACATGTGAATAAATCATAATCACATGTGAGATTGCATGTTTCACATGTGACTTTGACACACATAAAATTATCACATGTGGAAAATGTCTTTCACATGTAAATAAATCATAATCACACGTGAGATTGCATGTGTCACATGTGACTTTGACACACATTTAATTCTCACATGTGGAAAATGTTATTCACATGTGAATAAATCATAATCACATGTGAGATTGCACGTTTCACATGTGACTTTGACACACGTAAAATTATCACATGTGGAAAATGTCTTTCACATGTGAATAAATCATAATCACATGTGAGATTGCAAGTTTCACATGTGACATTGACACACATAACATTTTCACATGTGGAAAATGTCATTCACATGTGAATAAATCATAATCACATGTGAGATTGCATGTTTCACATGTGACTTTGACACACATTAAATTCTCACATGTGGAAAATGTTATTCACATGTGAATAAATCATAATCACATGTGAGATTGCACGTTTCACATGTGACTTTGACACACATAAAATTATCACATGTGGAAAATGTCTTTCACATGTGAATAAATCATAATCACATGTGAGATTGCAAGTTTCACATGTGACTTTGACACACATTATACTTTCACATGTGAACGTTTTTATTTCACATGTGAATAAAGCATAATCACATGTGAGATTGCAGTTTTCACATGTGACTTTGACACACATTATATTTTCACATGTGGAATATTTCATTTCACATGTGAGATTGCACGTTTCACATGTGAAAGTGAGTTTTCACATGTGAAATGGAAGATTTCACATGTGAATTACATGTGACTTTTTCGTAAGGGTTATTTTCTGCTAAGATTTTGTGAACACACAATATCTCAAAAGGACTAATAGAATGTGTGCTTTCTCTGTCTAAAAGAGTTAGTTTGTAGAGTTAGTAGTTATGTAAGCATTAGCAGTTGAATACAGCATGGTTTCAGCGTCAGAAAAATTATTCAGAGATAAATGGCTTTTTGTGAAATTCGATAGAACAGTCACTTTAACCATTCATTTTTGGCATCAGTAAGACGTCAGACATCTAAACAATAGTTTTGAACAGTAATTTCCTCCATAACAGCAGGAAACACCCCTCTGCTTCCAACTCCTCCCTCCGTGGGCGTTCTTCTTGGCTGCAGCGGCCGTGTCACAAGCTTGTCACCAGTCTCACTGCTTTGCTGCTGCTGTCCTGTGCCTGTCTGCGCGGCCGCTCTTTGAGGAAGTAGGGATGGACTCGCTCGCTTCTTGGAGTTTTGGTTGAGAGCTTTGATGAAGCTTTTGCGATTCTGGTCATATTTATGCTGCGTGTTTCAAAGTGTGCATCCAATCTATTCTTGGAACCCCCCACCGTTGCCACCGCTGTGCATCAGCGCGAAAGTGAAAGCGTTTTCGCCATCAATTTTACAGTATGAGAACGGCTTCCTCTCGCTTTTCCCTCCAGTTTTGGGTCGCCTCTTTCTACTGTGGAGAGACATGTCGCCACTCAGTGGGTCGGTAAAATAGATTATACACATTCAATACCTCCAATTCTGGTATAGGAGACGTAAAAGGGGTTGATCGATGTCCCACCGTCAAAAAAAAAAAAAAAAAATCTAAGCCGAGATATCTCGTCTTTGGCACTCAACGGTTGGATTCTGTAAGCCGAGATATCTCGTCATTGGCACTCAACGTGTTAAAAAAAAAAAAAAAAAAATTGACGGTGGGACGTGGATCAACGCCCCCCACGTCTCCTATAAAATTATTGGAGCCACCGTACGTGTACAACCCATTCCACCGACCCACTAAGTGGCGACAGTGCCCTCCAAACTAGAAAAAGCAGAGCCAAAACTGCAGGGGAACGCACGATGAAACCATTCTCATACTGTAGAATGGATTGGCGAAAACGCTTTCGCTTTCGCGCTGATTGCTGGCGGTGAGGGATTGCAAATTTGCATAATAGATTACGGGTGGAACACACTTTGAAACACGCAGCATAAATAAGACCAGAATCGCAAAAGCTTCATCAAAGCTCTCAACCGAAACCGCAAGAAACGAGCGAGCCCATCCAGACTTGCCCAGCGGCCGCCAGCAGACAGGAGCAGCAGCAAAAAAGTGAGCCTGGTGACGCGAGGTTACAGCAGCAGAAACGAGCTTGTGACACGCCCGCTGCAGCCAAGAAGACACACACGGAGGGAGGAGTTTGAAGGAGAGGGGTGTTTCCTGCTCTTATGGAGGAAATTACTGTTCAAAACTATTGTTTAGATTTCTGACGTCTTACTGATGCCAAAAATGAATGGTTAAAGTGACTGTTCTATCGAATTTCACAAAAAGCCATTTATCTCAGAATAAATTTTCAGACGCTGAAACCATGCTGTATTCAACTGCTAATGCTTACATAACTACTAACTCTACAAACTAACTCTTTTAGACAGAGAAAGCACACATTCTATTAGTTCTTTTGAGATATTGTGTGTTCACAAAATCCTAACAGAAAAGAATCCTCGGCTCTTGAAAGATGAGCCAGAATCCTCAAAAAAAAAACTTGGCAGAAGCTAACTACAGTATTGAAAAACGGCTGGCAGTGAATGTGTTAATATCATGACACATTTCTGCTGTCTAAATTGATGACAATAAAATGTTACTTCAAAAGTCTGATGAAGTATGCTAGGAATATTATTTGTAAATTTCATTTTTGTTTGACATCACTAGCATTAACATTCACCTTTTTTTTGGCATACATTTTTGCATTTTGAATAGCCTACATGAACCATATTGTGATATAGATATTAATGAAAAATTACTGTATGTCTATAGTATTGATTTAACCAGATTGCCCAGTCGCAAAAAAGCTCTGTTCCGAACTCTGCATTTATACACTTTGCAACCAAACTCAACACTGATATGTCAACACTGAAGAGAACAGAGAGCAGGGTTTGGAACATGGCCTAAGTCGACACTTATGGAAAGTCAGCATTGCTGAATGAATGCACTGTCTGATGATACTTGTTGAACAAACACTCAAGGAGAGTACATTCTAATTGGACCGAATGTTTGCTAATAATAGCTGTGCTAAATAGCTGGCAGGAAATAAACCTGGGTCCAAGTAACAAGACAAACAAAATACAAGTGAGAGATGATACTGAACCAATGAACCAATCCAGCATTGTGTTAATGTTAGCCAAACAAGACAGATTAGGAAATAGACAGAGTGAAACATGACAAAAATTGATGCACCAATAGTCAGAAAATGAAATAACTACATAAAGAAAACGTAACATCACCATTTTACTTACAGATTTGAAGTGTTAACAGCCAAAGATGTCACGATCTGTCTCTGCATCAGTGAGCTCATCTGCTTCCACTCGAATTTTTGCGCGCGCACTGCCCCTGAGCCTTGAACACATGATAGCTAGCTGCTAGCTAGCTGACGGACCCGCCCTACTCTGCCTGTGATTGGCTAGTACTATTGTCGTTGTTGGTTTTGTATGGCTGATTAGGAACGAGGAGTGAGCGATTGGTTAGGGCTACGGTAAGAGTATCAAGGTAATCCAATCACAGGCAGAGTAGGGCGGGTCAAATAAAGGCGGAACATTCAGGTGATTCGGTGAAGACGCATTTCCGTTTCGTTACACCTCTCTGCTGCTGTCTGGCGAGAATCAATACACACGAATATCTGTGGTAGCTGCGTTAGCACCTCAAAATGGACAAAACTGACCCATGGTGTCGAGCCTCTCCAGTTCAAAGGCGGGGGAAGAAGAAGAAAAATGCAGAGCCGCCCATATATGAGCCGACAGCCAAATCTGCTGGAAAACGGGGTAAGTTTATTTACCCACCATAACTAGCTATCTTGATGCTAAATCATTCCAGGTATTTAACTAAGCCTGCTAGGTAGCTAAGCTGACGTTGCTACATGGGTAACGGATGTTATCTGTGTTGTGCAAGTTTAGTTGACACTTCACTTGAGTTTTGGATTTTAAACCAAGTCCATTGTGGGGGGGGGGGGGGGGGGGGGGGGGGGGTCATGCAGCGCACACACTAGCTGTGTCCCAATTCAGGGGCTGCAGTCCACCAAGGCTAGATTTGAAGACCGATTGCGTCATTGCGCGCGACCTAGGCTGTCCCATTTCGTAGGCTCCTTCAAATGCAGCCGAGAAATGCATCCTCCTTTTCTCAAAACTTGAGGATGCAAGTGTTCTGTCCTTCGTGGCCTTTGTGGCATTCAAGATCTCGCGAGAATCCGCGAGAGGTTTGCAAGGCAGAACATTCTGAAATCGCCGCCAACTACACGCAACAGGTAAGATCTTCAAATTCTCGTTTGCAAATTCCTTACTAAATGCACTTCTGTCAACTTTAGAGGTGATTAACCGACGCTTAGGTTATTGTAGATCTCATATTTGTCAGTATTGTGAAAACATGTGACGTGTTTCTTTTGTAAAGAGCTCCACGGCTTGGCTCGTGAGCGTTCCACACTCCCGCTGCCATGTCGACTCTCCGTGCAGCGGGAGGCCCCGCTGCTGACGGCCGTCAAAGACGCTTGTCTCCCGGGTTGCTTGGTCATGTAACACAGCCCTAGCTGGCTACCCAGCGCCGCCGGTCTGCTCACTACTACGACTGGAAAGCCCCATTTAATTTCATACCACGGTCATTCTGTAGATTCATTTGAGAAAATAAGTAGCGGGGGGGGGCTGCCTTGGCTTGATTCAAATTCGTGTAAAGTTTTCCAGGGTGTGTGTGTGTGTGTGTGTGTGGGGGGGGGCGGGGTTCTCTGAACGTAACGTCACGCTAGCTGTTAGATCAAAGGACCTGCATGGTGGCCTCACTGGATGGAGGGTAGCCTACTAAGTTGTTTGTGTAAACTTGCTTGGAAGAGGACGTTAGCATTAACGTTATTGTTAACGTTATTGTGTGTGTGTGTGTGTGTGTGTGTGTGTGTGTGTGTGTGTGTGTGGTCGGGGGGGGGGGGGGTCTCTGAATTTAACAAAGGACCATGGTACCTGGGGGGTTGCTGTGTTGTTTGTGTAAACTTGCTAGATTAGAAGAGTTTTGCGAAAGAAAACGTGTATAGATACAATACTTAAAGGCAAGAAAGCAAGTTTTATAAAACAAATAACTTGTGTAAATAATAATCTGCTGAATTTATAGGGCTGTACTGCTGCTGCACCATTATCTTATAGGCTACATCTTATATTTATACTAAGAATTATAGAACTATCACTTATATTCAAAATGTTCATACTGCATTGCTGCATTCTCATAGCACATTACATCATAATCAATAGTCTGTCAGCTTGTGTGTTCTTCACAGTAATGGTACTCTCTCTCCTCTCCAATAATAAAGAAAATGGCAGAGAACAACAACCTTCCAGAGACAGAGGAGGGCCAGTTCACTTTTAAATGTGAGTATTGGTATCGCTTATTGTTATTGGCTGGTCCTCTTGTTGAAAATGTCACCTGCTTAAATATTTGCTTCTGTGTTTTTGTCTTAAGGGAGCAAAGAACTAACGGCAAAATTCATCAGGATGAGGGCCGCGAATGAAAGCCTCTTCACTGGCCAAAAGCACACGGCCGCTCATGGCTGGAGGTAGGGTAGAACTAGGTAACTTAGTTAAATAGCAAATGTGTAGGGTAGCTTCTATACGAGGGATCAGCCGAGCAGCATTTTGGTAAACAAACCGCGTCACTGGGTGGCAACGGAGCCCAAGTGGCGCGAGGCTTGAGTGTCTGACTCTAGCCAGTTAACACTGTTTACATTTTAAAAACTGCAACAATTCACACAACTTTAACACAACATGTTATACATCAAACTCTTGAGCTACTTCTGCTCTCACTCAGAATGTCAAAATATAAGCGATGTCATGTATAGTTTTTGAGATATTAACGTTTGTTTGGCACAACTCATACTATCAACTGCCGCGGGGTTCCGCATTTCTGGGTGACATCACGCTGATTCATCCTATACAATATTTATACCTGCAATGAATGCAACTTAAGCTACAGTGTTCGAAAATTAAGTCAGTTTTAATGAGCACATAAAAAAATGGCCACTAGATGGGGTACAAACCTTTGTGCTTTCTTTGGTCTGTTCTTTTTTTTTTCTCTGTGGACATAGGGTCGTCCTGGAGAAAATGAATCTCCAAGGAAAAGTGTCCCCATTGCAGGCCAAAAAGAAGTGGGACAACTTGAAGAGAAAATACAAGGTAATGTAGCCTAGACTGATTCTAAGAAATGGTTGGTTGATGACTCTTAGAAAATATGTAAGCATGTCAGTAGGTCTGGGTATTTGTAATAGGTGGATGGGCAGGTACAACTTTAAATCAATTTAGGAATAGACTAGTGGATTTTTCATGCCCATGTGACATTAGACAATTATAGTGCATTCCCACTTCCAAACAGAAAGGGGGTCGATTTGGAGGATTTTGTGGTATTGTTTTTTTGTTGTTGTTGACTGTCATGTATCCTCTATTTTAGGATTGCAAGTGTCCAGCATCAGGAGAGGGGGTCAGCGGCGGGAAACCCACTGCTGCTACTTGGCCCTGGTTTGTCGACATGGATGAGGTGCTGGGACAGAGGCACTCAACGACCCCCCTTGTCGTGATTGCCTCTATCCCAGAGGACAAGCCAGGGCCAAGTGCAGTAGTGGAGGTGGAGGAAGAGGAAGAGGAGGAGGAAGGAGGAGCAGCTGGGAGAGGGCCACCACCAAAGAAAGCGAAGAAGGAGAAGGATGAGATTTTGGAGCTGCTGAAGGAGGACATGAGGCTCCAGAAGGAGAGATCAGAGCGATTCTTTGGTCTGTTAGAGAGGCTCGTCCAAAAGTAAAAACAAAGTATTAAAAAACAATCCGAACAATACTTTGTTTTTACTTTTGGACGAGCCTCAAAGTATTATTGTTCGTATTGTTTTTTTTGTTGTTAAAAACAAGTTTGCACATTTGTTTTGTTCTGTTTTAAATGTGTTGTTCATGAATTAAGGTTATTTAATAAATATTTTGTTTAAGAAAAACATACTTTTTTCTTTTTACACAGCACAAAAGTGGAGTGGAGTGATCCAGAATATGTATGGACACTTTTCTCTTTCGATTGGAGTCTTGCCGATAAGAGTGTTCGGTGTTTTGATAGATGGTTTTCACAGAATTGTCAGTCCTGTCCTAGGAGTCCTGACGGTTGCACTAGCAAACACTGCAACAGGAAGTGAGCTGGGCTTAAATTTAGAATCTTTATGTTGTCAAGTTAAAACCGTCTATAGCTCAGCTAACTTTACCTTTAACTTTTAAAGGACTGAGATCACATTAACCATACTTTACACAATGTAGTGTGTAGTCTGCAGCACCCAGGATCACAGAGATGTGCTATATTTAACCTCTACAGAAGTTCGCAAAATATATGTCTAAATTGGATCAAGTCCCTCTATGCTTCCTTGATGTCCTTATGCTGAGTTAACAGACCTGATGATTCTAACCTGAACTTGGGAAACACAAAGCTAAGCCTTAAGAATTCACTAGACAGAGCATTACAACAGTGGTAGTGATAATAATTTATTTTTACCTCTAAATAGTCAAAAATGTATAAATAAAATAAATAAGGTATACTGAACATATATGTACATAGAAATAAATAAATGTAACATAAAATGTAATGGATGGGGGATGCTGAAAAACAGAACCTATTTACAATAATGAATGAATAGTGTTCCTGTACTGGACAGGTTTTTAAATGGCCAGGACATGACATGACTTTTGTTTGAGCAGGGAGGCACTGGCAGTGCTGTTGGGCCCTCTGAACCAAGAACGGCGACATGGATGGGGTGGTCATCTTGGGTGGTCTCCAGAGTGTGTTTGGGGGGTCATCAGTCCACTGTCCACCGCATCTGGGTTTGCAGGGCTGGGTCAATCGACGGCTGCCATGTCACTATTATGTTTTCAGAAAGATTCAAGAATAAAATACAGTGAATACAAAGTAGGCTACTACTTCACAGCTGTATATTGGGGGGGAAACAATCACCACAAAAGAAATGTCACAACAAAATATTTCTTGATTTGATTGATTTTCTTCATATTTCAAAATGCAAAACTGCTCTAGATAACATTTTAAATAAATATGAATCGCATAACTTTACAATTCTTTTACTTGCCTTTTACAAATAATCATGGTCAGGGGGTACCTCCTCCAGGGCAGACACCTCTGCGGTCAGCTGGTCACGCCAGGGAGCACCACTTACTGCCTCCAACCCGTTCTCCTCATCCTCCTCATCCTCAGGCTCATCCTCATCCTCCGGGGCCACGATGTCACCAACCCCAAGGCAGATGTTGTGGAGGATGGCACATGCTGTTATGACCTAAAATTATAATATATATATTAGTCATGCACAATGTATCGTCAATCACATCGGTATTGGCCGATGTTAGTCATTTTTTAACATATCGGCATCAGTCCGATGTTCAGTATGTACAAAATTTGATGATCATAGAAATGTGTTTTTAAACAGATCATATCGAGATCGGTAGATAAATATCACTTATCGGCCATAACAACAATGTTAACATTATTTATCGGTATCGGCCAAAATTGACTGATTTACTCTTCTTCAATATTCTATAAAGTCCTGTTGAGTGATGACTTACGTGTGGTACAAAGGTGTGGTGTACCTCCAGCGCTTGCAGGAAGATGGCCCGGAACCTGGTCTTCATCATCCCAAAGGCACGCTCTATAATGGAGCGTGCCCTGGAATGATGGACATTGAAGCGCTGGGCCCCCACACCTTGTACTGGCCTCTTGTAGGGAGTGATGAGGGGGAGTGGGTGTTGGAGGCATGGGTACCCCCCGTCCGCTAGGATGAAGTGCCCTGGAGATAGATAGATTTATTTGACAATCTTAAAATATAATAATAATACTGCTTCACCTGAAGACAGCTATCACATACAATTACCTGGAGGAGGGTAGAGTGACCTTCTGTACAGTGGGCTGTGCCGAAGCACCCTGGCGTCATGTACTGACCCAGGCCAGCCCACGTACGTGTCAATGAAGCGGCCCTGATGGTCACAAACAGCCTGCAGGATGATGGAGGGGAACAGTTTCCTGTTCCTGTAGCACTGACCATCAGGGCCGCTCGGTGGCTTGATCCGGACATGGCAGCCGTCGATTGCTCCAGCAGCTTTACGGAAAGCACGGTGTCTTCCCAGCCCTGCAAACCCACGGGTCACTGCCTGCAGGTCTTCTGGGGTCTTGGGGAGGTGGATGACTTTGTGGCGAATGGCCACCACCTCCTCAGTGACTCTGTGGACGATGCGGTGGACAGTGGACCGAGGCATCCCAAACACTCTGGAGACCACCCTGTATGACCCCCCACTGGCCAGCCAGAACAAGAATACCAGGGTCTCGATAGTAGAACCCCATCCATGTCGCCGTTCTTGGTTCAGAAGGCCCAACAGCACTCTCAGGGCCTCCCTGCTCAAACGAAAGTCAATGCGGGTGTCCTGGCCATTGAAAAACCTGTCCAGTACAGGAACACTCAGGTTGATCCTGCAGTACATGGGTCTGGTCTGGGGGGGAAGAGGAGAAGATTTTTTTAATAAACAAAATAGCAAGATGAAATATGCCATTATGTCACTTTCTCCCATGGGCTTTGAGAGGGAGGCTATCTATCTATCTATCTATCTATCTATCTATCTATAGTATATATGTATCTATCTATGTATGTATGTATGTATGTATCTATCTATCTATCTATCTATCTATCTATCTATCTATCTATCTATCTATAAAACCCTGGTAAGGTTAGGATTAGGCTATATGAAATTAAAAGTTAAATGACATTCGCTATAAGCCACATTAACTAGTAACATTTTGGTTTAACAAATACTTTACCTGTCCATCTTCTCTCAGCCTGAGAAACATCATGCGGCGTCTCCGGCAGTGCAACTCTAATTCCTCCATAAAATAAAACAAAATTACCAACAAAAGGATGTTTTCGGGCTCCATTGTTTCAAGGCTGTTCTGTAGATGTGCTTTTGAGACAGTGGCGGGACTGCGGGAGATCATAGGATTCTCACATGCGCTCGCGCTGTCAAGCGGGAGATAGGATTCTCTGCTCGCGCTGTCAACTGGTTGCTAAGGAAACCATTGCGGGGGGCGGGAACAGCGAGTGACAGCAGCTCTTTCTCACCGAGAAGAGCCTGGTGACGCGAGGTTAGTAGTAGGCTAGACCGTCTCATTTCGCTCAACGACTCAAGGCTGCGCACTTCCCTGACTGGTCCGCGGAGGACAGACCTCTGTAGGCCGCGGCCGACGTAGGCCGTGGCCCCTAAATTGGGACACAGCTGTTGTGTCCTTCAGACTGTGTGTGTGTGTGTGTGTGTGTGTGTGTGTCACACACGTGGTTTATCTGCTAAACCATTTTTTGTAATGCAAATTGTTTGTATGTCCACAAGCAAGGACCACAATGGAAATCAGTCTGACTTTTTGTCTAATCCTTGATGATTTTAGAATGCATGTATTGTATGCATGTAAATGTAATGTATTTTTAATTGTCAAAGAAACTCAACTAAAATTACCAAAGACATCTAAACACAATGGGCAGTTATCGAGGTCAGAAAAGAGTCACGTTGAAACCAAGTCCAAAAAAAATAGTTTGTTCAATGAACTACTATTCAGTGCAATCAACAACAAAAAATCAACATGCTAGTTGTAAAGTCAGGGATGCAAACTAGTCAGCTTTAGGTGACAGTAATCTTTTTGATCCCAACATAGGGCACCTATGTGTCATCCGGCTATGGGCGGAACACACCCATGACATCTGCCCGGAACAAAAGTGCAGCTGTGCTCCCACTCAATCCTTGCGTTCAGTTCAGAAAACATGGGCGACGCGAGTATTTAACGTTACAAAAGCACGTCAACAGTGTTTTCTCACTGCCAGTAGCCTACAGCAGGGTTTGACAGATAGCTAGTCCGATCGGTGTCAGCACAGCCAGTGCTCCCAGTCCTCGCTGCTCGTTAAATATTTCCAAATAGGCGTTATTCTGATAAACTGGTTACATATATGTTCCGAAACATCCTATGACCCCAGGGTACATCACTGAGGATACGTCCCAGTTATGCATCCATGCAATGTTTTTTTTCTTTATTGCGTTCTCACCCGAAAAATATTAAAACTTTAAAAGTTTGTTTGTTTTTTGGCTTGAAAACAGCTTTTTTGGAAAGTCTAAAAATGACTACGGTAGGCGTAATCTACTTCCGTGTCGAAAGCCGGAAAGACGATTACAAAATGACGTCATGCAGAAACGTCCTTGTATGGGCAAAGAATAAGGTGAATAGTTGTGCGTCGCGGCTACTATTGAATGATGGTTTTGTGTCTGCCGATAGGCTATCTGTCACACCTTTCATTCTTTATGAGTTTGCATCCCTGAAAGTATTGTGAGCTTATGTCAAGCTACCAGTTAACTTACCGGTAGTCTAACAGTATTTTGAAAGTAGTCAAGTGGCTACTTGTGTGGCATGTTTTCAGTTACAGTCACATCACAGTACCTGTTAAGACTGCGAGAGTGTGGAGGTTTTCTCACAGCTCACTGTTGATTAATAAGGACCTCCCATCATTCACACAAATACTGTAAATGGCACAATCAAGCTCCTATGATTGGTTTAAGTAAGAGTTGGTCCAAGCAAAAAGTGTTACAGTCAAAGTCAATGACAGGAAAAAGGCATATTCAGGAGCTAAGAGGAAAAATAGGCTACAAACAAAGCAATAAAATCAACTTAGCTAGAAGCAAGTAGGTTTAATTAAGGCTACATAAAAGATACATAAGACAATCATTTAGAATGGTTTCTGTCTCATAACATCTGTTTAAAATGGAATATCTTTCTCCAAATCTTTGATTTGATAATGGATATAACATTTAATATTTATCTTGACAGTGTCAGTCAGATATGCAATATTAGTGTTATCAGTCTTTCATCAAGATTAATTTGTTAATATTTGGTGATAACCATCTGTGGAGTTACCGTCAATTAGCGTTTTTTTATTCATATTAATATTCAGGCTAAATCAAACTTGTAAAATTCAACTTCTTGTCTGTCGATTATTGTTAATCCTAATACCATCCTATAGGCACAATCCAGGTCAAAAGTGAATTAATTTTGGAATATGTTCTGTCTTAACACGTTCACTGCCAATGACGAGTTGAGTCGTCAAAAATAATCCAACGGTTGACTGCCAATGACGAGTTGAGTCGTCAAAAAAAAAAAAAAAAATTTTGACGGTGGGAGGTGGATCAACGCCCCCCACGTCTCCTATAAAATTATTGGAGCCACCGACCGTGTACAACCCATTCCACCGACCCACTGTGGCGACAGTGCCCTCCAAAGCAGAGCCAAAACTGCAGGGGAACGCGCGATGAAACCATTCTCATACTGTAGAATGGATTGGCGAAAACGCTTTCGTTTTCGCGCTGATTGCTGGCGGTGCGGGATTGCAAATTTGCATAATAGATTACGGGTGGAACACACTTTGAAACACGCAGCATAAATATGACCAGAATCGCAAAAGCTTCATCAAAGCTCTCAACCAAAACTCCAAGAACCGAGCGAGTCCATCCAGACTTCCTCAAAGAGCGGCCGCGCAGACAGGCACAGCAGCAGCAAAGCAATGAGACTGGTGACGCGAGGTTACCGCAGCAACAGAAACGAGCTTGTGACACGGCCGCTGCAGCCAAGAACACACACGGAGGGAGGAGTTGGAAGCAGAGGGGGGTTTCCTGCTGTTATGGAGGAAATTACTGTTCAAAACTATTGTTTAGATGTCTGACGTCTTACTGATGCCAAAAATGAATGGTTAAAGTGACTGTTCTATCGAATTTCACAAAAAGCCGTTTATCTCAGAATAATTTTTCTGACGCTGAAACCATGCTGTATTCAACTGCTAATGCTTACATAACTACTAACTCTACAAACTAACTCTTTTAGACAGAGAAAGCACACATTCTATTAGTTCTTTTGAGATATTGTGTGTTCACAAAATCTTAGCAGAAAAGAATCCTCGGGTCTTGAAAGATGAGCCAGAATCCTCAAAAAAACCCTCTGGCAGAACCTACCTACAGTAAAAAAAAAACGGCTGGCAGTGAATGTGTTAATTGTAGGTGATGAGACTGAAATGGCCCCAACAGCCATTGTGGCTTTGGCCAAAGCAGATCTTGCTAAAGCCAAAGCACAAATGCAAATGTATAAGGTGACGGCTGAGAACCTGGAGGAGAAGATGGAAGCTTTGACCCAGGAAAGAGACTTCCTTCGGAGGCAACTTTCCGATGGTGAGTGAAGCTATACTGTCCATTGAAGTTTCATTTTTTCTTTATTCATCATTATCTGTTTTACGATTTACTTCCTATTAAGACATGTATCTTAAAGGAGAACTTTACCGAAAAACAATGCTGTGTTTTTTTTGCACATGATCTTACACACATATCTGAAAACTGTAAACCGTTTTGCATTCACTTAGTTTGACAGATCTGTCAAACTAAATCAATGGCAGCAAAACAGTTCCTGTAATAGGATGTACTCTGTACTCCCATTATCAAAATCCATGTTATTCATATTGTGTAAGATAGTCCCTAATCCAAACACTACTATAGTGACTAAAGTGTTAATCACACATTATTTGTTGTTAATACATGAGCTAAGACATGCCTAATGTGCATGTTATCATGTGTGTTCTGCACAAGTTCTGCACAAGTGTTCTGAGCCATGTGTAACGTATGGGGCAGGCCGAATAATATAAGTTCAGTGTGCAATAATGACAATTGGCACGTAAGTTATACTTACTCTACGTATTGGTTACTTAGACGTACTCCACTTTTGCTCCTATTGCATTTAATACTGTTCACTGTTTATACTGTTATACTGTTTATTCCATGCTATGTTGTGTTCTTTCTTCTTCTCATTCTGCTTATTTTATCGCATTACTACTGTGTATTTTATTTTATTTTATCTGTGTTATGTGAACGAGCAACTGTAACTTGTCCCAATTTTCCCCCCGGGGATCATTAAAGTCTTTCTGATTCTGATTCTGAAGAGCTGTGCTGATCACTTCTTAAAATAAACAGCTACCAGAATAACGTGCGTAACGGGCTCCCTTTTGTTGAGATTTCCACAGAGCAGGCAGCTTTCCGACCCTGGCCACAGCATCTGAAGGCAGCACACAGCTCTCTCTGTATGCCTGGCTGGCGGTGCATGCAGATTACAAGCTAACATTTCGCATGGTGTGGCCTTCGCCCTGTTTAGCCCCGCTGGTGTCGTTTGTGCTGCAGTAGGTTGACTGTCATGCTGGCTTTCCATCATTTTGCATTGCATTTTGGATTTGGCACTCTTATCCTCTTGTTGTTCACGATGTTTGTGTTGGCAGGTATCCCAGCATGCTTTTTCAGCTATTTGTTCGTATCCAATACAAAGTGAATGGGAATGAGGCTTTTTCGTATTGTCTTGTTGTTCACAGCAGACAAGAGGGGGGGGGGGGGGGGGATTTAAAATCGACCAATGCAAAACCGAAAGACAGCCAACCAAGCTGCAGCACCAAGAGACCGGCAGGGCTAAACTGGGTGTAGTCATGGAAATCCATTGGTCGAAATGTGTATGAACCCTGTTTACTGTTGATGAGTTTTAGAGAGTCCCGTTCGTGTTGTGTTTCTCTGTTTCTGTGATCTCCATGCTGAAATTAAACTCCAGCACGATAATGTGTTCAACACGCTAACAAACAGAAACAAACCAATGCGAGCCAGGGCAGGCACACAACTCTCTGCATCCATCTCCTCCTCCTCGCTCATTTCTGCCGTCCATCATCACACACGGCTCAGCGTCGCCTCGCCCGCAGGAGGCAGCACATAGCAGCGCTGTTCATGATCTTAGCACAACTGTTGTCCTTATATTATCCCTGGCCCTATCATGTTTTGTTTTTTGTTGTCATTTGAGTGTACTATATGAAATATGTAAAACTATCAAGTAGATCTAGTGGACTGTCAATCCCTGCATCAATTCTTTTTGGCATGAATTTTGTAGTAATTGATATATCCCACTTGATTTGTTTGGTCCCAAGAAAAGAAACAAGGAGAAGGGGGAGACGTCTCGGAGTGGGATCTCCATACAGGATCCAGAATCTCACTCGTCTCTGAGTCAGACTCAGAGCGTTATGATTCTTCAGTGGAGAGAAAGAGGAGGAAGAGGAAGAGGAAGCGACAGATATTATCTGACTCTGAGTCTGACTCTGAGTCAGATAGCTCTGATTCTTCAGTGGAGAAGAAAAGGAGGAAGAAGAAGAAGGGGAAAAAGGCGAAAAAGGCGAAGAAAGAGAAAAAAGGCACAAAAGAACATCACTACCGGCAGCAGGGTATGTGAACCAAATTTTGTTGTACTGTATGTCTGAATCAAGTCTTGTTAGAAATGAAAACTGGAATTTTTAAAGGTATAACCTAGGATGTAACTTGACAGTAGTGGGTGCTACTGGCCTACAGAGGCTGTTCACTGCTGCAATCGCCCATCACCATTTACTTTTGCTACCAGCAGCTGTTGATTAGTCATTTGCCACCGACCCAGTAATCTGAAGCATTAATAATTGAGGGGACCTACCATATATACTGTGTAGGGCTGCAACTAACTATTATTTTGATAATCGAATAATCTGTTGATTATTTCTTCGAATAATCGGATAAAAACAAATGCGTGGTAGGGGTGGGAATCACAAGTTTGATCACGATGCGATCCGATCTAGATTAATTTGACAAAGATGCGATACGATGTGTGCGATACGATGTGATTCAATTTGATTCAGGCGGCTGCGATCAATATTAAACGATATGCCCCACAATATGCCTACAATCAGTAAACCAGTCCAAAAAAAAAATATATATATATCATTTGACAAATTTATTGTTGAGCTCTTAGACATTTAAATAAAAAATAATCAATTATTTTTAATAAGATTCCAAAATAAAAGCGTAATGTTTATTTCTTTTATGACGGGTCATAGCGATTAATATCGATGTTTTCACTGTGGATCGATGGAACAACGTAAATCACTACCTAAGTGTTAACTAGGGATGGGCATTTTAAATGCGTCACCAATTTTTCATCCTTTTCTGCCATCAAATGTAAAAGTTCAACATAATTCTCACGATTGATTGAGGTACTTCTCTCATCGTTCCCCGAAAGGCTTGAAAGAGTAGAAAGCCCTTTGATGTAGCGAGGAAAGCCGTCCTTCTTGTTTTGGGTCTGTTGCTAGGCAGAGCGAAACAGTTTATGGCCGTAGCAACAGACCCAAAACAGCTGTCCTCGCTACTTTCTGCTCTCGCGAACATCTCTCGTTATATTCTAACAGTTTGTTTGAAAGTAATTTTGTAATTTTGTGGTTATGGCCGAAATGGCTGCCGCAAACCACTTCATTTCACTTCCTGATCAGCCCCGGCCCGCACAGACTTTAATCATCAAGACAACACTCGCCGATTCACTCTGCGTTCAAGCGAGACTACTCGGCGTTGGTCTCGTCTACTATTAGAGGTAAGATGTGAGGCATCAATATTAAATTTAGACTGTTTAATAACAATCGAAAATATTGCTCGTAGCTGCTTTAATGTTAGGTGTAGGCCGGGGAACCTATGTAGACTTGGAACTAGAACCTACTTGTCTAAAATGTGTTTAAATATGATATTAGAGGCTTTTCACTGTAGGAATTTTAAGACAGGGGAAGGGCTGTCTTCAAGTTAAGGAAAAAAATCTAGAACAACTTTGAGAACTTTCATTTCAAGAATACCTTTTCTTCATACGTTTTTCTTAGGAAGAAACATAAGAAGAAAATTAAGAAAATACATAAGAACTGTTTTGGGAAATAGCCTTTTTTCCTATCTTATTTCTTAAGACTAAAGTTGAGACAAAAATGGCACTTAACACATTAAGTGCCATAGACGACCTAACTCGTCTTACATAATCCAGCGCTTGAGTGCCAAGGACGACCTAACTCGTCTTACATCTTTTTCAGTGGTTTCCACTAGCTGGCGCCCTTGGGCAATATGTGAATGTGGATCCGACCTCTCCCGCTGCCCCGGAAGTACTCTAACAAAGATTTCTATATAGGGAAGGCGGGCTCTTTGATCAGCGTGGGTTGAGTAGGTAAGTTTGAGCGAGTAAGACAGAGACAGAATTACATAGCGATTTATATATAGAGAATTTCAGCAATTTAGCAATTTAGAGTCAGATTTAGAGCGAGTTGGTTAGCGTAGTTGATTTAGTTGTTAGTACAGTAGTAGTGTTTAGTATAGTCTTTATAAAGACTTTGTTTAGATAGATAGTTAGCGGTAGTTACAGTTAGTGTTCATTGTAGTTAGCTTAGCACATTTAGCGTTAGCGTCAGTTCATTTTAGTATTTAGCCTTTATTCTAGTAGTTTATTCTAGTTCAGTTTGATCGAGTTGGTAGCCGGTAGATTAGCCTTATTTCAGTTCAGTTTGATCTAGTCGTAGCAGTACTTGTTTTATTTCAGTTTAGTTGGGAGCGGGTGGCGTGTTTGTGCCATGCCGGCCAAACGCAAGCGGTCTTCGGCGGCTGCACGCAAGCGATCGGCCGATCAGAGATCACTGCTTGATTTCTTTTCCGTCCGAAACGAGCTTGTGCCGGAGACCGATTCCGAGGTCTCGGATGATGAACGGGGTGAGCCTCTGCATGTCGCGGCTGCGGCTGCAGGGCTCACGACTGAGTCCGAGTCGAGTGACCTCCAGTCTTCTCCAGACGCGGAGGATTCTGAGGAGGAGTGGGCCCCATCGAGGAGCGAAGCTCCAGAGAGCAGTGGTAAGACGATGTTTGAGATGACTTGTGTAACTTGTGGAAATGTAATTACTATGACTATACAAAAGCCAGCAGTCAGTCAATTCATTTTACTTTTATTTCAGACTCTGAACAGTCTGAAGATGAGCCTGAGGCAGCCAGCTGTAGCGGTACTGGTGCTACAGCCTCTGGTGCCAGGAAAATGGGTAAGAGCACACCTCAGAATCAGGTTTATTTTCACATCACAGGTTCCAGCCAGCATTCAGTACCACACATATAAAAAACACTATTTTATGGTAATTATGTATTTCTATAATTTGCAGATTGTGGCAGTGGAGCTGGAAGTGGGAAACGGCCTGCAGGTCCAGGCTGGAGTGGCGTTGACTGGGAGCCAACCCACATCCCCTTCACAGCTGAACCGGGTCCTCATAGTGGTGGTGCTGCTGAACCAGTTGACTTTTTCCAGCTCTTCCTGGACGATGAGCTGCTCCAGGCTATTGTAGTCCAAACTAACTTGTATGCACACCAGTGCATCAGTCAGGTCAGTGAGGCTCTGCCACATTCAAGGCTTGGGAGGTGGAAGGACACTACAGTGGCAGAACTCAAGAGCTTCTTGGGACTATACTTCCTCACTGGGATCATCCAGAAGCCTAAACTGGCCATGTACTGGACCACAAATGAACTGACTGCTACCCCCCACTTCAACAAAACCATGTCTCGCAACCGCTTTCAACTGCTAACAAGATTCCTCCATTTCAGTAACAATTTTGATGTTGATGGTGCAGACAAGTTGTTCAAGGTCCGGCCAGTTCTGAACGACCTGTTAGAAAAGTTCAGAGACATGTTCACACCGAGTCAAAACATTAGTATTGATGAGGGGATGCTCCTGTGGCGTGGGCGGTTGGCCTTCAAAGTCTACAACCCACAGAAACCCATAAAGTATGGGATAAAGTCCTACATCCTCTGTGACTCCCAGACAGGTTACTGCTACAACATGAAGCCGTACTGTGGTGAGCGGTCCACCCTAGGCGAGACGGTGGAGTTCCTCCTCGGGGACTTGGCAGGGCAGGGGTACCATTTGTACATGGACAATTACTACAACTCTGTTGGAATGTGTGCACAGCTGCTGGAGTGTCAGACACATGTCTGTGGCACTCTGAGGAAGAACAGGGGTGAGCCACCTGCTACCATGGTCACCAACAACACCGTGAAGCTGGGGGAAACGGTCATGCGCCACAACGGTGGCACCATGGTTCTCGCCTGGCGAGATAAAAGAATCGTGAAAATGGTCTCCACGCTGCACGACGACACGATGGAGACGGTGCAGGTCAGGCAGAAAGGCAGCACAGAGAGGGTCGCACACACAAAACCCAAGTGTGTGGCAGACTACAACAAGTACATGAATGGGGTCGACAGATTGGATCAGAACATTGCATACTATCCGTTTGCCAGGAAGACATCCAGGTGGCCCTTCAAATTTGTCATGTACATGTTTCAGATCTCTTTTTATAACGCCTTTGTTCTGTACAAAGCTAAACACCCAGCTAAACGCCAGAGAAAGTGTGAAACATTGCTGGATTTCATCCTGAGTGTTATCGGTGTATGGACCAGACCTGTGGTGGGGGGTGGCGAGGAGGAGGTGGGGGGTGGCGGGGAGGAGGTGGGGGCTGGCGGGGAGGAGGTGGGGGCTGGCGAGGAGGAGGTGGGGGGTGGCGGGGAGGAGGTGGGGGCGGGGGGCAGTGACCAACCTGCAACCATGCCCCGGCGACCATACCTGGACCCTCAATGCAGGCTGGAGGTCAAGCTAGCGGGCCATGTAATGGTCCTCATACCAGCCACACCCAAAAAAGATTGCCCAACGAGGAGGTGTAGCATGTGTGCAAAGAAAAAGGTTAGAAAAGAGACACGCTACATGTGTGTCAAATGTGGGGTCTCATTACACAGGGGTAGCTGCTATGAGGAGTACCACTCAGACAAGAACCTTCCTCAGCGGCGCTGGCGCTGAGTAGGCATGGGTCGTAAAAAAAAAAAACCTGCCAGGGATTGTTTTTGCTCTTTGTTTGATTGTTTGCTAGCTAGCAGGAATACATAAAAAAGTACCTGCCGATTTTCATGTAACTTTGTGGATGGGTGTAACATGGGCCAAGGAAGTACCCATTACATTTTGGAGCAGTTCTGGATTCGGTGTACGAGCCCAAACCGGTTTGATCACTAACCGAAAAAAACTATTAAAAAAATAAAAACTATATAAAAAAAAAAAAAAGCTGAGTCTGCTCTTGTTTTGTATTTATTTTGACATTTATTTATTTTATTATTTGTATTATTCCTCCATTATTGAAAACAACTATTGTTCAGATGTCTGATGTCTCACTGATGCCAAAAATAAATGGTGAAAAGTGACTGTTCTGCCTGTTTGATTGAATTTCACAAAACTGCATTTTTCTCAGCTTTCCTTCTCAGAGGCCAAAACCATGCTGTATTCAACGGCTAATATCTACATAACTACTAACTCTACAAACTAACTCTTTTAGACAGAGAAAGCACACATTCTATTAGTTCTTTTTAGATGATTGGTGTTCACGAAGTCTTAACAGAAAAGAATCCTCGGCTGTTGTAAAATGAGCCAGAATCGTCAAAAACACCCCTGGCACAACTTACCTACAGGAATGAAAACATGGCTGGCACTCAATGTGTTAAGAAGATTTTTTTTTCGTAAGAAGATTTTGTGAATCCGTCCCCTGGCTAGCTGACAACAAAACCTGCATTGCAGAACACAAGGCTGCCGTCTGTAACCACAACTAGGATTATGCAATAGCAAGACATTATACTCAAGTCCAACATGGCTCTGCTGCTACCTTGAAATTGTGGGGAATAGAGAAAGTCTCTCCCTCACAGAGAGGGGGCGACATTGTCATGAAACTGTTGAGACGAGAGGCTTATTGGATTCATGCCCTGAACACAGTGGAACCAAATGCACTTAACTCATTCACCGCCAAAGACGTCTTTGACGTGTTATCAGAAATAGCCCTCCCCGCCAATGACGTGTTTGACGTGTTTTTGTTTTTATTAGTGCAGCGCATAGTTCAAACACTTCCCCAGCCTGTGACATAGTATCAGGTCCCTAGCATCTAAGACAACACGTGAACAAACACATACCGCAGCTGTTGTTTTGAAATTGAGCAGGAGGAAAATCAGAAAACGGATAAACGCTTCCTTGTGCAGACAGGAGAAACGCCATTGAAACGCCCCTCGGCGCGCTGCACGAGCTGGTTGCCTTCCTCTGTGCCAGCCGGGAGAAAACGGGAGAAAGTAATCCAGAGAGATGTGTTTGATCATCGGAGGAATGAGGAAATGATCGATCAGAGGGCGGTGAGGACGTGTTGAATAGCCGAGGGGAAAACGGGAACGATCAAATAGCAGGGAGGATAGGACAGGGAGACATGGACGAGGACAGGTGGACCAGAACAAAACAAAATAAAGACACGAACAGCTAACAAGGCAGAAGCGGCAGTCACAGCAGCCCGCTGTCCGTTCTCAAGAGCTATTTAGTTGGTTCATGAAATCGCTGAGCTGCGTGCCCTCCAGTGTTGCTACTGGCCAATCCCGGCGCCACAGGGCGTGGTTATTGCTTATCCTATGTGGGGTTAGAAATCACGCAACGAAGATAAAAGGGGGATCGTGTGTGTGTGTGTGTCTGTCTGTCTGTCTGTCTGTCGGTGTGTCTGTCTGTCTGTCTGTCTGTCTGTCTGTCTGTGTGTCTGTCTGCACACTCACTCACACTGAGTAAACTGTATTGTTGAATGTAAAAAAAAAGCACTTCATGTGTATATATATATATATATATTTTTTTTTTAATTTGTGTCATAACGAATAATATTTACATGTCTGATGTCAATACAGTTCAAAATAAAATAATTGAGAGCGAGTTCTGCCTGAGATTGTGTGATTTAGAAAAATGCCAATATCTGCAATTTATCTTGTCAGAGAGACCTTTTTGGTGAAAACAGGGTGTATATAAAGGGCTATAAGTAGAGTACAGAACATGCTAAAAGCTCACTTTTTTTTTCCCTGGTGAACCCAGAGACGTACATCTTCATTTTGAGCTATTGCAAATCACTTTGGTGCTAATAGATAATTTACTGTGGGTCTTGAAAGATGACCAACAATTATGAAAATCTTTGGCCTGTGCTAAATATTGGCAGTCCTAAACTTTGATTGATTGATTGATAACTTTATTGAAACAATAATAGCAGGTAAGTACAAGACAAACACAACATCAACATATTGCTCAAAAGGAATACAACACAATAAAGCCCGAGGGCTTGTTTCCATTGTGGTCCTTGTGTGTGGGACAAGACGAGTGAATCTGTATGCAGGTATGAGCGCGTGTGTGCGCAGGACAAAAACATACACAAACAGATGATAACATTTACCACTCAAATCAAAATTCTAAAACCTTAAGTGAATGGTTAATTAGATACCTAGTAAAAATGCGTCAATAAATAATAAGATAGAGACCAGCTCATATACTAAAAACAGGAACCTACCTAGGGATTTAAAAACCCCGCCTATTCAGGGGACATTAGAAAAGGAAAATAAAAGGTTTTAAGAAAGGGAAAATAAAAAGGAAAATAAAAGGTTTATGACCACATTTGGGAGCCAACCAGCCATTTTTTCAAGGCAAGCTTAAAAGAGAACCTGGAGTTAAGTGTCTTAATACTCTCAGGGAGTTTGTTCCATAAAATAGCTGCTGAGTAGGAAAAGGTGCATTTACCCTTTAGGGTTTTAAATTTGGGGGGAACAATGTTGGAGGTGCTTCCTCTTGTGGAGTAGCCATGTACCTCACTGACTTTACAAAAGTAGTCAGTGAGGTAACGAGGAGCCTCCCGTTTAAAAATCCTAAAAACCATGCACAATTTAATTTGGGAAACCCTCTCCTCCACTCTGAGCCACCTGAGGCTATGGAAGTGGGAGGGGAGGAGATGGACTCTGGGATGAAGCTTCAGAATAACCCGAATTAATTTATTCTGGGAGGTCTAAAGCCTGTTTTTGAGTTTGGTGGTGATTCCCGTGAACCAAGAGGAGCAAGCATAGTTAAAGTGACATTGAATCAGAGCATTTGCCAAGGTTTCAAGGGCGCTCTTGTCAATGAAAGAAGAAATTCTGGCTAGGAATTTGGTTCTTTGACTAACTTTGGAAATCACTTTTGAGGCCATGCTTTCTCCTGAAAGTTTGTTATCTAAAATGCAGCCAAGGTATGTAATCTCCTCCTTGGTGTTAACAACTACGTCACCAACCATGATATTAAACTCGGGGGACTAGTTTAAATTAAAATTTGACCCAAATAAAATGGCCTCCGTTTTCCCCAGATGAAGTGATAATTTGTTATCCGAGAGCCACTCACTAACACTGTGAAGCTCACTGCTCAATTTCCTTTCGATCTCCCCCTTGTCCTTGTGCGAGAACAAGAGGGCAATGTCGTCCGCGAAAAGGAACAGGTTGCAATCACAGGCCGATTGCATATCGTTAATATAAATTAAAAAGAATAAAGGCCCTAAAATACTTCCCTGGGGGACCCCACACGTCAGGGGGAGGGGACATGACATCGTTCCATTTACGTCCACCACCTGCTCCCTACCCTCCACGTAGGACCTAACCCAGTTTAGGGAAGTGCTGTTGAAGCCCAGAGCCCCGAGCTTACACAGAAGAACATCATGGTTAACGGTGTCAAATGCCTTTTGTAGGTCCAGCATGACCATACCACAGTATTTGCCAGCGTCAACTTCCTTTCTGATGTGATCGGTTAGAAAGAGCAAACAGGTGTCAGTTGAATGAGATTTTCTGAAACCTGACTGAAATTTAAACAGGAGCTCCCGAGATGCAAGATAACTGTCTATTTGTTCAAAAATGACTCTTTCCATTAACTCATTCAGGGCCAATGACGTCTTTGACGTGTTATCAGGAATAGCCCAGAGGGCCAATGACGTGTTTGACGTGTTTTTGTTTTTATTCGTGCAGCGCATAGTTAAAACACTTCCCCAGCCTGTCACATGGTATCAGGTCCCTAGCATCTAAGACAACACGTGAACAAACACATACCGCAGCTGTTGTTTTGAAATTGAGCAAGAGGAAAAGCAGAAAACGGGTAACGCTTCCTTGTGCAGACAGGAGAAACGCCATTGAAACGCGCCTCGGCGCGCTGCACGAGCTGGAGTCGCCTTCCTCTGTGCCAGCCGGGAGAAAACGGGAGAAAGTAATCAAGAGATGTGTTTGATCATCGGAGGAATGAGGAAATGATCGATCAGTTTGCGAGGGCGGTGAGGACGTGTTGAATAGCCGAGGGGAAAACGGGAACGATCAGATAGCAGGGAGGATATGACAGGGAGACATGGACGAGGACTGGTGGACCAGAACAAAACAAAATAAACACACAAGGCAGAAGCGACAGTCACAGCAGCCCGCTGTCCTTTCTCAAGAGCTATTCAGTTGGTTCATGAAATCGCTGGGCTGCGTGCCCTCCAGTGTTGCTCCTGGCCAATCCCAGCGCCACAGGGCGTGGTTATTGCTTATCCTATGTGGGGTTAGAAATCTAAAAGGGGGATTGTGTGTGTGTGTGTGTGTGTGTGTGTGTGTGTGTGTGTGTCTGTCTGTCTGTCTGTCTGTCTGTCGGTGTGTCTGTCTGTCTGTCTGTCTGTCTGTCTGTCTGTCTGTCTGCACACTCACTCACACCGAGTAAACTGTATTGTTGAATGTAAAAAAAAAGCACTTCATGTGTATATATATATATATATATATATATATATTTTTTGTCATTTGTGTCCTAACGAATAATATTTACATGTCTGATGTCAATACAGTTCAAAATAAAAGAATTGAGAGTGAGTTCTGCCTGAGATTGTGCCCTTTTACAAAAATTGCCTTTTCTCCTGTTTATTTTCTCAGGGAGACCTTCTGGGGGAAAACAGGGTGTATATAAATGGCTATAAGTAGAGTACAGAACATGCTAAAAGCTCACTTTTTTTTTCCTGGTGAACCCAGAGACGTACATCTTCATTTTGAGGTATTGCAAATCACTCTGGTGCTAATAGATAATTTACTGTGGGTCTTGAAAGATGACCAACAATTATGAAAATCTTTGGCCTGTGCTAAATATTGGCAGTCCTAAACTGGCCCTGAATGAGTTAACTTGGAGATGGAGGAGAGGATTGAGACTGGGCGATAGTTTCCTGGTTCAAGTTTACTTCCTTTTTTATGAAGGGGGATTACCCTGGCTTGTTTGAAATCATGGGGGACATGACCTTCTTTAATAGACAGATTGATTATATGAGTAATATATGGTGAAATCAAATCAGCTGCATCTCGGATGAACCTGCTTGGGATGTTGTCAATACCTGTAGCTTTAGACGGCTTGAGGGCCCTGAGCTTCAACAGCACCACCTCCTCTGACACCTCCTGAAACTGGAAGTCGTCCGGCCGAACTCCTAAGTTTGAGTAAAAACTCTCAATGTGGTCTTTACCATACCGTCCAGAGTAGGAGGGTAATTTACTGGTGCCATGGCACGAGTCCGATACCTCACGAGTCCGACACCTCACGAGTCCGAAAAAAGAGGCTAACTTCCCCCAGACCCTAACCCAAAACCTAACCTCTCCCACCCCCACGCCTAAACCTAACCTCCCCCAGACCCTAACCCAAAACCTAACCTCTCCCACCCCCACGCCTAAACCTAACCTCCCCCAGACCCTAACCCAAAACCATGAGGTGTCGGACTCGTGAGGTATCGGACTCGTGAGGTATCGGACTAGGGGGCAGTCCCCAATTTACTAACCAAGGTGCTCGCAATGGTTGTAAAGAAGCGATTGAAGATGCCAGCGACAAGGGATTTATCAGATGTTAAGGTGCCTTCCGAGTTTAAGTTCACGTTAAGATATCTAGTTTTAAGTTTGTTATTATAGCCCAATTGATTTAAGGATTTCCAGAGCTTTTGGGGATCATCCTTATTCTCTGCAATTACCTCATTATAGTACTCTGATTTTGCCTTTTTGATTAGCCTATTTACTTCATTTCGGTGTTTTTTAAATAGGCCGAAGGAGGCTTCATCTTTTATAATTTTGAATTTCTGCAGGCTGTCATTTCTAACCTTAATGGCTTCGATAATATCTGCATTTATCCAGGGTTCAGTTCTAGTTTTAAACCTGACCGATTTGACCGGGGCCAGCCGGTTAATGACCCCTAAAAATGTAATCTTAAACAGGCACCATGCATCCTCTGCCGCTGACATATTGAGCACCTGTGACAAGTCCGATTTTCCAAGCTTGTGTTCTAAGGACTCCTTATTATAGTTCCTCGTGGATCTAATTTTGACCGTATGGTGGCAGTTTATTACTGGTCTCTGAGTTTTGCGTGTACAATAAATGAGTGAATGATCACTTATGCCATACTCGATTACACCACTGTTGGAAATATTGGACTTGTCAGAAGTAAGCACAAGATCAATAATGGTATTTGATGTGGGGGACACTCTAGTAAACTGGGAAATTAATTGATGTAGACTAAAAAGTTTACAAAACGCCTTAAGGGCTTTGAAGCTAGAGGAGTCATGTTTGAGCATATCTGTGTTCAAATCTCCAATGAGAATTGTTTCGCGTTTACCGTGGTCAATAGCGTTGGAAAATGACTCCTCCAGATACTCATAAAAGGCTGACTGGGACGGTGGGCGGTATAAAATCCCAACTAGAAGGGGCTTGGTTTTAGGCATTAAAATGTCCAGCCAAACCGCCTCTAAATGGGCACATTCTAGATCCGACCTCACATTAAAACAAATGTCCGATCGAATGTACCCGCACACCCCCCCCCCCCCCCCCTCTCCTGTTTCTGTCTTTCCTTATAATTGTATAATTTTGAATTTCGATCTCTGAATCGTTTATGGAGCTATCCAGCCACGTTTCAGAGAACGAAATAATATGGGCCTTGTTGCTCGCAAAGAGGAGCCTAATTTCATCAATTTTGTTTACTAGACTCCTAACATTTAGGTGTATAATATGCAGAGTTGGGGTCCGTTACTCAAAAAAGTAATATATTACACATTACACATTACTTTCAAAAAAAGTAATGCCTTACTTTACTTGATTACTCCCTGGAGAAAGTAATTCGTTACACTACTCGTTACATTACTTTTGCGTTACTCCGTAACATCGCCTGAGATGCATTGTCACGTAATTTGCCAGTTAACAATACAACATTAATCCTTACATATATGCCCATATATTAGCACAAATCTCTATCGTAATAAGGTAGGTTGCAAAACTTTTCCTGTCTGATGGTGGCTGTACGTTCCCTGCCATCTGTATTTTGCCATTTGTATGTTTCTGAAAAATGGCGATTTCATTCTACTGTTGAAACTGGCAACATTTCTTCTACCATGTACGAGGAGGCAACAAGCCTGTCCATCTCTGATTTTGATGTTACCTGGTGAAAAGAAAGCTTTTGCTGCTTGCTTTGGGTCGAGGCAGGCGACTCAGCTTGGGTCTGCAACCAGCTTTGTGTTAGCATGTTTCCACTGCAGATGCTTTGAGAGGTTTATGTCGTAGGCTACCGTAGCTAGCTGCTTCTGTCCAGGGGAACGTTTGCAGTGTCACATTCTTGTCCTTCCTTGTTGTAGAAGACGGCGCTTTTTGGCAGATTGCTGGCAGACTATTGGCAGACTATTACGGAACATACCGCACTGCGCCCACTTCCCTAGAACACGTTGTATTTACAAGGGGTATTTACAGACCCCATCGCTGCATGTGGGTTTCTCTTATGGTTTAGGTTTACATTTAATTTAATTTAATTTTGTCCAATATTCAGATATTCCAGAATTGCATGTTGTGTTAAAATACATATTATTTATATCTAACACTCTTTAGCCTGATTTAATTGTAAAACAGAGTAAAAAGTTATGCAAAGCCTTCTGGGAAATTTAACCCGTGGAAGAGGAAAGTGGGCAGAGTTCCCAGCATGCCCTGGGGGTACTGTGTTTTTGTGTCAATTGTTTGTTTGTCAATGTGTTTTGGAGGTTAAAATGATTTATTGTTCTATATGCAAGATGTTAGTTATCTGATAAGCTATGTCTCGACTAATAGTACTGTTCTGCATGCTAATACAAAGTTGAAATATTGGCACCATGATTGAATCTGCTGTGCAGTTAAATGACCTGTCTGATGGGACGCAGGATCTGCTATTAACACATTCACTGCCAGCCGTTTTTTTTATACTGTAGGTAGGTTCTGCCAGAGGTTTTTTTTGAGGATTCTGGCTCATCTTTCAAGACCCGAGGATTCTTTTCTGCTAAGATTTTGTGAACACACAATATCTCAAAAGAACTAATAGAATGTGTGCTTTCTCTGTCTAAAAGAGTTAGTTTGTAGAGTTAGTAGTTATGTAAGCATTAGCAGTTGAATACAGTATGGTTTCAGCGTCTGAAAAATTATTCTGAGATAAACGGCTTTTTGTGAAATTCGATAGAACAGTCACTTTAACCATTCATTTTTGGCATCAGTAAGACGTCAGACATCTAAACAATAGTTTTGAACAGTAATTTCCTCCATAACAGCAGGAAACCCCTATCTGCTTCCAACTCCTCCCTCCGTGGGCGTTCTCCTCCGCCCTCCTTGGCTCTGCAGCGGGTCTGTGACAAACGAGTTGCTGCTGCCTGGCTGCTGCCTGGCAGTCTGGATGGGGCTCGCTGGATGGGTTTCGCTCGTTTCTTGGCGGTCCGGTTGAGAGCTCTGATGAAGCTCTTGCGATTCTGGGCTTATTTATGGTGCGTGTTTCAAAGTGTGCATCCAGTCTATTCTTGGAACCCCCCACCGTTGCCACCGCTGTGCGTCAGCGCGAAAGTGAAAGCGTTTTCGGCTTCCTCGCGCTTTTCCCTCCAGTTTTGGCTCGCCTCTTCTACTCTGGAGAGACATGCCGCCACTCAGTGGGTCGGTAAAATAGATTATACACATTCAATACCTCCAATATTGGTATAGAAGACGTAAAAGGGTTAGATCAACGTCCCACCGTCAAAAAAAAAATCGATTTTTTTAGGGTTAGGGTTATTAATACGTCATTGGCAGTCAACCGTTGGATTTTTTTTGACGGAGTAATACGTCATTGGCAGTGAACGTGTTAAAACGGAGATCTTTTCTCACGCATGTAACGAGGTAAGTGTTTGATTAGTAACTGTAATGTGATTACTGCACTTAGGTACAGTAGTGCCTTACACTACTCGTTACCGACAAAAGTAATGTGATTACAGTAACGCGTTACTTTGTAACGCGTTACCCCCAACTCTGATAATATGCAACCCCCGAGCCGACCACAGCCCATCCAAAGACATGGACAAACTGTCAGCCGGGGGTGGGGGGATTTGGGGAGAGGGATGGGTTGGGCTCTCCATCTGAGCTACGGGGCCAGGATTAACATTGATGTTACCAGATACTAAAAGGAGTAATAAAATTGCTGATCGGGTTAAGGCATTTTTAATACCGTTTTTTGGACGTTTAACCTTAGCATTACATGTTTCAACAGTCATAGATTCATGCAGGATAAAAGATTTTAACACCAGTAGAGCAGGAGGAAAAACGGATCTTATGTGATCTACTATGAGTAAATTAAACAGACCACCCGTAGTAAAGTTAGAGTTACCTTGACTGACAGTGTCCGTTTTATCGCTAGGCAAATGCGCAGGGACATACAGATCATTTGAATGCATATCGGGTGGGGAAGTTGTCATCACCATCAGAAGATGGTGATAAAAGCTAAAATAAAATAAATCATGTTGAATTTGGCCATTGCTAGACCAAGGTAACTGTCCGGGAAACGATGCTGGAGATGAGGTGCTCAAGACCGGTTAAGTCCTGGGGTTTATGGGCTGTAGCTGAGGAGCGTCGCTAGCTGTTAGCCTCTTACCAGGGATGTACCAACGATACCAACGATGGCTAGCTATAGCCTCCGGTGAAGGCCAGTGGCTGCTCCGCTAGCTGCCACCAGCGCGATAGGCCCCGCTTGTTGACCACGGGCAGGAGTGGACACGTCCACCACGGATCCTGGGCTGATGGGCTGTAGCTGAGGAGCGTCGTTAGCTTAGCCTCTTACCAGGGATGTACCAACGAAGTGAAGCTAGCTCTAGCCTCCGGTGAAGGCCTCTGGAGCTGATCACCTCGTTAGGATAGCGGCTACTGGGAGGAGGGTTCCAGCTCTGGGAAGGGGTCAGAGATTTCTGGCTCTTCCACACTTTATGCAGCTGGGACCCTGTATGGTTTTGCTGAAGGTTGAAGCAAAGAGCGAAGAAAACCTGCCGCTGGTAGGAGTTAGCTGCTCCGCTAGCTGCCACCAGCGCGATAGGCCCCGCTTGTTGGTGCCGGGTAGGAGTGGCACGTCCACCACGGATCCTGGGTTGAATGCTAACCCCACCGTGGTAGTAGATGCTGACGAGACCCGGTCGACGTAGCTCAAGGGCTATCCTAGCCCAGCTAGCTTCGGTGTCGGGCCCTGCCTCGCTATCGTCGTAGTAGTAGCAGACTGTCCTCAACGGATCCTGGGTTAAAGGCAAACCCCGCCGCTGAGGACTCCCCTAGAACCCGGCCGAAGCAGGGCAGGCAGGCAGGCCAGCAATGAGAGAGTTCCGCTCTGTTCACAGAGGTTTCGGCTCTAGGCCAAAAGCTAGCAGGACTAGCCTTTCAGGCCCTTTGCTATTTTGCTAACAGAGAGTTCCGCTCTAAACAGAGAGATTTCGGCTCTGTGTGTCGTTTACTCCCTATAAAACGATACTATAACGGAGTACCGCTCTTTACCAAGAGATTTCGGTTAAAAGTTAAAACAAATTTGAACGATACGTGTGGTTTCTGACCCAAATATCATCAAGCTGAAGCGACGCTCTCACCACCGCACGCTCTCGACCGCCATCTTGAAAAATCAAGTGGCCATGAATGAGTTAATGAGGAACTAAGCCTCTCATGCTTTTTTAAATCTGTACCTTGATGTGTGGGAGGAAGTTGTTGTTTATTGCTTGTTGTTTATTACTTGTGGCTATCTTTTTCTACTATATTTTCTATTGCTTATTATTATTGTCCTGTCATGTATGGGTTGTTTTTAGTGCCTATCCCTCTTTTGAGTGCTGTCACATGTATTGGCTTATTGATAGACCACCCCCCTTCCTTAGCAACCAATAACAGACTGTTTTGGAGGCTTATTTAAACTACTTGTTTTACTTCGTTTCGAACTCAAGCTCTCACTAGTGCCTTAAACGCTGCAACGCAGCCCTATGGAAGACTGTTATTTTGCTCCAAAATTACTTTTCATTAAAACCTGACCACCCACCCGTAGGTGGCGTCAGAGCCAGATTAACACCCCCAGGGGCCCCGGGGCACTGAAGCTCACCAGGCCCTCACCAAAACGTTTCTTATTGTATTGATGAAGTATCTATTGCTGATATATACTGCTATTGATTTATCGCCCAGTCCTAGCTTGTAGACAGGACGAAGCAGAGGTCAGGTTGTACACAGGGTAGCCAGAGCAGAGGTCAGCTTGTAGACAGGATGAGGCACAGGAGATCACAGGCTGTTGGAAGTCTGTAAACACACACACACAAACCTTGAATAACCACTCCAACTGAATAGGTATGTCTACACAACTCAATACACTAAGAAAATCTGATAAATGGATTAAATTATCCCAACTCACTGGCAGAGCAGAGGTCAGCTTGTAGACAGGATGAGGCACAGGTCAGCTACACAGGGTAGCCAGAGCAGAGGTCAGCTTGTAGACAGGATGAGGCACAGGTCAGCTACACAGGACAGGGTAGCCAGAGCAGAGGTCAGCTTGTAGACAGGATGAGGCACAGGTCAGCTACACAGGACAGGGTAGCCAGAGCAGAGGTCAGCTTGTAGACAGGATGAGGCACAGGAGATCACAGGCTGTTGGAAGTCTGTAAACACACACACACAAACCTATTGGTCAAAGGTTGAATAACCACTCCAACTGAATAGGTATGTCTACACAACTCAATACACTAAGAAAATCTGAGAAATGGATTAAATTATCCCAACTCACTGGCAGAGCAGAGGTCAGCTTGTAGACAGGATGATGCACAGGTCAGCTACACAGGGTAGCCAGAGCAGAGGTCAGCTTGTAGACAGGATGAGGCACAGGTCAGCTACACAGGACAGGGTAGCCAGAGCAGAGGTCAGCTTGTAGACAGGATGAGGCACAGGAGATCACAGGCTGTTGGAAGTCTGTAAACACACACACACAAACCTATTGGTCAAAGGTTGAATAACCACTCCAACTGAATAGGTATGTCTACACAACTCAATACACTAAGAAAATCTGAGAAATGGATTAAATTATCCCAACTCACTGGCAGAGCAGAGGTCAGCTTGTAGACAGGATGAGGCACAGGTCAGCTACACAGGGTAGCCAGAGCAGAGGTCAGCTTGTAGACAGGATGAGGCACAGGTCAGCTACACAGGACAGGGTAGCCAGAGCAGAGGTCAGCTTGTAGACAGGATGAGGCACAGGAGATCACAGGCTGTTGGAAGTCTGTAAACACACACACACAAACCTATTGGTCAAAGGTTGAATAACCACTCCAACTGAATAGGTATGTCTACACAACTCAATACACTAAGAAAATCTGAGAAATGGATTAAATTATCGCAACTCACTGGCAGAGCAGAGGTCAGCTTGTAGACAGGAGGCACAGGAGATCACAGGTCTGTTGGAAGTCTGTAAACACACGCAGAGCAGAATGCAAAATAACATTAGCAACTTCACACAGAACTACATAATCCAAAATACAATGAACTTGACAAACTTACTCCAACACATATACACTATATTTATTAGCTTTGCCGCTTACCAGCATCACACAATAGCGATACAGTACACATATCTGACCTTTCACCAGCAGGTGGTATCACTGAGTAAGGTAAGGCAAGCATTACATCATATCAAATAAACTCAACAAAATATAGCCTACATGTCGGCAACACACAATCACAACAGATAAGGTCAATGCAAAAAAACAGCATCATTAAATGCTTCTTACCTAGAATTTCTTCTTTCTTGACCTTTGCTGGGAAAAGTCTTTGATCAGGTCCTCAAAATCCAGCTGCCTCACAAGGTCAGACTCAATGGCCATCAAAGAGAGTGCTGAAAGTCTTTTCTGACGCATGGTTGTTCTGAGTTCATTTTTTATACGTTTCAGTTGAGAAAATGTCCTCTCTCCCTCACAGTTGGATACAGGCAGTGTGAGAAAAAGCCTGAGAGCAACAAACACATTGGGGAAAATTGTTTGGAGTCCATTCCTCAGCACAACTTGCAGTAGGTTTGTAGGAGTCTTGTCTTGCTCAGTACTGACAAAAGACCTAAACTGGATGAGCTCGTCAGCTAGGTCCTTGTCCAAGTCAGTTGAGTATAAGGAGGAGAGAGCCTCAGACCGTCTGCGGAGATCAGTGTCATCACAGTCCATGTCAAACAGGACACGAAAGCGGCCATTTACGTCTGTATGCATCCAGCCGTTTGTTCAGTCCTGAGAGCAAACGGTCAACAATCACATTGAAAGTCTCCACTTTGAACTTTGTACTTCCAGACAGAACTACTTCATTGTCGGCTGTCTCGTCAGCGAAGGCTTTTCTTTTGCTCACACGGTGAGTGTCAGTGTGGTAGCTCTGTGTCACACCCGTGACAGCCCGGGCACATTTCTCAAAATGGTCAAATCGCTCTCGTAGTGATGCAACAAAAGTGTGCAACGATTCCAAAAGGCCCACAGCAGTCTTTAGGTCCATGGTCGTCTTTTGCAAGCCTGTGCTGGTAAGCTTGAATCGGTTCAGCACAGTGTCCCAAAATATGGTCATCAGCGCAGTCTCCAGCTTGCCCAGCTTGGTATCCAGCGCAGCGGCCTCGCGCCGTGTGTCCTGACGCTCCTCATTGTCAGACGCCAACATCTGTAAGGCCTCTCTTATTTTACTGTAATTTTCACAAAGAGCTCTTGTGGAGTCCCCTCTGCAGCTCCATCTCGTACTGGAAAGGGATTTTAGCGTCAGTGTGATGTCAGCAGTGAACACTTTATTCCATCTGTGCGTGGAAGAGGAGCAAAAAGCATACAATGCCTGCAGTAAGTCAAAAAACTGGCTTGCTTCCCGACAACTGTTTTCCACACAGTTCACACCAACCAAATTCAAGGAATGTGCCGCACATGGGATATAATGAATGAGTGGGTTCTTTTTCTTAAGATGAGCTTGTAACCCGTTATATTTCCCCGACATATTTGACGCATTGTCGTATGCCTGGCCACGGCAATTGGAGAGATCCAGCCCCAACTCAGTGACCATCTTCATCACACAAACAGCCAGACTTGACCCAGTGTGACTGTGAATGGGTTCAAATGCAATAAAACGCTCCAATACTTTCCCTTTCTCATTCACAAATCGGAACACAAATGTCAGTTGGTCCACGTGAGATATATCAGGTGTAGAGTCTACTATCACTGAGAAATATTTAGCTTGCTGTAGCTCAGTAGCAATTGCTTGCTTTGTTTTGTCACCCATTAGGCCAATGAACTCCTCGCAAATAGTTGAGGACAAGTATGAAGTGTTACCACGGCCCTTCTGACCATAGTTCTGAAAATGTTCCATTAAAAATGGATCAAACTGTGCCATCAGCTCTAGAATGCCCAGGTAATTACCGTTGTGTGTGGACTGCAACAGTTCATCATCTCCCCGGAAAGGAAGCCCCCTTTCACTCAAGAACTTGATAACTGCTACCACGCGCCGTAATACCTCTCTCCAGTACTGACCTTCTGCATTGACCTGTCTCCCAAGGGAAGCATCCACACTGCCCACATGCTGAGTACGATGAATAAGAGAAAGCATACATTTCCTGTGCTCGGGACTCATCTCGTGTTCCATTATTCTTTCAATGTGTTTCCAATTAGTGAATCCAGAAACAAATGAGTAGGTTTGCGTTGACGTTGACAAAAGTTTACAAGCAAAGCAATAAATTGCTCCGGTAGAGGGTGAATATATAATCCATTCGCGTGGTACAGTTTCACCATTTTGAAGGCGTCTCGTCAGTGCATCGTTAGTGAGAGAACGTGCCGGCCCCACGGCAGCCTCCCTCCGGGATGCGGGATACTTGGCGGCACGATTCTGAAAGGCCAAAACCCCTTTGATCAGAATGTCCTCCCTGATCTTCTCTGTAATCAATCCCCATAATGCAGGGTCTGAAGAAATGATGGCGGGGCCGTCACCTGTTGCGGCTGCCTCGGCTCCTCTGCTTTGGTTGACATCTGCAGCTGCTCCAGTAACGTCGACCGGCTCCACTGTTTTTGTTAGGTTGTTGTTGTTTTCATCCTCTAGCTGCGGTGGCCCAGTACTAGTGCTGGCAGTACTGCTAGCAGTAACGCTATTGCTAGTACTACTACTAGAATTAGCTGCTACTGCTAGCTCGGGCTCGGCGCCATTTTCTGCTTTTTTGAAGTAGCTGCTAATAACAGGCACATTTCTAATAGATGCCGCTTCTTTCAACTTTTTGTTCCTCTTCTTTGCAGCCCCGTTGGACTTTCGGGTTAAGCTGTTTATATCCCATGATCTGTTGTTGTTCTCCTCCATGATTTTCCTGTCTGTTTCTTTGCTAATCAGATCTTTGTAGAATGCCTTCTGTTGTTCCAGAAGTTCATGTAATACCGGGGCCTGGCCTGGATGTTAGACTAACACTGGAAATACACTGGTGGTGAGGCTGTAACAGAGTTAGCTTGTTAGCGATTCTGGTGGGCTTACATGCCCGGTGTAAACGTTGCAGACCGGGGCTAATGACGACGAGCCCCCCCCGCTGCAGCCCAAGGCTGATTACTCACAGTACAGGATACGTTGAGACGAGAGCAGAGCCCATGGCTCTGGATCAGAGAATTCCCGCTGACTCTGGAGGTGCACTGGTGGTGTCTGTTAGCTCATCATTATTAGCATCCGCGCTGCCGGGCTAATGACGAGCCCCCCTGGCCCTGCTGCAGCCCAAGGCAAGGCTGATTACTCACAGTACAGGATACGTTGAGACGAGAGGCGAGAGCAGAGCCCAGGGCTCTGGATCAGAGAATTCCCGCTGACTCTGGAGGTGCACTGGTGGTGTTAGCTCATCATTAGCATCCGCGCTGCCGGCTCCGGCCTCCGGTGGCCAGGCTGCCCGCCCGCCCGGTGAAGAAGTGCCCCGGCCTGGCCGCGTCCTCGCTCCCTAGCGTTAGCGTTAGCACAGTCTGTTTGCTAGCGAGTTCGCTAGACACGGACAGAGAGTTTCTCGGGACCTCAGGCTCTTAGTGGAGGGTTCCTGGGTAGCCGAGCTCTGGGGAGGTACCACCTGGTCAACAAGGCGAGTCGAGAGGTCTTTCAGGTCTCGGAATCCGGCAGGCTGCAGCCCTCCGTCCGTGGTCTTGGCGGACGGCGGTAGTTAGCCAGCCTAGCAGTGCTAGGCTACCACAGGCTATGGCGGGATATTTAACAATACACCCGTAAAAATACTATGCAGCAGCGGCTCGCGCTCGCTCAAAGACTTGGACCCTTTATACCGTACGTCTGAAAACTCTAATACTGGAGCACAATGAAGCTGTACTCAGTTAAAACAACTAACTAAACGTAGTCTGATTGGAATGACCACCGTTCACTTCTGCTTGTCTGACTGACTGTAAGCGGCCGCCAATTTGACTGGCTGTGTGTGCCGTGCTAATACTGGTGGTGCATTCAAATGCGGTCGGATGGTTGCAATGTGATGCTGCCTTCAAGTGCCGTTGGAATAATCATAAAAATGACACCAAAGTGAGGGAATCACACAGACAATGCATTTATGCTTGCTGGCCATAAAAATCAATAATGACATTAATAGATCATGCCGGGGGGCCCTGGGGGGACCCAGCATTTTTTTATTATTATTATTATTTTTATTATTATTATAATTATTATTATTATTGTTGTTATTATTATTATTATTATTATTGGTTGTTATTCCTGTTATTATTGTTGTTGCTGTTGTTGTTATTATTGTTGTTGCTGCTGTTGTTATTATTATGAGCTGAACTGGACCACCTGAGGTCAGAGGTGAGATCTGATTGGTCGTCACACGTAGATGCCGTCCGAGTCCACTGATGTCTGTCAAGTGATTGGTGGTGCCGTGGAAATGCCAGGAGCACAGATCACTAAGAGAGAGCACAACATGTTAGAGAGTGTGTGTGTGTGTGTGTGTGCGTGTGCGTGTGCGTGTGCGTGTGCGTGTGCGTGTGCGCGCGCGCGTGTGTGTGTGTGTGTGTGTGTGCAGCTAACAGTATAGCCAACCCTCAATCTCCTACCCTCAGAAACCAACTGTCCACCATCAAGGCAGAGACAAAGAGCTCAGAAGATAGAAAATGACTGAAATTCAATCTCTCACATACTCCAACAACACGCATGCGTTTCTACCATGACATCTAGACCATCGTTTCTCAACTGGTGGGTCGCGACTCGCGGGCCCCCCCCCCCCCCTCATTTGAGTTAAATTCAGATGATTGAAACTGGATTAGCCTGACCAGTTTTACTTGTTTAACAAGCTGAAGCATATGCTCTGCACAGGGGGGGGGGGGGGGGCTCTGCTGTTTGAGCCTCTGCTCCATGCCTGATAGAGAAAATATGTTGTTCTTCATGGCTGTCACTGATGCTTGCTCTGTCACATTCCAGAAGCAGTGCACCTTATGGTGTAACAAAGTTCAGTTCTTTGCTATGGCAGCCAGCTGGCAGCTGAAAGGGGTTTCGAGTGGGTGTAAGTTTCTGTGTTGTCTTTGTTTAATCTGCCAAGGACCTGTCATGGCCAAGATGACAATTAAAGATCGCTGCATCGTTGTCACTTTTTATTTGGGCTTACGTGAGAACAACAGACAAAAGGATTCCTGCCTTTGACATGATTTAATGCAACAATGCAGATTATTTGCCTATAATTATCAGCCTGGTTCAAACTGTGGATCGTACATGTTAACCCAGATAACCCATTGTCCAGAGCCCTGTACTACGAAACTAGTTTAACAGATCCGCGATAAGTCCCTTTGATCTGGTTTGACTGAACAGGATCAAAGCTATCTAGTTAACTGATACTACGACGCTGGTTTTTTACTAGGTAAGTGGACCTGGGATCTGCCTGTGCACGCGCACGTTTTTCGCTCGTGCACAGGCGCGCGTCCACGCGAAAGAGGTGCGCTAGCCAATCACAATATGAACAGCTGAGTTTATCCACGCCCACACCCATTTCCACACCCATTTCCTCAATGAAGCGCAGTGCATGATCAGAGTTTTAGCGGATATTTAATGTATCCGCGATTTAATGTCAGAATGAAAATCCGCGTTGGATAGTCTGCTGAAGGGCTGTCTAAGGCAGCAGCTTGTATTCACATCAGTCATTTGATTTACTTTGATCAGCGATTGATACAGCTGCATTGATACAGGCAGCAGAAACACATGTAAATGTGTAATCTCAGTCTATACATTTCCACAATCTGTAAGCCTATTTAGACCATAGATTTAGAAACGCATGCTCAATGAATAATGATCTCTATCACTCATGTGTGTGGTTGCACTGATCGAATAATTCATATATAAAATAGCCTAGTATAAAGCCTAATAGCCTACTATAAAAGAGAAAACTGCTGGGGCTATCCATATTTATCCCATATCTATATTATATGTATAGGCTTTTCTGGCATGTAGGAGAATATCACCCTCACTCCATTTGAGGGTCCATTCATCATATGCACCGCGGTGATTAATAGTGATCATATTTCTCCACGCATTGTTGAGCTGTTAAGACATAAAGTGGTAAGTAGGCTTAATTTAATTATGTAGCCTACAGAGCCACAAATGTTTTTCTTGTTATATTCTCAGTTGACTGCAATCTATTTTTCATATGGCGATCTTATATGAACGGTGAGTGACTCCAGAGAGCCGATTATATGGGTCTGTCATGGATTTTGATCTTATCCTCTGAAGCTAACCTGGTCGCGACCAGGTTAGCTTTGCAGCGTCAGTTGCCATGGTGATTGAAAGTTAACTTGCTTTGTAGTACGGCTAAACCAGGTTTAAACTCAAACTTACTCGGATAAGGCATTAAACTAGCTTCGTAGTACAGGCCTCTGATGTGGACACCATCCATCTCAAACTAACAAACACTGTTTCATCCAACCTGCTGTTAGATGATGCTGGAGATCAGTCGTTCATCCAACCTGCTGTTAGATGATGCTGGAGATCAGTGGTTCTCAACCCTTTTGAGCTGCGACCCCCAAAAACATTGCACAATTGCAAATGCATTCAACAAACACACACACAAACAACTGCCAGAGTGACATCACTTCCAGGTGATCTCTTAGGTGACTACATCTGAGGTGACAACAGCACAACTGCCTGATGACATCACAGTCGAGCAATTGCATGACATCATTTCCAGTTGAGTGACATCACTTCACACGCTTTTTAACACGAGATGGATTTGGCCCAGCTCAACTGCTGACCTACAGTATAGGTGACTACACTTTTTAACACAACATGGATTTTTGCCCAGGTCAACTGCTGACCTACAGGTGACTACACTTTTTTACACAAGATGGATTCGCCCCGGTCAATTACTGACCTCCAAGTGCATACGAGCAAAATCATAAAAGTATGAGAATGAAAAAATATTTCTAGGGCATGTAGTAAGCACCAATGTCTGTCATTGGGCCAAATGTCAGGTCTCTGTGATGTAACTCACAGGGATTTGTGTACTCACTCGTGCTAGGACAGAGAGAGATGGAGAGAGCATATTGACAGATCGTCTGTGGTGCCAACCACCCTCCGGGTTATGAAGGTGAATAGCCTATGTCCATTGTCCAACAAGTTTTCTCAATTAATTTCCCTCTTTGCGATGTGATAAAAGTTTCTCAGTGAGTTATAGTTGATTGCCTCACTGAATTATCTGCTAATACCCAATTTTAGCAGCAGAATTTGATGTCCTGGCGTGGCAATGCTGTCCGTAATGACATATCCAAAAGGAATTTTACTTTGCACTGCGCTGTGCAGCATGGAGATTATGGTGCGCTCCAGCGCACCGAGGGATTTGACGCGTAAGAGGTGCTTTTCAAAGCTCTTAGCGCAAAGAAATTGCGCGCTGCTGACGATAGGATAATGTCATCTATCCCCACATTTTAGCCCTGAAACGCCTGCTTTGGAATTTGGCACACCTATGCCCAGTACAATTATCACAGGCATGCGGTTGTGCCCGCCCTCAATTTGCATTGCGCACGGCGTTAAACGAGCGCAAACGCTAAATTACCGCTTTTGCAAAGATAGGGCCCGATCTCTTTTCTCGTTCAGAAATCGCAAACAAACATATAGGCATGTCTTACGGAGTTGGTGAGATAAATTCGGCAAGATAAACATAAATAATATTAATTATTACATTGAAAAATGCATTATTTGAAAAAAAATAAAGTTATATTGTGGGGGTCCCACACATGTTCTTGACTATGGGGTCCCAGACTCTATCTATGGGGTCCAAGCCCCCATAGGTCCCCCTATAACACGAACCCTGGATGTCATCAGTTCTCCTGCTACTACTACTACCCATACTACTACTACAACTATTATTACTATTATACTACTACCACACAATCAGTCCCAAATCTCTGCGTAATGTGAAATGGCATTTCTGACAGGCTATTATGCAATTTGACCAAAAGGGGCATGACAGAGGCCCAAACTGTAAGTGGCCTAACACATAACTCCAGAAACTCACCAGATATTTAAAGGTCTAATTTGGTCTGTGTCCACACAACCACTGACACTTTTGGCCAAGGTCAAATCCATTTGGGAAATATTGCCCAATGATAGATATTGGCTGTTACTAGATGCTCCAGAAAAAACATAGAAAAGATCCGCCCACGGCGGGTACTACAGCGATATGTTACGTCTTTAGGCCTTCGCAGGCCATTTTAGGGCATTGTGACATCATCACCATCACCATCCCTTCTCTGTTTTTCTGCTGCGATGCAAATGTTTTTGTCTGTGTGTGTGAGAGCGGCACAATGTGAGTAGTGCCAAGTCTTCCCCCAGGCACAACTGCTTCAACCGCCAATCGAGATGACCAGGGAGCAGGCACCGCTGAGCCAATGGGGCTCGATCGTGGGCCAGCCAGACCTGTCAGTGCACCTGCTGATTTCCAGGCCTCCTTGCCAACCTCTGACTACACTGAAACCCAGAGAGAGAGCGAAACTGGCCCAGAGCCAGAGGAAGAGCTACTTATCTCCGCCTGGCAGGCTGGCTGAGTGCAGGGGATCCTGGGAGGAGGAACAGCCTCACCGTGAGAAGAGAGAGGCGAGGAGCGAATGAAAAACCTGTCCAACGTGGCCCTCGCGATTGCTCAATGGGTGTACCTGTTCTGTGACTGTACAGCTGTATGTCTGTCTGTCTGTGTGTGTGTGTGTGTGTGTGTGTGTGTGTGTGTGTGTGTGTGTGTGTGTGTGTGTGTGTGTGTGTGTGTGTGTGTGTGTGTGCGACCAACCACAACATTCTCAGATTCGGGTCCAAGAGAGAACATCTAATCAAATGGGGGTCCTAATGTGGACTAAATTAGGGGTCTGAGAATCACACACACACACACACACACACACACACGCACGCGCATGCACGCGCACACACACACACACACACACACACACACACACACACACACACACACACACACACACACACACACACACACAGTTTGTGCAAGTAAATGCTCAATGTTATTATGTTATTAACGATGACATGATACAACTTTTGATGAACAGTGATCACTATTAATGGTTTTCCTTCAACTTTTTCCTGACACTATCTTGTCAGTCTCCATTTATAGTCAACGTTTGCTTATAATAACATTATCATCAATTTAGGTGTTGATCATGTTTTAATTTTGATTGAAAGATGGTTGGGATTGGATAACAGGGCAGGTTACAGAATCTGATGGGTCACCACATACGGTGTGTAACCGAAATGTGTGAGGGCAGAGAGTGCTTGCTGCTGGCTACAGTAGGCTACAGTGTGTGGTCGCATCATTTGACGGCTGCTGTCAGAAATGTTGAAATAATTGACTCTTTCCCCATAAGAAGCGATGCGGTCACGCATTTCGGCGGTCACAGATTAACAGATAACAGCGGTCTGACCATTTGCCCTGGGGGGTCATTATGTCAGCGGTGTCGGGTGACAAAATGACCTGTGACCTCACCACAGGTCACCGGGTGTAGTATAGTCGGACGGACATAGATGACCGCCGTTCAAATAGAGTTCTGACGCATGTGTGTGTGCTGCACACAAGATGGATGGCGCACACTGAGTAATGGCTAACAGATTGCAGTGTTGTGTTGTGATGTATTAAGAGTGAGTGTGTTTTTGATCCTGCCTCGCTCATCTGTGTGTGACTCAAGATCTCAAGAACAAATGCAGTCTGTCACGTACAGACACACACACACACACACACACACACACACACACACACACATACACACACACACGCATGCACGCACGCACGCACGCATATGCGTATTTTATAATCTATGTGTTAAAAATATATTTAATTTACCTTATGCCACCGCTGGCGACAGAAAGGCCGGAGGCATTATGGATCCGGGTTGTCCGTACGTCCGTCCGTCCGTCCAATGTCCATTAACGCGAGGTCACTGACCTCTCGAACGCCATTTTCAAGCTTGTTAACGCGATATCTCAGGAATGCCTGGACGGAGTCTCATCAATTTGCCTCAAACATCGACTTGGACTCAAGAATAAACCGATTAGATTTTCGTGGTCAAAGGTCAAGGTCACTGTGACCTCACGAATGTCATTCCCAAGTTCGTTAAAGCAATATCTCAAGAACAGCTTGATGGAATTTCTTCAAATTTGGCTCAAATGTCGACTTGGGCGCAAGGATGAACGGATTACATTTTGGTGATCAAAGGTCAAGGTCACTGTGACCTCTCCAACGCCATTTTCAAGCTTGTTAATGCCATATCTCAGGAATGCATTGACAGAATTTCATCAAATTTGCCTCAAACATTAACTTGGCCTCAAGGATGAACTGATTACATTTTGGTGGTCAAAGTTCAAGGTCACTGTGACCTCACGAACGCGATTCCCAAGAATTAGCTAATGGCGGAGGCATAAATCCGTGGTGCAGTCGTTCTATTTTTTTTTGCATGTTTATTTATTAGATGTGCTTTCATTCATTTAAATTATTTGTCTTAGTTGCATTTTGTCTTTATTGGTTTTGAGCTGTTTGGATTTGTAGTTTTATGTTGTGTTTCTGCCATGGCTCTCCTACTGAACATGTGTGAGTGAGCAATTAACCTGATTGGCAATGCAGCTGGAACAGTCATCTGGAGTTGGAGGAGCCAATCAGCATGCTGCATGTGGGAAGAGGGTGACTTTAAAACAGTGTGGAGCCCAGTCACCAAGGAGGAAAAAGACCAGAGGACAGCAGAGCACACACGGAGAAGAAGCGGCTGAGAGGGGAGCAGCTGATGGCCCTGCCTGTGGTGAAGGTAAGGTGTGGGCAACTGAGCCGTTGAGGCTTGGGCACCTCTCTCTGCCAGCGTACCTATGGGCGCACCGTAGAGTGGAATGACGGGGGGCGGGAGAGAGGGGGAGAGGCCCTAACGTTGCCCCACCAAGGCTACTGAGAACCACAGGTGGGGTGAGGCTCCCCGGTCTCGCCGATGTGCCGTGCTCCTCCAGGCCTTGGAAGAGAGAGAGAGGGAAGCGTCATTGGAAAGTAGAGGGGTGAAGTCGCGACTCACCCCTCTTCACGATAAGTACCTCTCAAATGTGATTCCAGAAAATGCTGTCACTCTTAACTGATTAGGTGGAGCATGGAAAGCCACTTGAGACTGCAGCGATACTGCAGTGAGGTTCCCTAACTTGACATTTTTGCACATGCAGGCTCTATGGACCCCCCAATGGTGGAGCTGGGTGGATCATCACAAGCAGAGGCTCTTCTAAAGAACTGGACTTCCACCCCCATGCTTGGATCGAGTTTTAATGACTAGGCCTGGACTATCTTAACCTTTTTACCCATTGTTTTTAATAAATTAGTTTTGTAAACACTTAAAGCTGTGTTGATTTGGCAGAGTGCTCCCCAGTAGAACAATGTAGCAAAAACCACACACACACAATATCAAGTTCAGCAAGACAGCAAGGCCAAGTCAAAGGGGATCCACCACCAGTCAGTCCTCACAAGAGGGTCTTGGACCACAGGTTGGGAACCACTGCCTGGAAGAATGACTGGTGTGATGTATATTTAGCTGTTTACCATGTGTGAACCCACAGTTGCCTAAAATTGTGATTAATTTGATAAGTCTAGTAGATAATGAAATGTGGTCATATTTGCCCAGCTACACACAACCAAATAGACAAAACACCACTAATATACAAATGCACAAACATATTTTGATACATTTAATGTCAGCTATCAAGATTCAGTTGGTTAAAGAGAGTTGCAAACCCTATTTTGGTTTGTAGTGTGAGGATTTATCCATGCAGTTTTCAAGATGAAATATTTCTACCAGAATTTTGATACAGAAGACCCATACCCCCCCCCCCCTACCAGGATGCACACCAGACTTGTTTTACAAATGGTCAACCCCAGCATTTAATGACATCGACTTTCTCTCAGCAGTCAGCACCCCAAGGCAGGTCTTTCCATGAAAGTAGGGGTTGTTTAGTATTTGCCTTTGCCAGCTTTAAGCTCATATATGGGCATGTTTAGAGAATTGTTACCACCCAAACTCTGTCCCACTGCCCCTCCCCCCCACCGCCTACTTTTCTGCATGTTAAAGCTGTAGGCAATCTGACACCAGACACAGACTGACTGAAAACTCTGTCTACATACTCTTCATTAAAACCAGGCCAGATTTCCATCCCATCTCAATAAAGAATGGCAGGTAAGATCTTTGTTCCCAGCTCTTTTTAAGCTGAATTTAATCGTCTTTAATCTTTGTTGATTATTTGTCAAAGCAATTAAAAGCTTGTACTGGGTGCATGACTGGTAAGTGAACCATTTAATGCACACGGATGATCATGCAGTTAGTACTTAGTTCGAGCGCTGGTCACCAGTAGCTTCTTACAATATGTACCCTAATGGGGGTATGGTATGGAACATTATATCAAATATAATTTTAGTTATTTATCCTTTATTTAACCAGGTGACTCCCAGTGAGATCTTCATCTCTTTTACCAGGGAGCCCTGGCCAAGAAAGCAGCAAACAGAAGTTACAACGATACAACACAAAACTACAAAATACAATTACAAGGAATACATGCAAGCTACAAACTTCAGTTTTTAAAGACTACAGCAGACTTTTAAAATGACCCATGGGATGAAGCGATCCAGGTTAGCATCTTTCTGGAGCTGATTCCACGACCATGGAGCATAATAACTAAAAGCAGACTTCCAAACTTCTGTGGAAGGATGAGGAACATTGAAAAGTACTAAATTCTGAGAGCTCAAGTTGTAAGAACTAGTCCTGCGATTGAAAAGGTGAATTAAGTATCCAAGGAGTCGCCCTATGATGGCTTTTTTTGACCAACTCATGCATCTAAGGGTTAATCTTGTAAAGTAGTACGCAACAAGAAGAGCACAGCATACAACAGCGGTAATAAAGATCAATACAACATTGCAAATTCACAACTCAGATCAGCCATCAGGAAAGCAAAATCAGCATATGGAAAACACTTAGAAAATCAGATCACACCCAACAACACCAAAACAGTCTGGAAAAAATTAAAAAACATGACCAATATTAATAAAAAATCCCCACCCATATCCAGTTCTGATCCCCAACTTCCTGACAAATTAAATACTTTTTACACCCGTTTTGAACAGTCTCCAGTGCCCCCATACTCACCCCCCAGTCCTCTCCCCCCCCCCCCCATTTGTCATCACGGAGGAGGAGGTGAGAAGGCAATTTAAAAAAATAGATAGAAGGAAAGCTGCTGGGCCCGACAATGTCAGCCCAGCTACTCTGTACCACTGTGCAGAGCAACTCGCCCCCCCATTCACCAGACTATTCAACTCCATGCTACACCACTGTACTGTTCCGGACTGTGCCAAGGTTTCTATCATCATCCCAGTACCCAAATCCAATAAAATCACCTGCCTCAACGACTACCGCCCCATCACACTCACCTCTGTTATCATAAAATCATTCGAACGCATCACCCTCTCCCACCTGAAACAACTCACCTCCCCCCTGCTGGACACTCATCAATTTGCATACCGCCCCAACAGATCAGTTGAAGATGCTGTCAACCTAGCCCTGCACAGTTCACTACAACACCTAGACTCACCCAACACCTACATCCGCACCCTTTTCATAGATTTCAGTTCCGCTTTCAACACAATAGACCCGGTCAAACTCTTCCAAAAAATGACAGACATGAACATTCCCCTCTCCCTCTGCTATCTGATTAGAAGCTTCCTGTGGCAGAGGCGTCAGAGGGTCAGGATAGGCAGCCTCCTGTCCTCCCCTCTGACCCTCAGTACTGGTGCCCCCCAGGGCTGTGTCTTTTCCCCCTGGCTCTTCTCCATCTACACCAACCTCCTTACATCCCACCACAGCTCAGTTTCATTTTTCAAATATGCAGACGACACCACCATAACTGGACTCATCACCAACAATAATGAAGATCACTACCGGTACCAAGTGGCCCAAGCGGTCACTTGGTGCCAGGACAACAACCTACAACTCAACACCTCCAAAACCAAAGAACTCATCACAGACTTCAGACGGAATCCACCCCCCAAGACACCCCTCCACATCTCCGGTCAACCCATAACCACCACAGACACATACAAATTCCTGGGCACCCACATCAGCAACACACTCAAATGGGACAATAACACCGGTCACATAATCAAAAAGGCCAATCAAAGACTTTTTCACCTCCGGCAGCTCAAAAAATTCAAGGTAAAATCCAATCTGCTCCTCCAGTTTTATACAGCCATACTAGAAAGCATCCTCACCTCATCCATAACCATCTGGTACGGCAACCTGGACATTCACTCACGAAACAAACTCCAACGAATAATAAAAAAAGCTTCAAAAATCATAGGTACCCCACTCCCATCACTGGACACTCTCTACCACAAACGGACAATCACACGAGCACAAAAAATAGTTTCTGACCCATCTCACCCAGCCAATCACCTGTTTCAACTGTTGCCCTCTGGACGGCGCTTCAGATCACTCTCCACCAAAACAACACGTTTCAAAAACAGTTTTTTCCCCACTGCCATCAGGTTTCTAAACTCCACTCACCCCTGAAACCCCCAGCAATGTATATGTTGAATGTTCTGTATTTATGTTGTTATATGTCTGTCTATGTATTGTAATGTCTCATGCTGACACTATATTTATGTGCTAACAATTGCTGTACCGAAAGCAAATTCTGCCGACTTGTTGTGCAGTCCTTAATAAATGAATCTGAATCTGAATCTGAAGTGTTTTAGCTTTGTAACTACCACCATTGGATTCCTTGACCCTGAAAATGTATAGTGTAACGAATCGAGGAACCGGAGACTTGTAGTTGGTACAGGTTCTTTATTCACAGGCTCATTCTCCTAGCTTCCAGCGGTAGCCTTGCTGCTAGCTCTAAACACACCCGGTCAGCTCGCTCACATAGCTTGACTGACTTCCGCCCCGGCCGCTGGTCACATATATCCCCTTCCCCCTAGGAACACACCCACACATCTCAGTTCCTAGCTACACACGGAAACACCCCAATACATGTAATTACCTGGATCGCTACATATCCCCCACTCAACTTTAATTGTCGCTCCCACGCGACACCCACAACCCACACATATCCCCCCTGTACCAAAACACACCAACACCAACACTTTTTGTATTCCCCCAATTTGTCTCTTATTATTTCACCACTTCTTAATTTTCGTTCCACCACCACCATTTGCATTTCTTTTCATTCCTTTCCTCTTTTCCCATTCCTTTAAATTCAGCCCACATTTCAGTTCACATTCCCATTCCAATAGCCCTTTTCTTTTTTTACACACATTTACATTCGACTCAATACCCCGTTTACGTTTTCCCTCTTTTCTTTACACTCATCTTCAATTCACCAATAACCCCCACATCTACATTATTTCGTTTTCCTTTACCTTCATTTCTACCTTTTTCTTACTCCCATTATCCCACTTCACTTCAACCACCATTTCCATTGACACAAGCCCCAACATTTACATTCCCTCTTTTCTCTTTGCTCTACAGTCCTCGCACGCACTGCAGTATCTCCGCACGTCCTCCTTTTGTTTGCCCAAGTAGAAATGTCCACGGATGAGGCTGAGTGTCTCTTCGGGCCCACGATCACCGTATGGGCCCTCGTGCATCCCCTTCAGTGTTTGGAATAACGCCGTTTAAAAGAACGGCGTTAGGTAACGCCATTATTTTTTCAGTAACGGGGTAATCTAACTAATTACTGTTTCCGTCGTTACAACGCCGTTATCGTTACTGAACGCTAAATGCGGTGCGTTACTATGAAATGATTGAGTAAACTACCCGTAGCCTACACTAGTGTTGTCAAGTGAGGAGACCGGGTGGGTTAACATAACGAGATAAACGATTATGATTGGCTAAGGCAGAGTCATGTGTTTCATGGTAGCCAATCGGAGCCAGTGTTACACACGAGCCAGGAGTCAGGACACGGGCGACACACACACACACACACACACACACACACACACACACACACAGACACACCAAACAGATTCGAGGAAGCAGCAGAAATGGCGAGTCCGGAGTAGAGAGCTGCGCGGGCCTGAAATTTCGGCCCGAGCCCTCCCCGGCCCGTGACATGCAGACCCGTGCCCGATCCAGCCCGTTGCGAGGCCCGAAGCCAATATTACGATATAATGACACATCTCTCTCCCTCTCTGTTCCGTGTGCTGCGTCGCCGCGCGGCCGTCCTGCGCAGCCTCTCTCTGTCTGTCTCTATTTGACTCTCTCTCTCTCTCTCTCTCTCTCTCTCTCTCTGTGTTCGGGAGCTGTCCGCTCGCTGTACATGGACGGACACGGCACAAACGGTTTCTCTCTCTCGGGAGCTGTCTACAGCTACTAACGTCACGTGAGGGTCTGTGTGTGGCTGGGGGAGTGTCTGTGCACTCCTCCTCTTTGTCTGACTGTGCTCCGCTGTGTAAAATCAAGCGAGTACGCTAATACAACATTATTTAATTGAATTATTGAAACGGCCCGACCCCGGACCTATTAATTAAAAATAAATAAAAAACAAGCCCGGCCTCGGCCCGTTTTGGTCAGCCCGAGGGGCCCGTGAGGGTACCCTCAGGTTTGCAGCAATCCATGAAAATTTGGCATTTTCAAGGTGGAGATAACGCAAATAGTTACTTTCCCTGGTAACTAGTTACTTTTATTATAGAGTAATTCAGTTACTAACTCAGTTACTTTTTGGAACAAGTAGTGAGTAACTATAACTAATTACTTTTTTAAAGTAACGTTCCCAACACTGATCCCCTTCAGTGCCAATTCTCGCAGGCAACCGGGTACAACCCACTGGGTCCCGCTTTTCCTGTGCCCCTTTCTCACCAAAATCCCCCCTACATCCAGACGCAGGTCGGTAAACATGTTCCACAGTCCTTTCGTGGCACCGGAAAACATGTGAATCTCCTCCACAGGGGGCCGGCGTCCAGCCGCCACCCATGCATACACCGGACCGATATCCGCATCCTCCATCTGTCTGCGTCTCCACTCACCCCCGTTGACATGCGTGATGTTCCTGTCCTCGTCTGTCGGCTCCACCTCTTGCACTCGCTCGTCCCCCCGTCCCGCTCCCCCAGGGGGGCGGCGTGTTGAGGGCAGCAGGGCGAACACCACCGGCGTCGATCTCCACCTCGGCTTTCTGCAGTGCAGCCGTGGCGGGGGTGTAGCGGCTAGGCTGGACCGGTTCCCCCGGCGGTAACCCCCCAGGCTCACCTGAAGACTCGAGTGTCGCTTCCCCGACTGCCACAGCATTGCAGGTGATGTCTCTCGCTTCCCTCTGGCTGTTCAGCACGATCCCCATTATCCTGATTGTCTCATCACTGATGATGATGTCCCCCTCTACCGGCTGGTATGCAGAGCAGCTAGCCTGGGCCGGCTCAACCGTCACTCTCCTGCCCTGAATAACCGGCTCTGCACTGCTCCGCTGCTCCGGCGCTTGTAGCTCAGGCTGCTCCACTGCTCCGCTACTCCGCTGCTCCTCTGCCTGTTGCTCCGGCTGCTCCCCCGGCTGTGTGTCTCTTCCAGCGTTCACACTCTCAGTGCAGTCTCTGGCTAAATGCTCAGGCGAACGGCACGTCCAACAAAGTCTCACCTGTCCGCCGCCTGCACGTCTCTCCTCTCCCGCTGTTCTCCAGTCCCCGACAGCTTCTTGACACTCTCTGGCTATGTGGCCCAATGCACCGCATGCCCAGCAGGCTCCCTGCTGTCCCCAGTACCTTTGCTCCGCATACCCGGTCCGTCCCCCGGGACCGCTTCGGCACCACCTCGCCACGTGGCCCGGTTCTCCGCAGGTCCAACACAGTCTCTTTTGTGGCTCCTCCGGCCGTTCTCCACACTGCGCTCCCTCTGTGCTCAACTTGTCCACACGCTGCCCGACTTCCCGCAGCGCCCGCCACAGCTCCATTGCCCAGGCAGGAATCGCCTCCGCCAGCCATCTGACCTCTCTCAACAAACGAGCTTCCATGCCCGCCAGCACCGAGCTGATCCCCGTCGTCCGCTCCTCCTTTCTCCTGTTCACCACTGGCCATTCTTCACCGCGCACCATCACACGTGGCGCCCCTAGCAGCTAGCACACGCAGCTAGCCTGCTACCGCTAGGTCGCTCGAGCCGTCAGCCGTCGATTCCAACTTTTCCTCCGCCGTTCCTCCTCACTCTCTCCCCTCTCGACCGAATCAGAGGCGTTACCGCTTCACTTCTGGCACCAATGTAACGAATCGAGGAACCGGAGACTTGTAGTTGGTACAGGTTCTTTATTCACAGGCTCATTCTCCTAGCTTCCAGCGGTAGCCTTGCTGCTAGCTCTAAACACACCCGGTCAGCTCGCTCACATAGCTTGACTGACTTCCGCCCCGGCCGCTGGTCACATATATCCCCTTCCCCCTAGGAACACACCCACACATCTCAGTTCCTAGCTACACACGGAAACACCCCAATACACGTAATTACCTGGATCGCTACAATAGGTTTAGCACTTAAAATGTTCCAGCTTATTTAGAAGCCAAGATTACAAAACTAAAATTGTATGGTGGCCATTTTGTTAATTCCAATATGACCACCACATAGACATCTGGGCAAATGGAAACATTGATTTTCTGATTCCTTATACAATACCCTTTCCAAAAATGTATAGTTTACCAAATCTCCCAAAAATTCCCAGATAGTCGTGAACCTGACTATCTGGAGGCTGCTGCTTCAGAGTGCCAGGTCTCGATAACCCTAACCCTAACCCTACTCAGAATAGTTTGCATAGGCGGGTAATCCTGGCGCTTCAATACTGCGTAGGGCCTGTTTTACTTCGTTTCGAACTCGGATTCTTACATATGCTGAAAAACGTGCCTTAGCAGCACTGAACCTGAATGCTTTTCTCTCAAAAAGAGACCTCTCAAACCACCCAAGTCAAGTGCCCTTGAAGGCATCTTGGCACCTCCCCTTATGACGTGTCACTGACGTCTTTTGCCAAGGAGGATCATTCTGCTTGCATTCAGCCCGCAAAGCTGGAGCTCTTTTCTCTCTCTCATCGTGCATTAATGTGCTCCTCGGATGGTTGGATTTTCCGAGTCGGAAAATCGGAAATATGGAAACCATAGCAGCCAGCGCCAAAAAAAGTAGAAACAGCGTCCCAGTGCAGAGTCATGTTGCTATCAACTCGTGCCAGAATTCTCACGGAGTTGCCGACTTGTTGTTCGACTAGATCGGCCGTTCACGTGAATTTTCGACATCAAATATAATGCAAAAAAGAGTAATACTATACGATTGTCAGAACTATAGGGAGGACAGAAAACTAGTCTTTCCTGACTTCATGCTGCCTGGTGTCTGGTGACCAACGACCTATCTGATGATAGGGATATATCCAGAAAGTGTCGTAAGATGTACGCCCAAGCAAACATGTTAATTTGTCAATTTAATTTCTGTTCTGTGGCGGTGAAGATTGCTCTTTTTAAAGCGTACTGTACCCTGCTGTATACTGCCCACTTGTGGCGGAACTACAGAAAAGGCAGCATGCAGAGACTTACAGTGGCCTACAATGACAGCATCAGGCTGCTGCTTAAAGCCCCAAGAAGCTGTAGTGCCAGTCAAATGTTTGTAGACATCAATGTACCCACCTGCTTAGCTGTAATACCAAACGTTAGGGTTGTGCTACAACCCAGGTTTTACGAGTGAGAACGAGAGCTCTTACTCTAGTGCCATCTCCGCTGCGCACGCAACCACTGGAAGAATGTTATTTTTGCTCCAAAAATGATCTTTATATATGCTTCACCCCCGACAGGGCGGTCGGTCCCCGCGGACGCGTTCCCCTCGGGAGGCGCACCGCTGGGCGGTAGGTCCTCCTCGACAAAGAGCGCAGCTCTATGTCTCAACACTGCCAGGTTAAAGTCAGCACAGACGCTGCAAAACCTAGGTCTCAGCAGCACCTGTGCAGCGTGCTCGTGCCCTAGGCAGAACACACAGCTATCGTGCCGATCATAATCGGCCAACGTAGCCCTACACACCTCGCAGCCCCTCGCTGTCCCTCCCTTCTCCATGGCAGCCGCCTGGCTCATTGCACGAGTTAAAGACACTAACTCATAGCAAGCACTCACAGGCTATACCCGGTAGCGGGAGTTTTACCGTATGAAAAAGCTATGCAGTAAGCCGCCCTGAGGCTAGCGAACCTGCACGTGCAACGGTAAGAGGGTGTGTACCAGAAGTGCTAACGCACAATATGGCCAGATGCTAGCCGCACAGATGCGAGCTAGCTATCTACCTAATAACTGAGAGCACAGCTCTTGAGTTACTACTCTCTTTAACGTTACTCCAGCCGGAGTGAACGTAAGCGCGCTACACGGCGGTAGCCTACGCCTAACATGCTAGCACACAAAGCAAGATGCTATTCGCACGGGTGCAAGCTAGCTATCTATTCACAACTGAGAGCGGCAACCCTCGGGTTACACTCTCAGACGAACGTCACCCCAGCCGGGGAGGACGCAGCCAGCTACACGGTGGTAGCCTAAATGTAATGTGCTAACACACAAGATAAGATGCTATCCGCACGGATGCAAGCTAGCTATCTATTCAAAAACTGAGAGCGGCAACCACTCGAGTTAACTCTCAGAATGCCCTTTCTTTGTCGTTTCCCCAGCCGGGGTGAACGAAGCAAGCTACACGGCAGTAGCAACAGGTGTTAACCACACAATAAGGCAAGATGCTCTTAGCTTATGATGAGCTCGTCCGTCGCCGCTGGTGAAGAGATGCAGGATCGGGTCCCCGAAGCATGAAGAATCTCGTCCACGCAAGCCTTCTTAACTCATTCACTGCCAATATCTGACTGGCATTTTTGGCACAGGCCAAGTATTTCCATAATGTTTGGTCATCTTTCAAGACCCACAGTAAATTCTGTACTAGGACTACAGTGATGTCCAATACCTCGAAATGAAGATCTAAGTCTCTACTTTCACCCCCAAAAAGAAAGTTAGCTTTTAGCATGTTCTGTACTCTACTTATAACCCTTTTTATACACCCCATGTTCACCAAAAAAAGCCTGTCTGGGAAGAGAAAAGGGAGAAAAAAGCATTTTTGTAAAAGGGCACAATCTCAGGCATAACTCACTCTCAATTCTTTTATTTTGAACTGTATTGACATCAGACATGTAAATATTATTCGTTAGGACACAAATGACAAAAAAAAAATATATATATATATATATATATATATACACACATGAAGTGCTTTTTTTTTACATTCAACCATACAGTTTACTCGGTGTGAGTGTGCAGACAGACAGACAGACAGACAGACAGACAGACAGACAGACAGACAGACACACACACACACACACACACACACACACACACACACACACACACACACACACACACACACACACACGATCCCCCTTTTAGATTTCTAACCCAACATAGGATAAGCAATAACCACGCCCTGTGGCGCTGGGATTGGCCAGGAGCAACACTGGAGGGCGAGCAGCCCAGCGATTACATGAACCAACTGAATAGCTCTTGAGAAGGACAGCGGGCTGCTGTGAGTGCCTTCTGCCCGCTGCTGCCTAGCTGTTCCTGTGTTTATTTTGATTTGTTCTGGTACACCGTCCTCGTCCATGTCTCCCTGTCATATCTATGATCGTTCCCGTTTTCCCCTCGGCTATTCAACACGTCCTCACCGCCCTCGCAAACTGATCGATCATTTCCTCATTCCTCCGATGATCAAACACATCTCTTGATTACTTTCTCCCGTTTTCTCCTGGCTGGCACAGAGGAAGGCGACTCCAGCTCGGCGTTACAATGGCGTTTCTCCTGTCTGCACAAGGAAGCGTTACCCGCTCTCTGCTATTCCTCTTGCTCAATTTATAAAACAACAGCTGCGGTATGTGTTTGATCGCGTGCTGTCGGCTACCCTTTGAAGGCAGGGACCTGTGTCTGTGTGACAGGCTGGGCAAGTGTTTGCTGCAGGCGCTGCACCAATAAAAACAAAAACACGTCAAACACGTCCTTGGCGGGGAAGGCCATTGCTGATAACACGTCAAAGACGTCATTGGCGGTGAATGAGTTAAGGTGGGCAAATAAGATGGAATTAGCTTACCTTAAGAGCGCAACTATGAGTTAACACACGGAGCTTCAAAAAACACGTCCTCTAGCGAGGTGGAAGAACTTAGGAGTGGCCTCCTGGGTCTGGGCGGGCGTGACGTAGTCACGTGGGTGAGGTATGAGGGTGGCCGCCTCAGCCCCAGGGGGAACCACGCCACCTGTTGGTGGGTGGTTTGGTTTTATATAAAGATCATTTTTGGAGCAAAAATAACATTCTTCCAGTGGCTGCGTGAGATGGCACTAGAGTGAGAGCTTGAGTTCGAAACGAAGTAAAACCTCATTTACAGATGTATGTGCAGGTTAACAGACTCTGCGAACAGTATTATTTCAGTGTTAACTAACCCTGTTCTCAGCTCTGTCAGGTTCTGATCCAAACTGTGTAACCACTGGCGCTTTAGCCTGTATGTAAAATGACCATGGTGGAACAACTGTAATACCTGTGCTTTTATAATCTGTTTCTCTATATATCTCAATTTTTTAAATATTTCTACTCTGTTCGGTGTTTGTTGTTCTATGTGTCCTGAATAAAGTTTGAATTGAATATACCCTCAACCTAATACATTTGTTTGCTGAATTTACTTATTAACTCAGTGATTCCCAAAGTATGGGCCCCAGCCCCACTGTTGGGCCGTACGGTGTGTGTGTGTGTGTGTGTGTGTGTGTGTGTGTGTGTGTGTGTGTGCGCGTGCGTGCGAGTGCGAGTGTAGTGTGAGTGTGAGTGTGAGTGTGAGTGTGAGGGTGTGTGCGCGCGTGTGTGTGTGTGTGTGTGTGTGTGTGTGTGTGTGTGTGTGTCTGTGTCTGTGTCTGTGTGTGTGTGTGTGTGTGTGTGTGTGTGTGTGTGTGTGTGTGTGTGTGTGTGTGTGTGTGTGTGTGTGTGTGTGCACACACACTGTGCAACAACTAGGCTTAAAAAAGACAAAATAACCCCTACACTGTTTGGGAGAAATTTGAACCATTGGTTTGACAAAAGATGAATATTTTGCATGCAGTGTTGATTGGTTTAAATGGTTATAATGAAACCTACCATTCAGTAAGGTTGCTGTATCCTCCACTTTCAATAAAGCATTATTTTCTGCTCACAATAACTGTAAAAAATATATTCACTTTCTCAGACGGTGGTAGAGCACCATCTCATGATGCTGACTCTGACACAACCAGTGATTATGAAAGCATTGGTAAGTGAACATTTCCTACAGCCTTCTCTTTGAACAGTTGTGTGTGCAACCTGTATACTGAATACTGTATGAACAAAGGTAAACACTGTGATAATCTGGGATTTCATATACACAACTGTATAATTCATGTCACTGTCCTACTGTAGCTGTGTCAGATTATGCTTCTGGTGTTTGGGGGTTCCGTGAACATCTAAGTTGTAACACTGTGCATCACAGGGCCATCCGTTAATTTCTAGGAGTTCATAAATTCACTTCAGTTCTGGCTCTCTCCAAATATGAGACATAAAGGTCAAAAGCTTCGACTCTGGAATAGACTTGTGGAAATGTCTGACCAGACACTTACTAAAAATATATTTAACTGGAACATCACCCATAGACATCCCTGGGCAAATTAATTGAAATCCTTATTTTATTTGAACGATTTGTAATTTATTTTTCACAACAGGTTACTTTGTGATATCCAAGAGGCTATGAGTAAAATGTTTGTTATGTATAAAGATAAATAGTCTGTTGACTTGGTATAAACCAAAACTAAGCACTTATACCATCTCATAAAAGATAGCAACATTGTAGAACCCTATGTGAAGTTTTAAAAGGATATGGGCGTGCTTATAGCGAGAATTATGCAGGCCACACTGATTGGTCTGATTGATGTAAAGCCCAGATACTGGGCATTACATCAATCAAACCAATCGGATTCCCTCTCTCACTCCCTTTATACCCTTCGCGGGTGTGGAGAACCCAACACATATTTGTATTATCGTTATCGATCATATTAACAAAACATTTTCACCTCATAATTTTCACATAAATAACCCAAATAATGTTATTTCTTATCTTATTTCTCAAGGGAATATCAAAGAGGTGTTGTCTATTCATTTTAAGAATGGCATTTAACCGTTTCTGCAAGTGAATTTGAATGAATTTGCACGATGCATGCTGTAATCTCCATTGCACCTCCTGATATCGCCGTCTTGGTGTTGTTTTTTTTTTTTTTCATAGTATGGGCTAGGAAAACCCCGCCTCCGAACTCATTTTATTGGTCGCCGCAATTGATTCTTCCTGAAAAAGTGCGGCAAGAATAAAATGTGGTTAAGATTAGGGCTAGGGTGTGAAAAAAGTGCAGCTCAGGGTGTGCTCGGTCCTGTGGCTTAAAGGAGAATTCCTGTTTTTTACACCCCAGACCTTATTTCCAGCTTCAAGATGTACTGATTCCGATACCAGAGCTCTTGGCAACTCTCCCAAGGAGCTGCAGCCTCCACGTTTACATAGTAGCTGGCTCCTACTGTGACATAATTTAGTATTTAGGTTTGGCAATCAGTTATCTCATTCAATTAAACAATTAATAAAGGTAATTCGATATTTACAAAACAATTGATCCACTCAAAATTATTAAGATAACTGTAGTAACTTCAATACTAGTAAACAGACTCAATTCTCTATTGACTCAGCAACGGCACTGCAGTCATTTATTGATTAGTCACTGGTTTAACAGGTAAATGTACTTTTTTATACTCAGCAGCGATCCTGTGGAACAGCCTCCCCGAAAATATTAAAACTCTTGGGTCCAAACTCACGTTTAAGTCCACCTTAAAACAGTGGCTACAGAACGGCCCCTAAGGTTGGCCCTTTTTGCAGAAAAGGGGTCGTAATGTTTTTATTCCAGAATTGTAATTTCTTTTAGTTTCTCTTGTTTGTGTTATATATTATATAATATATAATATTATATATTATATATTATATATTATATATTATATTTATACTAGATATTCCTGCATATACAGGTAATTTCTTTTAAGATCTCTTGTATATATTTTTGGTATGTACAGATTTGTGTGTATAGGTGGTTTTAGTACACATGTTATTTATTTTTGCCTTAGAAATCGTTAAATTATTTCCATGTGTTAAGTGCTTGTTATGTCCTGTAGTGTTGAATGTCCCTCGCGCACACACGCGCTCAACATTTCCAGCAGTGGTGTACAGGCACAACATTTCCAGCAGTGGTGTAATTGATTGTGCGATAAGTAATCATGCAATCATTTACTGCACACGCAAAATTCAAAGACCGGTAATAAATTGCCACCACACGGTCAAAATCAGATCGCTGAGGAATTACTCAGCCGAGTCCTTTCAGCACGAGCTGGGAAAAGTGAACCTGTCCCGTGTCCTCCTGTCTAAGTCTGTAGATGAAGCTTGGTGCCTTTTTAAATTCATGTTTTTGAGTGTGATAAATAAGTTGGCCCCTGTTAAATCGGTTCGTTTTAAAGCCAGAACAGAGCCCTGGTTCAATACAGACATTATTGAAGCCATTAAAGCCAGAAATAAGAGTCTGTATATTCACCGGAAAAATAAGGATGAAGTATCTCTGGGCATCTTTAAACAACTGAGGAACAAAGTTTTTAGACTGATCAGAAAGGCCAAATCGGAGCATTTCACCGATGCTTGTATAGAGAACAGAGATAACCCACAAAAACTCTGGAAGTCCCTGAAGCAGTTGGGGTACAACAACAAGCTTAAAACTAAATCTTTTAACTTGAACCTTATGCACAAGGGCACCGTCACCTCGGATAAGTTCAAGGTTGCGGGCATTTTTAATGATTATTTTACGACTATTGCAGACACTCTGGTAAGTAAGCTTCCATCCCTCTCTGGGCGGTATGGCCAGGACCATGTGGACAGCTACTACAGAGGTCTGGGAGCGCAGGCTGACGGTTTTCAGCTCAGGGCTGTGTCAGAGGAGGACGTGCTGTTGAAACTCAGGGCTCTCAAACCATCAAAAGCCACAGGTATCGACAACATTCCAAGCAGGTTCATACGAGACGCTGCAGTCATCATCTCCCCTGTTATCACACACATTATTAATCTGTCTATCATATCTGGTCAGTTCCCCCAGGAGTTCAAACACGCCAGAGTTATCCCTCTGCACAAAAAAGGAAGCAAATTGGAACATGGTAATTATCGCCCCGTCTCGATTCTCTCCTCCATTTCCAAGATAATGGAAAGAGTAATCTTTGAACAAATCAATAATTATCTCACTTCTCACAAACTCCTGTTTGATTTCCAGTCCGGTTTTAGAAAATCATATTCAACCGACACCTGTTTGCTTTACCTAACGGATCACATCCGAAAGGAAGTGGATAACGGTAAGTTCTGTGGCATGGTCATGTTGGACCTGCAAAAAGCATTCGACACTGTAAACCATAACATCTTACTCAGTAAACTCAGGGCTCTGGGTTTCAACAGCACGTCCTTAAACTGGGTTCGGTCCTACTTGACAGGTAGGCAGCAGGTGGTGGACATAAATGGGACTCTGTCCCGCCCTTGCCCCATTAGCTGTGGGGTACCCCAGGGGAGCATTTTGGGTCCACTGTTATTCCTGGTTTACATAAATGACATGAAATCTGCCTGTGACTGCCCTCTGTTCCTGTTCGCCGACGACTCCGCCCTCCTGTTCTCCGACACGGACAAGGGGGTGGTCGAGCAAAAACTTAGCAAGGAGCTGTCAAATGTTGGGGTTTGGCTCTCGGAAAACCGACTGTCTCTCCATTTAGGGAAAACGGAGTCCATTTTATTTGCTTCCAAATTTAAGCTAAAAAAATCCCCGGGTTTTTCTATCAAGGTGGGTGACGTGTCTGTACCCTCAAAGGAAGAGATTACCTACTTACGCCGGGTTCACACACACGCCTAGAGCGACGCTTAAAGCAACGCCTAAGCAACGCCTAAAATTTAGGCGTCCTTGTTAACAGACGAGAGCGTTCACACATACCGCTGCCACGCTGTGCTGAAGCCACGCTCGCGCTGTGCCTACGCTGCGCTGCATTTATCGTTTAGGCGTCTGTTCTATTTTTCAGCTCTAGGCGCGCTGAACTGTCAAGCTGGCTGTTGTTTCTGGTGGACTTGGGCCATATTTTCTACCGAGTTTGCCCAAAAGGGAGGGTGGAGCATAGTGGGAGAGGAGAGCTGTCCTTCATGTGTTCTTCTATTAACGTCTTTTCTGTCAGATGTATATATACCCCCCCTGTCTCAATGCAAGTTTCACTCATGGTGTTGATGACTCATAGTCACATGATTACCCGAGGGAAAATAACAATTACAGCGGGCCAGGAAATAGACAGACATCCTCACTTGCACATTACAATAAAAAAGAGGACTCACCCATGCTATAAATCAGATCTGAAAAGTGTAAAAAAACCGCTGCTCATGTGTTCAGCGTAGCGCAGAGCGTGGCGTCCTGTGTGAACGAAAATAGGCGGCAGGCGTGCATGAAGCAATGCCTATATATGCGTAGGCGTCGATTAAAGCGTATGCGCAAGGCGTCGCGCAAAGCGTGTGTGTGAATCGGCCGTATGGTGTATCCTGGACAACAAGCTCTCAGGCGAGAAGATGGCTCATAAAGTCATTTCCAAAGTAATTCAAAAGACAAAATTTTTAGCCCGCATCTCCAAAATCATAAACAGTGCCACGTTGTTGATTCTGGCAAATGCACTAATTCAATGCCATTTCGATTACGCCTGCTCCTCCTGGTTTACGGCCACCACAGCCAAACTAAAAACTAGACTTCAGACGGCCCAGAACAAGCTGGTGAGGGTTGTCCAGGGCCTTCACCCCAGAACCTCTCTGCTCCGCTCTCATTTCCTCAGCCTTAGGTGGCTGAGAGTGGAGGAGAGGGTCTCTCAGATCAAGCTATGTATGGTCCACAGGATCATGAACCTGGAAGCCCCTGCGTACCTCTCCGGTTATTTCCGGAGGGTTAGCGAGGTGCACGGCTATTCCACCAGGGGTAGTTACACAAACGTTGTACTTTTTAAATTTAAAAGTTTAACAGGTAAATGTACTTTTTTATACTCAGCAGCGATCCTGTGGAACAGCCTCCCCGAAAATATTAAAACTCTTGGGTCCAAACTCACGTTTAAGTCCACCTTAAAACAGTGGCTACAGAACGGCCCCTAAGGTTGGCCCTTTTTGCAGAAAAGGGGTCGTAATGTTTTTATTCCAGAATTGTAATTTCTTTTAGTTTCTCTTGTTTGTGTTATATATTATATAATATATAATATTATATATTATATATTATATATTATATATTATATTTATACTAGATATTCCTGCATATACAGGTAATTTCTTTTAAGATCTCTTGTATATATTTTTGGTATGTACAGATTTGTGTGTATAGGTGGTTTTAGTACACATGTTATTTATTTTTGCCTTAGAAATCGTTAAATTATTTCCATGTGTTAAGTGCTTGTTATGTCCTGTAGTGTTGAATGTCCCTCGCGCACACACGCGCTCATACACGCACACACTCATTCATTCCATTTTGCCTCACTCTAAGGACCACAATGGAAATAAGCCCTCGGGCTTTGTTGTGTTTTATTCCTTTTGTCTCTAATGATATGGTTGTACCCTGTATTTCTCATGTTCGTTGATTCAATAAAGTATTCAATCAATCAATCAATCAGTTACAACTCGCGCCTAATTCCCCTGTACTGAAACACAGGCTCCCGCTAGGACCCCCACCAGGACCCCTTAGTGGTCCTCTGCCTGCCTGATAGAAATCCCCAAACATGAACATTCACATTACAACATTCCCTCCCCCCATAGTCCACACATAACAAAATATATATGTGTGTACTTGAACTTTTCCAGTGTTTCTCTTTTCTTTGAAGTTCAACTAATCTACGAGGTAGGGAGTCGACGGCCCTCCTCGAGACACCCCAGGGGATTATTCTGCCCCTTCAAGTATAATAACCCTCAAGATAAGGGGGTGCCCTCCTAACTCGCTCTGGATAAGGGTTGTCTCTGCAAGGGTCCGGTTCTGGGGGTACAGGCACTCCCGCCTCTGGTGCTTGATCCTGTCGCTCTGGATTCTCTGGTGCTTGATCCTGTCGCTCTGGATTCTCTGGTGCTTGATCCTGTCGCTCTTGATTTTCTGGTGCTTGTGGTGTCGGGTCCACCGGGAAACTCTCCTCTTGAAGATTGGATTCAGTTTGTGTCCTGTCGTAACGTGGGCGGATTTGATCCTGATGTCGCCTCACCAGCTTGCCGTCATGTGTTTTCACTCTCCACGATACTGGGCCTGTTCTCTCAATGAGTGTTGCTGGAATCCACTTCTGCCCCGCATACCCACGCACATAGACTGAGTCCGCCTCTGTGAATGTGCGGTCCCGGGCATGCTTGTCATGACGTTCTTTTTGTTTGGCCTGGTTCAGTCCCACTTTGCCCGCCAGTGACGGACGCACCAGATCCAACTGAGTCCTGATCCTCCGGTTCATGAGCAGCTCAGCCGGTGTGGCTCCGGTCGTGGTCTGAGGGGTTGATCGGTACTTGAACAGGAACCTGGATAGCTTTGTCTCCACACTACCCTCTGCATCTTCTTGATTCCTTCCTTAAACACTCTCACAGCACGCTCAGCACAGCCATTAGATGACGGGTGATATGGTGCGGTTGTGACATGCTTTATGCCATTCTTCTTCACAAAATGCTCAAACTCTGCACTCACCAAGCTAGGCCCATTATCACTGACCAACACTGCTGGGATTCCATGGGTGGCGAAGATGCTCCTCAGCTTCTCTACTGTAGCTGCGGAGGTGACGGCATTGGGTGAGCCTTGATCCACTTTGAGTAGGCATCTATTACGATCAGAAACATTTTTCCAAATACTGGCCCACAAAAATCCAGATGCAGTCTCATCCATGGTTGGTTGGGCCACTCCCATGGATGTAGCGGCGCCGCGGCTGGAGTGGCTTGGTTTGACTGACATGCATGGCATTTGCGCACTGCTGACTCCAGATCTGCATCCATGTTTGGCCACCACACGTAGCTGCGGGCCAATGTTTTCATTCTTGAGACCCCCGGATGAGCCTCGTGAAGCTCTACGATCATGGTTTGTCTCCCCGGCGGTGGTATTATTACCCTGCTGCCCCACAGAATGCAGCCCTCCTCCACGCTCAGTTCATTTTGCCTCCTCATGTACGGCTGCACCTCTGGATCTGTGCACTCTCGGGGCCAGGAACCCTGCAGCACCCACTGATGCACTCTGGACAAGACACGGTCCCGGCGAGTCCACTCCCGGATCTGTTTCACCTGCAGTGGTGTTCCATTCATGTGCTCCATGAGCATCACCACCTCCCCTTCTCGTGGCGTGGTGACAGGGCTGGTCGGCAGTGGGAGCCGGCTCAGTGCATCTGCGTTCCCATGTTTTGAGCCCTCCTTATACTCCAGTGTATACTCGTATGCTGCCAGGATTAACGCCCACCTCTGCATCCTGGCCGCCGCCTGCTGTGGGATGCCCTTACTCTCTCCCAAGAGACCCAGCAGCGGTTTGTGGTCAGTCACGATGGTGCAGTGCATACCATACAGGTACTGGTGAAATTTCTTCAGGCCAAAGATGATGGCTAGCCCCTCCTTCTCGAGCTGAGAATATCCCCGTTCTGCTGGTGAGAGTGAGCGAGACATGTAGCCGATCGGCCTGTCTGTGCCGTCAGGAAAACGGTGGGATAAAACCGCCCCAACGCCATATGGCGATGCATCACAGGCGAGGTAGAGGGGTTTTGAGTCATCAAAATGCACTAGCAATTGTTCAGACTGTAGGCACTTCTTTGCCTCCTCAAATGACACGTCCTGACGTTTGCTCCACCGCCATGGGGCCCCTTTCCTCAAAAGCTCATGTAGCGGCTCCAGCACGGTTGACACGTTTGGCAGGAATCTGTGGTAATAATTGAGCATGCCTAGGAAAGACTTCAACTGTGTCTGGTTAGTCGGCTGTGGGGCCTTCACGATGGCCGTAACCTTATCTGAGACGGCTTGAATCCCCTTGTGGTTAATTCTGTAACCCAGGTACACAACCTCTTGTGCCATGAAAACACATTTGTCTCTCCTCAGTCGTAGTCCGGCCGCTGAGAGCCTTCCCAGTACCACCCCTAGGTTCTGCAGATGGCTGGCATCATCGTTCCCAGTCACCAGAATATCATCTACTCTCACTACCACCTGTGGAAGTCCTTGCAGTAGGTTGTCCATGGTGCGCTGGAATATGCCCGGCGCCGATGACACCCCATAGGGCAGTCTGGTGTACTGATACAACCCACGGTGTGTGTTGATTGTGGTGAACTTCTTAGATGTGTCCTCAAGAGGGAGTTGTTGGTATGCCTGAGACATGTCTAGTTTTGTGAACTTTTGCCCCCCCCCTAGTACGGCCAACAAATCCTCTGTCTTTGGAATGGGGTAATTGTCTAACTTGGACACCGGGTTCACAGTGACTTTATAGTCCCCACATATTCTCGTTGTTTGATCTGGTTTTAATATGGGAACTATAGGAGCAGCCCACTCTGAGAAACTCACTGGCTCAATGATGCCCTCCTTCTCCAATCTGGCTAACTCTGTTTCCACTTTCTCTTTGAGAGCGTACGGCAGCGGTCGGGCTTTAAAGTAACGTGGCTTGGCCTCTGGGTCCACATAAATTTTCGCCGTGGCCCCCACTAGAGTCCCCAGGTCGCCCTTGAAAACATCCTCGTGTTTTGAGAGTAATGCTTTTAACTCCTGCTGCTGCCCTATCTGCAGCCTGAAAATAGCTCTAACTGAATGGCTTTAAGCCAGCTTCTCCCGATTAAATTTGGGCCCTCCCCTTTTACCACCAGTGCTGCCAACCGCTTGGTTTCTCCCTTGTAGACCACTTGTGCGATCAACTCACCTAAGACCCCCACCTTGTCTCTGGTGTAGGTGTATAGTTTTATTCTCCCTCCCATCTCCCTATATGTTTTTTCATGAATGATGGTCAGGCCTGCCCCAGTGTCTATTTCAAAGTCAATGTCATGGCCATTCACCAACATCCGCTCTTTGTATGGCTCCACTCTCTGTCCATCATCCAGATTGTACAGCATGTGCGTATACTCCTCTTCATTTTTCTCATCCTCCAGCATGTGGGTTGCGCCTCTTGCCGTTCCCCTTGCATCACCTCTGTCCTGTCTGGGTTGCCTGGCGCTGCGACATTTTCTAGCCAAGTGCCCCCTCTTTTGGCAGTTGTGGCAAACTGCATCTACAAAACGGCAGTCAGCAGCTCCGTGATTTCCTCCACATCTGAAACAACCTGCCGCCGCCGGTGAGGTTCTGGGCTGGACTTTGTGGACAGGAATCTCCACTCCTGCCTGCTGTAGCTCTGCTACGTCTTTAGCTGCCGTTTCCATTGACGTTGCTATCTCCATGGCCCTCGCCAACGTTAGTCTGTCGTCCGCTTCTGATAACAAACGCCTCTGCATGCGATCGTCATTAATGCCGCACACCAGTCTGTCTCTGATCATATCATCCAGTGCCGTCCCAAACCCACAGTGCTCAGTGAGTCTCCTCAATTCGGCCAAAAACGATGCCACTGACTGTCCCTGGCGTCTCACCTTTGAATGAAACTTGAAGCGTTCCACAATGATGCTGGGTTTCGGTGTGAAGTGGTTGCTCAATATCGCCAGTAGCTCCGTCAAAGTAAAATCTACCGGCTTGTGCGGCTGACATAAATCCCGTATCACAGCATAGACTTTTCCACCACATGCACTCAGGAAGATGGCACGCATCTGCAATGCATTGTCAATTTTATTCGCCGCAAAGTAGAAATCCAGACGCTCCATATACTGCCGCCAGTCGTCTGTTTCCGGATCAAACTCGGCTATTTTTCCGTATGTCGCCATGCTGGGCAATCTCCGAAGTATCCTCGTCGCCAATGTAGTAACTTCAATACTAGTAAACAGACTCAATTCTCTATTGACTCAGCAACGGCACTGCAGTCATTTATTGATTAGTCACTGGTTACAACTCGCGCCTAATTCCCCTGTACTGAAACACAGGCTCCCGCTAGGACCCCCACCAGGACCCCTTAGTGGTCCTCTGCCTGCCTGATAGAAATCCCCAAACATGAACATTCACATTACAACAATAACATTTCAACAAATAAGCGTCAATTAAACACCCTGCCACTTTGCCACATTTGGTAAAGTGGGAAACCCCCAAAATATGTTAGCTAACCACTACTGTTACTACCTCACTTCTACTACTTCATGTTATGTTACGGTGGGTTTATGGTCCAGTGCTGCAGGCTATGAATGGAGTCTGGATCGGAATGTGGATCAGCGACGACAGTCCGATATCCGATAGGCTATGTGAATTACGTCATATCGGCACCCAATACCGATATCCCGATAACGATATCCCATCCGTTTTACTCACCCAAATAACTTAGGTTTAATTCTGATCCCCCTAGAACAGGGGTTCCCAACCTTTTTTGTGCCAAGGACCGGTAGATACAGTACATGGAATAAAATGTGACGGACAGGTTGTCAATTTTAATGGTTTTAGTTACATATATATTTACTCACCAGGTGGCGACAAAGGGTAAATAACAGCCTTTTGTGTTGAACTGTATGTAGCCTACAGTATTTATGTTTTTGTTTTAACTACAAACATAAATAAACGTCAACTTGAAACTATGTTTCAACTATCACACACAGCCTATAATATTATAGCCTATGTTTATTTTATTTTTATTTTTTTACCGGCTCGCGGCCCGGTACCAAATGCGTTGCGGCCCGGTACCGGTCCGCGGCTCAGTGGTTGGGGACCACTGCCCTAGAAGATCCGAGTAGAGTCCTGGAACTGGCCAAAATGGGCGTAGATGGGGCATACGTCATTCACACTGGAAATAACGTATTTTCTGTCACGTCGTATGTAACGAACCTCCGTGCTGCCGACAGCCTGCTCTGTTTTCTATCCGAGTGTCCGTCACATGATAACACCTCCCGCTTTATCTCCCGCTGCTGTTTGTAATCGATATATGGCCTTATTCCATATGAGCGGCAATTTCATTGAATCGTCCATAATGCCCACCCTCCACCAGAACATACATTTCAACACACGGGGAAAAAACACATTGGATGTGTGCTACACAAACATCCGTAGCTGCTACAAAGCAACACCCCGCCCCCCATTCGGCAAATCGGACCACGCCTCTACCCACCACATCTCCCACCCGCCTCTCCCCCCCCTCTCCTCCCTGCCACCTCTCCCCCCCACCACCACCCCTCCCCCCTCCTCTCCCCCCCACCTGCGCCCCTCCTCTCCTCCCCCTCTCCACTGGATCCTGGCCCAACAGCGACTACACGGACTCAGGCGCCTAAAGAAATTTGGGCTAAGGCCAGAAATCCTTAAGGACTTCTACAGAGGCACCATTGAAAGCCTGCTGACTGGCTGCTTCACCACCTGGTACGGGAACTGTACCACCATGGACCGCAGGGCGCTACGAAGAGTGAGGCCCGCGGCCCAGCACGTAACAGGATGTGAGCTGCCAGAACTGCAGGAACTATATAACCAGCGGTGCCTCAGGAGGTCCCTGAAGATCATCAAAGACACAAACCATCCCCACAACAGCCTGTTCTCACTGTTACCCTCAGGGAGGAGATACAGGGTCCCAAAAGCACGCACAAATCGCTTGAGGGACAGTTTCTTCCCGCAGGCCACGAGACTCCTTAACATACACAAATAGTGTAGTAGCTGTACTGTACCGCACTGTAGATGCTACCATTATGTATGTCTAATGTTTAATTGTATGTTTAATTAGGTATATGCTATTTGCACCTGTATGTCAAATACGTCGAATTTAAAATGTTTAAGTACGTCCAAAGTATGCACATGACATGTGCACCTATGTGCAGTGAATATGCCACTGTCTCTGACTTGTCTTATCACTCTACTGCCTTATTGCTTGTTGTGTCTCTTGTTGTTTTTGCACTCATATGCCCTGTTATATTTGTACTATGTTGTAAATGGAGTTCACAGCACAAGAATTTCACACGTGATACTTGTACTACGGAGTGACAATAAAAATCTTGAATCTTGAATCTTGAATAATCTTGAAATCAGATCATATCTATATGCTAAGCAGGCTGCTAAGCTACAGTACACAACACAACAGACGGAGTCAACTCTGCCCTGCCCCAGATGCGCTTATGTTCTTCTTCTGTGGTTTTCTCTTCTTTTTTTGTTACACCATAGGCCCCGCCTAGATTTACTTGATAGTATAAATCTATAACAGCCGACCGACACGAACACAATCAACATCCACTATCCTATCACATCATAGACATTGTGACATCATCAGTGATGTCATAGATATTGTGACACCAGTGATGTCATTTTGAAAATCGGTCATGACAATTTAGCTGAGAGGCCACGCCCTCTTACAACTTTAAGGGTTAATATCTTCGAAAGGAAAGTAGATTTCAAAAATCCAAACAGCTTCTACAGCTTGCCCGTATGAGTTGTGTCAAACAAACATTAATATCTCAAAAACTATACATCACACCGCTTATATTTTGACATTCTGAGTGAGAGCAGGGGCCCATATCACAAATGGAGGATAAACGATCCAGGATCTGTCCCTTGATCTGAGGCCTGTACCACGAAGCAAGAGTAGTGGCTTAGCGAGGTAACTTCAGGTTTAACCCTAGGTTTGCCGTACCACAACGCTAGTTAACTTCTTACCGAGATAGATCACCATAGCAACTTATGCTCTACGGCAGTGATACTCAACTTGCGGCCCGCAGGCACCCCCTGTGCGGCACGCGATGGAATTGCAAAAACTTTTTTTTTCTTTTTTTTTACAGTGCACCTGAACGCAACATGCAAGATACCCGCTGAATAGTGTCCAAATGTTCATGTCATTCTGGCCAATACTCCACTTCTGTTATAGCATTTCAGTCTGGAATATGGAATATCTTTCAATAATATATGATTTAGCTGCTAAATTGTCAAATACTGCCGTCTGCTCGCTACCCATGCAGGCACTTATGTATGTACTTAACCTAACTAACTTAAACTAACTAACTATCCGGTGTGCACAACATTGTCAAACTAAACTCTGGCTGACACCCCAAAAACCTACAATCCGCCACAGAAAAATGTATATTGTTTGTTTATTAACTGGCCCCTGGCCTTCTATCATTTCACGAAAGTGGACCCCAGGCAAAGTAAGTTGAGTATCCCTGCTCTACGGCTAACCTGCTTACCAATTAGTTCTCTGGAAACAGCCAGTCACCATTTATAATATGGTCCCCATATGAAAAATACATTGCATTCAAATGAAGAAAAAAAAAAAAAGGCTCCTGTTGAATTAATCGAGGACTGAAGCCTTGCACTTGTTGCATAGCAGACTACATTTAAATTAAGCCCTACTTGCCACTTTGGAATATGTTTTTATATATTCAATTTTTGTGCTCTCAAGTAGGCTAGATACGTTTGACCCCGCCGATTGATTGCAGCTGAATGGTGAGTGGAGAAATATCACTAAACCGGCATAAAAAGGTTACATAAATGTTGCGCAATGGAGCTGAGGCTGACGTTGGGTTGGACATGGTCATACATGCCAGAATAGCCTACTACTATCTAAGCAATTTAATATGGGATCGCCTGCACACAGATTATTCATATCTAGGCTACTCCTGCATTTTGCAGCTGCAACTGTGTTGCTTTTGGCCTGTATGATGTGATTGAACTTCATATTGTTTCCAGCATAGTCATTGTATGAAATATGGAGATATGCGACTCTGCTGCCAATAGCCTATATGTGACCACAAAATAGGCTATTTTTTATAAATGAAATCTATGCCCGCACGTACCACGTCGATTCAGTTCAGCAGCCTTTTTTACTTTTATTATCATTTTTTTATTGATAGCCTATTAGCCTATAGGAATTATTCCATCAGTGCAACCAAACACATCATGAGATCATTATTATTCATTGAGCCTAAATGGTCTAAAAATGCCTACGGCTTTTGGAAATAGACATGCAGGTTATATTGAGTTTATTGAGAGGGTGAATTGAGCTGCTGTAGCCAGCCTACATGGAGGCAGAAACCGCTCTTCAAAGAAATTACTGTTGTGAATAAAAGTGGTAACTTTAGACAGTCATTCGGGAACAGACTAATAATATCCAATAGGGATTTTAATTCTGACATACATAGTAAAGCTTCACGATTTGCGCTTTGAATGAATGAGGAAATAGGCGTGTCTGTCGCTGTAGAAGCTGGAGCAGTCCATATTGCATTGTGATTGGCTAGTTGTTAAAAACCACCCCTCTTTTGCGGGCACGAGCTCCTGTGCACGGGCATTTTCATGTGCACGCGCTCTCAACTTGATTAGAAAAACCTGGATCCACTTCGAGTTGATAACTACATTCGTGGTATGACTTAACTAGAATCCAGCTAGATGGCAATTATCTGGTTTAGCCAAACCAGATCAAGGGACAGATCCTGGATCTCCCCCCCCCCCCCCCCCCCCGATTTTTTATCCCATTTTTATCCCCCATTAGTGCTCATTTTAATTTATTTATCCTGGTTGCTGCTCCACCCTCTGCCGATCTGGGGAGAGCCGAAAACTGGCTCCATGCTTCCTCCGAGACATGGGCAGTTAGCCAGCCACTTCTTTTCACCTGAGAGGGGAAGCTTCACCGGTAGGACATAGCACGTGGGAGGTACACGCTATTCCAACGAGTTCCCCTCCCTCCGAACAGGCGCCATTAACGACCAGAGGAGGCACCACATCAGCAACCAGGATATTGCATGTTTTGGTGAAGGGATTCCTATATGAAGGAAACCCCCGGGAGGCACGGGGAGAACATGCAAACTCCACACAGAAAGGCCCTTTTGACGACCCCACCCGGGCGGTGGGCACTCGAGGACATGCGGACAGGCACGCATTCCTTCAGCGTTCACAGCGTCCCAGGTGGGAATCGAACCCAGGACCTTCGAGCTGTGAGGCGACAGCGCTTACCACTGCTCCACCCCATCTTGGATCTTCTTATACAACATTCGTGGTACAGCCTTCTGGTTTGGCTTAACCAGATCATTACAATCAAGCTAATCAGTACCACGACGGCGGTTATCAGCTGGGTCTGTCAATTTAGGATTTTCCTATCCAGCTCTGAGCTTGTGCACATGTAAATGCTCGTGAACAGGAGCTCGTGCCCACGAAAGAGGCGTGGTTTGTAACAACTAGCCAAAAACAATGCAGTATGGACAGCTCCAGATTTTACAGCATCAGACACGCCTATTTGCTCATTCATTGAAAGCGCACATCGAAGTGTATTAATTAGCGGAGCTTTACTGTATGTCAGAATCGTCTGCGTTGAATAATTATGTCTGTAACTGAAGGACTGTCTAAAGTTATTGCTTTTATTTTCAAATCAGTCATTTGATTTCTGCTGCGGTTTCTTTCTCTTTTTTTCAATATTTATTTTAAATTTTTTATGAAACAATACATGAGACAATACAAGACAGACATGCTCAGACACAGGGAAAAACAAGAAAAAAAAATCAAAAAACAAAAACAAAAACAAATATAGCCGCAAGCGGCAATGGCAGGGGTTCAAGCCTTGTGCAAATTGAACACCTAATAGTCCTTGAGGCAAATTTGCAGAGCACGTTCAGGTGAACATGTGGAAAAAAGTTGCTTGAAAATTGGAGAAACAGCCTGGGCGTTACAAACGGGTGTGAAGTTACGGCATATTTTGTTTTAGGCCACGCCCACTTTTTACGTATGCGGCACCCCCTTTTGATCAAATTGCGAAATAGCATGTCAGAAATGCCATTCCAGATGAGGCTGAGAAGTTTGCAACCGATTATGCAAATTGACTTGATTTACCGCTATTACATGCTTACACCATAGCCCACTTTCACCAATGATGACAAAACTTCAGATTTTAACTAGGACATCCTCCTTGATATATCTGCCTACTTTCACGATCATTGGACAAAGAGGTGCGGAGTTACGGCCTTTTTTGTGTTAGGCCACGCCCATTTCTGGCGTTTATGGCGCCCCCTTTTGGTCGAATTGCACAGAATTTGAGACACATGGTCTGTGATGATCCCCGAACATCCCCAGCAAGTTTCGTGAAGATTCGTTAATCGGGCATGAAGTTATGACAATTTACCTGAGAGGCCACGCCCTCTCACAAATTTAAGGGTTAATATCTTCGAAAATAGATTTCAAAAGTTTCAAAATGCCAATTTGTAGAGCTTGGTCCTGGCGAGTTTGGTGGAAATTGGTGAAACGGTCTAGGAGGAGATGTCAAAAATGTGTTTTCCAAACTTTTCAAAATATCTCAAAAATGTTCCAGACAGACCTTTAGGGTCCTTATGGCAAATTTGTAGAGCAGGTTCACCTGAACATGTGGAAAAAGAAAGTTTGAAAATCGGACAAACGGCGTGGAAGTTATGGCCTTTAATGTAAAACCTTCAGTTATAGCGCCACCTTCAGGCCGATTCCAAAGATATTTCTTGAGCAGAAACAAGCCACCAATATCTGTCATTGTGCCAAATTTCAGCCATTTACCAAATCACAGGAATTTGCGTTGAGGCAGATGAACAACGACAAGGACAAGAATAACAAACCAGCACAAAAACAATAGGGTTTTACTTTGTTTCGAACTCAAGCTCTCACTCTAGTGCCTTATTCGCTGCGCACGGAGCCCTATGGAAGACTGTCATTTTGCTCCGAAAAATTACTTTTCATTGAAACCGACCACCCACCAGTAGGTGGCGTGGTGCCCCCCTGGGGCTGACGTGGTTCCACGTGACTACGTCATGCCCCCGTCAGCCCCGGGTACGCCACTCATCGCTCCTTCCAGCCAGCAGAGGACGTGTTATCTAATAGCTCCATGTGTTAGCTCAAAGTTAGCGCTCTCAGTAGCTATAGAAATAAGGCTCGTTCCGTCTCACTTGCCCACCTTGAGAGGTTTGCGTGGACGAGGTAAAGCAGGCTTCGGGGACCCGATCCTGTTCTCTTCACCAGCGGCGTCGGAACAAGTCATCTAAAAGCTAAGAGTGTCTTCTTAAAGTTAACACCTGTATAAGAGGCTACCGCCGCGTAGCGTGCTTAACGTTTTCCCTGGCTGGGGTAGCCAATATTAAGCTTGAGAGCTGACCAAGGTCTGCGCTCAAAAATTGTGAAAGCTAGTTGCATACGTGCGATTAGCGTCAGTACTGTGTAGCACAGAACAATAGACTAATTAGCAGGCTGTGTCCCCAGACAGGGTAACGCACCCAGTATTGTGGCAGATAGCTAGCGTGCACCCGTGCAGTTAGTGTCTGTGTGCTAAGTACTTTAGGCGCCAGCTACCTCTGTGTAGGGCGCGCACGTTACTCCGGCTGGAGTAACGTTAAGCGAGAGTAGTAGCTAGAAGCCGTGCTCTCCAGTTAGCTAGATAGCTAGCTTGCTCCCGTGCAGCCAGCATCTAGCGTTGTGTAGCACTCCAGCTATCTTACCGTTGCAGGCTACTGTTAGTCAGCTTACACGGTATAACCCCCGTTAATTCCTGTTAGCAGAGAGAGGGGGGGACAGCCAGGTGCTGTTAGCTGTGAGGCTACGCTGGCCGGTTACGACCGGCACAATGAATGTGTGCACTGCCTAGGGCATGAGCACGCTGCACAGGCGTTGCTGGGACCTACATAGTGCTTGTAGTGTAGCTATTACTGACGTCGGCCCCGGAGGGGGCGCTCTGAGATATTAGCTGAGCGAATACGCTAGCTAGGTAAGCTCGCTCCACACTAGTGTGTTAGCCACTTCTCTCAGTACTTACGCCATCTTAGCCAGCTTGCTTGTCTGCTAAGTGTTGCTTGCCGTCGTGCAAATAGCATCTACTAGATTGTAACTTCCTCTGAGGAGTTTGTTCTGAGATTGACTAGATTCGCGGGCCGCTGGCTTTCAGCTTGCGGTCACGCTCGCTTCCCCATGTTACTCAGGGTAGAGACTCGCTGCACCGGCTTGTGCGTAGGCTTGTGTTAGCGCACGCTTGTCTCTCAGTGCTTACACTGCTTAAGGTCCGCTCTCAAAAGAGTGTGAAAGCTAGCTATACGTGCAGATAGCATTAGTACTGTTTAGCACAGAACGATAGTATTGTTGCAGATAGCTGGCGTGCACCCGTGCAGTTAGTATCTGTGTGCTAAGTACATTGGGCGCAAGCTACCTCCGTGTAGAGCACGCACATTTACTCCGGCTGGAGTAACGTTAGAATGGTCTACAATAGATGTACCGCCCCTTGCTGGCGCTACGCGTCCAGCAGGGGTTACAGCTCGCCAAGGTCTGGGCTCAGTGCCAGCCTTTGGCTTGTAGCTCTAAGGACAAGCCCACCGCCCTTGGTGCCCAGGGCCCGGGGTGGTTGGGAGCTCTCCATGGGTCACATTCCCTTTGTTGGGGCGTCCCCTGCAAGCGCAGGGAGCCTGACAGGGGGCACAGTGCACCTTCGTCCATGGCCACGGCCTGGCCTTGGTTGGCAGCGCTCAGGTCAAGCTCACCGGTTGGCTCACCAAGGCTGGGCTCAGTTCCAGCCTGCGGCTTGTAGCTTTAGGCCCAACGCACCCAAGGCCCGAGTTCAGTCGGGAGCTCCCCCAGGGTCACATACCCGTCATCAAGGCTCGCCTTGGTCCATGGCTACGGCCTGGCCTCGGCTAGAGGCTCCTAGGACAAGCCCACCATCAATGGCGCCGTGGGCCCATTGCTGGTCGGGAGCTCTCCTGGGGACCGTACTGCCGGACAAGTCCGCGTGCGGCCGGACTCAAAAGAGAACGGGGGGTTACTTCGATACAACGCACCCACGGGGCGCGTCAGTAGGCGGAGCTTGCATAAGAAATTCTCCCCCAGCATGCACAGCTTCTACGGAGCTGACCATGCGGCAGGGGGGCGTAGCCTCTCACGTCCTGCCCCCCCCATCAGGGTACCGGATCAGGTCCTGGTGCCCAACAATACACTCAGGACGGGTTCCGCTCCTTGGCCACAAGAGACCATCTTTGTCCAACAGGCTTGATGCCTGGGAGCACCTATGTTCCCCGTCCCCATTAAACAGCGCACCCTCCAGAAGGGATACGCTCTACAGTTGCCAGGCCCCCACCCACGTTCGACGGGACCCCCGGTACGGCCGTGGAGGGGGAGTCCATGGACATACTCCACAAGGAGGTTATTCGTTCCTCGCCAAAGGGGCGATTCGCTCGGTTCCCAAGGCAGAGGTGCACTTGGGTTTCTACCACAGGTACTTTGTCGTGCCCAAGAAGGACGGCTCCATGCGTCCAGAATTGGACCTTTGGCGTCTCAACAAGGCGCTGAGGAAGTTCCCGTTCCGAATGCTCTCTTTCCCCGCCTGTTCAACGCGTCGAGACAGGGGGATTTCTTTACTTCCGTGGATCTGAAAGATGCGTTCTTCCATGTCCACATGGTCAGGAGACATAGGAAATACCTGAGGTTCTCCTTCCTGGGGAAGGCTTACGAGTGCTGTGTCTTGCTATCCGGCAAGTCTTTCAGCCCGCGAACCTTCACGGTGTGCGTGGAGACAGCCTTGGCTCCCCTCCGCATGAGGGGGATCCGCATCTTCCTATATCTCGACGACGCTCTCATAGTGGCCGACTCGAGGGTCCGTGCCACGGAACATACCAAGGTGGTGACCGATCACCGGCAAACCTTACGGTTTTTGGTGAACTGGCAGAAGAGTTGCCTCGTCCCAGCGCAGGCGGCAACCTTCCTGGGGCTCGAGCTAGACTCCCTGCGAGCCTTTCGCCAGAGCGACAGGCTCACACGGTGCAGACAGCAAGCCAAGGATGTTAGGTCTGTGCCCTGGGTATCAGTGCACAGTGATGTTGGGCCTGATGGCCTCAGCACTGCATGTGCTCCGACTGGGGAGGCTACACATGCGCCCGTAGTCCAAATCTGGTTCCTCAGGCTTCGCCTGGACCCGGCCGGGGACCGTCATCGCAGGGTTCCTCTGACAGGTCAGGCCCGGCAGGCGCTGGCCATATGGGCGGACCCCCGTTACCTCTCGAGAGGTACTCGGTTGGGCCCTGTCCCGCTCAGGATGGTGATTCGCACCGACGCCTCCCTCTGGGGATGGGGTGCGATTTGCGGGCATTTTTCGGCGAACGGCCGGTGGGAGGCCCAGGAGCTTCGCCACATAAACGTGCTAGAGCTGAAGGCGATTCGCCTGGCTCTGCTTCAGGACAAGCCCACCATCAATGGCCCCGTGGGCCCATTGTTGGTTGGGAGCTCTCCTGGGGACGGCACTGCCGGACAAGTCCGCATGTGGTCGGACTAGAAAGAGAACGTTGCCTCCGCAGGCTGGGGGGACTGTGGAGGCAACGTTCACGTAACACTTCCAGCGGCTCACACATGGGCACCATGTTCTGATTCGCTCGGACAATATGGCAGTGATCGCCCACCTGAACAAACAGGGCGGTGTGCGGTCGGGGGCGCTGAACCAGTTAGCGGCGGGGATTCACCTGTGGGCGTATCCCCATCTCCTTTCAGTGTCGGCGGTTTATCTGCTGGGATGGCTGAATTACGGCGCCGACCTGCTGTCTCGAGGCTATCTATGCCCGTCATACTGAGTGGTGCCTCCACCCTCAGGTGGTGGAACAGATTTGGGCCAGGTTTGGTCGTGCCCGTGTCGATCTCTTCACATCGCGGCGCGGGACACACCGCCCACTGTGGTTCTCGATCCAGGAGGACAGCCCCCCGTTGGGACACGACGCACTAGCAAACGCGTGGCCACGGGAGGGGCTCTATGCGTTTCCACCGATCCCCCTGATCCGTCAGGTGTTGGACAGGACGTTCTAGTGGCCCCGTTCTGGCCCAGGCAGACATGGTTTGCGGACCTGGTCTGCCTGGCGCAAGGTCAGCCCTGCGCGTTGCCGGTACGGGCCGATCTCCTATCCCAGGCGGAGGGGGAGGTGTTCCACCCCTCCCCAGGCAGGTGGAAGCTACCAGTCTGGCTCCTGAACGGGACCAGTTGCTAGCCCAGGGCTTGCCCGATAATGTGGTATGCACTATTCAGAGTGCTAGGGCTGCTTCGACCCGCACTCAGTACACGTACAAGTGGCGGGTCTTTTCGCGTTGGTGCACAAGTAAGGGCGTGGATCCAGTGAACTGCAGTGTGCGACCAGTTCTCTGTTTCCTTCAGAGCCTGCTTGACGCGGGTCAGTCCCCGGTCGCTTAAGGTGTACGTAGCCGCGATTTCTGCTTGCCACATGGGAATTGAAGGGAGCCCCATGGGGGGCGTGCCCTTTGGTCTCGCGCTTCATGAAGGGGGCGCGTAAACTGCGCCCGCCGTCGCGGTGCGTTTTTCCCAAATGGGACCTGGTTACGGTGATGGACGGGCTAACAGGTCATCCGTTTGAGCCCTTGGACTCCGCCGATTTAAAGGTTCTGTCTTTAAAGACCACGCTGCTGCTGGCCTTGTCATCAGGAAAGAGAGTCGGTGACCTGATTGCCCTCTCGGTGCAGCAGGCCTGTATGGTTTTTGGGAATGATGGGCGCAGGGTTACGTTGCGACCTAACCCGGCTTACCAACCTAAAAATATTAATGCCAGCCAGGGGCGCCGTATAGGGGGGGAAACCTAGGACGATTCTAGGGGCCCTTGAAGCTGACAGGGGCCCTAAAAAAAAAAAAAAAAAAAGATTTGCAATTCCATCGCGGGCCACATAGGGGGCGCCCGCGGGCCGCCAGTTGAGTATCACTGGTCTAGTCTGTCCGGCGCCATCTGAACATTTATTCAACTTTTCTTAACTCATTGAGTGCCAGCCACTTTTGGAGAACGGACGCTCCCAGTGCCAGAGTTTCAGAGCGTTTTCCGTGATTTCTCGAGGCCCACAGAATATTGTGTGATATTACTATGTAAACACCGAACACGCACAAAGAACGAGCTGGCTCTATTGTATCATCAGCAAAAAAAAGTTTATTGATACCATTTTCCGTTCTTTAGTTATGAGCCGGAGAAGATAGGTCGTTTTGAGCAAATACAGGCGTTTCAAATTAGAAGCTGAGTTATTCCGCCTTTTGTGAAATGAAGCATTTCAAGCACATTCACTGACTCTGAAGATAATATTTTCTGATGTAGTGACGTGGTGTAGTTGTGTGGTGCCCTGCGGGGTGGTGCCCCATCCCCCTCTCCCCCCCCTCAGCTGCAAATTCCTCCCCACACTAACACACAGCCTAACACGCACCCAGGTCTATTTACGGAGTGCTCCGTTTTTGTGCGCCGGCTCCCAGCGCGACACGGAAGAGCCAAACCGGACTGCTGAGAATGGTTTGGCGTCGGGTGCTGCTTTTCTGGCGGCTAATCGTGTGGAGAAACTATACAGCAGAGACAGAGAGGCTCAGTTGTGGGCGCAGATTGACTGCTGTTCGCAGCCAACGTCATCTCCAGACAGAGCAATCTATATGGCTCTGGCAGCAGCATGCATCGGTTTCTCTTTGATCACAGCTTTTTCCTGCTGTTTTCCGGACCTTTCTCTAATCTGGAGAGCACTGTCGCCACCTAATGAGTCCGTAAAATAGGTTATACACCTCCAATAGCTCCAATATTTGTACAGGAGATGCCTGAGGCTTTGATCCACGTCACACCGTCAAAAAAACGCATTTGACGTCGATCGACGTCCTTGGCACTCTACGTCACTATTTACTTTGACGTCGATCGACGTCCTTGGCACTCAATGAGTTAACTACTGGAAATGACCCTGTTAGACCTTAGTGAAATGCTTACTTCACAGAGTGTTTACATTTCCCTCCTGTCTAGCGAACATTTAATCAATGCAAACAATTGTTTGCAAGCCGTTCCTAACTGATGAAGGAGGTGAGACACACACAGCAGCATTGTGTTGAATGACATGGTAGTTGGCACAATTGCAGTGGGTCTGTGGGGATTTATTTGTAATACTAATAATAATACTACTACTAATAATAATAATAATAATAATAGTAATAATAATAATAAAAAAATAAGAAGGATCAACACAATTTATTTGTCCACATAATGACCATTATATGAAAGGAAAAGCAGCCCACAAATGACAGCCAATGAGAAAAGGAGAACATAATGATATTAAGAGTGAATAATGATATCACAACAGTCTCATGCTAAACACTCTCCTGTTGGACTCCACATGTGTATCAATATTCTTTCTAGTCATTAGTTGATAGTGTTTCTTTGTTCCCTCTGGTGTATTCAGAGCAGAGAGAGAGTATGATGATTCAACAGGGATGAGAGTGAGAAAAGGAGCAAATATTGATGGTTAAGACTGAATAATGACAACACTACAGTGTTATCCTAATATAATTTAAAATGCGATATTATCCTCTAAATCAGCTTCAAACAGCCCAAATTTTTCGGCCGGCGCCCTTCGGACGCCGGCATCAGTGGGGCCCATACTATGTCCTGTCATGGGGCCCAAAATCCCTGGCGCCGCCCCTGATGCCAGCTTTAGGTCTATGGTCATAGACTTATCAGCATTCTGTCCCCCGCCGTTCAGTTCGGGTGAGGAGAGACGCTTGCACATGCTGTGCCCAGTAAGGGCGCTCTCGGCCTATGTGGCCAGGACGCGTTCATTACGCACTACAAACCAGTTGTTGGTCTGCTTTGGGCAGAAGGCCCAGGGTGGGCCCCTTTCCAAGGATCGCTTATCACACTGGATAGTGGAGGCGATTGCTTTGGCATACTCTGCCGTGGGTAAGATACCCCCGGAGGGTATCAAGGCGCATTCTACACGGGGTGTTGCGACATCCTCTGCGTTGTTACGTGGTGTTTCGGTGGAGGACATGTGTGCCGCGGCCTCATGGTCCTCTCATCACACGTTTGTTAGGTACTACAGTCTCAACGTGTCCGGTTCGCGGTTCGCGCACGTGGTACTGTCAGTGGCAAGAAAGTAGTATCGTTGCCGCTCTGGTTGACGGTCAGGCATGAACGTTGCCATACGGCCGTGGTTCACCGATGCCTTTCGGGTCACCCTGTCGGGTGCTCCCGGCAGCAAGGGCGGTTGAATTTGGCACTAGAGTGAGAACTTGAGTTTGAAACGAAGTAAAACGTTAGGGTTTTACGAGTGAGAACGAGAGCTCTCACTACCCAGCCTTGCTGCGTCGATGCGTCGTTGGTTGCGTCGGATCTCAGCTGGCTGGAAGGATGAGTGGCGTACCCGGGGCTGACGGGGCGTGACGTAGTCATGTGGAACCACGTCAGCCCCAGGGGGGCACCACGCCACCTACTGGTGGGTGGTCGGTTTCAATGAAAAGTAATTTTTCGGAGCAAAATTACAGTCTTCCATAGGGCTGCGTGCGCAGCGAATAAGGCACTAGAGTGAGAGCTCTCGTTCTCACTCGTAAAACCCGGGTTGTAGTACAACCCTAACGTTTCAACCCCTTCAGGGCTTGAACCCCTACAAAACATACATACATCATTGACATTTAACATTGCAATGTGGTTCTACCAGCTGCTCAAGGCGCTCATGTATGTAATAGATAAAGTGCTTGGGATCTCACGTAAGGGGTCCACAAGACACCAGCTGGGCAAGCCCAGGGCCGCCCATAAGGGGTAAGCTTCCAGGGGCGTCTAGGGAAGGCATTGAAGCCAGGCCAATTTTTTTTATTTTTTTTAACACTAAAATATATCTCCCATCCTGAAAATGCGGCAACTAATTTATTTTTTTGCAAGGAGTCGAACAAATACATAAAACACAGCAGCAGTAACAAGGCATGCTTGGGCAGGAGTGCTCCTGTGGAAAATAGTGCCATTCTGATGTAATCCCCCATCCGACCAGTGCAGTCGGATGGGGGAAGACGATTAGACGAAGACGAAGAGCTAATGTAGCTCGAAACGTTACCACTTGCACTTGGTGCAATAAAGCTATTGAAAAGGAGCCCTTGTAGTGTGCGAGCGTTTTTTCATTTGTTTCACCTTTGTTTTTATGGTGTAACACACAACACAGACAGGTGATAGCAAACAAAACAAGACCGGTGATAGCAAAATGTCAGGAGCAAAACAAAAGTCAGGATGCCAAACTCGCAAGGCAAAAAAAAAGTGGGAGCAGGCAAGGGCTTTAGACCCAAATAATAATCTGTTATTGATAATATGAGTAAAGCGCGTGCGGGGGGGGGGGGGGGGGGGGGCATAGTGGCTGGACCTCAGGGGCACTGCCATCTCTCTGGGAGGCCCTGGGCAAGCCAACCATCACCCCCAACCTCAGTCACCTGTCATTCTTAACCTCGTCAAAGTGGGCCAGAAACGGTTCACAGACAGTTGAGAACCTCCCAAGCGAGTTGGTCCTCAGGGACCTGAGTCTCTCCATCTATGTATGAGTTGTACCACAGACAGACTCCTTTCCCATAATGTCAGATAAATCAATGCCAAGTTCCCCCTGCCACGCCTCTCTAATTATCTCAGTAGAGGCCATGTTGCAGTTATTAAACAGACATACAAATCTTGAGATCAGATGCTCGAGTGAGAAGGGCTCAGCAATACATTAAAAAAAAGCATGTTCATTTGGAAGCGCTTCAAAGGTGTGAATCTTGGATCGAACATCATTTCTGATTTGCAGAAATCTGAGCCAGTTTGTGCCGGGCAACCCAAACTTCCCTTCAGTAGATCAAAGGATGCAAAATGGCCATCTATGTATAGGTCTTTGATGGAAACTACTAGTCCTTTCTCACTCCAGGCATGGTAGTTTTTGTCTAACCATGGAGCCAAAAATGAATGATTGAAAGACACGGCAGACTCAAAACACTCCTAATTATTTGATTTAAAATCCGGACAGAGTTTTTCATGACAAAATGTAAATGTAAATGTTCTAAGGTCCCAGGTTTCTCTAACTTAGCAAATAGCATGGCTGGCAAGGAAGAATTAACAATGGAGCTGTTGCTCTTTGAACAACTCTGGATATTGACAAGATTTTTGCCAAGCTGGACCTGATTTCCTCCGTTCACCTGCAGCTTTGAAACATAATTTACAGAAGGATCAATGTCAGCAACGTAACGTAAGGATTACACTGGAAGAAGCACCCACGTAAGGCATCATGCCTAGAAATAAGGTGGATAAGCAGCCCATTAATTTAATGGGAATCACCTTGAAACCCTAAATATACTGATACTGCTATTTGTGCACCAGCCAATATAAAAATCTGTTTCGAAATCACAATTCACTGTGTTGTCTTCTTGTACTTCTTGTGTCTTCTTGTACTTGTATATTACCTTGTATGATTTATCTTGTTATCTTCTCTGCATGGGATGTTCTATTTATGACTATATATGATTGTCCCACCAGCTGGAGATGATTCCCCTGCAACTACAGAGGATACCACCAAACCAGTGTTGGGGAAGCTACCCGGAAAATGTAGTAAGCTAAGCTACCAGCTACTCTACATTAATTATAGCTTCACTACATTGAAGCTATCTCCAGGGAAATGTAACAAGCTACACTACAAGCTACATGACAAAATAAAAGTAGCTTATACTGTACATCGAAGCTACTTTATTTGCCCAATCAATTTGATCTCAGTGATCAAGAAAAGGGAATTTGAGCACATCTGTAAGAGGCATATGGTTTTCCCACTGATATTCAAGGGGACAATATTAGGCTACTAGGCTATTACTGCAGATGGTAAAATTGGGAGAGAGGAATAATAGGAAAAACACTTTTGAACAGAACTTATTTCTAGATTCATAATAATGAGGATCACAGTGAAGTTTACTTAACACAGAAGTCCAAAAACAGAATTCCAAAATATTTTTTCAGGCCATAATAAACCATAATAAATAAAAGACTGTAACATAATAAACAAGAAAAATAACATAAGTTAGAACAACAACAACAACAACAACAACAACAACAACAACAACAACAAATTGGAGACTTGGGCATATTTGCAGGACAAACTATAGGCTTCATACACATTATTTTAATGCAACTCAAACTACAGTAGCAAAAGAATAAAGACCTGATCCAAACAGTAACACTAATGGGAAAAGGATATGTCCTCCAAATAACATGTGAGTATGGACAACTGTGGACAGTCACAACTAAGCTACTCGGAAAATGTACTAAGCTAAGCTACCAGCTATACTCTACATTAAAATATTCACCTTATTTTTGAGCGCCCCTATGGGCAGGCTCTACTTCCGGAAATGTGCGTGTTTATTCCGGTTGAAAGGACTCGCGTACTGCGACAACATTATTATAGCCCACTGCCCAGTGCACTTCTCTGGAAATGGTGCTCTTCAGTCGGCCTCTTTTAATGTCTACACAGTATATGTCCAGAAAGTGATAACACACATTCAGCCCACGCTTCCAGTAGCTACAGAAGAAACAGTGACTCATCAGGACATCAACACGTAAGTTGCGTTAGCTGATACATTTAATCAATGTAACGTAGGTCCGACTAGAGACCATTAACGCTAGTTTAGCTTTGTTTAACCACAGACTGTAAACTCCACTCGCTCTCTCGTTTATTAAAGGGGTGTCTGTGGTGGAAAGGGGGGGGAGTGTCTGTGTGAGGGTGTCTGTGTGTGTGGGGGTGGGCGGTGTCTGAGCGTTGGGGTGGGTGGGGGGTGTCTGTGTGTGTGGGGGGGTGGGGTGTCTGCGGGCAGGGTGGGGGCGCTGATGTCACGTTTGTGACACAAAACGTGACTGACAGACAGTCAGGCACCGCCAACCCGCCCGTCCACCTAGGCCAGGCATGTCCAAAGTCCGGCCCGCGGTCCAATTTTGCAGCCCGCGGACCGATTTTAAATGGCCCGTGGCTTGTCTCTCAAAATATACGTGGCCCTCCACCCAGCATTTGTTAATCAAGCAAGTTAATTTTGCATTTTCTCTGTTCACCTAATGATGACAGCAGCACTATAATACAATTTGTAGACAAGCACCAAGTAGATACAACACAGGTGGAACTAATGTTTTCAGACAGTAAACAAAATCCTTAAGAGTACAATTGTATTGTATGTGATTTTTTTCTATAACCATATGATGAGAGAAGCAGCTGGCCCCCAGGTATTTTCACATGATCTAATCTGGCCCCCATTCACAAAGGTTTGAACACCCCTGGTCTAGGCAATTTTATTATAGGATTTGAAGTTGTCACATGGTTCCCTGGGCGCAGCTCTGCTGCAGACCCTGTGCTCACCACTGTCTGCTTTTTTGAGACTTTAAACCTATTTTATTGGTTCTTTTAAGCAGTTCTTCTGTCTGATGTGGATTGTTGGAATCGCTATTGCACCTGGCATATGTCGCCATAATGTACTTCGCACCATTATGCACACTTTTCTGCCTTGTTGCGTTTGCGCCTGGGAACAATGGCTGGGCTGGGCTGGGCTAGCTCAGATGGTAGAGACCCAGACTTACAATTTACCAATCTTCGGGTTCAGGGTTAGAATCTCACCTGGAGTGAGTGTTTATTTGATAAGGATATCTTTCACTTTATATTAGGGTACGCAAAAAGAGTAACAAATGGACAGGTAATGATTCAGTATTCATAAACTACTGAGTATGATGCACCACTTTACAATAGGGTACACAAAAAAAATAACTAATGGACATGTAATAATTAAGTAATGAGTAACTAACAATTAACTATATACTCACAAACTGACCATTGACTAACCATTAACTAATGAGTAATTACTCTACTAAGGAACTAACAACTAATCATGAACTAATGATTAACTACTATACTCACAATGTGTCCTTAACTAAGGATTAACTAATGGTTAACTAATATATTCACGCACTGATATTTAATAATCATTAACGAACGATGAACTACTCTACTCATGGAACTGACCGACTAATCAGTAACTAATGATTAACTACTATCTTCACGAGCTGACATTTAGTAATCATTAAGTATTGATTAACTACTCTACTCAGGAACTTAGATACTAATCATTAACTAATGACTACCTACTCATTACCTATGATTAACTAGTGATTGACTAATGACAAATTATTCCTTAGCTACTCATTAACTAACTATTAGTTAATGATTAGTTTACTAGTAACTACTACAGTATTTGTGTACGTTATTGTAAAGTGTTACCGCACTTTGCGTATCCCAGCCATCTAAACAGCATGTTCAATCTGTGGAACATTTATTCCTTAAATGAAAGTCTATAGCTCAGAACATAGACTTAGTAATGCACTAATGCTTGCTGCTTCTTTTTAAGCCTTCAAACGCATGCGCGGGCGCACACTCACACACACAGACACACAGACACACACACACACACACACACACACACACACACACACACACACACACACACACACACACGTCCTTGTTATAACTGTCCCTGGTCTCCCCTACTTTCGTGTTGCATGAAACAAGGGGCGGAGTGCAGTTCACGGATCATGGTGTTTGTAAACACGGGCACATGGCCTAATCTAGTTTTATTTGGCGTTTCAAGGAAGATTTGGACTTTTGGGATTAATTATAATAAGGACTAACAGGATCGGAGAAAAAAACTAACTTTATCGTTGCTGCATTGGGTGAGTGTTTATTAGCGTTAATCAGAAATATATGCAGAAAGTGTGTAGATTTGACCACTTCTGGGAATGGTAACGTAGCCTATTATTGATTGTGATAGCATGCTGTGCTGCGTGTAATTGATGCGGCTGGTGGTGTGTTTTGTGGCTCACCGGTGTCTAGTTGGAGTGATATCTGCATCTGATCTCCTCTCTCCCTCTCTCTGTAAGGTTGCAGTCAGATTGTGTGTGATACAGTGACCTATCAGGCAGGCAGTCTCCAATGCTTAAAACACTCGCATCGTATTAAATAGAGAGCCGCAGGAATGAGTCCGGAAAACATCGATGGTAAAACTTTTTTCGCCTATGGGATTTTTGAATGGGTTTTTGGCGCGATGCTTCAAATAACCAGAAGAACCAGTGTTCAGCAGGATAATCTTCACACATGAATACCACTTTTATAAGTTTTTAAGCTTTTACGTGCCGTTAAAAGGGCGGCTAGCTAGCAAACGGCCAAATAAGAGTACACTGTTGAGTCGACGGGGATATTATATGTCAATAACGTCATCACTTCAAAGGACGAACACAGAAATTCTCTTACCCTCACCTGGTTCAGCCCGGGGTAATCAGTGCACAGCAGCGCACACATCAACAACCCTCCAGGTTGAGTGGTGACGTGACGTGGAAGCCTATGCGACACTGTGTGTCTGGATTAGCTTAGCACGAGCTTTTTACTTCTAGGGCTCGCATTTACGCTTCAAAACTCATGAAAGTGGTCCTCATGTGTGAAGATTATCCCACTGAACAATGGTTTGCGTTTGATTAAGCTTGCGTTGCCCAGAGACCTTATTTGAAGCATCACGCCAAAACCCATTCAAAAATCCCATAGGCAGAAACAGTGAAGAACCATGAAGTCCGGGACTTCCGCGTTCCGACTACAAAAATACGTCATCCCTGTGGCTCTCTATTGCACGCAGCTTTTTTCTTCCTTGATCAACACAGCTGTGGTGACTGACAACACAGTGCAATCTCACTCTGTTCACATGCATGATGCTGCGGTTGTTCATCTGTGTCCGTGACGGCGCATTGCTCAAAGTTTAGTGAAGCATTTAGTGATAATTTAGGCGATGGATCGAATTGGATTCTACTTCTTTTTCCCACCAAATATCCAATCCAGTGATTTGGGCCGGATAGGATCCGATACCGATATCGATATACACTATCTAGCCCACACTAAGGCTCTTGAATCATGGTGTAACATTAGCCAGCTGGAAATCAACGTGGCTAAAACTAAAGAACTAATCATGTGTACCAAACAAGATCTGGAAACAGCCAGTTTCACTTGTTTTTACTATCCCTTGTGACTATTCATGACCATATCACCCATATATATATATGTACCCATGTATATTCTACCTGTTCGGCTCTCTCTCCTCCTGCTCCCTCCCCACCTACTCCCTTTCCCTGCTCTCCCCTCCCCCACATTCCCTTGTTCCCTCCCCACCTCCTCCATTTCCCTGTTCTCTCTAAATTCAAATATCTTGGTACAGTCTTAGACTGTCAGGTGGGCTTCTCTGAAAACACAGAGTATCTTTTTAAGAAATGCTCACAGTGACCCTATGCTCCAAATCATTTTATTTCACTCATGGCCGGTGCCCTAAACAAATGTTTGACACCCTAAAATGCCAAAATGTCAACCCTGCCGACTCAACATTGACTACGTTTACATGCACACAATATTCCACTATTCGGAAAATGACAATATTCAGAATTTGATAATGATGATGTAAACAGCATATTCCAGTTGTATTTTCCGAATTTGGCCCTTTTCCGAATTTGGCCTTTTCCGAATTTGGCATTTTCCGAATTTGGCATTTTTCGATTAAGACGTGGGTTATTCCAGTATTATTCAGGTTTTAGGAGGATTCTTTGATCATATACAGCGCATTCGGAATATGCGTCTCAATCAGGGTTTTTACCGCAGTTTGCGATGCATGTTGCCTGTTTGCGGGCAGCTGATGTGTGCTAGAAAGCGCTAGAACAGGTGATATAATCATATAATCCATCATCTCTGGCATGCAAAAAGAAAAGACGACATTTCTGATTGGCAGGAGATGAGAAACATCGATTTAAAGAGAGAGATAATTAAAGAGAGAGTGGCGCCCACGGAATTCCAAAATGCTTGCGAGGTAATAACGTACTAGCCTACTTTTTATGAAAGACTTGGATGTGTAAAGCCCTGTAAAAGGGGGATATGGTGTGGAAACAATAGATGACGCTGCTTTCCCACATCAAAGTGTATTTTGTCTGAAGGGCGGAAGCAGTGCGTCCCACAATATCCCTCCAAGCGCTTAGGCGCCGCCTGCTGGTGCCCTCCAGTAATTACTACTGTTTGTGAAACTTACGAAACCTGAGCATAATAAAACAGAACATGTATGCTGTTCTCAAATGACTAAACATAGCTAGAAATGCAACCATGAAACACCACAACATAACTATGAAATCACTATAAAAACAAATGCTTCATGTTATTCTGCTATACCCGAATACTATGAGTTTTTACTGCTTTTAATTATTCTAAACATACTTTATCAATTGGTCCCAAGCATTTTAACCGATTTTGTGCCTTTTAACAAAATATGAGTTTTTACTGCTTTAACTATTCTAAACATACTTTTATCAATTGTTCCCATGACTGTATGATCCTTCTAATCTTAGCACAGGCCATGCATTTATTGTGCTATACCCGAATTCCATCTATCACAGATGCATAAATATTGCAACGCCTAACTTTTCAGCAGCAAGCTCCTGAAATGGACCAAGTGATGCTGGTAAGAATAGAGTCAGTGCTGCTCTCTTGTTTATTCTCAACAGAAAAACTCAGCTGTTTCCATCTGCATCTCTCTCTCTCCCCCTCCCTGACGTGTCGGAGAGGGCGAGCTACGGCCTCATGTAAACAGGAATATTAGTGGATTATTAATTTAGTTGGAATATTGTCATTTTCCGAATATGGGCAATAACCGGAATATTGTGTGTATGTAAACGTAGTCACTGAAGACTCGGGACTTGGACACAAACACTGGGGCTCGAGACTCAACGCGAGATATAGTGACTTGATTACAACACTGCTATAAGCTCAACAATGTGAGATATGTAACTGATATGCACTTGTTCTTCCACAGAGGAATTGAGGATTGTGATGGTGGGAAAGACTGGAGTGGGAAAGAGTGCAGCAGGAAACACCATCCTGAGGAAAGAAATATTTAAAAAGGATGCCTCCCCTTCCTCTGTGACATCAGACTGTAAAATATTCACAGTGACTGTGGATGATATAAAGGTGTCTGTGGTTGACACTCCTGGCCTGTTTGACCCAGAGGAACCCCAGGAGAAGGTCATCAAGAAGATTGAGAAGTGCATCAAAATGACCTCTCCTGGTCCCCATGCATTCCTGGTGGTGTTACAGGTGGGCAGATTCACTAAGGAGGAGGGGAAGACAGTGAAGATCATTCAGGACATCTTTGGTGTTGAGGCAAACAAGTACACAATTGTGCTGTTCACTCATGGAGACAATCTGGATGGTAAAGACATCAAAACATTTATCGGAGAGAATGGAGAACTTTTAGAGTTGACAAAACAGTGCCGTGGTGGATATCATGTATTTGACAACAGAGACAATAAGAATGAGGATCAGGTCACAAAGCTGCTGCAGAAGATTGAAAAGATGGTGAAAAACAATGGAGGAAAGCACTACACCAGTGAGATGTTCAAGAAGGCTCAAGAGAAGAGACTAGCGAAGGAACAAAAGAAACTACGGGTGAAGGTAGAAAAGGAGAAACAGAAAGAACAGGTGAGGGTAGAAAAGGAGAAACGAAGGCACAAGATAAACAAAGAGAATGCAACTATGGGTGGAGTTGCTGGTGGAGCAGTAGCAACCATTGTGAGCACTTTAATAGTAGGGGTAGTGGAAGGTTTTGTAGTAGGTTCTGTTGGAGGGCCAATTGGTATGGTGGTAGGGATAGTAATTGGAGGAGTTGGTGGTGTAATCGTGGGAGTATTGGCTGGAAGAGCTGTCGGAACAGAAACTAAAACAGGTTGGCGGCGTGTTTGGGGGCAGGTGCGGACAAATCTGTGGGGGAATAGAGAGCCGCAGGGATGACGTATTTTTGTAGTCGGAACGCGGAAGTCCCGGACTTCCTGGTTCTTCACTGTTTCTGCCTATGGGATTTTTGAATGGGTTTTTGGCGCGATGCTTCGAATAAGGTCTCTGGGCAACACAAACTTAATCAAACGCGAACCAGTGTTCAGCGGGATACTCTTCACACATGAGGACCACTTTCATGAGTTTTGAAGCGTAAATGCGAGCCCTAGAAGTAAAAAGCTTGTGCTAAGCTAATCCAGAACTACACACAGTGTCGCATAGGCTTCCACGTCACGTCACTCACCACTCAACCTAGTGTTGTTGATGTGTGTGCTGCTGTGCACTGATTACCCCGGGCTGAACCAGGTGAGGGAAAGAGAATTTCTGTGTTCGTCCTTTGAAGTGATGACATTATTGACGTATAATATCCCTGTCGACTCAACAGTGTAGTCTCATTTAGCCGTTTGCTAGCTAGCCGCCCTTTTAACGGCACGTAAAAGCTTAAAAACTCATAAAAGTGGTCCTCATGTGTGAAGATTATCCTGCTGAACACTGGTTCGCGTTTGAAAAAGCTTGTGTTAACCACAGACCTTATTTGAAGCATCGCGCCAAAAACCCATTCAAAAATCCCATAGGCGAAAACAGTGAAGAACCGGGAGTGTTAGCATCGTTGTTTTCCGGACTCATTCCTGCGGCTCTCTATTAACTGAAGCAGTTAGGGGGCATACACTTAGAAAACTTGAATGTTCTCCAAAGAGGGAATTTGTTGTACAACACAGAACATATAGACACATTAAAAGGGTTAGGGTTAGAGAAGGTAGAACCTGAGCGACACTGCAGCAGCCAAAATTACCTTCTGAATTTTCAAGTTTCTTTTGGATTCTAGAGTGAGATAAACTCTTATTCTTTGCATCGGCCTCAACAAGAAACAACAAGAAACAACTTTCTACAATAATCTGGACAAAAAAAGAAAGAAAGAAGCCAGAAATAACAAGATAATCACAGTAGAAAAGCAACTGCTAAGCCTACCCTCCTCCGACCACACTCTACAACAGAGCAGGTACTGTAGGAGCTGACCCTCCTCCGCCCACCGGCCAGGTGCAGCAGCAAAGCAGCAGAGGCCACCAGCACCATGACCCACCTTCCGCTAGAGAGCCCTCGGGCCTGCCAATACGGGCCGAGGCCGGGCTTGTTTTTTCCTTTTTTTAATTAATAGGTCCGGGCCGGGGTCGGGCCCGTTTAAATAATTAAATTAAATAACGTTGTAGTACTCGCTTGATTTTACACAGCAGAGCCGAAAATGTAACATAGCAACGTTGCTATTTTACAATTTTTTTGGAGATCGGGTTGCAGTCAGACAAAGAGGAGTGCACAGACACTCCCCCAGCCACAGACCCTCACGTGACGTTACGTTAGTCTGCCAGTCATACTCATGTCATGAGATGTAGCTTTCCGCTCAGTCAGGGACAGACAGCGTGCTGTGTCAGTATGTAAAAAAACAACGAAACAAGCCGTGTGTGCCGTGTCCGTCGGTGTACAGCAGACTGCTTCGAACAGAGAGAGAGAGAGAGAGAGAGAGAGAGAGAGAGAGAGTCAAATAGAGAGAGAGGCTGCAGGAGCAGGACGGCCGCGCCGCCAGCAGCAGCTGAGGAACAGAGAGAGAGGGAGAGATGTGTCATTATATTGTAATATTGGCTTCGGGCCTCGCAACGGGCTCGGGCCAATTAATTTCATAACTCATCCGGGCCGGATCGGGCACGGGTCTGCATGTCACGGGCCGGGGAGGGCTCGGGCCGAGATTTCAGGCCCGCGCAGCTCTCTACCTTCCGCCGAGTGCTGAGCCTACCCTCTACCCTCCAGAGGTCAAACATGACAACACCAGCAAACAGCACAAACAGAAGCTGATGCAGGAGAGGCAAGAGTGTCTATTTGCAGACCTCTACAAAAAGAGTGACATGAGTAACCTCATCTTTTTCACTGACCAACCGATTGCATGGCACACAGCAATTCCATCCCACTATTAGTCCGTCGAAACGGGGGAAGTCTTAACAGAAAAGAATCCTCGGCTCTTGTAAAATGAGCCAGAATCCTCAAAAAAAAACCTGGCAGAACCTACCTACAGCATTGAAAAAAGGGCTGGCAGTCAATGTGTTAATACGTCATTGGCAGTCAACCGTTGGATTTTTTTTGACGGATTAATACGTCATTGGCAGTGAACGTGTTAAACACCAATGAAGAAGAAGGCTTGCCTTCCAGCACTTCAGCCAGCCATTATTAAACACTAACGAAGAAGAAGGCTATGTTAGCTTGTTGTTGGCTGCTGTGATGATATTGTGGTTTTGGTCCGGCTATAGATAACATTAGCTTAGCTCTTTGCTAACAAGACTATGGAATTACCACACAGAAGCTAATAATGTTACCGTCTTGTGTGGATAATGTAACAGTCACAAATATGCCTAACCTTACTACCGTTGTGCATTGTTTGACTGACTGCAGTAACATATCTGTTCCCTTTGGTCAGCAGTTGGCTGCTGAGGCTGCCTATCATAACATTAGCTTGCTTTCTAACTAATATAGATAATCGATTACCACCCAGAACTCCACTAATAATGTCACCATCTTGCATGGATAATAACAGTCGTAAATATGCCTAACATTACTACTGTTATGCTTCTGGAACATTGTTTGACTGTTCCGTTTGGTCGCGTCTCGCTCACATCAGCCCTAGTCATTAGAGTGTACGGAGCAAGCTATTTCCATCAAATGTGAGTATCCAAAACATGACCAAACATGCCACCATGACGTCTGCTAATCCGTCCAGAATCCCTCTGGCTGATAAATTGTCCAGGTTGCCGTTTTCAAGTGACTTTTATCAGCTAACATTACAAAGCAACACCTCTGCTGTCATTCATTGTGTTTAGCCAGGCAGCTGCTGGGCGCGTGCGAGTACAGTGCACGCGCGCCAGCTCGCGCTCATGCTTATTATATGCCAATATCACATCTAAGCACCAGTGCATGTCAGTCAGCACAGCGATAACAACATCCAATATCACTGCCCCAAAATGTGACAAAGTACAAATAACTGAAGGAATAGCGTTACATTTTTTGTTTCTTCTATAAATTTACATTGCATTGTACGTTTTCTTATTGTGCAAATAAAACATAAATGCATTCTCATTTGTTAGTTAACATTTCTTGGTGCAAGCAATTTTTTCCAGAATTTTTTTTAACAAATTATGCTTTAATGTATTGCATCATAATTGAGGAGTGTAAAAGGCCAAAAATGGGTATGTTATCAAGGTGTGAAATACTGTTTTCAGCTGTAGTGCTTTTTTATCGCTTGCGTTCACAGCTGATCTGATAAATAGCCAAGCCGGTAGTTTATGGATATTACTGGGTTTTTTGGCCAATCTAAATGGGCTCTAGAGGCAACACCACAGTACTCTAAGACACTGTTGGACTGGCCTTATTTGGCGTTGCCTCAGACCTTCAGAAAAAAGAACAGATTGAGGTAAAGACAAAGGTCAAAGTCTGCATCTCACCAGTTGCTGTCTGAAGAGTTGAGGGAAGAACTGGACATTCCTCCAGATGAAAATCACCTGTGAAGGTCAGATTGTCCTCTCCTCTGCCCCAGCCTCCCCGTGACCCCTCTGATCCTAGCCTGGCCAGAGGTCAGCTGTGAACACTGTGGCCAGTAGGTGGTGGCCTGGGAAATGCCTGAGCACAATGCCTATCACTTTTCTCTGGACCTTCAGAACTCATTTTCCTCTTCATCCACGAACACAACTGCCATCTCTCTCTCTTCTTCCAACACCTCCTCTACGTCCATCGTTCCTCTGTCCCGTGTCAGAATAGGAGGAGCAGGTACAGCCATCCCGGGGGAAGACAAAGTCCAGGGGCCAGTCAGGACCTCAGCCAGAACTGCCTAATTCCTGCATCGGAAACATAGTAGGTACTCTGGATTCTTTCTTCAAGAACAGAGGACTTTGTGTAGGAATAAGTGCACATAAAGCACAGTACTATTTTAAGATATTAAATTAATTATATAAAATAGACAATTTAAACATTTTGAGGTACACAATAGTGTTATCCCTGACATGCCTCTAGATGTCACTATTCTATGTCAAATGTAGTCCATATGAGAACTTGTGCTGTATCATATCAGCCCAGTTGCTCTTAGATTCAAGGAAATTGGCTGGTTTTGCAGATATACACAGGAATGCCCACTCTGTATGTATGCTCTATGTATGTATATTTTGCTGTGTGATCAGCCAGTGACAGATGCAGACATACATAATTTATATAAGACAGACATGTATACTGCTGGTAATAAGGTTTGGATGTTTTAGAAAACCAGCAGGGCTACTGCCTTTCACTTGTAGAGTAAATAAGAGATAAGTTCAGCTTTGCAGTCTTTACCAGAGCTCATCTTGACCAGTTCACACTCGCTCATAACATTATAAAATAACATTTTGAATCTATATGCCTAAAGTAGTATTTCATGGGAATATTAACATATTTACATTCATCTAATATTGACCTAAACTATTAATTGGGATATGAATAGGATAGGCTACTAAAAATGATATGATTATGCTGGCAGCATTACTTATGTCAGCATGCATGTTGAGTTGCCCTAAGTGCTAACTAACTAGCCTAAGTGCTAACTAACTAGCCACATTGCTTGTTCAGTTTCAAAAGTGCTGTTACACCCTTTTGGCAGCAAACAAACCCTTACTTTTACTGTTACGGCTTTCAGTTTTTTGCTTAATTAAAACTTTTGATTCATATGATTTCAGTTGTGTCTTTTTAAATGAAAATATCTCACTGAGACCTTTTAATTGATATAACTCATATTTGCCCCAAATCTCACTTACTTTGACTCGAATCCCTCGATATATATATACACTGACGGAGCACTTTAAACACCTGTACAGTACACCTGCTTATTTATGCAATGATCCATTCACCCAATCATGTGGCAGCAGTGCAATGCAGGATCATGCAGATAGAGGTCAGCAGCGTCACATCAAACATCAAAATGTGCACTCAGTGAAGTATTTCTGAAATGGCGGATCTTTTTCACACACTACAGCAGTGATACACAACTTGTGGCCCGGGGGCCAGATGCGGCACGCGATAGGGTGCAGAGTGGCCCCCCAACCATTTTCTAATTCACAATGAAATCTCATGTTCAATAAAGTTTGACTGAGCTCCAGCTAAATTGTCAAATATCACCACCTTCTCGCCGCCCACACACTTATATGTACTTAACTAACTTAACCTAACTAACTAACTATCCTGTGTGCACAAAATTGTCAGACTAAACTCCAGCTGACACCCCAAAAACCTACAATCAAATACAGAAAAAATATTGATGTTTGTTTATTAACTGGCCCCTGGCCTCCTGTCATTTTGCAAAAGTGGCCCCCGGGCAAAGCCAGTTGAGTATCGCTGCACTACAGTCTCTTCTTCTTCTTCTTCTGTGGTTTTTTATGGCAGTTGGCATCCTTTAAGTTGCATTACCACCTCTCTAGAATTGACACTGGTGTGAAAACCAAAAACACCCAGTGAGGGGTGGCTCTGTGGATGGAAATGTCTTGTTGATGAGAGAGCTCAGACTGGTTGGAGCCGACAGAAAGGCTTCAGTAACTCAGATAACCTCTCTTACCGTGTTGATTTGTCCAAACTCATAACTGAGGACATAAGTGCCACATCACATCAATATGACATTATCATTATATGTGTTGTAGCATCAATGTCCTCCAGCCTTTTGGGTTTATTAGCACTGGTCATGTTCTAGTGTGGAACCACTGTACCGTAGATCACACTGGCTTCTGCTGCTTCAGTCTAATGGAAAAAAGCAGGCAAACACAAGCAAATGATGACATCATTCAATAAAAGTACTAGCAGGAAGGAAAAGTAACAACAACAAAAAATACTAACAGCTTTGCAGTAATAGTAGTATTTTTTCATTGCTTTTCTATGATTTGAACAGAAATATTAAATAGTGGTTTGGCCTGTTAATGTGGACACAGCCTTGATGTTTACCTCCTGGACTTTCCTGTCTTTCACAACAGTGCTGTACAGAGCATCAGGATCAACATTGCTGTACAGAGCATCAGGATCAACATTGCTGTACAGAGCATCAGGATCACTGGTCTGTGGGACCTACAAGGACCAATTTGAAATACAACATTAATCTCATGTCTTCGACTACAGTTACTTGACTTCCATTTTTGTGTGTTCCCCTTTGAATAGTATTAGTCCAGTCTAGTAGTAGTAGTAGTAGTAGTCTGTATTTATATAATCACAAGCATGTCTTAAAGGACTTTTACATAGCATACAGTAGCTACATATCAAATTAATACTACATGATCATAAATACTACACACGTCATAGGCGGATTATGACATGACGGGCCCCTGGGCCTGGATGCATAAGTCTATTTCGGCAATTTACATGCTGAAATAGACTCTGGGCTCTCAGATTGCACTGAGAGCAATGCTCTCTTTTTCAGGAGTGCTCTGCTGGCTACTGAGCAGCTCCACTGGAGTCATTTGTCATTTGGTCCAAGTCTGAAGCAAGTCTCAAGTCACTTTGTTTTGGACCAGTCAGGTCACAGGTTTTGTCAAGTCGAGTCGAGTCCTTAGTTAAGGAAAGTCAAGTCCCAAGTCAAGTTACTTCCCCCCACCCCAAGCTACTGCAGTGTTACCTTCCTATATAATAAAAAATACGAGGTATTAGTACCTGCAGTGCTATTGGCCAATTTATCTAACCTGTTCATGACAATGAAATTTATTTGTATTATAATTATTGATGTTCAGTGAAATAAATGCAAACAAACAAAAGTCAGTAAAAAACAATTTCCAGTGAAATACTGACAAGACTACAATGTAATCAAACAAAAACAAATGACTTAAACGTACAGTATTTATCTCTTCTCAATCAAAATGCTTCCTCTCGATCACTGATAAACAGTCAAAACACTGACAGCCAGGCTACAACATCAAACATTGTTAGATTATATTACATTTGTTCATATTTAATATTTAAACTGACAAACACTAACAACCAAGTCATCAACTCTCAAGTCAAGTCAAGTCTCGAGTCTTTAACTTCCAAGTCCAAGTAAGTCTCAAGTCATTTATGTTTTTGTCAAGTCAAGTCACAAGTCATCAAAACAGGGACTTGAGTCGACTCAAGTCCAAGTCACCAAGTCTCAAGTCCCCATCTCTGGTTATGGGCCCCCTGAGCTCTTGGGGGCCTGGGCTCAGTAGCCCCGTTTGGTAATACATCCCTGATACACATGATGATATAGGTTACATACATCATAATATACACTACACAAACACACTCATGTCTATGGGCAATTTAGAGTCTTCGATCCACCTGACCAGCATGTCTTTGGACTGTGGGACAAAACCAGAGCACCTGGAAGAAATGCACACAGACACGGGGAGAACATGCAAACTGTATCATTATGTGCATGTGGACACATTCATACAGTACCTGGGCTGGAGGTGTCCTAATGTGATGAACATCACTGTAGATCAAATTATCTTCATTGTCAGCAGCCTGTTGTGAATAAGTAGAAGAAGGAGGAGGAACAAAATGTTCACAAGGAACGATACACAGTCTGTGAATAATAGTGTTTACAGCAGGCATGCAGATTATATTATTCATCACATCCAACAGAGCAGTGACTATATAGAAGGGCTGCTTAGTGTTGGGGTCGAGACCACCTGTCCTAAACCCTGACCTAGTCAAGACCAAGACCAGGGGTGGGCGGGGGTCAACGAGACCAAGACCAAGACCAAGACCGAGGGGGGACGAGTTCCAGAAGACCGAGACCATCAAAATGTGATATTGAGACCAAGACCGGTTTCGACTACTACAGCACAGCACTATAGTGCTGCTATAATCCATGTAGTATGACCAACAACTCACACTCAGTTATATAAAAATAATTACACCAGTAGACTATTTGCATGGTCACGTTCCTTAAATGTTGTTTGTTCCGAGTGTCCTATGATCAGTCCATAAAGCATTATACTATCACAAAGAAGATAATTTATGATGAGGCGATGACAACACATGACCATCAAAGGTGATACTGGGAAATATGGCTCTATCTTACCACTGTGATGGCTGATGCTTCAGTTTTGGCCTTCTCTGAAACAAACACAAGGAAATACCATGTAATAATTTTTAAAGAAAATCATTTAAAATATCATGTAATTTTTTTTTAAAGAAAACATTTAAAATGTAATGACACAATTATTATTTTGGTTCTGAATTTGATTCATCAGCGTTTGCCATGGACTTACTATGTATTACTATCCTCCAACCAAACAAGGCAGATGCTAAAACCAAAACCAACAAGACCAGGGGGATGAGGAGAATCTTTAGGTCAATGGATCTAGCAGAAGATAGATGCAGATGAGGTATGTTTGATTAAAGACACACACTTTCCCCCCACAACCATAAAAGTTATCTGACACATTTGTGTGTTTGGATTATAATTACAATTTTCCTTTTTTGCACTAATATTGACAATTATAAACTAGAGCAATAAAATGTCAATTTTAAGTCCATACAGTGGAGAGGGACAGGATGTACAGAGAGAGCAAATGTGAATCAGATTTGAATCCATGGTGTTGTGAGAACATGGTAGGTGTCTTAGCTCTAAGTAAAGGGGACTGACCTCTGCTGTGGGTCTGGCAGGTTGTCTCCAGCTGCAGTGGAGTTTGTGGGCTGACCACTAGATGGACCTGTGAGCACGGAGGAATGTTGGTGGGTGGTTGGAGGAAGCGTCTCTATAAAGAGTGAGTAGTGTGACAAGGCTGAATTTTATACTTCATGATTATTTGAACTATTTTAGAGTTTGACTTATGTTACATTTGTGTGTGTCCCATTAATGGCTTCATTTTTATTAGCCATCGTATAGGCAGTCATATGTGACAATATGAAAGATGAGGAAGAAGGTTTGATTCTTACTTATGGTGGAGCTCATAGTAGTTGTTGAGGGTCGTTCATGAACAGTGACATGAACTGGCATCTGTAGGTCTCCTTTAGCACACCAATACCAACCACTGCTGTCAACCTTCAGTCCACTCATAGTCACATTGAACAGACTTGAGGAACTGAAGATTGTCACTTGTGTTCCATCGATTGATCCAGACCATCTCTCCACACAGGACCCACGCACTCTACACCACTTCATTTGTCCAGGGATACTATGGTGACCTGTGATCATTATATCTCCTCTATTAAATCCTGATATGTTCTGCTGGTCCACATTGAGTCCAGACGTACCTTGAGGGAGAACAAGCAACAATCAATAGAACATTGTGTGTAATACTCTACACTGGCAAAATGATGATAAAGAAATATCAAATATAGAACAGCATGTTGCATACATTCAAATATCTTCAAACCATTCCATTTACATTCAATCTTGCCATTCAACAAATGATAATAATTAGTTCATTATCCCAATTATAGCCAATGCACACGCACACGCACACGCACACGCACACGCACACGCACACGCACACGCACATGCACACGCACACACACACACACACACACACACACACACACACACACACAAAGGCGTGTAATCTCACAGAAAGGGTTTCACATGTTCTGAAATGAATAGCTTGATCTTACTGGAGACTGACAGGTGAAAATACTGTCCACCATCTCCCCCCGCATCAATTTCCATGTTACACCAGTAACCAGAAGTGTCCTCTACCACCAGGTCATTAATGGTCACAGTGAAGACTCTTTGCTTGGTGTCATCAGAGATAGAAAACCTTCCTGAAGTACGTTGCTTCGTTGTTACCACATAATCACAGCCGGCCCAAGTATACCCTTTACACAAGTACTTCACATGGTTTATGTACTTTACATGATAGAGACAAGGAATAGTGATGGAGCCTCCTGTCTTCACTGACACTTTGCTCACTGTTATTATGCTGTGAATTCCTGCAACAACAACAACATGAGATACATAGTTTACAATATAATCCCTTTATAAGCCTTCATGTAGATCTCACAACTATATCACAATCAGAAACATAGAAAGTAGAGACCAGTGATACTCAACTTAGGGCCCAGGGGCCAGATGCGGCCCGTGATAGGGTAGAGTACAGAGTGCCCCTGAACCAATCTAATTCACAATGAAAACCAATGCTAAATCTAGTTTGAGTGAGCAGCTCCAGCTAAATTGTCAAATATCGCAGCCTCCTCACCACCCAGGGACAATATGTACGCTACTTAACTAATTAGCTATCCTGTGTGCACAAAGTAGAGACGTTTGGTTACATTGCTTTTTGGAGAGATTTATTGATTTGTTTGGGAAGTGGGTTTACTCTGAACAGATTTGAGAACTGAATTAAAGTGAATACAATTCATTTCTAACTTGTGTATTTGTTATTGATTGTTGAATAACGTCTAGTTTGGTTGATTAGCCCAGTGGTTCCCAAACCTTTTTTGTCTCATGTACCCCTTTAGCTGTTTACCATGCCAAAAGTACCCCTCACTCATGCACGTTCTTTGTGCCACAAAGAAAACATCGGTTGCAGTGGATCCACAGACGCACATATACGTCGTAGTAAATCCATGCAAAATATATATTTTCACTGAACTGCCGCGGTTTGGTCTTTGGGCTCTTTTTTCCTTTGGTCCCTAAACCTGAATCCATAGTGACATCAACTGGACGTTTATTCATGTTTGCTAGTAACTAGTTTGCGTGACCTCTTCACAGTGTAACAGTTCACACCTGTCAGGGGGGAACTAGTTGCAGCGTGCAATGGGCTTATGAAATGACTTGGAATATTTTTCTATCATTTTGGAAATTAATTGTAATCCTCAATCTTTAAAAGTACCGCCTGCAAGCTGCTCAAGTACCCTATAGGGGTACACGCACCCCTGGTTGGGAATCACTTGGATTAGCCTATTTGGACTTGCCTGCAAAGGACATTTTTATTTTGTGAGTGGTTTTTATTGTAGCTCCAATACACTGATATTGAACTTGTCTGTGTTTGCATTATTGTCACTCTGATTATTGTTTTGATTATTTGGTTCAGATTGATGCTGTCTGGGTTCATGGCAGCGTGTAAAAAATGTATATGTGTCAGACTAAACTCCGGCTGGCACCCCAAACCTACAATCCACTACATAAAAAATGTATATTTATAATGTTTGTTTATTCACTGGCCCCTGGCCGCTCTCATTTTGCAAAAAGGGGCCCCTGGGCAAAGCAAGTTGAGTATCCCTGCTGTAGACTGTAAATTCATTCTAACATAATGAGGAAAGAACAGTTCATCTTATAATATTAGAGGTGGTTGTCACTTTAAATATGTGAATCAAAGTTCATTACTCTAGAATATCATGCCACTAGTATACAACATTCATATCATCATCATCATCATCATCATCCTCATCATCACAGGTAACAGCTAGCTAAACTAAGAGTGTTCTCATGAAGACTTTGCTCACTTACCAATGAGTCCACAGAGGAGAAGCAGAGGGATACAGGTCAAAGCCATGTCCGCTTCAATGTGAGAGTGAACACTACCTCCCTCACTCTTACTGCAGGGCTAACTGCTGCTCCTCCTCATTCTGAACACACCCCCTGTCCTATAAGCTGCTGTGTATCTATTGAGCATACAGAGTCAAATATACTGCATTCATATCTCCATCCTCTACAATACATTACATACATATATTTGAATGAGTTTAATTTGCTTCTCTTTTCCAGTTAGGCATCAACCAAAGCCTATATTACTCCTGACACTTCTGATTTTTGTTTGTCCTCATATGTGGGAGAGAAGCAAAGTGAACGTCACTTCCTGCTTCAGCACTGTACCAGAGATTTTCATCCACCATTTATTTTCCCATAGACATTTCGTAAAATGCTTATAAAAATAGTTATACTTGGTCAAGTCAAACGGTTCAGATATATTTAGAATCGGGAGAGAGCATAGAACATTTCACTCAGACCAAAACTTAAAACAAAATACGGTAACATAGAAACAATATTTTCTATGTTTCTAAGTTTTTTACGTTTCGGTCCAAGTGAAATGTTATGTGGTCTCTCATGTTTCTTAATATATCTGAACCGTTTGGTTTGAACAAGTAAAACTATTTTTATAAGCATTTTTGCTGAAGCAACTTACACAAAGCATAAGCCTCTCTTAACACATAATTTCCCCACATAGAAATAGTTAAGTCGATTTTTTTTTGTCACAATCTATTCTTACTAATATTTGATCCAATATCCCACAAAAGACTTTGTTGTCTCACACAAGAGTTTCCAATCATGGAAAAGATCAGCCTGTGGATATAGTTGGTTGACTGTAACTGTCATAACTCATAATTTCTTTATTATTCACTGGTTCCATGCAGGGACTCATTTGCTCAACAGGAATGCTGCATATGAATTTCTGCTGCACAACAGGTGGCAGGGAAAATACATTTGAGACATTTTTTTAAGAGAGTGGAGTAAAGTCATACTTTTATGTAAATATGAAAAAGCTAGAAGGTGTGCAGAAAAGCCTATTCTAGAGCAAGGGTCTTTTTTCAATTGATTGATTTCATCCAGGTGCTTAAAATACATTTCTTAGAGGACCCCTGCAGATTTGGGGGCCCCAGGCCACTAGGAGAATCCGCTGCATAGAGGCATATACAGGGAGGAGGAGGGCGGTCCTTGTTTCTCTCTGCCTCCTAACACACACCTGACCTCACTCTTTCCACAGGAATGCTGTAGGAAAACTAGAATGGGTCCACAAATTAGAATGTAGGGAAAGAAGACTCTTTGGAAATTAACTTAATGAAATAATGTTGCAGTGTTTTCTAACAGCCAAAAGTAGGTATTTTATTGTTATTCATATAATTTGAGATGAGGATAAGCAATATAACTATGCACACAGGGAAGATTATTATATCGCTTTGAGAAAGGTTTGCATCAAAAGAAGAACAAACAAACGGAAGCTCAAACTGCTCATGTTTTTAACCAGTTTAATTTCGGCTGCGACGAGCCGACACCCACAACTGCAGAAGCATTTCCCCTACATCAGCGGTTTGATGGTGTGAGCCTTTCAATGTGATGAAAGATGACAGAAGTATTGTGCTGTGCTCAGGGGTGGACTGGAAGAATCATTCAGGCCAGGAAATATAGAGTGAAATATAGCCCCAGTCAGGCAGTCAGGGCACTTTTTAATAAGCGGGTCTGGGGGTCCTCCACCAGGAAGATGTGAGTTATAAAGACATTTCCTGCATTCTGGTGAATTGTTGTGCACTGCTACCAGAGTGCAGATTACACAATGATAATGGAGGGAGGGGGGGATGGCACAATATGATGCAGGCACTTGTAGGCTTCATTTGAACATGGGGGGGGGGGCATAAAGATGGGAGGGGCCTAGGCAAATTCTGAGGGTTAAACACTTCATTTCCTGCATTGTGGTGTTTCTTTATGCACCTGCAGGCCATTTAGCAGGCCAGGCCACTGGTCAAACTCCCTATGCTCCCTAAGGCCAGTCCGACCCTGCTGTGCCACTGAGTGGATACAATGAAATAGTACAACCAACATTTAAAAATAAGGGATTATCACGTACAAACCTACTACACGCACTTCCCCCCTAAGAATGTCACTGATATCTTTATTGTGAAATGCAGCCCAAGACTTCATTTCCCGCATTGTGGTCATTTTTTTATGCAAGAGTGTCAATTTGTGTTGACACTCTTGCATAAGGGCTTGCATAAGCATTGTAATAGTCTTCTACATATCAAGGTAAAACAGCATCGTGGGAGTTTGAGTTGTCACCTAGAATGAGTCAACACTGTGCTCTCTACTGGCTGGGGCCGTTTAACAAAGTGTGACATGAAACTCACACCTCTGCCTGTGCAGCACAAGCAGTTTTATTTCAGATTGGAGACTAGTAGAACTGTTGTCTCCCAGTCTCATCTAAAATCACATATTATGCAATTTTAGGCAGTGCATAATGGGAGGATCAGTATAGAGAGTAGATACCGCGAGGGGGAAAATTGAAAAAAAAAATTAAAGGGCATGCCTATAGGCTACTACAGAGTGGACAATATGAAAATAAAAACATTATAAATGTATGCTTTTTTGTTAGTTAACATTGCTTGGTGCAAGCAATCTTTTCAGAACATTTTTAACAAATTATGCTTTAAAAAAAATGATGGGGACAAAATCTGCCATTTGAAGAAGTGACGGGGACACGTACGTCCCCAGCATCACTGATATTGGTTTCATTAGGGCCCTGCTCTTTTTAAACTATTGCATCATAATTGAGGATGTATTGTGTGAGTGTAAAAGGCCAAAAATGATATGTTATCAAGATGCAAAATATACCGTTTTCAGCTGGTGTGCTATTTATCGTATATCACGTGCCGATCACAGCTGATCCGATGAATAGCCATGGTCGTTTGCAGGTCCATCTAATCAGCTGTCACTAACAGCAAAAGACGGTGGTTTGTGGACTTGGTTTTTGGGCCAATCTAAAAGGGGCTCTAGAGGCAACACAGTACTAGACACTGTGGGACTTGCTGGTGTTGCCTCAAAGAACAGATTGAGGTAGCCATTAAGACAAAGGTCAAAGTCTCCATCTCATCAATCGCTGTCTGAAGAGTTGAGGGAAGAACTGAACATTCCTCCAGAGGAAAATCACCCTGGAGGTCAGATTGTCCTCTCCTCTGCCCCGGCCTCCCCCTGACTCCTCTGAGCAACATCCTAGCCTGAGCACAATCGCTTTGCCCTGGACCTTCATTTTCCTCTTTATCCACGAGCACAGCTGCCACCTCTCTCTTCCTCTAACACCTCCTCTACGTCTGTCGGTCCATGTCAGAATAGGAGGAGCAGGCACAGCCTAGCTGCTCTGTGGGCAGACAAAGTGCAGGAGTGAGTCAGGACCTCAGCTCAAACTGCTTCACTCACAGGGCGGAAACATGATAGGCACTCTGGATTCTACACAGCACTATTTTTAAGATATTTTGGACCTGCTTTAAATTATATCTATAATGGTATTGTGCTATGTTTTATAAAATTGTTACAATTAATCAAGTTCATGCATTTTCTTCTTTCTTAAAAAGAAAGTGGTGTGTTTTAAATTAATTATATGAAATAGATAATTTAAACATTTTGAGAGACACAACTAGTGTTATCTCTGACATGCCTTTAGGTGAGGTGTCACTATTCTAGTCCATATGAGAACATGTGCTGTATCATATCAGCCCAGTAGCCCAGAGGCTACTGCCTCTTTCACTTGGTAGATATATTACATTTACCACAATATAAATATGAAAAGTTTAAAATTCTATCACAGCATGACATCAGCAGGCCTCGGCTCACACTGTGAAGGGAGATGTTTATTCACAGCAGAATGACACAGGAGAGAGCGATTTTGCACCATCTAGGGGTGAGTCACATGCTTTTCTTTACATTGTTTCTACATTGTTTCTAGTGTGTTGTCATGTATATTATATGAGTGTTTTTGTGCAGCTGAATGAGTGAAGCTATTTCTTGTGTCGTGCATCAGTCAGGGAGCAGATTAGGAGGTTCTATAGATAATAAAATGGAGGTATATAGAACCCTTATACAACTCAGTTGATTGTACTGAGTCATGCTTTGTGCCATCATGGGAACCAGTAGATAAACCAGTCAGTGGCTGATGAGACAGTTACAGCAAAGAATAACTCTAATGTAGTCACTGACTAAACTAAACAATCAACTGCAACAGCCAAGGTAGATAATACAACTTTTATTTATGTACACCATGATATCCGTAATTTCCGGACTATAAGGCGCACCGGTATATAAGCCGCAGCAGCAAAATTGACTGTTTTTTACATATATAAGCCGCACCGGACTATAAGCCGCGGGTGTTTTGATGTTTAATTACCATATGTAAGGGTTCGTGCACAGAGAGGAATGTCGGGAAAGAGATGGCTGTTTGGGGAAGCTCCCATTTATTAACATTTCAACAAAAGGTGCTGTCAACAATCAAACCAGGTACCGTAATCCTTGTCTTCATCTTTTAGGTGAAGGTGCAGCGTCAAAAACAGAGTCAGAGTCAAAGTCAAGTCACTAATCCTCGTCTTCCTCTTCTTCCTCCGTACTGAAACCAGCAAAGTCCTCAACTTCAGTGTCGGAAACGAACAGGTTCAGGGTGGCTTTGTCAACCACTCTCCTCTCTCCTTCGTTGTCACTCTCAAAACCAAGGAACTCCTCTTCGTCACTGTCGGTGTCGGAATCGAACAGCCTCTGAAGGCGCCCAGCTGTGCCGGCGTCATCATCACGCAGCAGTCCAGCCTTTCGGAACCCGAATGGAGTTTGTGGTCTTGATGGCTGCTTTCACGGAATCTGTTATATGAGCCCTCATGCTGTCGAGAACGAGCAAAGCTTTTTTTTGGTGAAAGAATCCTCCAGGGCGCTTGACGTAGCACTCAGCCAGCCACTCCTTCATGACACTTTCCATCATCCACCCTTTCTTGTTGACTCTGAGGCATATCCCACTGGGAATTTTCTCTTTCGGCATCGTAATCCGCTTAAAAATCACCATTGGCGGCAGCTTTACTCCAGATGCAGAGCAGCCGAGAACACAAGTGAAATTCGTTCTCTCGTGCCCAGTGGTTCTCAATGTGATCGACGATTCACCTTTCTTGTTAACAGTCCGAGTGAGTGGCAGGTCGAACGTCAAAGGCACTTCATCCATATTTATGATCTGCTCCGGTTCGATGGAATATTCCTTGATCTTCCTTTGTGTGAATTCGCTGAAGTTTGTGATTTTCTCCTGGTAGTCGGGGGAGGGAGTTGTTGGCCGAGTGGCCGTTTGCTTACCGTAATTACCATATGTAAGGGGTCACGCACAGAGGGGATTGTCGGGAAAGAGATGGCTGTTTGAGGAAGCTCCCATTTACCGTATTACCGTAACATTTCAACAAAACAACATAACACAACACCACCTTTGTTTATTTTTACAGTGCACACAGTGTCCGCGGTGTGGTGAAAAGAGGGCAAGAGAGGAAATTAAAACAGAAGTGGATTTATAGTTAGAAAGAGTGCTAAAAAAGAGAGATTTTATTTGTATTTTTTTTTTTTTTTCTGAAAAAATCCATAGATAAGCCGCACCGTTATATAAGCCGCAGGGCCAAAAAACGGGAAAAAAGCCGCGGCTTATAGTCCGGAAATTACGGTACAAACTGGTCTGGATCTGTACATAAATACATTGTACTTCACCCAACAATGATTAAAATATTACAGTTCAGTCAAAGGGGGGGGGGGGGGGGGGGGGGGGGGTGATGGCAAAATTAGCTGAAATGCTCTGCTGATGCATCAATAATGAGATATCCGTTTCAAGTGTATTTAGGAGTTTTTATTCTACAATAACATCTGTGCACAGAGGTCTCTTCCCGACCACGTTGTCATGAAAAAGCCACGAGTCATTGTTACATCTCATCATATACTGAAACTATGACACCCGCCCCCTACCCTGGAGGGCAGTACTTTTCCACTTCATTCAACCTCTCTCCAACTCAGTATATTTCCATGACGTCAATAGTTAATCTGATGTTCACGAGACATAACAATCCAGTCTATTCCCTCAAAGCAAGATACATGTTCTCCCTGTACAGCAATGTTCTGCAATGGTGAAGAACATAGTTCACAAAATACATCTTAGAAGGGCCATAGTTCATAATCAATCAACAAAATAAGCACTCAATCAATAATTTGCTATAGGGGACAATCCTTGCATTTGTGGTTGCAAAATAGTAAAGTAATTATAGTCAATGAGTTAATGAGCAGTACAACATCAAATCATTACAGAAATTGGTAAAGCCATGGCGGTGATTTTTTACATAAATGTCATGGTGATTTTGGTTACATATAAACCAGGTATACCTATAAATGCTAATGCTAATTGAAGCACATTTCTAAGCAAATTGTGAACCTTGTATAAGGTATAGGGAGCATGTACATACACATACAGGATTATACAATATACAGTATGCAGAATATGTGTATTGCTGCTATTGGAACAGAGTTGTGCAAAGAAAAAGTGATATTAACCCTCTGGGGTCTAAGCATTATTTTGTCCTATTTTTGGTCCGTCTGTCTCCTTGTGTAATAATGCTGCTTGTATAACCTCAACCCTGTAATGGACCATCAAGTGATAGACCTCCAGAGTTTTATGTACAAGGGCTATCATCACACGTATGCTGCAATGATGTCATATTCATATATCAATTCTTATATGACTATAAGGACAAAAGAAAAAACAAGGCAGAAATTGAATCTCACACAAATGTATTAAAAACAAACAGAGAACAAAAAAAACTATTTACATTTTTCATAAAGAAGCCCTTTAGTTTTTTCCACCCAAGTATATTCTGATATTATATTATATCATCATCATCATCATCATCATCATCATCATCATCATCATCATCATCATCATCATCATCACCACCACCACCACCATTATTAGGGGTCCAAGCACGAAGTGCGTGGATCCCTATTGTATCTGTAATGTTTATTATTATTCTGCCCTAAAACAGCATGCACGTCAAAAACCGTAAGGGCTACAGTAGCCAGACCTTGCACATAGGTTGGAAATGTGCCCCACTGCTCAGAGACAAAAAATTAGCCATATTGGCCAGATGGTGGCGCTATAACAGACCCTTTTGCGTATTGACCCATAACTCACACCCATTTAAGCCTGCTAGATTTTCCAAAAAAAAAAACGAACTCGTCCTAGGCCATTTGCCCGAATGAGCCCAAACTTTTTCTGTGTCATCTCTGGACTTCCCTGATCTAAAGTTGTATAAAGAATTTGGATACGTGAAACCGTCTTGAAATGATAAATGTTTAAACTTTGACACTTTGAAACTTTGAAACTTTGAAACTTTGAAACTTTGAAACTTTGAAACTTTCACCGGAAGCTTGGACCCCGCATCGCCGCTTGCGGCTATATTTATTATTATTATTATATTATTATTATTATTATTACTACTACTACTACTACTACTACTACTACTACTACTACTATTATTATTATTACTATTATTTTTTATCACTATATAAGTATGATAATGTATAATTATATAATTATATTTTGTGCAGGACAGTCCACACATGATGTCTGCTTTCGTTTGGTGAAGATTGGACAAAATTTGACAAAAAAAAGAAAAGATTTTGGACAAAATTCAAAATGGCAGAAAATCTAATCAGAAGGAAATGGGCATGGCCTATATCAGTAGATGCGGAAGGACCCAAGAAATCCAGGGAATTATGATTGGGGACCCTACGGTTCAAAAGTTATGGACCAAAATGTAAAGAGGGCTGTTATAGCGCCACCATCAGGTCAATTGGTGTAATTCTTTCGTGGATAGTAAAAGGTCCCTCTGTGAACCTCCGTAGCAAGTTTGGTAGCTCTGGGTCATATCGTTTCTGAGATACCGCTAATTTAATGCAAGATTTTTCCAAACCCCATTCAAGTGAATAGGAAAAAAACTTGCACGTACTCACGAATAGCGCCCAAACCGCTTGACGAATCCGTAGGGTACCTGTCATCAATGAGCCACACATTTTGAGGTCTGGCATGTCTATGTGGTGTGAAGAATGTGGGAGTTAATATGCGTTAAACTTTTGTGTGGAAAGAATACAAATATTAAGGATGGCAGATTTCATAGATTTTCCTTGCTTTCAGTAAGCACAATAATGATCATATATATTAATCTCAAAATGGACGTGTAGTTCAAGGCTGGATTACAAAGCTTCTGATAGTGCTACAATTGCAAGAGCCCTCCAGTGAAGTGAAGTGGTGAAGTTGTTTCCTGTGATGAAAAAAAGGAAGTCATTTGCACCTTCCTTGTATTCCTGAGATATTCAATGAAACATATATAGAATATATTTGAATTGGGTATATTTAATTGTAAAATTAAATATAATTGTCGAAAAATTCCCCAATATGTATATTGGGGAATTTTTCATAATGTGTTTTGAGCTAGGATACCCAAAGAACATAAAGAGATTTGAAATGAAGATACAAGATGAAACCAAGAGTTAATAAAAGAGAACATACAAAACATCTGTGACTTCTTCTCATTGTTCTCAGCCCTCCTCAGGTTCTCCTGAGACCGCATCAGCAGCCTGTTGTGAATAAGCAGAAGAAAGAGGAGGACCACTGAGCCAGTGCCCTAAAGTACAACATGATTTATCACTGTGTTAAAGAGGCTATGATGGAGTGTAAGTGTAACCGCCTTGGAAGCTGGAGGTCGGTGGTTCAAATCCACCCCTGGGCAAGCCCCTAACATGGGTTGCTGCAACTACTATCAACACAACGCCGTTATATTGGATTACTGATTATGGAGTTACGGGGTATGTCAACACATTCAGACCTGGCTAGGAGTTTCCCTAATCTGTGCAACATTAATGCATATATTCTCTTCATTGTCAGCACCCTGTGGTGAATAAGCAGAAGACAGAGGAGGAATAGGAACAACTCACATTAACTTGTAGAAACCCACCGTACTTGCATGGTCAAGGACTTAAAGTCCCTGGACAATACAAATAAATGTGTTTTGAGTTTGTCACACCACAGAAAAATGTGTCATTAACCACCCAGCTTAAATTTGAAGGATTATGAAAAACTAAGCATTTCTCTGGTCACCCGTAATGGTTTTTTTTCCTTCTTCTTCTTCCTCTTTCTTTTTTCCGGTAGAGGCATTTCAGCCTGATTGGATCACAGAGTTTATTGTGAACAAGTCTCGTGCATCAGCACGCTTACTTCAAACCCAACATAAGGAACATATACAAAAAACTTAAATGGCAATATTTAGGATTTGGACTAAAACTAATAAGTTTGCATACGATTATGCACATAAGACCCTAAATTACATTGTTAGAAGGTTATTGTGTGTCCTAATCCATCCATAAAGTATAGATAGATATATGCAAATGATGAGGTGATGACCACACATCAGCCTGCAAGGTGATACTGGGAAATGACATGGCTCTATCTTACCACTGTGATGGCTGATGCTTCAGCTTTGACCTTCTCTGAAACAAACACAAGGTAATATCATGTCATTCTCTCTCAAAATGACTGTAGGATGAATCAGTTTTCAAGAAAATATTTGACACAAGTAATATTTGTGTTGTGAATTTGCATAATCAGCATTTGCCATGGACTTACTATGTATCACTATCCTCCAGACAAACAAGCCAGACGCTACAAGCAATACCACCAAGACCAGGCGGATGAGGAAAATCTTGAGGTCAGTGGATCTAGCAGAAGACATGCAGATGAGCTACATTTGATTAAAATTATAGGTGGACACTATTTTAAACTAGTGTTTGATCATCTTTAGTCTGCTGCCTTTATCAGACAGTCAGAGTGGAGAGGGACAGCATATACAGTGGAGAGGGACAGGATATACAGTGGGAGGGACAGGATATACAGTGGAGAGGGACAGGATATACAGTGGAGAGGGACAGCATATACAGTGGAGAGGGACAGGATACAGTGGAGAGGGACATGATACAGTGGAGAGGGACAGGATACTCAGTGGGAGGGACAGGATATACAGTGGAGAGGGACAGGATATAGTGGAGAGGGACAGGATATACAGTGGAGAGGAACAGGATATACAGTGGAGAGGGACAGGATATAGTGGAGAGGGACAGGATATACAGTGGAGAGGGACAGGATATACAGTGGAGAGGGACAGGATATTCAGTGGGAGGGACAGGATATACACTGGAGAGGGACAGGATGTACAGTGGAGAGGGACAGGATATTCAGTGGAGAGGGACAGGATAAACAGTGGAGAGGGACAGGATATACAGTGGAGAGGGACAGGATATACAGTGGAGAGGGACAGGATATTCAGTGGAGAGGGACAGGATATACAGTGGAGAGGGACAGGATACACAGTGGAGAGGGACAGGGTATACAGTGGAGAGGGACAGGATATACAGTGGAGAGGGACAGGGTATACAGTGGAGAGGGACAGGATATACAGTGGAGAGGGACAGGATATACAGGGGTGGAGAGCAAATGTGAATCAGATTTGAATCCATGGTGTTGTGAGAACATGGTAGGTGTCTTAGCTCTAAATAAAGGAGACTGACCTCTGCTGTGGGTCTGGCAGGTTGTCTCCAGCTGCAGTGGAGTTTGTGGGCTGACCACTAGATGGCTCAGTACCTGTGAGCACGGAGGAATGTTGGTGAGTGGTTGGAGGAAGTAGTGTGAAAATACATGTTCATCCTCATTGTATTTGTTATCAGACTATTTTGATCATACATTTTGAATCATCATAAACCCACATTTCCAAAGTAAATGACAAGGCTGAATTTTATACATGATTATTTGAACTTTTTTAGAGTTTGACTTATGATACGTGTGTGTGTCCGATTAATGGCTTCATTTTTATTAGGCAGTCATATGTGACAATATGAAAGATGAGGAAGAAGGTTTGATTCTTACTTGTTGTGGTGGAGCTTATACTTATGGTGGAGCTCATAGTAGTTGTTGAGGGTCGTTCATGAACAGTGACATGAACTGGCATCTGTAGGTGTCCTTTAGCACACCAATACCAACCACTGCTGTCAACCTTCAGTCCACTCATAGTCACATTGAACAGACTTGAGGAACTGAAGATTGTCACTTGTGTTCCATCGATTGATCCAGACTGTCTCTCACAGTACCATCCCAGTCTACACCACTTTATTTGTCCAGGGATACTATGGTGACCTCTGATAATTATATCTCCTCTATTAAATCCTGATATGTTCTGCTGGTCCACATTGAGTCCAGATGTACCTTGAGGGAGAACAAGCAACAATCAATAGAACATTGTATGTAATACTCTACACTGGCAAAATGATGATAATGAAATATCAAATATGGAACAGCATGTTGCATACATTCAAATATCTTCAAACCATTCCATTTACATTCAATCTTGTCATTCAACAAATTATAATAATTAGTTCATTATCCCAATTATAGCCAATTCGTGACAGCACTATGCACAGCAGCATATGCACACACACACACACACACACACACACACACACACACACACACACACACACACACACACACACACACACACACACACACACACACACACACACACACACACAAAGGTGTTATAATCTCACAGAAAGGGTTTCACATGTTCTGAAATGAATAACTTGATCTTACTGGAGACTGACAGGTGAAAATACTGTCCATCATCTGCCCCATCATTAATTTCCACAGCACACCAGTAATAAGAGGTGTCCTCTACCACCAGGTCATTAATGGTCACAGTGAAGATTCTTTGCTTGGTGTCATCAGAGATAGAAAACCTTCCTGAAGTACGTTGGGTTGTTTTTACCACAGTACTGCAGCTCTCCCATTTCATCCCTTTACACAAGTACTTCACATGGTTTATGTACTTTTCTTGATAGAGACAAGGAATAGAGATGTTGCCTCCTGTCTTCACTGACACTTTGCTCACTGTAGTTATGCTGTGAATTCCTGCAACAACAACAACATGAGGTACATAGTTTACAATATAATCCCTTTATTTGGCTTCATGTAGATCTCACAACTATATCACAATCAGAAACATAGAAACTAGAGACCAGTGATATTCAACTTAGGACCCAGGGGCCAGATGCGGCCCGCGATAGTGTAGAGTACAGAGTGCCCCTGAACCATTCTAATTCACAATGAAAACCAATGCTAAATCAAGTTTGAGTGAGCAGCTCCAGCTAAATTGTCAAATATCGCAGCCTCCTCACCACCCAGGGACAATATGTACGCTACTTAACTAATTAGCTATCCTGTGTGCACAAAGTAGAGACATTTTGTTGAATTGCTTTTTGGAGAGATTTATTGATTTGTTTGGGAAGTGGGTTTACTCTGAACAGACTTGAGAACTGAATTAAAGTGAATACAATTAATTTCTAACTTGTTTATTGTTATTGATTGTTTAATAACATCTAGTTTGGTTTATTAGCCCAGTGGTTCCCAACCTTTTTTGTCTCATGTTCCCCTTTGTTTGCCATGCCAAAAGTACCCCTCACTCATGCGCGTTCTTTGTGCCGCAAAGAAAACATTGGTTGCAGTGGATCCACGCACGCATAGCCTACGTAGTAGTAAATAAATCCATGCAAAATATATATTTCACTGAACTGCCGGGGTTTGGTCTTTGGGCTCTTTTTTCCTTTGGTCCCTAAACCTGAATCCATAGTGACATCAACTGGACGTTTATTCATGTTTGCTAGTAGCTAGTTTGCGTGACCTCTTCACAGAGTGTAACAGTTCACACCTGTCAGGGGGCAACTAGTTGCAGCGTGCATAGTGCAATGAGCTTATGAAATGACTTGGAATATTTTCCTATCATTTTGGAAATTAATTGTAATCCCCAATCTTTTAAAGTACCCCCTGCAAGCTGCTCAAGTACCCTATAGGGGTACACGCACCCCTGGTTGGGAATCACTGGATTAGACTATTTGGACTTGCCTGCAAAGGACATTTTTCTTTTGTAAGTGGTTTTCATTGTAGCTCCAATACACTGATATTGAACTTGTCTGTGTTTGCATTGTCACTCTGGTTATTGCTTTGATTATTTGGTTCAGATTGATGCTGTCTGGGTTCATGGCAGCATGTAAAAATCATATATGTGTCAGACTAAACTCCGGCTGGCACCCCCAAAACCTACAATCCGTTACATAAAAAAATAATATTTATAATGTTGTTGTTTATTCACTGGCCCCTGGCTGCCTCGCCTGTCATTTTGCAAAAAGGGGCCCCTGGGCAAAGCAAGTTGAGTATCCCTGCTGTAGACTGTAAATTCATTCAAACATAATGAGGAAAGAACAGTTCATCTTATAATATTAGAGGTGGTTGTCACTTTAAATATGTGAATCAAAGTTCATTACTCCAGAATATCATGTCACTACTATACAACATTTATATCATCATCATCATCATCATCATCATCATCATCATCATCATCACAGGTAACAGTTATTCAAGCTAAACTAAGAGTGTTCTCATGAAGACTTTGCTCACTTACCAATGAGTCCACAGAGGAGAAGCAGAGGGATGCAGGTCAAAGCCATGTCTGCTTCAATGTGAGAGTGAACACTACCTCCCTCTCTAGTCACTCTTACTGCTTCAATGTGAGAGTGAACACTACCTCCCTCTCTAGTCACTCTTACTGCTTCAATATGAGAGTGAACACTACCTCCCTCTCTAGTCACTCTTACTGCAGGGCTAACTGCTGCTCCTCCTCATTCTGAACACACCTCCTGTCCTATAAGCTGCTGCGTATCTATTGAGCATACAGAGTCAAATATACTGCATTCATATCTCTATCTACAATACATTACATACATATATTTGAATGAGTTTAATTTGCTTCCCTTTTCCAGTTAGGCATCAACCAAAGCCTATATTGTTGCTGACACTTCTGATTTTTGTTTGTCCTCATATGTGGGCTCTATACTGTATAGAGAGGCAAAGTGAACGTCACTTCCTGCTTCAGCACTGTACCAGAGATTTTCATCCACCATTTATTTTCCCATAGACATTTCGTAAAATGCTTATAAAAATGGTTGTATTTGGTCAAACCAAACAGTTCAGAGATATTTAGAATCGGGAGAGACCATAGAACATTTCACTGAGACCAAAACTTTAAAAAACATTGAAAAAATATTTTCTCAAGTTTTTTTTTACGTTTTGGTCCGAGTGAAATGTTATGTGGTCTCTCCTGTTTCTAAATATATCTGAACCGTTTGGTTTGAACAAGTAAAACAATTTTTATAAGCATTTTACGAAATGTGTATGGGAAAATAAATGGTGGATGAAAATATTTGGTACAGTGCTGAAGCAGGAAGTGACGTTCCACTTTGGCTCTCTATAGAATCAATAGATAGTTTTGTGCATTGTTTGTTGCAACTTCCACAAAGCGTAAGTCTCCTTCATTTCCCCACATAGAAATAGTTCAATCACCTTTTTTTTTTGTCACCATCTATTCTTACTAATATTTGATCCAATATCCCACAAAAGACTTTGTTGTCTCACACAAGAGTTTCCAATCATGGAAAAGATCAGCCTGTGGTTGACTGTAACTGTCATAACTCATAATTTCTTTATTATTTACTGGTTCCATGCAGGGACTCATTTGCTGCGTATGAATTTCTGCTGCACAACAGGTGGCAGGGAAAAGCCATTTTAGACATTTTTATAAGAGAGTAGAGTAAAGTCATACTTTTATGTAAATATGAAAAAGCTATAAGGTGTGCAGAAAAGCCTATTCTAGAGCAAGGGTCTTTTTTCAATCCAAATGAGGGATTGATTTTCTCGTCCAGGTGCTTAAAATACATTTCTTAGGGGACCCCTGCAGATTTGGGGGCCCCAGGCTACTAGGAGAGTCCGGGGCGTAGAGGCATATACATGGAGGAGGAGGGCGGTCCTTGTTTCTCTCTGCCTCCCAACACACACCTGACCTCACTCTTTCCACAGGGATGCTGTAGGAAAACTATGAATGCGTCTACAAATTAAAATGTAGGGAAAGAAGACTCTTTGGAAATTAACTTAATGAAATAATGTTGCCATGTCTTCTAACAGCCAAAAGTTGGTATTTTATTGTTATTAATATAATTTGAGATGAGGATAAGCAATAGAACTACGCACACAGGGAAGATTATTATATCGCTTTGAGAAAAGTTTGCATCAAAAGAAGAACAAACAAACGGAAGCTCAAACTGCTCATGTTTTTAACCAGTTTAATTTCGGCTGCGACGAGCCGACACCCACAACTGCAGTTCTAAGCATTTCCCCTGCATGAGCGGTTTGATGGTGTGAGACTTTCAATGTGGTGAAAGATGACAGAAGTATTGTGCTGTGCTCAGGGGTGGACTGGGAGAATCGTTCAGGCCAGGAAATATAGAGCGAAATATAGCCCCAGTCAGGCAGTCAGGGCACTTTTTAATAAGCGGGTCTGGGGGTCCTCCACCAGGAAGATCTGAGTTGTTGTTGTTTTTTTTTTTTGCAACACACAAGACATACACACACAAAACAAAAACATATACAAAAACCAAAAAACCAGAAACAAAATACAAAATGGACACATGTAGCATACATCAACCTCCCTTCAGTCTCTTATTTCAACAAAAATCTGTTCTCAACGGTTTGACAAAATCACCCCATCCCTCCCAGTACATTTCGAAAGCATCAGTCTTGAGTCTCAGAGCAAATGTTAACTTTTCCATTACATATATGCTATGCATTACATTCAGCCAGTCTGACAGAGCCGGTGGGCTTTTATTCAACCATCTCTTCGTTATAGCCTTTTTGCTGGCAACTAGCATCAGTTTAAACATGTACATATCTTCAATACCATTGATCATTTCGGGCACCCTTCCCAAATACAAAACCTCAAAACTGTGATGAATCTCAATCTTTAGCACCTTCTCCATACTCTTTCTTATTTCCCCCCAAAACATACTTATCACAGGGCAACTCCAAAATATATGGTAATGATCCGCTCTTTCTTCTCCACACCCCCTCCAACAGCCTGTTTGACCTCCCCTTGATTGAATTGGCGTTAAAAAGTATCTAACTAGGTTTTTCCATTGGAACTCCCTCCATGACAGAGAGTTTGTGGTCTTCCACTGTCTTTCAGTTATCATTTCCCATTCCTAAGATCTGAGTTATAAAGACACTTCCTGCATTCTGGTGAATTGTTGTGCACTGCTACCAGAGTGCAAATTACACAATGATAATGGAGGGAGGGGGGGGGGCATAAAGATGGGAGGGGCCTAGGCAAATTCTGAGGGTTAAACACTTCATTTCCTGCATTGTGGTGTTTCTTTATGCACCTGCAGGCCATTTAGCAGGCCAGGCCACCGGTCAAACTCCCTATGCTCCCTAAGGCCAGTCCGACCCTGTCTGTGCCACTGAGTGGATACAACGAAATAGCACAACCAACATTTAAAAATAAGGGATTATCACGTACAAACCTACTACACGTACTTCCCCCCTAAGAATGTCACTGATATCTTTATTGTGAAATGCAGACCAAGATTTCATTTCCCGCAATGTGGTGATTTCTTTATGCAAGAGTGTCAATTTGTGTTGACACTCTTGGATAAGGGCTCGGATGAAAAAAAGCATTTTTAATAGTCTTCTACATATCAAGGTCAAACAGCATCGTGGGAGTTTGAGTTGTCACCTAGAATGAGTCAACACTGTGCTCTCTACTGGCTGCATGGGGCCGTTTAACACTAGTGTGCAAAGTGTGACATGAAACTCACACCTCTGCCTGTGCAGCACAAGCAGTTTTATTTCAGATTGGAGACTAGAACTGTTGTCTCCCAGTCTCATCTAAAATCCCACTCTGCTAAAATCACATATTATGCAATTTTAGGCATAATATGGAAAATAAATAAAAAATAATTAAAGGGCATGCCTATAGGCTACTACAGAGTGGACAATATGAAAATAGGCTCAGCATACAATGCACAACATACAATGTCGACCGCACAAGTACGGTCATCCATAAGCATCACATCCACAGCTGCAAAACCATGTCAAACGAACAATGCCAATATCACATCTAAGCACCATGTCAGTCAGCACAGCAATAACAATATCCAATATCACTGCCCCAAAATATGACCAAGTACAAACACCTGAAGGAATGACACTACTCATTTTTGGACAATAATTCTTTCTACATTTTCATTGCATTGTATGTTTTCTTATTGTGCAAATAAAACATTATAAATGCATTCTTATTTGTTAGTTAACATTTCTTGGTGCAAGCAATTTTTATAGGAAAATTTTTAACAAATTATGCTTTAAAAAAATGATGGGGACGAAATCTGCCATTTGAAGAAGTGACGGGGACACGTACGTCCCCAGCATCACTGATATTGGTTTCATTAGGGCCCTGGCTCTTTTTAAAGTATTGCATCATAATTGAGGATGTATTGTGTGTGAGTGTAAAAGGCCAAAAATGATATGTTATCAAGATGCAAAATATACCGTTTTCAGCTGGTGTGCTATTTATCGTATATAACGTGTGTTCACAGCTGATCCGATGAATAGCGTGTCGTTTGCAGATCCATCTAATCAGCTGTCACTAACAGAAAAAGACGGGGGTTTGTGGACTGGGTTTTTGGTGAATCTAAAAGGGGCTCTAGAGGCAACACAGTACTAGACACTGTGGGACTTGCTGGTGTTGCCTCAAAGAACAGATTGAGGTAGCCATTAAGACAAAGGTCAAAGTCTCCATCTCATCAATCGCTGTCTGAAGAGTTGAGGGAAGAACTGGACATTCCTCCAGAGGAAAATCACTCCTGGAGGTCAGATTGTCCTCTCCTCTGCCCCAGCCTTCCCCTGACTCCTCTGAGCAACAGCCTGGCCAGAGCTCAGCTGTGAACGCTGTGGCCAGGAGGTGGTGGCCTGGGAAATGCCTGAGCACAATCACTTTGCCCTGGACCTTCAGAACCCATGTTCCTCTTTATCCACGAGCACAGCTGCCATCTCTGTCTTCCTCCAACACCTCCTCTACGTCCGTCGGTCCATGTCAGTATAGGAGGAGCAGGCACAGCCTAGCTGCTCTGTGGGCAGACAAAGTGCAGGAGTGAGTCAGGACCTCAGCTCAAACTGCTTCACTCCCAGGGTGGAAACATAATAAGCAGTCTGGATTCTTTCTTCAATAACAGAGGACTTAATTTGTTTAGAACAGCACATAAAGCACAGCACTATTTTTAAGATATTTTGGACCTGCTTTAAAATGATATCTATAATGTTATTGTGCTATGTTTTATACAATTGTTACAATTAATCAGGTTCATGCATTTTATTCTTTCTTAAAAAGAAAGTGGTGTGTTTTAAATTAATTATTTGAAATGGATCATTTAAACATTTTGAGAGACACAAATGAAGCCTGCGTTAGTTCATTCAAGACATGATGTCATAGGCTACGCCCCAGCTGTACCAGCTGACAGCTTCTGTTTGGTTCACCGTTTAACCAATTCTCCAATCACAGTCATTCTCACAACAAGGCGGTCCGTTTAAATATGGCAGCCTCTCACTCACTAATCTGTTCCCCACCTTGCTGATCGTTGCGGCTGCTGGCAACGCTTTACCCCCTCCACCCCAGCCTCCACCTTTTAGATCAAATACTATCATGTATTGTAGCTCTGGAGTCTGCATGGCTCAAAAAATGAACATGTTTCCATGTCTTGCTTTTAGGCTCCCTCTTTTACTTTCCATGGTTTAAATGTATCTGGAATATTTTATTCCCTTGGGGGATTTTGCTTGCTCTCCCTGCTCGGCGTAGCATGCTTGCTGAGCCGAGTTCAGGGAGAATTAAATTAATTAAATATTAAATTAAATATTAAATTAATTCTAAGAGCGGAGCGTTCAACGCCAAACATAATTGTATGCATTGTATTCATAATACAATAAATGGTTAATTCTATGACTTGAGTGTTCTTGAATGAACTAGTGTTATCTCTGACATGCCTCGCTCTAGATCTCACTATTCTAGTCCACATGAGAACGTGTGCTGTCTCATATCAGCCCAGTAGCCCAGAGTAGAGCCTACTGCCTCTTTCACTTGTATATTACATTTACCACAATATAAATATGAAAAGTTTCACAGCATGACATCAGCAGCCCTCGGCTCACACTGTGAAGGGAGATGTTTCTTCACAGCAGAATAACACAGGAGAGAGCGATTTGCACCATCTAGGGGTGAGTCACATGAGTTTCTACATTGTTGTTTCTAGTGTGTTGTCATGTATATTATATGAGTGTTTTTGTACAGCTGAATGAGTGAAGCTATCCAGCCAGGGAGCAGATTAGGAGGTTCTATAGATAATAAAATGGAGGTATAGAAGCCTTGTACAACTCAGTTGATTGTACTGAGTCATGCTTTGTGCCATCATGGGAACCAGTAGACAAACCAGTCAGTGGCTGATGAGACAGTTACAGCAAAGAATAACTCTAATTTAGTCACTGACATCAAAATTAAATAATCAATTGCAACAGCCAAGGTAGATAATACAACTTTTATTTATGTACACCATGATATACAAACTGGATCTGTACATAAATACATATTTTTACTTCACCCAAACAATGATCAAAATCAGTGGCATTTTTACCCTTTTTAGGGGTTCTTGAGTACCCCTACATTTCATCTGAGCACCACAAGAGTCCTATAGCTTTACTGCCATGTCTGACATATGTCAGCTAGGGTATATGAGCTCCAGGGTCCTAAAAAAAGACCTGTAAAACTCCTCATAACACTGAGGGATAAGTTCAGCTTTGCAGTCTTTACCAGAGCTCATCTTGACCAGTTCACACTCGCTCATAACATTATAAAATAACATTTTGAATCTATATGCCTAAAGTAGTATTTCATGGGAATATTAACATATTTACATTAATCTAATATTGACCTAAACTATTAATTGGGATATGAATAGGATAGGCTACTAAAAATGATATGATTATGCTGGCAGCATTACTTATGTCAGCATGCATGTTGAGTTGGCCTAAGTGCTAACTAACTAGCCTAAGTGCTAACTAACTAGCCACATTGCTTGTTCAGTGTCAAAAGTGCTGTTACACCCTTTTGGCAGCAAACAAACCCTTACTTTTACTGTTACGGCTTTCAGTTTTTTGCTTAATTAAAACTTTTGATTCATATGATTTCAGTTGTGTCTTTTTAAATGAAAATATCTCACTGAGACCTTTTAATTGATATAACTCATATTTGCCCCAAATCTCACTTACTTTGACTCGAATCCCTCGATATATATATATACACTGACGGAGCACTTTAAACACCTGTACAGTACACCTGCTTATTTATGCAATGATCCATTCACCCAATCATGTGGCAGCAGTGCAATGCAGGATCATGCAGATAGAGGTCAGCAGCGTCACATCAAACATCAAAATGTGCACTCAGTGAAGTATTTCTGAAATGGCGGATCTTTTTCACACACTACAGCAGTGATACACAACTTGTGGCCCGGGGGCCAGATGCGGCACGCGATAGGGTGCAGAGTGGCCCCCCAACCATTTTCTAATTCACAATGAAATCTCATGTTCAATAAAGTTTGACTGAGCTCCAGCTAAATTGTCAAATATCACCACCTTCTCGCCGCCCACACACTTATATGTACTTAACTAACTTAACCTAACTAACTAACTATCCTGTGTGCACAAAATTGTCAGACTAAACTCCAGCTGACACCCCAAAAACCTACAATCAAATACAGAAAAAATATTGATGTTTGTTTATTAACTGGCCGCTGGCCTCCTGTCATTTTGCAAAAGTGGCCCCCGGGCAAAGCCAGTTGAGTATCGCTGCACTACAGTCTCTTCTTCTTCTTCTGTGGTTTTTTATGGCAGTTGGCATCCTTTAAGTTGCATTACCACCTCTCTAGAATTGACACTGGTGTGAAAACCAAAAACACCCAGTGAGGGGTGGCTCTGTGGATGGAAATGTCTTGTTGATGAGAGAGCTCAGACTGGTTGGAGCCGACAGAAAGGCTTCAGTAACTCAGATAACCTCTCTTACCGTGTCCATTTCTCCAAACTCATAACTGAGGACATAAGTGCCACATCACATCAATACGACATTATCATTAGATGTGTTGTAGCATCAATGTCCTCCAGCCTTTTGGGTTTATTAGCACTGGCCATGTTCTAGTGTGGAACCACTGTACCGTAGATCACACTGGTCATGTTCTAGTGTGGAACCACTGTACCGTAGATCACACTGGTCATGTTCTAGTGTGGAACCACTGTACCGTAGATCACACTGGTCATGTTCTAGTGTGGAACCACTGTAGGCCTACCGTAGATCACACTGGTCATGTTCTAGTGTGGAACCACTGTACCGTAGATCACACTGGCTTCTGCTGCTTCAGTCTAATGGAAAAAAGCAGGCAAACACAAGCAAATTATGACATTAAATGAATGCACTAGCAGTAACAACAATAAAAAATACTAACAGCTTTGCAGTAATAGTAGTATTTTTTCATTGCTTTTCTATGATTTGAACAGAAATATTAAATAGTGGTTTGGCCTGTTAATGTGGACACAGCCTTGATGTTTACCTCCTGGACTTTCCTGTCTTTCACAACATTGCTGTACAGAGCATCAGGATCAACATTGCTGTACAGAGCATCAGGATCAACATTGCTGCACAGAGCATCAGGATCAACATTGCTGCACAGAGCATCAGGATCAACATTGCTGTGCAGAGCATCAGGATCAACATTGCTGTACAGAGCATCAGGATCACTGGTCTGTGGGACCTACAAGGACCAATTTGAAATACAACATTAATCTCATGTCTTCGACTACAGTTACTTGACTTCCATTTTTGTGTGTTCCCCTTTGAATAGTAGTAGTCCAGTCTAGTAGTAGTAGTAGTAGTAGTAGTAGTCTGTATTTATATAATCACAAGCATGTCTTAAAGGACTTTTACATAGCATACAGTAGCTACATATCAAATTAATACTACATGATCATAAATACTATACACGTCATAGGCGGATTATGACATGACAGGCCCCTGGGCCTGGATGCATAAATCTATTTCGACAATTTACATGCTGAAATAGACTGGGCTCCCAGATTGCACTGAGAGCAATGCTCTCTTTTTCAGGAGTGCTCTGCTGGCTACTGAGCAGCTCCACTGGAGTCATTTGTCATTTGGTCCAAGTCTGAAGTCTCAAGTCACTTTGTTTTGGACAAGTCAAGTCACAGGTTTTGTCAAGTCGAGTCGAGTCCTTAGTCAAGGAAAGTCAAGTCCCAAGTCAAGTTACTTCCCCCCACCCCAAGTCTTACCTTCCTTTATTACAAAAAATATGAGGTATTAGTACCTGCAGTGCTATTGGCCAACTTATCTAACCTGTTCATGACAATGAAATTAATTTATATTATAATTATTGATGTTCAGTGAAATAAATGTAAACAAACAAAAGTCAGTAAAAAACAATTTCCAGTGAAATACTGACAAGACTACAATCTAATCAAACAAAAACAAATGACTTAAACGTACAGTATTTATCTCTTCTCAATCAAAATGCTTCCTCTCGATCACTGATAAACAGTCAAAACACTGACAGCCAGGCTACAACATCAAACATTGTTAGATTATATTACATTTGTTCATATTTAATATTTAAACTGACAAACACTAACAACCAAGTCATCAACTCTCAAGTCAAGTCAAGTCTTGAGTCTTTAACTTCCAAGTCCAAATAAGTCTCAAGTCATTTATGTTTTTGTCAAGTCAAGTCGCAAGTCATCAAAACAGGGGCTTGAGTCGACTCGAGTCACCAAGTCTCAAGTCCCCATCTCTGGTTATGGGCCCCCTGAGCTCTTGGGGGCCTGGGCCCAGTAGGCCCGTTTGGTATTACATCCCTGATAGACATGATGATATAGGTTACATACATCATAATATACACTACATAAACACACTCATGTCTATTGGCAATTTAGAGTCTTCAATCCACCTGACCTGCATGTCTTTGGCTGTGGGACAAAACCAGAGCACCCGGAAGAAATGCACGCAGATATGGGGAGAACATGCAAACTGTATCATTATGTGCATGTGGACACATTCATACAGTACCTGGGCTGGAGGTGTCCTAATGTGATGAACATCACTGTAGATCAAATTCTCTTCATTGTCAGCAGCCTGTTGTGAATAAGTAGAAGAAGGAGGAGGAACAAAATGTTCACAAGGAACTATACACAGTCTGTGAATAATAGTGTTTACAGCAGGCATGCAGATTATATTATTAACAACATCCAACTGAGCAGTGACTATATAGAAGTGCTGCTTAGTGTTGGGGTCCAGACCACCTGTCCTAAACCCTGACCTAGTCAAGACCAAGACCAAGACCAGGGGTGGGCGGGGGTCAATGAGACCAAGACCAAGACCAAGACCGAGGGGGGACGAGACTGAGACCACATGACCGAGACCAGGTCAATGCAAGACCATTCTCAAGACTCCAGTGATGGCTTAACCTTTATTTACACCATTGCTCTGCTAACAACAGGGTCATTATTTAGGGATTTTAGTCAAATACAAATGGCTGTAGAATATACTCAGTGACAGAAGGCATCTGAAACACTGCAATTCCATATCACTGAGGTTCAGAGAGGCTCAACATAGTGGGCAGAATGAAGTGTAAAAACACCCTAAATTATGACCCCAAACTGTCAGCCACTGAGTGAGCCACTATAGACTAATATTAGTCTATAGTGGTTATGTTAAAATAAAAATGTATTTGAAATGTAAACCGCAAAAGGTTTTTCCCTATCTCAGAATGGGCCTTTGGGGGTTTATTACACACAAGCACAGGGACGTGCACAGAACATTAGAAGGGCAGGGGCTCAAATTCATAAAAGGGCACGAAATTTGAGGCAATTTGAAGGCCAATTTAGGGGTATAACTCATTTTAAATATTCCGATTAACCAGATTTAGAGGAATATCTCATTTTAGGATGAGACTTGTCACGGAAAAATAACTCCATAACTGAATAATATTAGTATATAAAAGTTGCATGCTGTTGCAATACTGTTGTGAAATCATTTAAGCATCAATATTTATTTGCTCCTTTTCTCCCTTTAGGTTGTTGTACTACAACAGATAGCAACACAGGCAGAAACATTGAACGATACTGAGTGAGGCTTGTAATATACCATGCATTTTAACCATAATTCTAAAAAGCAAGACAGAAGATTTAGATAAGGTGTATTAGAATTTTTTTTATTTTTTGCTGAGTCAACAACACAACATCCCTTTCCAATAGTGTAAAGTAAAAAATATTTTCAAGAGCAACAATTCTGCATTTGTTCCCTATATTTTGGTTATTTATTTATTGGGTGGTTTATTTATTTATGTATTTATTTATTCATTCATTTTTGGGTTCATTTTTGGGTTGGTGCCTTCAGGGGCGGTTTAGAAAAACACTGCTCCATGCAGAGGCCTATTACAAATGGTGCATTCAAGGCCAAGAGAGCTCGGAAAAGGCATTTCTCTTTGAATGCTGCCTTCAGTGACGGCATGGAAAGGGCAATTACCATACAAAGCACCATTAGAAATGCATTCATGGTCAGGAAAGGGCACTTTTTATTTGATTTTTACATGTGTCTGAGCTGTTTGTTTTGTTCATGTGTTGTTGGAATGAAAATGAAAAATGTATAATAATAATAATTAAAAAAAAAAGGGCACTTTTTACAGACTGAAAAAAAGGCAGGGGCTCAAGCCCCCTTTCATGTCTATGTGTGCACGTGCCTGCACAAGCATGATCGTGCCGTCATTTGACTTTTGGGTTAGTGTGGTCTCTCTACTGGTCTTGAAATAAAATCTCGAGTCCAGCTTGTCAACACCGAGTCAAGACCAAGACCGAGGGAGGACGAGTTCCAGAAGAGACCGAGACCATCAAAATGTGGTCTTGAGACCAAGACCGGTTTCGACTACTACAGCACTATAGTGCTGCTATAATCCATGTATTATGACCAACAACTCACACTCAGTTATATAAAATAATTACACCAGTAGCCTATTTGCATGGTCACATTCCTTAAATGTTGTTTGTTCCGTGTGTCCTATGATCAGTCCATAAAGCATTATACTATCACAAAGAAGATCATTTATGATGAGGCGATGACAACACATGACCATCAAAGGTGATACTGGGAAATATGGCTCTATCTTACCACTGTGATGGCTGATGCTTCAGTTTTGGCCTTCTCTGAAACAAACACAAGGAAATACCATGTAATAATTTTTAAAGAAAATCATTTAAAATATCATGTAATTTTTTTTTAAAGAAAATCATTTAAAATGTAATGATTATAAATAATATGTTGGTTCTGAATTTGATTCATCAGTGTTTGCCATGGACTTACTATGTATTACTATCCTCCAACCAAACAAGGCAGATGCTAAAACCAAAACCACCAAGACCAGCGGGATGAGGACAATCTTTAGGTCAATGGATCTAGCAGAAGATAGATACAGATGAGGTACATTTGATTAAAGACGCACACTAAACCCCCACAACCATAAAAGTTATCTGACATATTTGTGTGTTTGGATTCTAATTAAAATGTTCATTTTTTGCACTAATGTTGACAATTATACACTAGAACAATACAATGTCAATTTTAAGTGTTGCAACAGTCAGAAAATGCATCCATATTTCACCTTTGGTTGTAAGAAAACTTGTCTCCAGCTGCAGTGGAGTTTGTGGGCTGACCACTAGATGGACCTGTGAGCACGGAGGAATGTTGGTGGGTGGTTGGAGGAAGCGTCTCTATAAAGAGTGAGTAGTGTGACAAGGCTGAATTTTATACTTCATGATTATTTGAACTATTTTAGAGTTTGACTTATGTTACATTTGTGTGTGTCCGATTAATGGCTTCATTTTTATTAGGCATCATATAGGCAGTCATATGTGACAATATGAAAGATGAGGAAGAAGGTTTGATTCTTACTTATGGTGGAGCTCATAGTAGTTGTTGAGGGTCGTTCATGAACAGTGACATGAACTGGCATCTGTAGGTCTCCTTTAGCACACCAATACCAACCACTGCTGTCAACCTTCAGTCCACTCATAGTCACAGTGAAGAGACTTGAGGAACTGAAGATTGTCACTTGTGTTCCATCGATTGATCCAGACTGTCTCTTCACACAGGACCCTCCCAGTCTACACCACTTTATTTGTCCAGTGATACTATTACTATGGTGACCTCTGATCATTATATCTCCTCTATTAAATCCTGATATGTGCTGCTGGTCCACATTGAGTCCAGACGTACCTTGAGGGAGAACAAGCAACAATCAATAGAACATTGTATGTAATACTCTACACTGACAAAATGATGATAAAGAAATATCAAATATAGAACAGCATGTTGCATACATTCACATATCTTCAAACCATTCCATTTACATTCAATCTTGGTACAAATGACGTAAAGTGAAATTAATATCTTACACATAAATGTATGTATGTATGTATGTATGTATGTACTGTATGTACAACTGTATGTATGTATCTATGCATCTATCTCTGTTTCCAATTTCTTGGCCACCGTGGACCTGACAAAAAAAATTGCCAATTTGATGACACACACACACACACACACACACACACACACACACACACACACACACACACACACACACACACACACACACACACACACACTTGTGGTGTTATAATTTCACAGAAAGGGTTTCACATGTTCTGAAATTCATAAATGGATCTTACCAGAGACTGACAGGTGAAGACGATGTCCATCATCTCCCCCATTATCAATTTCCACGCCACACCAGTAACCAGAAGTGTCCTCTACCACCAGGTCATTAATGGTCACAGTGAAGATTATTTGCTTGGTGTCATCAGAGATAAAAAACTTTCCTGAAGGACTTGGTTTGTTTGTTTTTACCACAGAACTGCACAAGTCCCAATTATACCCTTTACACAAGTACTTCACATGCTTTATGTAGTTTACATGATAGAGACAAGGAATAGAGATGGAGCCTCCTGTCTTCACGGACACTTTGCTCACTGTAGTTATGCTGTGAATTCCTGCAACAACAACAACATGAGGTACATAGTTTACAATATAATCCCTTTATTTGGCTTCGATCTCACAACTATATCACAATCAGAAACCTAGAAACTAGAGACCAGTGATACTCAACTTAGGGCCCAGGGTGCAGTACAGAGTGCCCCTGAACCATTCTAATTCACAATGAAAACCAATGCTAAATCAAGTTTGAGTGAGCAGCTCCAGCTAAATTGTCAAATATCGCAGCGTCCTCACCGCCCAGGGACAATATGTATGCTACTTAACTAATTAGCTATCCTGTGTGCACAAAGTAGAGACGTTTGGTTAAATTGCTTTTTGGAGAGATTTATTGATTTGTTTGGGAAGTGGGTTTACTCTGAACAGACTTGAGAACTGAATTGAAGTGAATACAATTAATTTCTAACTTGTTTATAGTTATTGATTGCTGAATAACATCTAGGTTGGTTGATTAGCCCAGTGGTTCCCAACCTTGTTTGTCTCATGTTCCCCTTTAGCTGATGCCAAAAGTACCCCTCACTCATACGCGTCCTTTGTGCCGCAAAGAAAACATTGGTTGCAGTGGATCCACGCACGTATACGTAGTAGTAAATCCATGCTAAATATATATTTTTCACTGAACTGCCGGGGTTTGGTCTTTGGCCTCTTTTTTCCTTTGGTCCCTAAACCTGAATCCATAGTGACATCAACTGGATGTTTATTCATGTTTGCTAGTAGCTAGTTTGCGTGACCTCTTCACAGAGTGTAACAGTTCACACCTGTCAGGGGGGGACTAGTTGCAGCGTGCATAGCAATGGGCTTATGAAATGACTTGGAATATTTATATTGGAAATTAATTGTAATCGCCAATCTTTAAAACTACCGCCTGCAAGCTGCTCAAGTACCCTATAGGGTACACGCACCCCTGGTTGGGAATCACTGGATTAGCCTATTTGGACTTGCCTGCAAAGGACATTTTTCTTTTGTTAATGGTTTTCATTGTAGCTCCAATACACTGATATTGAACTTGTCTGTGTTTGCATTATTGTCACTCTGATTATTGCTTTGATCATTTGGTTCAGATTGATGCTGTCTGGGTTCATGGCAGCGTGTAAAAATCATATATGTGTCAGACTAAACTCCGGCTGGCACCCCCAAAACCTACAATCAGCTCAGTGGCCTTGTGGTCTGAGTGTCCGCCCTGAGACTGGGAGGTCGTGAGTTCGATCCCCGGCCGAGTCATACCAAAGACTATAAAAATGGGACCCATTGCCTCCCTGCTTGACACTCAGCATCAAAGGGTTGGAATTGGGGGGTTAAATCACCATGTGATTCCCGAGCGCGGCGCACGCTGCCGCTCACCGCTCCCGCAGGGGATGGGTCAAATGCGGAGAACAAATTTCACACATTGTGTGACAATCAGTGGGACTTTACTTTACCTTTACCTTACAATCTGCTACTTAAAAAATATATTTATAATGTTTGTTTATTCACTGGCCCCGGCCTGGCCGCTGTCATTTTGCAAAGAGGGGCCCCTGGGCAAAGCAAGTTGAGTATCCCTGCTGTAGACTGTAAATTCATTCTAACATAATGAGGAAAGAACAGTTCATCTTATAATATTAGAGGTGGTTGTCACTTTAAATATGTGAATCAAAGTTCATTACTCCAGAATATCATGTCACTACTATACAACATTCATATCATCATCATCATCATCATCATCATCATCATCATCATCATCATCATCATCATCATCATCATCCTCATCATCATCACAGGTAACAGCAAGCTAAACTGAGACTGTTCTCATGAAGACTTTGCTCACTTACCAATGAGTCCACAGAGGAGAAGCAGAGGGATACAGGTCAAAGCCATGTCTGCTTCAATGTGAGAGTGAACACTACCTCCCTCTCTAGTCACTCTTACTGCTTCAATGTGAGAGTGAACACTACCTCCCTCTCTAGTCACTCTTACTGCTTCAATGTGAGAGTGAACACTACCTCCCTCTCTAGTCACTCTTACTGCTTCAGTGTGAGAGTGAACACTACCTCCCTCTCTAGTCACTCTTACTGCTTCAGTGTGAGAGTGAACACTACCTCCCTCTCTAGTCGCTCTTACTGCAGGGCTAACTGCTGCTCCTCCTCATTCTGAACACACCTCCTGTCCTATAAGCTGCTGTGTATCTATTGAGCATACAGAGTCAAATATACTGCATTCATATCTCTATCTACAATACATTACATATATTTGAATGAGTTTAATTTGCTTCTCTTTTCCAGTTAGGCATCAACCAAAGCCTATATTGTTGCTGACACTTCTGATTTTTGTTTGTCCTCATATGTGGGCTATATACTGTATAGAGAGGCAAAGTGAACGTCACTTCCTGCTTCAGCACTGTACCAGAGATTTTCATCCACCATTTATTTTCCCATAGACATTTCGTAAAATGCTTATATAAATAGTTGTATTTGGTCAAAACAAACGGTTCAGATATATTTAGAATCGGGAGAGACCATAGAACATTTCACTCAGACCAAAACTTAAAAAAAAATAACATCGAAAAAATATTTTTCTTTCAGTCTGAAGTTTTTTACGTTTTGGTCCAAGTGAAATGGTATGTGGTCTCTCCTGTTTCTAAATATATCTGAACCGTTTGGTTTGAACAAGTAAAACTATTTTATAAGCATTTTGCTGAAGCAGGAAGTGACGTTCCACTTTGGCTCTCTATAGAATCAATAGATAGTTTTGTGCATTGTTTGTTGCAACTTCCACAAAGCGTAAGCCTCTCTTAACACATCATTTTCCCACATAGAAATAGTTCAATTGATTTTTTTGACACAATCTATTCTTACTAATATTTGATCCAATATCCCACAAAAGACTTTGTTGTCTCACACAAGAGTTTCCAATCATGGAAAAGATCCAGCCTGTGGATATAGTTGGTTGACTGTTACTGTCATAACTCATAATTTATTTATTATTCACTGGTTCCATGCAGGGACTCTGCGGGAATTTCAACACAAAAACAACGCTCCGGAGGAGGGCTCAAGGGAGATGGACTGCTGTGAAGCTGCTGCTGTTATGATCGGCCAGAGAGAGAGAGGTGACGTAGAACCCTTGCTATATATATGAGAATTAACTGACGTCATATCTGACGTCATTACGGACGTCATACTAAGACTTTGACTGACCACGTCATACTAGAACTTGATTGACGTCAGGGGTGATCGGATTAGATTATGCACGAATGGCCTTCTGCTTGAACTATGGTCTAGAGACCTCACTTCAATCATGAGAGGCCAGTCGGTAAGATTTAACAAACTTTATTTAGCAATCGGCATGCATGGCAAATACTTTGGCGCATGACTCCATTAGCCAGTGGCGCTGCTCTTGAGGCAAGAGGAGGGCATCTGCTTAGGCTAGGAGATCCCCCAAAAGGGAGATCTGATTACCGGAGGTTAATTGAGATCTGCGGGCACCGGTAGTTGGTTGTACTTTTCTGGCCTTCGACCTTTTTAACGACTTATGGCTACTTGCGGCTGGCGCTTCCCAACTCGGTCGGGCCTTCGATCTTGACCCCCCTACTTGCGTTGCGGCTGGCGCTTCCCAGCTCGGTCGGGCCTTGCGCGCCGCACGACTTGGCCTTCTGACTGACCCTGACTCTCTCTCTCGACTCTCTCTCTCCCCCAAAAATGATCCGGGAGATTTACTGCGCCTACTGGGCGCTGTGCTTTTCGGGGAGCCACCACCAACGAGACATTTTGGCACGGAGCCCGGGACACTGTTTGTTGCCATGCTCGCCGATTGAGGAAGGAGGGTTCTTTGGGCCACGGTATGGCCGCCTGCTCCGGGCGGGTGTAGCTGGAGAGCTGATGAAGACCAGCTGGAGCGTCCTCTTGAGGTGCTGGATGACTTAGGGGTTGGTGACTTAGTGACTTAGGGGTTCCCAACTTGGCCTGGGTGACTTAGAGATTTCCCGACTGGGCGCTGGACTTGGATGGCTTAGGGGTTGGTGACCCGACTTGGCCTGGGTGACTTAGTGGCTTCCCAACTTGGCGCTGGGGCCAGTCTGAGGCCTGAGCCTGATGTAGCGAGCCATGGGGAGTAGATTGTTTCCAGGAGTTAGGATGACTTAGGGGTTGGTGACTTAGTGACTTAGGGGTAGGTGACTTAGTGACTTAGGGGATGGCTTAGGGGTTGGTGACTTAGTGGCTTAGGGGATGACTTAGGGGTTGGTGACTTAGTGGCTTAGGGGATGACTTAGGGGTTGGTGACTTAGTGGCTTAGGGGGTGATTTAGGGGTTGGTGACTTAGTGGCTTGGGGGATGACTTAGGGGTTGGTGACTTGGTGGCTTAGGGGCTGGTGACTTAGTGGCTTAGGGGGTGACTTAGGGGTTGGTGACTTAGTGGCTTGGGGGATGACTTAGGGGTTGGTGACTTGGTGGCTTAGGGGTTGGTGACTTAGTGGCTTAGGGGGTGACTTAGGGGTTGGTGACTTAGTGGCTTGGGGGATGAACTTAGGGGTTGGTGACTTGGTGGCTTAGGGGATGGCTTAGGGGTTGGTGACTTAGTGGCTTAGGGGGGTTGGTGACTTAGTGGCTTAGGGGATGACTTAGGGGTTGGTGACTTAGTGGCTTAGGGGTGACTTAGGGGTTGGTGACTTAGTGGCTTAGGGGATGACTTAGGGGTTGGTGACTTGGTGGCTTAGGGGATGGCTTAGGGGTTGGTGACTTAGTGGCTTAGGGGATGGCTTAGGGGTTGGTGACTTAGTGGCTTAGGGGATGACTTAGGGGTTGGTGACTTAGTGGCTTAGGGGATGACTTAGGGGTTGGTGACTTAGTGGCTTAGGGGGTGACTTGGGGGTTGGTGACTTAGTGGCTTGGGGGATGACTTAGGGGTTGGTGACTTGGTGGCTTAGGGGTTGGTGACTTAGTCGCTTAGGGGTTCCCAACTTGGCCTCGGTGACTTAGTGACTTCCCGACTTGGCGCTGGACTTGGATGACTTAGGGTTGGTGACTTAGTGGCTTAGGGGATGACTTAGGGGTTGGTGACTTAGTGGCTTAGGGGATGACTTAGGGGTTGGTGATTTTTTTTTTTTTTTTTTTGTTTTGTTGTTGGTGTTATTACTATTGTTATTAGTGGGCGTTTAAAGATATATATAAATCTAGCTCGTGGCGGCGCTCTGGGTACACCTCACAGATCACGTCACGGTAGACGCCGAACGTGTTCAGGAAGTCACATAGGGAGAGGTCTTTGGACAGACGGGGGTCGGACAACTTTAAATAGACAGGGCCATCTGGGTCACCCCCGACCTTCCTTTTGCACTCGGGGGATGGCAGGAGTATGCTAACTAAATTGATGTCTCTGCCCTTCAAAATCTGGGATCTCAACCTGGGAGACACATCGGCACAGGGAGAAACAAAAGGCATACCGAATGAGATGGCGGGCGTGGCGGACGCCAGGGTGTTCATCTGGGCGGGTTGGGCGGTGGTGAGGAGCACGTCGGCTTGCTGCGTGGGCGGGGGCGGGATCGGCTGCTGCGCTGGCTGGGCTGTGGCGAACGTGGGGGGAAAGGGGGGGGGGGGTTTCCAGGGCCCTCAGACGAGCATCCACTGATCTGCTATTATCTAGCAGGGACAGCAGAATGGCTCTTGACGACCCCTGTCGGCTCGGCGGAGCTGCGAATGGTGCCGTTTCCGCTTACGGGGCGGCGGCCTGGAGGTCAGTGCGACCAGGAAGGACATGGCGTCTCGCGGTGGCCCCGCGGCCTGTATTTCCCCGGCGTCTCCCCGCTCTCGGAGCGGCTGCCTCTGCTGATCTTCGTCCGCGGATGCACGAATGGCCTTCTGCTTGAACTATGGTCTAGAGACCTCACTTCTTATCATGTAGGCCTATAGGGGACCCCTGCAGATTTGGGGGCCCCAGGCCACTAGGAGAATCCGCGGCATAGATGCATATACATGGAGGAGGAGGGCGGTCCTTGCTCCTCTCTGCCTCCTAACACACACCTGACCTCACGCTTTCCACAGAGTAGGAAACATAGAATCCATACACAAATTAGAATGTAGGGAAAGAAGACTCTTTGGAAAATAACTTAATGAAATAGTGTTGCAGTGTTTTCTAACAGCCAAAAGTTGGTATTTTATTGTTATTCATATAATTTGAGATGAGGATAAGCAATAGAACTATGCACACAGGGAAGATTATTATATCACTTTGAGAAAGGTTTGCATCAAAAGAAGAACAAACAAACGGAAGCTCAGACTGCTCATGTTTTTAACCAGTTGAATTTCGGCTGCGACGAGCCGACACCCACAACTGCAGAAGCATTTCCCCTGCATGAGCGGTGTGATGGTGTAACACTTTCAACGTGGTGAAAGATGACAGAAGTATTGTGCTCTGCTCAGGGGTGGACTGGGAGAATCGTTCAGGCAGTTATAAATACACTTCCTGCATTCTGGTGAATTGTTGTGCACTGCTACCAGAGTGCATATTAATGACAATGGTGGGGGGGGGGGGGGGGGGGGGGGCACAGGATGATGCAGGCACTTGTAGGCTTCATTTGAACATGGAAGGGGGGGGGGGGGACATGAAGATGGGAGGAGCCTAGGCAAATTCTGAGGGTGAAACACTTCATTTCCTGCATTGTGGTGTTTCTTTATGCACCTGCAGGCCATTTAGCAGGCCAGGCCACCGGTCAAACTCCCTATGCTCCCTAAGGCCAGTCCGACCCTGGCTGTACCACTGAGTGGATACAACGAAATAGTACAACCAACATTTAAAAATATGGAATTATCACGTACAAACCTATAACAGGACTCCCCTCCTAAGAATGTCACTGATATCTTTATTGTGAAATGCAGCCCAAGAGTACCCAAGGCTTGCATAAGCATTAGGGGTGTCACGATACACTCAGTTCACGATACGATACGTATCACGATACTGGGTTCACGATAACGATACGATACGATACGATTTTAACAATATTTTTTTAAACTTGAATAATGACAATATATGACTGGAAAAGTAGTATTTTATTTGAAATGCACAAATACAAAACATGCTGTTGTGGGAAATTGTTATTACAATAACAACTAGAAAAAACATGAGATTGGAGATAAGGCTTATCTTGAAATAGAATGAGTTACACCGTCACTTAGATTTACTTTGAACTAAAAGGTTTCTCAGCAGTATAAATTCTCATTATGCATCTTTAGTTTTTCTTCAAACTCAAACAACAAGACTTTTCTTAATCTATTTTTTATGCATCTTCAGTTTTTCCTGTCAAGTAAACAGTTTTGCCAGAAACTCAATTGAATGGTTTTTCTCCTGTATAACTTCTCATGTGTCTCTTCAGAGACTTGTTCAACTGAACTACTTTCCACACATTGAATTTCAACAAACAAAGACGTTTCTTAGTCTATTTTTTGGAAAAAAAAAAAAAAAAAAAATTTGCGATATGAGATTTCATCTCAACGATACATATCGTGACGTTTTACTATCGCGAAATTTCGTGGGACGATATATTGTGACACCCCTAATAAGCATTGTAATAGTCTTCTACATATCAAGGTAAAACAACATCGTGGGAGTTTGAGTTGTCACCTAGAATGAGTCAACATTGTGCTCTCTACTGGCTGGGGCCGTTTAACACTAGTGTGCAAAGTGTGACATGAAACTCACACCTCTGCCTGTGCAGCACAAGCAGTTTTATTTCAGATTGGAGACTAGAACTGTTGTCTCCCAGTCTCATCTAAAATCCCACTCTGCTAAAATCACATATTATGCAATTTTAGGCATAATATGGGAAAAAAAAATAAAAAAAATAAAGGGCATGCCTATAGGCTACTACAGAGTGGACAATATGAAAATAGGCTCAGCCTACAATGCACAACATACAATGTCGACCGCACAAGTACGGTCATCCATAAGCATCACATCCACAGCTGCAAAACCATGTCAAATGAACAATGCCAATATCACATCTAAGCACCATGTCAGTCAGCACAGCAATAACAATATCCAATATCACTGCCCCAAAATATGACAAAGTACAAACAACTGAAGGAATAACACTACTCTTTTTTGGACAATAATTCTTTCTACATTTTCATTGCATTGTATGTTTTCTTATTGTGCAAATAAAACATTATAAATGCATTATTTTTTGTTAGTTAACATTTCTTGGTGCAAGCAATTTTTTCAGAACATTTTTAACAAATGATGCTTTAAAAAAAATGATGGGGACAAAATCTGCCATTTGAAGAAGTGACGGGGACACGTACGTCCCCAGCATCACTGATATTGGTTTCATTAGGGCCCTGGCTCTTTTTAAACTATTGCATCATAATTGTGGATGTATTGTGTGAGTGTAAAAGGCCAAAAATGATATGTTATCAAGATGCAAAATATACCGTTTTCAGCTGGTTTGCTATTTATCGTATATCACGTGCCGTTCACAGCTGATCCGATGAATAGCCATGTTGTTTGCAGATCCATCTAATCAGCTGTCATTAACAGCAAAAGATGGTGGTTTGTGGACTGGGTTTTTGGGCCAATCTAAAAGGGGCTCTAGAGGCAACACAGTACTAGACACTGTGGGACTTGCTGGTGTTGCCTCAAAGAACAGATTGAGGTAGCCATTAAGACAAAGGTCAAAGTCTCCATCTCATCAATCGCTGTCTGAAGAGATGACGGAAGAACTGGACATTCCTCCACAGGAAAATCACCCCTGGAAGTCAGATTGTCCTCTCCTCTGCCCCAGCCTTCCCCTGACCCCTCTGAGCAACATCCTAGCCTGAGCAATCACTTTGCCCTGGACCTTCAGAACCCATTTTCCTCTTTATCCACGAGCACAGCTGCCATCTCTGTCTTCCTCCAACACCTCCTCTACGTCTGTCGGTCCATGTCAGAATAGGAGGAGCAGGCACAGCCTAGCTGCTCTGTGGGCAGACAAAGTGCAGGAGTGAGTCAGGACCTCAGCTGAAACTGCTTCACTCCCAGGGCGGAAACATAATAAGCACTCTGGATTCTTTCTTCAATAACAGAGGACTTTGTGTAGAACTGCACATAAAGCACAGCACTATTTTTAAGATATTTTGGACCTGCTTTAAATTATATCTATAATGTTATTGTGCTATGTTTTATAAAATTGTTACAATTAATCAAGTTCATGCATGCTCTTCTTTCTTAAAAAGATAGTGGTGTGTTTTAAATTAATTATTTGAAATGGATAATTTAAACATTTTGAGAGACACAACTAGTGTTATCTCTGACATGCCTCTAGATGTCACTATTCTAGTCCATATGAGAACGTGTGCTGTATCATATCAGCCCAGTAGCCCAGAGCCTACTGCCTCTTTCACTTGTAGATATATTACATTTACCACAATATAAATATGAAAAGTTTAAAATGATATCACAGCATGACATCACCAGGCCTCGGCTCACCTGTGAAGGGAGATGTTTCTTCACAGCAGAATGACACAGGTCTTGACTACAAAGACATTATAAGCCTGCATAGCTTCATGACTAATGGATGCTAACAGAACATGCTGCTGTAGCAAGAGAGCAATTTGCACCATCTAGTGGTGAGTCACATGCTTTTGTTTACATTGTTTCTACATTGTTTCTATTGTGTTGTCATGTATATTATATGAGTGTTTTTGTACAGCTGAATGAGTGAAGCTATTTATTGTGTCGTGCATCAGTCAGGGAGCAGATTAGGAGGTTCTATAGATAATAAAATGGAGATATAGAAGCCTTGTACAACTCAGTTGATTGTACTGAGTCATGCTTTGTGCCATCATGGGAACCAGTAGACAAACCAGTCAGTGGCTGATGAGACAGTTACAGCAAAAAATAACTCTAATTTAGTCACTGACATCCAAATTAAATAATCAACTGCAACAGCCAAGGTAGATAATAAAACTTTTATTTATGTACACCATGATATACAAACTGGATCTGTACATAAATACATTGTACTTCACCCAACAATGATTAAAATATTACAGTTCAGTCAAAAGGGGGGGGGGGGGACAATCCTTGCATTTGTGGTTGCAAAATAGTAAAGTAATTATAGTCAATGAGTTAGCAGTACAACATCAAATCATTACAGAAATTGGTAAAGCCATGGCGGTGATTTTTTACATAAATGTCATGGTGATTTTGGTTACATATAAACCAGGTATACCTATAAATGCTAATGCTAAATGAAGCACATTTCTAAGCAAATTGTGAACCTTGTATAAGATATAGGGAGCATGTACATACACATACAGGATTATACAATATATACATACAGTATGCAGAATATGTGTATTGCAGCTATTGGAACAGAGTTGTGCAAAGAAAAAGTAATATTGACCCTCTGGGATCTAAGCATTATTTCTTCCTATTTTTGTTCCGTCTGGTCTCCTTGTGTAATAATGCTGCTCGTATAACCTCAACCCTGTAATGCACCATCAAGTGATAGACCTCCATAGTTTTCAGGACAATCAGAGCTATCATCACATGTATGCTGCAATGATGTCATATGAATATATCAATTCTTATATGACCATAAAGACAAAAGAAAAAACAAAGCGGAAATTGAATCTCACACAAATGTATTCAAAACAAACAGAGAACAAAAAACAAAAAAAACTATTTACATTTTTCATAAAGAAGCCCTTTTGTTTTTTCTACCCAAGTATATACTGTTATAGTATTATATTATATCATCATCATCATCATCATCATCATCACCACCACCACTATTATAATTATTATTACTACTACTACTACTACTACTACTACTATTGCTATTATTATTATTACTATTATTTTTTATCACTATATAAGTATGATAATGTATAATTATATAATTATATCCTGTGCAGGACAGTCCACACATGATGTCTGCTTTCATTTGGTGAAGATTGGACAAAATTTGACAAAAAAAAAGAAAAGATTTCGGACAAAATTCAAAATAGCAGAAAATCTAGTCAAAAGGAAATGGGCGTGGCCTATATATCAGTAGATACGGAAGATCCCAAGGAATCCAGGGAATTTTGATTGGGGACCCTACGGTTGAAAAGTTATGGACCAAAATGTAAAGAGGGCTGTTATAGCGCCACCATCAGGTCAATTGGTGTAATTCCTTTGTGGATAGTAAAAGGTCCCTCTGTGAACCTCCGTACCAAGTGTGGTAGCTCTGGGTCATATCGTTTCTGAGATACAGCTAATTTAATGCAGGAATTTTCCAAACCCCATTCAAGTGAATGGGGAAAAACTTAACGTAATCACGAATAGCGCCCAAACCGCTTGACGAATCCCTAGGATACCTGTCATCAATGAGAGAAAAAAAAGGAAGTCATTTGCACCTTCCTTGTATTCCTGAGATATTCAATGAAACATATCCACCTTATTTAGCTGCCATGATGCCTGATGGGTGCTTCTTCTGCTTCCGGTGTAATAGACTGTTTTAACTTGACAAAAAAAACGTCTATGAGGATTTTACAGCAGAGCCATTCTGCTCTACAGCCGTGTCGTTCGGGTGCTGGGATAACGTAATGCATTGTGGGTAGTCGGCTACTGTGGCTAATGCTAACGGCTAGCTAAATAGTTACTTTACATGGCAGTAAAACGCCACTGAATGACCAAATTGATTTAACTTTTAACCATTTCGAGTAACACTGTTTCCATACTACATTTATAACTTTTATAACATACTCCAGTTTCCGGTTTATAATTCGGGTCTGCAGCCGAGTATAAAGGAAATGTCAAGCTGCAACAATAAATCACGTTAAACCGGACCTTGTACCCACAATTATTATTTTTTACAGTGGGGCATTCAAAAATAAGATGGATATAGAATATATTTTAATTGGGTATATTTAATTGTAACACATATTGGGCAATTTTTCGTAATGTATTTTGAGCTAGGATACCCGAAGAACATAAAGAGATTTGAAATGAAGATACAAGATAAAACCAAGAGTTAATAAAAGAGAACATACAAAACATCTGTGACTTCTTCTCATTGTTCTCAGCCCTCCTCAGGTTCTCCTGAGACCGCATCAGCAGCCTGTTGTGAATAAGCAGAAGAAAGAGGAGGACCACTGAGCCAGTGCCCTAAAGTACAACATGATTTATCACTGTGTTAAAGAGGCTGTGATGGAGTGTAAGTGTAACAGAATGAATGTCAGTCCTCCATAGACGGATTATGACTTCACGGGCCCCTGGGCATGCCCCCCTCACGGGCCCCCCCTCACAGCGCAATTTTTTTTTTTTTTTTTTTTTTTTTTTTTTTTTGCCCCCCGATTTTTTTTTATCCAGAATGCAACTCGGGCAAGTTATCAGATATCTGCACTGATTGCAAAGGGTGGACAGCTTTTTCATGTGGTGACTTTGTGAAACAGTGTCTGATTGTGGCTGCAGATATACTGTGTTCACTCCTGAGATTGCATCCCTGCAAATTGTCATGGCAAATTGTTTACAAAAGATGAACAATAAAGCTGATTTTCAAAGTACCTTGAGGATTTTTCAAGTTGTGAATTAAGTCAAATTTCTCTCTTGATTACAAAGGTGGAAAATACAACTGTTTTTAACTGGGTGTTTACTGATTAAATGTTTAAGCTCCCCACAAATGCAGATGTTTTTTTTTAAATATATATAACCAATTGCAAATTATTACAATTACCAAACAGATAAAAAGTAGATTATTATATTGAAATGTTATTTTAGATTTAGAATGTTAATTTTCTATAAAACACAATACATTTTAATGTAATTCCACAACGTTTATTTTTGGCCCTCGGCCCTCCACCCAGATTGAGTTTTGGCCCTTCATGGGAAAGAATTTGGGCACCCCTGAGCTAGAGTCTCTTCGCAGGCCGCCTGCGAAGTGAGCTCAGGGGCCCATAAGCTAGAGTCTCAGCTGTGAAGTGAGCTCAGGGGCCCATAAGCTAGAGTCTCAGCTGCAAAGTGAGCTCAGGGGCCCATAAGCTAGAGTCTCAGCTGCGAAGTGAGCTCAGGGGCCCATAAGCTAGAGTCTCAGCTGCGAAGTGAGCTCAGGGGGCCCATAAGCTAGAGTCTCAGCTGCGAAGTGAGCTCAGGGGCCCATAAGCTAGAGTCTCAGCTGCGAAGTGAGCTCAGGGGCCCATAAGCTATAGAGTCTCAGCTGCAAAGTGAGCTCAGGGGCCCATAAGCTAGAGTCTCAGCTGCAAAGTGAGCTCAGGGGCCCATAAGCTAGAGTCTCAGCTGCGAAGTGAGCTCAGGGGCCCATAAGCTAGAGTCTCAGCTGCGAAGTGAGCTCAGGGGGCCCATAAGCTAGAGTCTCAGCTGCGAAGTGAGCTCAGGGGCCCATAAGCTAGAGTCTCAGCTGCGAAGTGAGCTCAGGGGCCCATAAGCTAGAGTCTCAGCTGCAAAGTGAGCTCAGGGGCCCATAAGCTAGAGTCTCAGCTGCAAAGTGAGCTCAGGGGCCCCATCAGTTAGTCTCTTCGCAGGCCGCCTGCGGCGGCCTGCGAAGAGACTCTAGCTCATGGGCCCCCTGAGCTCTCGGGCCCCTGGCGAGTGCCCGGTATGCCCGTTCAGTAATACAGCCCTGCAGTCCTCATGAGTCCGGAGTGGTAGAGAGTAAGTTGGTTAAACTCACTTCCCCAGTATAAAGGCCCCTCCACCAAGGGAGCTAGCTCTCTTGGTGTAGTGGTTAACGTGTGCGACTTGGAAGCTGGAGGTCGGCGGTTCGAATCCACCCCTGGGCAAGCCCCTAACATGGGTTGCTGCAACTACTATCAACACAATGCCGTTATATTGGATTACTGATTGTGGAGTTACGGGGTACGTCAACACATTCAGACCTGGCTTGGAGTTTCCCTAATCTGTGGAACATTAATGTATAATAATTCTCTTCATTGTCAGCAGCCTGTGGTGAATAAGCAGAAGACAGAGGAGGAATAGCAACAACTCACACTAAGTTGTAGAATCCCACCGTACTTGCATGGTCAAGGACTTAAAGTCCCTGGAAAACAAAAATAAATGTGTTTTGAATTTGTCACACCACAGAAAAATGTGTCATTAACAACCCAGCTTAAATTTGAAGGATTATGAAAACTAAGCAGTTCTCTGGTCACCCACACTGTAATGTTTTTTTCTGTCTTCTTCCTCTTTCTTTTTTCCCGTAGAGGCATTTCAGCCTGATTGGTTCACGGAGTTTATTGTGAACAAGTCTCGAGCATCAGCACGCTTACTTCAAACCCAACATAAGGAACAGTACAAAAACTTAAAATGGCAATATTTAGGATTTGGACTAAAACTAATACGTTTGCATACGATTATGCACATAAGACCCTAAATTACATTGTTAGAAGGTTATTGTGTGTCCTAATCAGTCCATAAAGTATTATTATGATATTATCATAAAGAAGATATATGCAAATGATGAGGTGATGACCACACATCACCCTGCAAGGTGATACTGGGAAATGACATGGCTCTATCTTACCACTGTGATGGCTGATGCTTCAGCTTTGACCTTCTCTGAAACAAACACAAGGAAATATCATGTAATTCTCTCTCAAAATGACTGTAGGATGAATCAGTTTTCAAGAAAATATTTGACACAAGTAATATTTGCATAATCAGCATTTGCCATGGACTTACTATGTCTTACTATCCTCCAGACAAACAAGCCAGACGACACAAGCAATACCAACAAGACCAGGCGGATGAGGAAAATCTTGAGGTCAGTGGATCTAGCAGAAGACATGCAGATGGGCTACATTTGATTACAATTATAGGTGGACACTATTTTAAACTAGTGTTTGATCATCTTTACTCTGCTGCCTTTATCAGACAAGTCCAAGTGGAGAGGGACAGGATATACAGTGGAGAGGGACAGGGTATACAATGGAGAGGGACAGGGTATACAATGGAGAGGGACATGATATACAGTGGAGAGGGACAGGATATACAGTGGAGAGGGACAGGGTATACAGTGGAGAGGGAAAGGATATACAATGGAGAGGGACAGGGTATACAATGGAGAGGGACAGGGTATACAATGGAGAGGGACAGGGTATACAGTGGAGAGGGACAGGATATACAGTGGAGAGGGACAGGATATACAGTGGAGAGGGACAGGGTATACAGTGGAGAGGGACAGGATATACAATGGAGAGGGACAGGGTATACAATGGAGAGGGACACGGTATACAATGGAGAGGGACAGGGTATACAGTGGAGAGGGACAGGATATACAGTGGAGAGGGACAGGGTATACAATGGAGAGGGACAGGGTATACAGTGGAGAGGGACAGCATATACAGTGGAGAGGGACAGGATATACAATGGAGAGGGACAGGGTATACAATGGAGAGGGACAGGGTATACAGTGGAGAGGGACAGGGTATACAATGGAGAGGGACAGGGTATACAGTGGAGAGGGACAGGATATACAGTGGAGAGGGACAGGGTATACAATGGAGAGGGACAGGGTATACAGTGGAGAGGGACAGCATATAAAGTGGAGAGGGACAGGGTATACAATGGAGAGGGACAGGGTATACAATGGAGAGGGACATGATATACAGTGGAGAGGGACAGGATATACAGTGGAGAGGGACAGGGTATACAGTGGAGAGGGACAAGATATACAATGGAGAGGGACAGGGTATACAATGGAGAGGGACAGGGTATACAGTGGAGAGGGACAGGATATACAGTGGAGAGGGACAGGATATACAGTGGAGAGGGACAGGGTATACAGTGGAGAGGGACAGGATATACAATGGAGAGGGACAGGGTATACAATGGAGAGGGACAGGGTATACAATGGAGAGGGACAGGGTATACAGTGGAGAGGGACAGGATATACAGTGGAGAGGGACAGGGTATACAATGGAGAGGGACAGGGTATACAGTGGAGAGGGACAGCATATACAGTGGAGAGGGACAGGATATACAGTGGAGAGGGACAGGGTATACAATGGAGAGGGACAGGGTATACAGTGGAGAGGGACAGCATATACAGTGGAGAGGGACAGGATATACAGTGGAGAGGGACAGGATATACAGTGGAGAGGGACAGGATATACAGTGGAGAGGGACAGGATATACAGTGGAGAGGGACAGGATATACAGGGGGTGGAGAGCAAATGTGAATCAGATTTGAATCCATGGTGTTGTGAGAACATGGTAGGTGTCTTAGCTCTAAGTAAAGGAGACTGACCTCTGCTGTGGGTCTGGCAGGTTGTCTCCAGCTGCAGTGGAGTTTGTGGGCACGGAGGAATGTTGGTGAGTGGTTGAAGGAAGTGTGAAAATACATGTTCATCCTCATTTGTTATCAGGCTATTTTGATCATACATTTTGAATCACCAGATTTCCAAAGTAAATGACAAGGCTGAATTTTATACTTCATGATTCTTTGAACTATTTTAGAGTTTGACTTATGTTACATTTGTGTCCGATTACTGGCTTCATTTTTATTAGGCATCATATAGGCAGTCATATGTGACAATATGAAAGATGAGGAAGAAGGTTTGATTTGTACTTGTTGTGGTGGAGCTCATAGTAGCTGTTGAGGGTCGTTCATGAACAGTGACATGAACTGGCATCTGTAGGTCTCCTTTAGCACAACAATACCAACCACTGCTGTCAACATTCAGTCCACTCATAGTCACAGTGAAGAGACTTGAGGAACTGAAGATTGTCACTTGTGTTCCATCGATTGATCCAGACTGTCTCTCCACACAGAACCATCCCAGTCTACACCACTTCATTTGTCCAGTGATACTATGGTGACCTCTGATCATTATATCTCCTCTATTAAATCCTGATATGTGCTGCTGGTCCACATTGAGTTGAGACGTACCTTGAGGGAGAACAAGCAACAATCAATAGAACATTGTGTGTAATACTCTACACTGGCAAAATTATGATAAAGAAATATCAAGTATCAAGACAGCCCCTTTGCCCCCCCCCCCCCCCCCCCACACACACACACACACTCACACGCACATGTACACACACATACACACACACACACACACACACACACACACACACACACACACACACTTGCGCTCGCTCGCACACACACACACACACACACACACACACACACACATACACACACACACACACACACACACACACACACACACACACACACACACACACACACACAAAGGTGTTATAATCAGAAAGGGTTTCACATGTTCTGAAATGAATAACTTGATCTTACTGGAGACTGACAGGTGAAAAGACTGTCCAGCATCTCTCCCATCATTAATTTCCACGGCACACCAGTAATCAGAAGTGTCCTTTACCACCAGGTCATTAATGGTCACAGTGAAGGTTCTTTGCTTGGTGTCATCAGAGATAGAAAACTTTCCTGAAGGACTTGGTTTGTTTGTTTTTACCACAGTACTGCACAACTCCCAAGCAACCCCTTTACACAAGTACTTCACATGGTGTATGTAGTCTACATGATAGAGACAAGGAATAGTGATGGAGCCTCCTGTCTTCACTGACACTTTGCTCACTGTAGTTATGCTGTGAATTCCTGCAACAACAACAACATGAGGTACATACTTTACAATATAATCCCTTCATTTGGCTTCATGTAGATCTCACAACTATTTCACAATCAGAAACATAGAAACTGTAGACTGTAAATTCATTGAAACATAATGATGAGGAAAGAACAGTTCATCTTATAATATTAGAGGGGGTTGTCACTTTAAATATATGAATCAAATGTCATTAGTAAAGAATATTATGTCACTACTATAGAGGCAAGGTGACCGCCTACTTCGTGCTTCAACACTGTACCAGAGATTTGTATCCACCATTTATTTTCCCATAGACATTTCGTAAAATGCTTATAAAAATCAAGTCAAATCAAGTCAAGTCAAGTCAAGTCAAGTCAACTTTATTTATATAGCACATTTACAAACAGCAGCAGCTGCTGAACCAAAGTGCTTCACAGGCAAAACAGGTAAAGTGCAGGAATACTATAAAAATGCAACACAATACAGGATATGATAGAGATTAAAAGGAGAGAAAAGAGAGAAGCAGATAAAAGGAGTAAGAACAATAAAATAATTAAAACAATAAAACAATAGAAGCCGCCGGGACTTGATGGTTAGGTGGAGGGGAAGGCCAGGGAGAACAGGTGGGTTTTGAGGAGGGATTTAAAAACCTCCAGGCTCTGGGCAGACCTTACGTAGAGGGGGAGGCTGTTCCACAGCTTGGGGGCAGCTGCCGCGAAGGCTCTGTCTCCCCTAGTTTTAAGCCTAGTTTTGGGGATCACGAGGAGCAACAGATCCGCTGACCGAAGGGATCTAGAGGGGGTATGGCGGTGCAAGAGCTCAGAGAGGTAGGGAGGGGCCAGTCCATTAAGGGCTTTAAAAACAGTCAACGATAGTTTAAAATCAATGCGGAAGCGGACAGGCAGCCAACGGAGTGAGGAGAGGACAGGGGTAATATGGTCACGCTTCTTGGTCCTAATGAATCGGAAGAGACCATAGAACATTTCACTCCGTCCAAAACTCAAAAAACGACATAATTTTTTTTTTCTTAAAATCCGCAATTTCTTTTACGTTTTGGTCCGAGTGGAATGTTAGGTGGTCTCTCCTGTTTCTATTATCTGAACTCTTTGGTTTGAACAAGTACAACTATTTTTATAAGCATTTTACGAAATGTCTATGGGAAAATAAATGGCGGATGAAAATCTCTGGTACAGTGCTGAAGCAGGAAGTAGGCGGTCACTTTGTCTCTCTATAGAACATTCGTATCATCATCATCATCATCATCATCATCATGTTTATGTTTATGTTTATTTGCACATTAAAGGAAAACAGAACAAAATAAAAAATGTTTACAACATTGGAGAAAAAAACATGTGCAGGTGAGATAAAAACCCACTACGGGTTTATATAAAGATCTCACCTCAAGAGAAAAACATAATAATACAAGTTACTCAATTAACATTGAACAAACATTAAATGCAATGATAATTCAGATTAGTGAAATAAAAAAAATAAAAAAATAAAAAAAATAGGAATAAAAAGAGAAATAAAAATGAGAATGTGGTTTAGACCTCTCTCAGAAATGCCATAGCTCACTCAGTGCCAAATTTACCAGACATTAGAAAACCTTTTAGTTTCTTTTTGTACACAGACAGGGATAGAGAAACAGTCAATAAATGTAAGTTTGAATTCCATATTTTGGCTCCATGATATTTTAACGAAAATTGACCTCTGGATGTACGATACAATGGTATATTAAGGTTATTGCTTTGTCTAGTAGGATAAGAATGAATTTGTGAATTACAGATGAAAAATGATTTACAATTTTCTGGTAAGTCAGTACTCATATACTTCAATTTGAAAATGAAAATGCAGGTTTGAAAAATGTTGATATCAAAAATTGACATCACACCACATTTACAAAAGAGCGCGGCAGTTTCAGCATACGGCTTTGAAAATGTTGCTAGTCTAACAAAACGTTTTTGTAGCAATAAAAGTTTATGCAAATGAGTGGGGAAGGTACTAGCCCAAACAATATTACAGTATGAAAGGTATGGGAATATTAGACTGTAATATAAAGTTAGAAGACAAGAGAAATTAAGAAGTCCACAAATCCTTCTAATAATTCCAAGGGATTTTGTGATCTTCTTACAGACCTGGCTGATATGGTCTTTCCAGGTGAGTTTCTCATCGATCAGGACTCCTAGAAACCTGGTGGATGAGACTTTACTAATTTCAACACCATCAATAGATATTTTAAATAATTCCGAATTATAATTCATTTTACCAGCAAATATCATAAAATTTGATTTTTTTACATTTAAAGCCAATTTATTCGATTGAAACCATTTGGAATACCTGAGAAGACCAATGTTTACCTCATTCATAAGGACAGTTACATTTTTATTGGACATCAATAAGTTTGTGTCGTCTGCGAATAATATTGGAAACATAGTATCCGATACTGCTGCAAGATCGTTTATGAATATAAGAAAAAGTAAAGGCCCCAAGATTGAGCCTTGAGGCACCCCACACTGAATTTTAGCCTTGTTCGACTCTATACCATTAAAAGTAACATATTGTTCTCTATTATAAATATAATTATTAAGCCACCCGAAGATATTGCCATGAAAACCATATGCATACAGTTTTGAAACCAAGATGTCATGATTAACCGAATCAAAAGCTTTTGAGAGATCCAAAAAAATACCACAAGCAAATTCCTTTTTTTCCAAAGCAGTGTGAATCCTGTCCACTAACTGTAGAAGGGCCATGTAAGCCGAGTGGTTTTTGCGGAATCCGTACTGGTGTTCATACAGGATATTTAGCTTATTCAAATGGTTAATAATACGTTTATAAACTAATTTTTCGAGAATTTTGGAGAAACATGGGAGAACAGAAATGGGTCGATAGTTAGTAAAGGATCCAGGATCACCTGCTTTGAAAAGTGGGATGACTTTTGCAAGTTTGAGGTCAGATGGAACAACACCCGTTTCCATGGACATTGTAAAAATGTGCAATAAAGGTTTGATAATTGAGTTTCTTACTTCCTTCACAAGGGATGAACTAATTCCATCATGACCTGGAGCAGAATTTTTTAATTCCATTATAATTTCATTTATCTCTTCATTGTCGGGAGGTTCAAAAGAGCAAACGGGAGGAAAGGAACCTTGTATATAATCAGTTGGATTCACGTTGGTATTTCCAGACTTGTTGGATATGGAAACTCCCACATTCACAAAAAACTCATTGAATTTACAGGCAATATCAAAAGGATTGGTGATGGAAGTGTTCCCATCTAAGAAGCTAGGGGGAAGCTTATTGGACACTTTTTTCTTTTGGAGTAATTCATTTAGAACTTTCCAAGTAGCTTTGATGATGTTTGCAGAATTTTCAAATTGATTACTGAAGTACTTTTTTTTGGCTGCTTTTATAAGGTGATTATATTTATTTTTATACATCTTATAAGTTGCATGATTAAGGGGTGTAGGACACGAGATATATTTTTTATAGAGCTTATTTTTAATTTTAGCTGACTTATGCAGGCCAGAAGTAAACCAAGTATTTTTGTTTTTATCCAACCTTTTTGAGCATGTTTCCAAAGGAAAACACGAGGAGAATGCTGAATTAAATGATTCCATAAACAAGGAATACGCCAGATTTGCGTCCCTTTCCACAAATACATTTTCAAATGATATCTTTTCCAACATGATTTTAAATTTATGTTTGTTACTTGCATTAAACTTTCTATATGTTTCAGTGACAACCTTACTTTTTGATTTGTTTCTGTCTGTAACAGAAATTAGGAAGATTGGGAAATGATCAGAAATATCAGAATATAATATTCCTGGAGTAGACAAATTATTAATAGAATTTGTCATTACATTGTCAATTAATGTTGCAGATTGGGTGGTCACCCTTGTAGGTTTACTGATTGTTGGATAAAAACAATTTGCATATAAATTATTCAAAAATTCTTCAGTTGGGGAATGATTTTCACATTTAAAGAGATTAATGTTAAAGTCACCAAGGATATAACATGTTTTGGCCTCCTTATTAATAAGCTCCAATGTAGTATTCATACTAGCATTAAAACTACTTATATCTGTATCTGGTGGTCTGTATACACAGCCTATAATTGAGTTTTTCCCAGTGGTTTGACTGGGAATTTCAATGAAGACTGATTCAATATCAATTTTATCGGATTTGAGGGAAAGATCAGGTCTACTCACAAAATGGTGTTTCTTGTGAACAAACACTGAGACTCCACCCCCAATTCTAGATTCCCTAGTAAAGTGTACAGAATTATACAAAGGCATATCATATAATTCCTTGGTTTCTTCAGTCAGCCATGTCTCACTTAGAGCAATAACTGAAAAATCATGCTCTAAGAGTGATAGATAATGCATGAGCTGGTCGTAGTTCTTTGGTAGGCTGCGAGTATTTAAATGCAATAAAGAAAAAAGATTGGATGTTTTAGGGAGAGAATTGATGTAGGTATTGAATTGTGATTCTCTGTAGTAGAGACAAGAATCTAGCTTGACAGTAGATGAAAAAAAGTTGATATCAGGATCAAAATTTGTATCATGACCATTTCTTTTACCGTTTAACTCAAAAGGGTTAAATATCATCTTCTCAATATCTATATGTTTTGAGTCACCATTATTCAACAAGTAAACTGAGAACTCGTCATCATCCAGTATGTTAAATGGAAACACTGATACACATTCTTTGCAAGTCCAAGAAGCCCACTTGTCAGATGACTTTTTGGTTACTGGTGTACACTTTATGTGAAAACTTTTTTTGCAAAGTGCACAATAGATGGATGAATTTATCTTTTTTTTACATTGTGAACACAAGGCATGATTAGACATAAGCTGTAAGGTGTAAATTGATTACAGCAAACTACAACTACAAGCAGATGGGCATCTTAAAATGTGGCTCAATGTGGCTAATCTCTTCTTAATGGCTTGTGTGTTGGTTGGTGCACGATAAGCTTGTCATATCGTAGATAGGCTATGTCACCTCTCTCTCGTGCAGCCTTCATCTCTGGCAGAAGTTCTCTCCGCTTCTGCCGGATAGCATCAGAAAAGTCCTCATTTATATAGATGTTAGATCCTTTGAGAGATTTTGCCTTCGCCAAAATGGAAAGTTTGTCCTTGTGCCTGAGGAGCTTCACTGTGATTGGTCTTGGTCTGTTACCATTCAGGCCAGGTTTTCCTGAACGATGAGCTCGTTCGATTTCGATAAGGCGGTGATCAATTTTCATCTTCTCTGCAAGAATGTTTTTGACTTTCTCTTCCGTCTCATTCCATTTTTCATTGGGAGATTCGTCGACACCATCATCATCATCATCATCATCATCATCATCATCACAGGTAACAGTTATGCAAGCAAAACTAAGAGTGTTCTCATGAAGACTTTGCTCACTTACCAATGAGTCCACAGAGGAGAAGCAGAGGGATACAGATCAAAGCCATGTCTGCTTCAATGTGAGAGTGAACACTACCTCCCTCTCTAGTCACTCTTACTGCTTCAATGTGAGAGTGAACACTACCTCCCTCTCTAGTCACTCTTACTGCTTCAATGTGAGAGTGAACACTACCTCCCTCTCTAGTCACTCTTACTGCAGGGCTAACTGCTGCTCCTCCTCATTCTGAACACACCTCCTGTCCTATAAGCTGCTGTGTATCTATTGAGCATACAGAGTCAAATATACTGCATTCATATCTCTATCTACAATACATTACATACATATATTTGAATGAGTTTAATTTGCTTATCTTTTCCAGTTGGGCATCAACCAAAGCCTATATTGTTGCTGACACTTCAGATTTTTGTTTGTCCTCATATGTGGGCTCTATACTGTATAGAGAGGCAAAGTGAACGTCACTTCCTGCTTCAGCACTGTACCAGAGATTTTCATCCACCATCTATTTTCCCATAGACATTTCGTAAAATGTTTATAAAAAATAGTTGTACTTGGTCAAACCAAATGGTTCAGATATATTTATAATCGGGAGAGACCGTAGAACATTTACCTGAGACCAAAACTTTAAAAAACATCAAAAAAATATTTTCTTTAAATCCAAAGTTTTTTTTACGTTTTGGTCCGAGTGAAATGTTATGTGGTCTCTCCTGTTTCTAAATATATCTGAACCGTTTGGTTTGAACAAGTAAAACAATTTTTATAAGCATTTTACGAAATGTGTATGGAAAAATAAATGGCGGGTGAAAATCTTTGGTACAGTGCTGAAGCAGGAAGTGATGTTCCACTTTGGCTCTCTATAGAATCAATAGATAGTTTTGTGCATTGTTTGTTGCAACTTCCACAAAGCGTAAGTCTCTCTTAACACATCATTTTCCCACATAGAAATAGTTAAATTGATTTTTTTGTCACCATCTATTCTTACTAATATTTGATCCAATATCCCACAAAAGACTTTGTTGTCTCACACAAGAGTTTCCAATCATGGAAAAGGTCCAGCATGTGGATACAAATATAGTTGGTTGACTGTAACTGTCATAACTCATAATTTCTTTATTATTCACTGGTTCCATGCAAGGACTCATTTGCTCGACAGGAATGCTACGTATTAATTTCTGCTGCACAACAGGTGGCAGGGAAAATACATTTGAGACATTTTTATAAGAGAGTGGAGTAAAGTCATACTTTTATGTAAATATGAAAAAGCTATAAGGTGTGCAGAAAAGCCTATTCTAGAGCAAGGGTCTTTTTTCAATCCAAAGGAGGGATTGATTCTCTCATCCAGGTGCTTAAAATCCATTTCTTAGGGGACACCTGCAGATTTGGGGGCCACAAATTAAAATGTAGGGAAAGAAGACTCTTTGGAAATTAACTTAATGAAATAATGTTGCAGTGTTTTCTAACAGCCAAAAGTTGGTATTTTATTGTTATTAATATCATTTGAGATGAGCATAGAACTATGCACACAGGGAAGATTATTGTATCGCTTTGAGAAAGGTTTGCATCAAAAGAAGAACAAACAAACGGAAGCTCAAACTGCTCATGTTTTTAACCAGTTGAATGTCGGCTGTGACGAGCCGACACCCACAACTGCAGAAGCATTTCCCCTGCAGGAGCGGTTTGATGGTGTGAGCCTTTCAACGTGGTGAAAGATGACAGAAGTATTGTGCTGTGCTCAGGGGTGGACTGGGAGAATCGTTCAGGCCAGGAAATATAGAGCGAAATATAGCCCCAGTCAGTCAGTCAGTCAGGGCACTTTTTTTTTTTTTTATCACTTTATTTCTCAGTTTTCACAGAAACACAAGGATATCACAAAATACAGTATGAAAACTCTTTTTCTTTTTCTTTTTCCCTCCCTCCCTCCCTCCCTCCCTCCCTCCCTCCCTCCCATCCCATGGGGACTGACAAAAAAACAAAAAAAAAACAAAAAAAAAAACCAAACAAACAAAAACAACAACAGATAAACAAAAACAAAAAGTGCGTACAGTTATTTGGCTCATAGTAAACTACTTTTTCTCTGCTGTAATTAGACACTGTTCTCTTACAATTGGTCAATAATATATTTAATAAAGGGTTGCCATATGCTATTGAAATTATACTTAGGCCCTCGTACAGCCAATCTAATCTTTTCTAGTTTCAAAAATTGTAATGTATCTCTGATCCAGTGTTTAAAAGAAGGAGGGGCAGCCTGCTTCCAATTTAATAAAATGAGTCTCCTGGCTAAGAGTGTGACAAAAGCAATACAGTTGGACTGTGCCCTGGGGAGGTGATCGTCTTCACACTGGATGCCAAAGATGGCTGTTAAAGGATTTGGGTCTATTGGTCTGTCAAATATGTTAGACAGGGCTTCAAAAATGGAGGACCAGTAACCTGAGAGCTGTGGACAAAACCAAAATGTATGAGCTAGTGTCGCAGGCGAGATCTTACACCTATTACAAGTATTATCAACTAACGGATACATCTTTGAGAGTCGGGCTTTAGACAGATGCAGCCTGTGTACCACCTTGAATTGAATTAGGCCGTGCCTGGCACAAATCGATGAGGAGTGTATTCTTGAGAATATGTCTGACCATTCAGTATCCGTGAATTGTACACTCAGATCAGCCTGCCACGCCTCTCTCAATACATCAAGAGATGTTGTCTGCATAGACGAAAGTTTATTATACATAACGGATATAATACCTTTGAGAGATGGTACCACTGGAAATAAATCATCAATAGGTTGCGGTTCAGGAATTGTGGGAAATGAACCTGTGTGTCTACGGGCCCAATCCCGGGCCTGTAAATAACTGAAAAAATGTGTTCTTGGTATATTAAATTTAGCTCTTAATTGATCAAACGAGGCAAAAATATCCGTCATGTACAAATCTTTGAATGTGATAATACCCCTCTCACGCCATTCCAGGAAGGAGTCACCATCAAGTGAAGGGCGAAATTGATGGTTTGCAACAATCGGGGCACAGAGTGAGCCAGCCTGCCAGGCATAGTGCCTCCGCACCTGAGCCCATATACGCATAGACTGGTGGACTAAGGGGGCAGTGGAAGTGTATTGTGATACAACAGGCATTGCTGAATATAGTAAGGCTGGGAGAGATGTTGGCCGACAAGCATCAGCCTCCATCTGAACCCAGGCAGGAGACTCATCGTTAGCATAGGTTTGACGCCAAAACGCCATAGCTCGCAGGTTACTAGCCCAATAGTATAGTTGAAAGTGTGGTAAAGCCATACCGCCCACTGATTTGGGTCTTTGTAGGAAGTCTTTACGGATACGAGGTGGCTTCTTATTCCAAATAAAGTCAGAAATTATCTTATTGAGATGTGAAAAAAAAGATTTCTTGATAAAGATTGGTATAGTTTGAAAAAGGTATAAAAATTTGGGTAAAGTGTTCATTTTAATTAGATTAATTCTGCCTGCTAGGGAGAGAGGAAGCATGGACCATTTGTCGAAGGCCGTCTTGGTTCGTTCCAGAAGAGGAGCAAAGTTAAGTTGAAATAGATCAGGGATTTTTCGAGCTACAACTACACCTAAGTATGTAAATTTGTTCATAGATATCTTAAAAGGACAAGCATTAAAAGCAAATGACTGCGCGGCAGCGTTGACAGGGAAAAGCTCACTTTTGTAACATTAATCTTATAACCAGACACTTCACTAAACTGATTTAACGTATTAATAACATGGGGCAGGGTATTCTGGGGGTCAGTTATATATAATAATAAATCGTCAGCATATAACGAAAGTTTGTGTTCTCTTCCCCCCCTTAATATGCCGCGGATTTCAGGCAAGCAACGTATTAGGATCGCAAGGGGCTCGATGGCTAAAGCAAATAGAAGGGGAGAGATCGGGCACCCCTGTCTCGTGCCACGTTGTAGCGGGAAGAACTGGGAATTAATGTTATTAGTGCGCACTGATGACACTGAGGACTTGTATAATAATTTTAACCATGATACAAATTTGGGGCCAAATCCAAATCTCTCTAGACACTGAAAGAGGTAGCCCCATTCAACCCTATCAAATGCTTTCTCAGCGTCTAGAGAGATAACTGCCTGTGGTTGATTGGGATCTGATGCGTGTATAATATTTAAAAGTCGACGAATATTAAAAAAAGAGAGACGATTCTTTATAAAGCCAGTTTGGTCTGGAGAAATAATAGACGGTAAGGTAGACTCTAGACGGCGTGCCAGAATCTTAGCCAGCAATTTGCGATCCACATTAAGGAGCGAAATAGGGCGGTACGACCCACAATTAAGGGGATCCTTATCTTTTTTCAACAAAACTGATATAGAAGCCTGATAGAACGTTGATGGAAGACGGCCCCCGACAAAGGACTCCTCAAATGCGGAGAGTAACACAGGAAGAAGCCTATCTGCAAATCGCTTAAAAAATTCAACAGTGAAACCATCTGGTCCCGGCGCTTTTGAGTTTTGCATATTGTAAAGAGCTGTTCTGGTTTCCCCCATAGACAGAGGTTCTTCCAGCTGCTTCCCAAATACTTCACTTATTTGAGGTAAATTTATGTTTTGAAAGAGCAAATCCAGTTTAGAGGGGTCAAAGACCATTTCAGAGGAATAGAGAGAGGAATAGAAACACTTAAACTCGTCATTAATCTCCTGCTCATCATTAGAAATCTGGCCATCCTGTTTACGGATGCCTGTGATCAGAGTAGAGACTGTGAGTTGTCTGATCTGTTGAGCAAGAATCTTGCCCGACTTGTCTGAATGTTCATACAGATTGGAGCGAGCTTGAAGTAATAACTGTTCTGTATGACGTGTGGTCATCAAGTCAAACTCTGTCTGCAGAGTTGATCTCTCCTTTAAAAGTTCAGGAGTGGGAGCGGTTGAGTAGGTATGATCCAACTGTTGAATTTTGTCAGAGAGCTCTTTAAGACGCCTCCTCCCATCCCTGCTCTTCCAAGAAGTGTGTGAAATTATTACTCCTCTTAAAAAAGCTTTAAGCGTTTCCCAAAGAGTGGATTTGTTAACATCTGGCGTATCATTTATGATCAGGAAAAAAACAATCTCTCTATTAATGGATTCAACAAATGAATCATCAGCCAACAAAAGATTGTTAAAATGCAATCCTTCTTCAATGCGTTTTGGGGGTGTTTACACCTGTACTTTCAAGTGATAAAATACAATCGGATTGCAATCTGATGGCAGAAAACGCATGTTAATGCCAGGTGTAAATGGCCTCTCTTACTGGATGTAACACACAGTTAAAATCACCCCCCAAGATGAGCCTGTGAGTGTTTAAGTTAGGTAATGAAGATAAAAATGTTTTCATAAACTGTGCATCATCCCCATTTGGGGCATATACATTGGCCAATATTAAAGGGACATTGAATAGGGTACCTGTGACCACAACAGATCTTCCTTGGTTGTCTGCAGTAACATTCTGCATAATAAAGGGCATGTTCTTATTAATAAGAATAGCCGCTCCCCGATTTTTGTGTTGGTAATTAGAGTGATATAGTTGCCCCACCCAGTTTTTGCGTAATCTGTTGTGGTCAGAAGTCACAAGATGGGTTTCCTGGAGAAAAGCAACATTAGCAGACAGATTTTTCAAATGTGATAAGACTCTATTACGTTTGATAATATTATTAACCCCCTTGGTGTTCCAACTGATGCAATTTACTGTAATATTGCCTTCATTACTCCTTGTTAGCAGTGCGTTAGCCATAATCACAAGAAATCAAACAATTGACTGTTACTACAGCATTCAGAAAAAATAGCGAACATCTCCGCACACACCTTGACAGAAAATATGTAACAATAAGTACAAACATGAAACAAAATGCCCCCTTCCCCCGACTTACCACTCCCCAAACGAGAAGTAAGAATCCCCTGGCACACTTGGTTCTTTCCCCTTGAGCTGCCTTAGGCAGTAACAGTCAGGGCACTTTTTAATAAGAGGGTCTGGGGGTCCTCCACCAGGAAGATCTGAGTTATAAAGACATTTCCTGCATTCTGGTGAAGTGTTGTGCACTGCTACCAGAGTGCAGATTACACAATGATAATGGAGGGAGGGGGGGGGGGGGCATAAAGATGGGAGGAGCCTAGGCAAATTCTGAGGGTTAAACACTTCATTTCCTGCATTGTGTTTCTTTATGCACCTGCAGGCCATTTAGCAGGCCAGGCCACCGGTCAAACTCCCTATGCTCCCTAAGGCCAGTCCGACCCTGGCTGTGCCACTGAGTGGATACAACGAAATAGTACAACCAACATTTAAAAATAAGGGATTATCACGTACAAACCTATAACAGGACTTCCCTCCTAAGAATGTCACTGATATCTTTATTGTGAAATGCAGCCCAAGAGTACCCAAGGCTTGCATAAGCATTTTTAATAGTCTTCTACATATCAAGGTAAAACAGCATCGTGGGAGTTTGAGTTGTCACCTAGAATGAGTCAACACTGTGCTCTCTACTGGCTAGGGCGTTTTAACACTAGTGTGCAAAGTGTTACATGAAACTCACACCTCTGCCTGTGCAGCACAAGCAGTTTTATTTCAGATTGGAGACAATGCACAACATACAATGTCGACCGCACAAGTACGGTCATCCATAAGCATCACATCCACAGCTGCAAAACCATGTCAAACGAACAATGCCAATATCACATCTAAGCACCATGTCAGTCAGCACAGCAATAACAATATCCAATATCACTGCCCCAAAATATGACAAAGTACAAACAACTAAAGGAATAACACTACTCTTTTTTGGACAATAATTCTTTCTACATTTTCATTGCTTTGTATGTTTTCTTATTGTGCAAATAAAACATTATAAATGCATCCTTATTTGTTAGTTAACATTTCTTGGTGCACGCAATGTTTTCAGAACATTTTTAACAAATGATGCTTAAAAAAAATGATGGGCACAAAATCTGCCATTTGAAGAAGTGACGGGGACACGTACGTCCCCAGCATCACTGATATTGGTTTCATTAGGGCCCTGGCGCTTTTTAAACTATTGCATCATAATTGAGGATGTATTGTGTGAGAGTGTAAAAGGCCAAAAATGATATGTTATCAAGATGCAAAATATACCGTTTTCAGCTGCTGTGCTATTTATCGTATATCACGTGCCGTTCACAGCTGATCCGATGAATAGCCAGGTCGTTTGCAGGTCCATCTAATCAGCTGTCACTAACAGCAAAAGACGGTGGTTTGTGGATTGGGTTTTTGGGCCAATCTCAAAGGGGCTCTAGAGGCAACACAGTACTAGACACTGTGCGACTTGCTGGTGTTGCCTCAAAGAACAGATTGAGGTAGCCATTAAGACAAAGGTCAAAGTCTCCATCTCATCAATCGCTGTCTGAAGAGTTGAGGGAAGAACTGGACATTCCTCCAGAGGAAAATCACCCCTGGAGGTCAGATTGTCCTCTCCTCTGCCCCAGCCTCCCCCTGACCCCTCTGAGCAACATCCTAGCCTGAGCACAATCACTTTGCCCTGGACCTTCAGAACCCGTTTTCCTCTTTATCCACGAGCACAGCTGCCATCTCTGTCTTCCTCCAACACCTCCTCTACGTCTGTCGGTCCATGTCAGAATAGGAGGAGCAGGCACAGCCTAGCTGCTCTGTGGGCAGACAAAGTGCAGGAGTGAGTCAGGACCTCAGCTGAAACTGCCTCACTCCCAGGGCAGAAACATAATAAGCACTCTGGATTCTTTCTTCAATAACAGATGACTTTGTTTAGAACTGCACATAAAGCACAGCACTATTTTTAAGATATTTTGGACCTGCTTTAAAATGATATCTATAATGTTATTGCGCTATGTTTTTTTTTTAAATTGTTACAATTACAACAGGTTAATGTATTTTCTTCTTTCTTAAAAATAAAATGGTCTGTTTTAAATTAATTATATGAAATAGATAATTTAAACCTTTTGAGAGACACAACTAGGGTTATCTCTGACATGCCTCTGTAGGTGTCACTATTCTAGTCCATATGAGAATGTGTGCTGTATCAGCCCAGTTGCTCTTCCATTCAAGGAAATTGGTTTTGCAGATATAAGCAGTAATGCCCACTCTGTATGTATGCTCAATATGTATATGTTGCTGTGTGATCAGCAGTCACAGATGCAGACTAATACATCATTTATATAAGACAGACAAGGATACATCTGTCCAATGCAAACGGTCTTGACATCTTGCACCAGCCCTACTGGTGGTGATAAGGTTTGGATATTTTAGAAAACCAGTGCTACTGCCTCTTTCACTTGTAGATATATTACATTTACCACAATATAAATATGAAAAGTTTAAAATTCTATCACAGCATGACATCAGCAGGCCTCGGCTCACACTGTGAAGGGAGATGTTTCTTCACAGCAGAATGACACAGGTCTTGACTACAAAGACATTATAAGCCTGATGCATAGCTTCATGACTAATGGATGCTAACAGAACATGCTGCTGTAGCAAGATAGCAATTTGCACCATCTAGGGGTGAGTCACATGCTTTTGTTTACATTGTTTCTACATTGTTTCTATGTTGTCATGTATATTATATGAGTGTTTTTGTGCAGCTGAATGAGTGAAGCTATTTCTTGTGTCGTGCATCAGCCAGGGAGCAGATTAGGAGGTTCTATAGATAATAAAATGGAGATATAGAAGCCTTGTACAACTCAGTTGATTGTACTGAGTCATGCTTTGTGCCATCATGGGAACCAGTAGACAAACCAGTCAGTGGCTGATGAGACAGTTACAGCAAAAAATAACTCTAATTTAGTCACTGACATCAAAATTAAACAATCAATTGCAACAGCCAAGGTACTGAAGGTAGATAATAAAACTTTTATTTATGTATAGTTGATGAGCAGTACAACATCAAATCATTACAGAAATTGGTAAAGCCATGTGATTTATTACACTGTTGATAAATGTCATGGTGGTTTTGGTTACATATAAACCAGGTATACCTACAAATGCTAATGCTAATTGAAGCACATTTCTAAGCAAATTGGGAACCTTGTATAAGATATAGGGAGCATGTACATACACATATAGGATTATACAATATATACATACAGTATGCAGAATATGTGTATTGCAGCTATTGGAACAGAGTTGTGCAAAGAAAAAGTGATATTAACCCTCTGGGGACTAAGCATTATTTTGCCCTATTTTTGGTCCGTCTGTCTCCTTGTGTAATAATGCGCCTTGTATAACCTCAACCCTGTAATACACCATCAAGTGATAGACCTCCATAGTTTTCAGGACAACCAGAGCTATCACGTATGCTGCAATGATGTCATATGAATATATCAATTCTTATATGACCATAAAGACAAAAGAAAAAACAAGGCAGAAATTGAATCTCACACAAATGTATTCAAAACAAACAGAGAACAAAAAAAACTATTTACATTTTTCATAAAGAAGCCCTTTCATTTTTTCCACCCGAGTATATACTGTTATAGTATTATATTATATCATCACCATCATCATCATCATCATCATCATCATCATCATCATCATCATCATCATCATCATCATCACCATTATTATTATTATTACTACTACTACTACTACTATTATTATTATTATTATTACTATTATTTTTTATCACTATATAAGTATGATAATGTATAATTATATAATTATATTTTGTGCAAGACCGTCCACACATGATGTCTGCTTTTGTTTGGTGAGGATTGGACAAAATTTGACAAAAAAAAGAAAGATTTTGGACAAAATTCAAAATGGCAGAAAATCTAGTCAGAAGGAAATGGGCATGGCCTATAACAGTAGATGCAGAAGGACCCAAGGAATCCAGGGAATTTTGATTGGGGACCCTACGGTTCAAACATTATGGACCAAAATGTAAAGAGGGCTGTTATAGCGCCACCATCAAGTCAATTGGTGTAATTTTTTCGTGGATAGTAAAAGGTCCCTCTGTGAACCTCGGTACCAAGTGTGCTAGCTCTGGGTCATATAATTTCTGAGATACAGCTAATTTAATGCAAGATTTTTCCAAACCCGATTCAAGTGAATGGGGAAAAAACTTGCGCGTAATCACGAATAGCGAAATCGCTTGATGGATCCCTAGGATACCTGTCATCAATGAGCAACACATTTTGAGGTCTGGCATGTCTATGTGGTGTGAAGAATGTGGGAGTTAATATGCGTCAAACTTTTGTGTGGAAAGAATAAAAATATTAAGTATGGCAAATTTCATAGATTGTGCTGTGCTTTCAGCAAGCACAATAATTATCATATTAGTCTCGAAATGGACATTGTAGTTCAAGGCTGGATTACAAAGCTTCTGATAGTGCTACAATTGCAAGAGCCCTCCAGTGAAGTGAAGTGGTGAAGCTGTTTCCTGTGATGAAAAAAAAGGAAGTCATTTGCACCTTCCTTGTATTCCTGAGATATTCAATGAAACATAATAGAATATATTTTAATTGGGTATATTTAATTGTAATACATATTGGGCAATTTTTCGTAATGTGTTTTGAGCTAGGATACCCGAAGAACATAAAGAGATTTGAAATGAAGATACAAGAGAAAACCAAGAGTTAATAAAAGAGAACATACAAAACATCTGTGACTTCTTCTCATTGTTCTCAGTCCTCCTCAGGTTCTCCTGAGACCGCATCAGCAGCCTGTTGTGAATAAGCAGAAGAAAGAGGAGGACCACTGAGCCAGTGCCCTAAAGTACAACATGATTCATCACTGTGTTAAAGAGGCTGTGATGGAGTGTAAGTGTAACAGAATGAACGTCAGTCCTCGTGAGTCCGGAGTGGTAGCGAGTAAGTTGGTTAAACTCACTTCCCCAATATAAAGGCCCCTCCGCCAAGGGAGCTAGCTCTCTTGGTGTAGTGGTTAACGCGTGCGCCTTGGAAGCCGGAGGTCGTCGGTTCGACTCCACCCCTGGGCAAGCCCCAAACATGGGTTGCTGCAACTACCATCAACACAACGCCGTTACAATGATGCCATGAACCCGCATCCCAGAGGATGCCATGAACTCGGATGCCCAATGGGTGCCGGAGGTCGGCGGTTCGAATCCACCCCTGGGCAAGCCCCTAACATGGGTTGCTGCAACTACTATCAACACAACGCGGTTATATTGGATTACTGATTATGGAGTTACGGGGTACGTCAACACATTAAATACCTGGCTTGGAGTTTCCCTAATCTGAGGAACATGAATGCATAATATATTCTCTTCATTGTCAGCAGCCTGTGGTGAATAGGCAGAAGACAGAGGAGGAATAACAACAACTCACACTAAGTTGTAGAATCCCACCGTACTTGCATGGTCAAGGACTTAAAGTCCCTGGAAAACAAAAATAAATGTGTTTTGAGTTTGTCACACCACAGAAAAATGTGTCATTAACCACCCAGCCCAATTTGAACGATTATGAAAACTAAGCAGTTCTCTGGTCACCCACACTGTAATGTTTTTTTTTCCTTCTTCTTCTTCCTCTTTCTTTTTTCCGGTAGAGGCATTTCAGCCTGATTGGTTGACAGAGTTTATTGTGAACAAGTCTCGAGCATCAGCACACTGACTTCAAACCCAACATAAGTAACAGTACAAACAATTTAAAATGGCAATATTTAGGATTTGGACTAAAACTAATACGTTGTCATACCATTATGCACATAAGACCCTAAATTACATTGTTAGGTTATTGTGTGTCCTAATCCGTCCATAAAGTATTATTATGATATTATCATAAAGAAGATATATGCAAATGATGAGGTGATGACCACACATCACCCTGCAAGGTGATACTGGGAAATGACATGGCTCTATCTTACCACTGTGATGGCTGATGCTTCAGCTTTGGCCTTCTCTGAAACAAACACAAGGAAATATCATGTAATTCTCTCTGAAAATGACTGTAGGATGAATCAGTTTTCAAGAAAATATTTGACACAAGTAATATTTGCATAATCAGCATTTGCCATGGACTTACTATGTCTTACTATCCTCCAGACAAACAAGCCAGACGCTACAAGCAATACCAACAAGACCAGGCGGATGAGGAGAATCTTGAGGTCAGTGGATCTAGCAGAAGACATGCAGATGGGCTACATTTCATTACAATTATAGGTAGACACTATTTTAAACTAGTGTTTGATCATCTTTAGTCTGCTGCCTTTATCAGACAGTCAGAGTAGAGAGGGACAGCATATACAGTGGAGAGGGACAGGATATACAGTGGAGAGGGACAGCATATACAGTGGAGAGGGACAGGATATACAGTGGAGAGGGACAGGGTATACAATGGAGAGGGACAGGGTATACAGTGGAGAGGGACAGGGTATACAATGGAGAGGGACAGCATATACAATGGAGAGGGACAGGATATACAGTGGAGAGGGACAGCATATACAGTGGAGAGGGACAGGATATACAGTGGAGAGGGACAGGATATACAATGGAGAGGGACAGGATATACAGTGGAGAGGGACAGGATATACAGTGGAGAGGGACAGGATATACAGTGGAGAGGGACAGGATATACAGTGGAGAGGGACAGGATATACAGTGGAGAGGGACAGGATATACAGTGGACAGGGACATGATATACAGGGGGTGGAGAGCAAATGTGAATCAGATTTGAATCCATGGTGTTGTGAGAACATGATAGGTGTCTTAGCTCTAAGTAAAGGAGACTGACCTCTGCTGTGGGTCTGGCAGGTTGTCTCCAGCTGCAGTGGAGTTTGTGGGCTGACCACTAGATGGCTCAGTACCTGTGAGCACGGCGGGATGTTGGTGGGTGGTTGGTGGAAGCGTCTCTATAAAGAGTGAGTAGTGTGACAAGGCTGAATTTTATACTTCATGATTATTTGAACTATTTTAGAGTTTGACTTCATGTTACATTTGTGTGTGTCCGATTAATGGCTTCATTTGTATTAGGCATCATATAGGCAGTCATATGTGACAATATGAAAGATGAGGAAGAAGGTTTGATTCTTACTTGTTGTGGTGGAGCTCATAGTAGTTGTTGAGGGTCGTTCATGAACAGTGACATGAACTGGCATCTGTAGGTCTCCTTTAGCACACCAATACCAACCACTGCTGTCAACCTTCAGTCCACTCATAATCACAGTGAAGAGACTTGAGGAACTGAAGATTGTCACTTGTGTTCTATCGATTGATCCAGACCGTCTCTCCACACTACAGGACCCTCCCAGTCTACACCACTTCATTTGTCCAGTGATACTATGGTGACCTGTGACCATTATATCTCCTCTATTAAATCCTGATATGTGCTGCTGGTCCACATTGAGTCTAGACGTACCTTGAGGGAGAACAAGCAACAATCAATAGAACATTGTATGTAATACTCTACACTGGCAAAATGATGATAAAGAAATATCAAATATAGAACAGCATGTTGCATACATTCAAATATCTTCAAACCATTCCATTTACATTCAATCTTGCCATTTAACAAATGATAATAATTAGTTCATTATCCCAATTATAGCCAATTCGTGACAGCACTACACACACACACACACACACACGCACGCACACGCACACACACACACACACACACACACACACACACACACACACACACACACACACACACACACACACACACACACACACACACACAGGATCAGTATAATGTATCAGCACTAGTCATAATTTGTCTCTGCAGCAAAATTAGACAGCCCCTATGCCCCCCCCCCCACACACACACACACACGCACACTCACACACACACACACACGCGCACGCGCACGCGCACGCGCACGCGCACACGCACACGCACACGCACACGCACACGCACACACACACACACACACACACACACACACACACACACACACACACAAAGGTGTTATAATTTCACAGAAAGGGTTTCACATGTTCTGAAATGAATAACTTGATCTTACTGGAGACTGACAGGTGAAAATACTCTCCATCATCTGTCCCTGCAGGAATGTCCACGTTACACCAGTAATAAGAGGTGTCCTCTACCACCAGGTCATTAATGGTCACAGTGAAGATTCTTTGCTTGGTGTCATCAGAGATAGAAAACCTTCCTGAAGTACGTTGGGTTGTTTTTACCACATAACTGCAGCTGGCCCATTTACCCCCTTTACACAAGGACTTCACATTCTTTATGTACTTTACATCATAGAGACAAGGAATAGTGATGGAGCCTCCTGTCTTCACTGACACTTTGCTCACTGTTCTTATGCTGTGAATTCCTGCAACAACAACAACATGAGGTACATCGTTTACAATATAATCCCTTTATTTGGCTTCATGTAGATCTCACAACTATTTCACAATCAGAAACATAGAAACTATAGACCAGTGATACTCAACTTAGGACCCAGGGGCCAGAGATGGGCAGTATTTTAAATACATGTATTTAAAATACGTATTTCAAATACATTTGTGTATTTTGTAATTTGTATTTGGCTGGACCGAGAAAAATAAGATGTAATTTGTATCAAGATACTTTCAGACCTTGTATTTTGTGTATTTTAAATACATAAAATACTTTTTTCTTTAATTTTATCTTATTTTATTCTCAAAATGACACATTGTTACGATTGACACAGGTTTAAACTGTGGAGAGAAAAAAGTGACATGTTACTTACCTCTGATTGGTTTACCCTCAGAACAAACTCAACCACAAATCAGAGGCAGAGTAGGGTGGGTCTTGAGTCAGACTTCACATCACTTCTTCGCCTAGTATGAAGCCTTGTGTTGGTGGAAATTCCCCCAGAGATAAATTACTAATATAAATTGATCATTAGATATTGCATGCACTGGCCTATCTGCAAATGAAATGGTTTACAACATATTCAAACCAGTGTATCATATTAGAAAGACACAACTAATTATCTTCTTAATTAAAATTGGCGAAGTGGGTGGCAGTGTGTGTGGCGGCAGTGTGGGTCATGATTGTGATGTCATCAGTGATGTCATCAGTGATCGATCAATTGTGATGTCATCAGTGATGTCACTCGAGCCACTGATTGCCCAACTGTGATGTCACTCAGGCAGTTGTGATGTCATCAGTGATGTCACTCGAGCAACTCTGATGAGCCGATGGCGCACATTTGCATGATGGCACCAATGTGGGTGGGCGGTGTCTGTCTGTCTGTCAGTCATGATTTTTTTTGGCAGCCCGTAGAGCCGGCGATTTCCATAACTGCAGCCATGGCACATCATCTCCAGGGATACTGTTATGATGTCAGATATCTAGGGCTAACATGGTCAAAGTTCCAAAACTTGAGGTTAACATGTAGAAGTGCTGCCTGTAAGCCAAAAGCCCTCACAGAAGGTGATTAACAGCTGAAGTGAGGGAGAAATTAGCTGTGCTGAAAAACAGCTAAAACTGAAATGAAAGAACTGTAATGTGTTGGAGGGTACACAAAGGAGAATACTGTCACAGAGGACTAAGAGATGAGAAGCTGGAATCAGAGAATTAGGACATTTTCCTTATAGAAATGGCTCAAATGATGAATAGATGATCAAAATAGGCAATTCATGTAATATTCGGCAATTAATTGATGGATTGACTAATTGTTGCAGCTCTTTATCAGTTTTTATAAAATGTATTTTCATGTATTTTCAAAATACAAAATACGTATTTGTATCTCAAATACATTTTTCAGACCAGTATTTTGTATTTGTATTGTGATACATTTTTTGAGCAAGTATTTGTAATTTGTATCAAAATACTTTATGATGTATTTTCGTCCATCTCTGCCAGGGGCCAGATGCAGCCCGCGATAGTGTAGAGTACAGAGTGCCCCTGAACCATTCTAATTCACAATGAAAACCAATGCTAAATCTAGTTTGAGTAAGCTCCAGCTAAATTGTCAAATTTCGCAGCCTCCTCACCGCCCACGGACAATATGTACGCTACTGAACTAATTAGCTATCCTGTGTGCACAAAGTAGAGACGTTTGGTTACACTGCTTTTTGGAGAGATTTATTGATTTGTTTGTGAAGTGGGTTTACTCTGAACAGACTTGAGAACTGAATTGAAGTGAATAAAATTGATTTCAAACTTGTTTATTGTTATTGATTGTTGAATAACATCTAGTTTGGTTGATTAGCCCAGTGGTTCCCAACCTTGTTTGTCTCATGTACCTCTTTAGCTGTTTGCCATGCCAAAAGTACCTCTCACTCATGCACGTTCTTTGCGCCCCAAAGAAAACATTGGTTGCAGTGGATCCACACACAGACGCACGTATACGTAGTAGTAAATCCATGCTAAATATATATTTTCACTAAACTGCCGGGGTTTGGTCTTTGGGCTCTTTTTTCCTTTGGTCCATAAACCTGAATCCATAGTGACATCAACTGGACGTTTATTCATGTTTGCTAGTAGCTAGTTTGCGTGACCTCTTCACAGAGTGTAACAGTTCACACCTGTCAGGGGGGAACTAGTTGCAGCATGCATAGCAATGGGTTTATGAAATGACTTGGAATATTATATATTTATTTATAATATTATAGTATATATATATATACTATATTTATATTGGAAATTAATTGTAATCGCCAATCTTTAAAACTACCCCCTGCAAGCTGCTCAAGTACCCTATAGGGGTACACGCACCCTTGGTTGGGAATCACTGGATTAGCCTATTTGGACTTGCCTGCAAAGGACATTTTTATGAGGAAATTATGTCAGGAGTCTACAACACCTCCTGCCAAGTTTTTCTGGAACTCTAGATTTGAGAATATTGATTTGAAAGCAGTTTGGAATATCAATAAGAAGTACTGTGTTACCAACAAAATTAGAGAAGTTTCTTTTTAAATTTTACATTTGATTTATCCTGTTAGGTACTTCCAAGGTTCAGGATTGATATTGATGGAATATGTGTGTTTTGTAATCTTGAAACTGAGACCATATGTCATTTATTTTTTGATTGTTTATGTGCAAAATTATTTTGGATAGAATTGTGTCTCTTCAGCTGACTGTTCACTTAGAAAAAAGAGACATTATACTTTTTTTAATGAAAAGAGTGATATTGATTGTAAAAGATTATTTATTTTGAACCTTTTTATTTTTTATGGGAAATACTATAGCCTCTATACATAAGTGCAAGTGGACTACCAAACCACACGTACAACAGTTCAAAGTTGAATTCGGACATTACAACTTTGTTGTCTCAAGAACAGCAAAGGCTTTAAAAACGGTGAATATTTGTAAAGATTTAAATATTTTTATTAATGCCTGAGTTTATTCTAACATGATACCCCTGTTTGTTTGTTTGTTTGTTCTGTTTTTTATTTAATTTCTATCGAAGTGGCATACTCTCTGTATTGATGTTAAATGCATGCTTGTTGAGTTGTATGGTTTGGAATGAATGATAAATATATATATATATATATATATATATTTAAGCAATATAGCATGAGAGCCTGCGGCCTCGTGGGTTAACAGCTGATCAGCGGGATATATGCCACAACACACGCAACACACGCAGCTTTTATAAAACGGTTTCCAAGTATGATAATATAATAATAATAGTAATACTATAAGTCCGACTGCCATGGCATTCTGGTAGATTCAGTTGAAACACTACTGTAAGGCGGGACCGCAAGAACGTGCGGGTGATTTGATTGGATCGTTCTGGAGACTGAAGTTGACATTGGCCAATCCTGGCGCTTGCTGACAAGCTGAGAGCTTTCTGGAAAGCCCGACACGCAGCTCGAGCGCAGCGCTGCATTCTCAGCGCTTGCTGAGAAGCTGAGAGCTTTCTGGAAAGCCCGACACCAACTAACGTTACGGGGTTAAATGCGGGGTTAAATGCGGGGTTAACAGCCTTTTTTTGCAAAGAAGACATTAGCCCGCGTCTATTCTTGTACAAAACATAATTTTCTGCGAAGTATTAGTAAAGCTATAGGCGAAGATCGATTCACAAGGATCTGACAGCTGTCTCCGCCATTTATTTTTTCTACATAAGGTAACCAAAGCCTTTTAGTAAGAGAGTTGCGTGGCCATGGGTTATGAGTTGCGTGGCCATGGGTTATTGGAGTGGGTTACGGGATTTATACGATGGCTGTGAACCAATCAGATTGCTTGATTTGAGAGAGCCGTTTTATAAATATATATATATATAGGTTCCGCTGAGAACCAACTTTTCAGGTTCCGAACCAATTATTTTTTCGGTTTGAACGCGCCGGCCGGTTCAAATTTGGGTTCGGGAACCGGAAACCGGCACGGAGCCCTGCCGGTGTGAAAGCTCGTACATTTTTCTTTTGTTAGTGGTTTTCATTTTAACTCCAATACACTGATATTGAACTTGTCTGTGTTTGCGTTGTCACTCTGATTATTGCTTTGATTATTTGGTTCAGATTGATGCTGTCTGGGTTCATGTCAGCGTGTAAAAATCGTATGTGTCAGACTAAACTCCGGCTGGCACCCCCAAAACCTACAATCTGCTACTTAAAAATTATATTTATAATGTGTGTTTATTCACTGGCCCCTGGCCGCCTCGCCTGTGATTTTGCAAAAAGGGGCCCCTGGGCAAAGCAAGTTGAGTATCCCTGCTCTAGACTGTAAATTCATTCAAACATAATGAGGAAAGAACAGTTCATCTTATAATATTAGAGGTGGTTGTCACTTTAAATATGTGAATCAAAGTTCATTACTCCAGAATATCATGTCACTACTATACAACATTCATATCATCATCATCATCATCATCATCATCATCATCATCATCATCATCATCATCATCATCCTCATCATCATCACAGGTAACAGCAAGCTAAACTAAGAGCGTTCTCATGAAGACTTTGCTCACTTACCAATGAGTCCACAGAGGAGAAGCAGAGGGATACAGGTGAAAGCCATGTCTGCTTCAATGTGAGAGTGAACACTACCTCCCTCTCTAGTCACTCTTACTGCTTCAATGTGAGAGTGAACACTACCTCCCTCTCTAGTCACTCTTACTGCAGGGCTAACTGCTGCTCCTCCTCATTCTGAACACACCTCCTGTCCTATAAGCTGCTGTGTATCTATTGAGCATACAGAGTCAAATATACTACATTCATATCTCTATCTACAATACATTACATACATATATTTTGTCTTGATTCTCTGCCAATATCCTCAGTATAGATGCGAACTATCTTAATACTGGTAGAAACAGCTCTCCATTCAACGGGTCCGAAAGTAACAGCTTGATGTGTATAACTCCATCTAGCTTCTGCACTTTAATTAAGCTGTTATGTGGGAGCAACTCGTCTAGCTCTAACTGCCGGAGTGGTGTTCCAGACTCCTTACCCCTCTACCACTGACTGGCGACCTCGGCTGAATAGCCTGGAGCCGGGTATAACCAGTACAGTCGAGTCTGTTATTATGGCAGCTTGCTCCACTCGAATCTTGCACTTGTTATCGACTAGATAATGTTTAACGACTAGGTAAAGTCGTAGGGGCACTGCTATTTTGTTAGCCAGGATAACCTTTAAGAACCTTAGTATGTTGTACGCACCTCTAACCTTATTATTACTATCATGGAAAATACACCATTCAATGTCCACTTCGTTACTTTAAATCCAATTGATTTGTTTTATTATAAAGCTTTTGCAGGGTACAGCATTAGCAATGATTAAACATCTGATTTCATTTGGTAATATAGAAACATGTAATATCACTTCTAACAAACTAATAATTGCTGCTAATGGTGGTATACTCATCAAGTTACTTTGGGGTGTGGAACGAGAATGAGATCAGCTTCCCCGGCTGGGGGCTGGCTCCGTCGAGCAGCGAGAGTCCTTGGGAGAGCTCCTTGCTCAGGATCCGGGAGGCGGCCGCCTCGTTGGATTCCCGACTTCCACGCTGACTCGAGGACGAGCGGGGAGTGACGCACAAAGTTCAATTGTATTCCAAAGTCTCTTTAGGGGAAATGGCCAATCCGCGATTCATGCTTTGTTCTTGTAGTCCTCGTTGAAATAGTCCTCTGTGTGTGCTCCGTTGGAAAGTGCTCGTAATCCTTAGTCCATTTGTTAAGTCCAAAGTGAAGTCCCTCGTCTGAGAGAGCTTCGTAGCAGCAGCGAACTGGCCCAGATGAGCCGAAGCCTCTTGGTTATATACTATGCCATGGCCCAGGAAAGGCGACTCATTCGCCCCTATTCGGCCATCCCCTCCTATGCGTTTCCTGTGCGACTCCCATACCTCCTTATGGGGTTTTTCCTTCTTACGTGTTTCCTGTGCGACTCAGCGCCCATACATGGTACTTTCTGCTTTGTTCTGAACCATATCTCCTGCCGGGTTGATTACAGGCAGCCCAGAATGGTCTTCCAGGGAAGCACCACATTCCACTCCATCTCCCAACTCCTCAGGCTGTTTTCTAATTATAGCTTTCATATCAACCCAGGCCAGGAATGGCCCATGCAGTCTGTCCACACATGGAACCCATCACACGGCCTCAATACTTAACTCTGTGCTTTGAGGGTCTACTTTCAGCACAAGTACATTCAGTTATATTTGTTTCAGAGTATATTGGTTACATGTGTTAATATCTGTTACATTTCATATTCATTACATGTGTTAATATTCATTACATGTGTTAATACATTTAATGTCCTTTAATCACTCGCTCCCCTTAGCTTCTATCATTAATCATTTCATTTGGTTACTGGCCCGGCCATCTCCTGTGGTATTGTTCATTTCTTTTTACTCCCATGAATGGCCTTAGACGCTCGACCTTTGGAGCTATGTGGCTTGCCAGAGACCCGGTGGTCATTCCCGCGAGCTGATCTCGCAACCTTAGGTCGCTTTCCTTCCATCGGAGGCGACCTTCTTGACACCCCCTCCTCGAGATCAGCTCCTGCCCTTGGATCCTTATATTCCAAGTGGCATACGCCATCATCGCGGTGAGACGGCGAGGCGCGGATCATCAGGGGGCTTGGCACATCTTGGCACAAATCCACCACCTCGTCCTCCAGCATTCCTCGGGACACCTGCATCTGTGGACTCCATGAATCCGTGATCGTGAAGGTGTCTTCTGTAAGACAGAGAAGGGATGCAGGGGGGAGGGTTTGGGAGAGGTATGGTGAGATAGGCGTGGGGAGTGGGGAGTAGGAGGGAGGGGGGGTGATCGGGGATAGATGTGGAGGGGGGAGTGCCCACTCCCGACTTGATGGACGGATCTGTGCTGGACCCCCGGTTGCCCTGGGGTCCCAATTCAGGATGCTCGTAGGGGTTCTCCCCCCGACCAGGATATGCTGTGTCCCGGCAGAGAAGTCCACGGAGTCATCGGTGAAGACACTGCCGACGCCTCCTTCCAGAGCTTGGTCTCCGTCCTCGGCGGGAGGTATTGGCGGGGGAAGAGGCCCGTTGTTCTTCCTGGCCGATTCTTTTCTGGTCTGAGGTGGATGTGCCAGTGCTGCGTTGCTGTGGCTGGAACTCTTGCTTCGTGCTGTGGTCGTGACGAGTGCCTGTAGCTTTGCCATCCCAAGGAGAGGCCTGGTGGCCACTACAGGTGGGCGAATGGCCTCCTGGCTCTGGACTCGTGGGTTCTCTGCGGCGGTCGAAACCACCTCGGTGGCCGCTACCGTCCGTCGCATTGGTTCCCCGATAGCTCCAAAGCGGCCATCTCCCAGATGGGTTGATGAGACTCGTGTTCCGTCAGAAAACCTCCATATTTTGGTATACGCCGGGAACAAGGTCAGGTTTGCATAGGTCAGAGCTCCCGAGGTGCGGGCCATCTTGGCGGAATTCCACACCACCGTGGCTTCTGCTTCCAGCCTATAACAGGCTTCAGGCCGCATCATGGCCAAAGTCATGGTATTATTCCAGCATAGGATGCCCCTTGCAGCCTGTATTGGACCCTGTCGTTGGTAGCATGAGGGACACAGGAGCATTCCCCCCATTTCCCACAGGGCCTGGGCCTTCTCGAGATCTTCCTCGCAGGAGACGCAGAACGCCTTCTCCTGCAACATTGGGTAACATTTGTAAATACAGGCTATATCGTGCAATGAAGCGATAGCGGGTAAGCATGGCAAGGGCACCCCGTATCATTATGGGTGCCCTTCATTAGGATCCCGCGCAGCCCTGGTGCCCCGTAGGACCCTTGCCCACATCATTGATGGGATTTGGGCTTCCGGCGGGATAGGCGTCGCCAGGTCGGCATCTCTTCTGGGGAATATGGCTGCGTATGTCATGAACCATGCAATCACTGCAAGCTGATCCACCCAACTCAGCCACCAGAAGGCAGCAACTATTCCCCAACCAATCCCCCAAATCACAGCTGGCCAGAGTCTCATCAGTAAATGGCGTCTTCCTCTTTTTACGTGGCAGGCCTTAATCATGTGATAGCCCAATAATGCAATGGTCAGCATTCCTTCGTAAACGGCCACCGGTATTAGGAGGATTTGGATGAACATTGCCAACGTATCCAGAATTAGCCAGATTGTTACAGCCACTCCCTGGCATTTTTCCCATAGAGAGCCCGTTCTTAGATTTAGTCTGTAGCGGCCCAGTATATAGGTGACGAATAGAACTGAGCCTATTTCTGGCTTCTTCTGTAGTTTGCAAACAATCATCTTTACCAGTCCTCGGACTAAAGTCACAATTCGCAGGGGCTGGGCGAAGGACCAGTTTCCCATGCTACAGAAAACGATCCAGCTGATTGCAATACTTGTGTACTCGAAAGTACTTACTCTGTTCAGAATTGTTTCCGGGGCCACAGTGGAATTGTTCGCCATTGCTGCTCCGACTGCTGTGTTGGTTTTTAGGTCAAGGTCAGGTTGCTCTCCTCGTATCTCCCAGGAAGTAGAATGACTCTGCTACGCGGGTGTGAATTCTTATAGGGATGTTGATCCCGCCCCCGTCCGGGGGAGGGGCTTCTTATCTTCTGGCCTATCGGCCTTCTTTTTGCAACAGTGACGCGCCAGAGCGCCTGCTCCGCCCTTGAGTAGGCTGCAGCCAACTGCCACAGAGATGATGAGGCCCAGTAACAGGACCAAATATGGCCATATTCGGCCAAGCAGAGCCCTCAGCCATCCTCCTAGAACGCTGGCTCCTTCTGCGATTATTTCCTCCACTTCCTCCACCACTATGGAAATCCCATCGCTTAGGGTGGCTTTAACCCTCTCCCCAAAGGTGCACTCATGTCTCCGGCTACCTGTCCCACAGGTGACCCAATGTTCTTCAGGAGAGTAGCACGTGCCGTTGTTATAGATGCGGTTGGGCCCCACCCATTCATATCCTGCAACTTCCAGACCCTTGCAGAGACTTCTCCTGAAGGCCTGGCTCTCGGCCACCAGCATCTCTGGGTCGGCTGCAAACGGGATGATTCTCCCATTCACATTCCCCCTTTGAGACATTCCATGTCCCATTATGGCTTTAGTGCAGCCAACTTTTGCAGGGAACACTCTTCTCCAGACATCTGATTTCTTCCAAATTGTTTGGTGGGAGTACGTGTCGTACTCATCCCCGTAGTAGGTGTTGCAATGATCTTTCCAGGCTGGCAGTTGATTGCAGTTGTCTCTGGCTAGGCTGATTGTACACGTGGTCTTATCCCGCTCACATCGCATCTTCCATGGCCTGGGACTTATGAAGCGGTCTGGGTTCCAAATGGACCCCCAGTTGGAATACGCCGGCGAGGCGTCTTCTTCCGCCGAGTAGACTGTTGCCAGATATTGGTACTTTATCCAGTAATTGTCACTTAGCGTCAGACAGGGCAGCACCCAGGCTTTCACCTCGCCAGCCTGTAGTCCTGCCCAGGTGGTTCCAGCGACCCTGGTGTGCCCTTCCTTCCATGCCTGTAGGATACCTTTAATCGTTTTGTTGGTCAATAGTCCGTCACAGTCATATTTCCATGCCGCAAAGGCACTCAGCCCGGTCTGATCAATTTGGCAGCGTGGGGACACGCCGCTGCTGACGTAGTCAGTCCCGTTCAAATCTTCAAACGCCTTACGAGCGACACATTCATCAATTTTCTGGAAATCTCCCTGGGGAACCGCCATTAAGTCCTCAGGTGTAGGGAGCTTTTGGACGTAGAATTCTGATTGGTATGGTCCTTTGAGTCCCTGGCTTGTCTTGCTCTGTCCTTCGGGGAAGGCTCCCTCGAAATGCTTAGTTGTCTTTGTCCATATCCATGGCAGGGAGTCATTCAGCCAATCCTCCGTCCAGGCGGTCGGTCGCACGTTGCTACTAACCTTCTCGTAGCTGAATCGATACACATAGTGCTTCGCTGGTGATAACACCATATAGTTCTGGGTGTGGCATGGGCTATTCCTATTCCAATAACATGGGTTGAGATGTGTCAATTTCTCAAAGACACATTCTCGGGCCAATCTTCTACTTTCATTGGCTCTTGCGGCGTCCCAAACTTCACGTACTTTTATGATGGCTTTGAGTACACCAGCTAGCATACCTTCAGACGGGGTATTGCTAGGGTCCACTGGGTGAGGCTTGCCGGTAGCTGGGCGGTCTAATGCTGGTTCAGGCGTAGTTTGGCTGGTGCCCTTTGTGGTGTCTGCAATAGCGCGCGTCTCTCGGGTCTTTCCCCCGGGGACCGCAGTCTCATTTTGAGACCTTGCTGGTCTTCGTCTGAGGCCCTTGGTCTCACTTTCACTGCACGTGAGGTTGTAGTCTCCCCAAAAGTCCCATTTCAAAAACAGGCCCAAACAGGAGTCATTGCGGGGTCCTGTTTGGTAGACGGGTTCCTTTACCCAGTATGGCTCATTGGACCCCGGAAAGAGCTCGCATGCCCACGTGCAGTAGGAGCTCGGATCTCCCCCTTCTGGATGCATCCAGTTACATTGTGCCTTTTTCCGCGACTTTTGTTTCCACTTAAACACCTTCACCAGCAAGCCCTTGTCACCGTCAAGAAATAGATCCTCCAGGGTCCAGTTGCCTTCGCTGAGACCCTCCCCCTCCATGATCTCAATCCATACATCTGTTGCTTGTAGCGCTTTGGTCTTGGCTTTGACATCCAGACCTTGTACGTGAGTCCAGTAGGTCTGGTTTGATTGTGAGCTGTTGCCGTCCCATGCGACGAACAGATTCACTGGTTGTACTTCCCTGCACGTCTGCTGGAAGTATTTGGTAGATCTGTAGCGGGCCCTTTGATGGGTCTGGGCCCAGGGTTCTGCACCATACTGGTACAATATTACCAGGATCACTGCAAATCCTAGTATCACTGCTAATGTCTTCAATGTGAGGGCTAGGCAAAAGAGTAGTCGTCCATTCCTTAGTCGTTTTTCTTCACGCCGCTGTCGCTCGAGTGTCTGCTGCTTTCTTGTTTCTATTCGTTGCTTGCGAGCCTGTCGTTGCTGGTATTGGGTGCTATGATCTTGCAGCGCCATCCTTCATCGGGCGAGTGTTCCCATAGCTGGCGCTGGATCTTTGCAGGAAGTGGAGTGTCGGGTGGCTCCCTCCGTTTCTCCAGAGTTGATGTTGGTCCCTTGGTTGATTGATCCAGTGAGATGATGTAAGGGTCGGGACCTTCCTCTTCTCCTTGTTTGTTCACTGTGACTCTGCCCTGGAAAAGCTGCTTAGATAGTGGCGCCCTGTAGGGGCGGACCTCTGGGTCCAGTCCTCGCCACACCCATTTCCAGAACACCGTTTCCTCATACTCTGGTTTTGGGAGGGGTCCCTGAGGTGGAGACCGAGTTCTGGGACGTCGGGGTTGCTTGGGCTTGATGCACATCATTTCGATTTCATCTGCTAGGTGCTGCAGCTCGTAGATCTGTAGCTTGTAGTCTCTCCCGGCTGGTCGGGTCATGTTTACAGCCGAGTACACTGGCTGACAGTGCAGGTCCAGAAGTTCCACCTGCACCACCCTAACCCCATGGTGCCGCACCCGGGGGGTCATCAATACCTCCTGGTAGTACCCCTCCGGGCCGGGACAATTGATCCACTTCGGTGTTCTTTCTCTTGCTCTGGAATGCCCGTGCATCGAATCTTCAACTTGCGGTGGGTTCACTGTCACCATGGTCACTAGGTGTTGGTATTGATTCTCTAGAACATAGTAGTTCTCATCTTTTGTTCTTTTAAGGAGCCTCCTGTACATCTTCACACTGTTGTTCCAGATCACTTCTGATCCTAGGAAGATCTCCACATAGGCTCCGAAGCCATGGTCGGCGTAGTTCGGCCCCCACCTTAGTTTGATCCGCAGCCCGTTCACCTCGAGGTACACTGTATTCATTATCCATGGCATCCTCTTAGGACAACTCATGACCGGCTGGAGCCCATATAATTTCCTTTTTTCCGGCCGGAAACGTCCCAGTTGCTCTTCCGACTTCATCACCACCTTTTCAAGATGAAACTGGGGCCTGTAAGGCCTGTAAAACTCCGGGCCAGGGATCGGTGGGCCCAGGAGAGGGCCAACCTCCCTTTTACATATTCGACATGGGCGATCCCACTCCTCTTCCACTCCCTGCCACACCAGGTCCTTGAGCCACCACTTGCACCTACACTTGGTCCGGTCTATTGGGAGCAGTTGTGTCTCGTAATTGGTGCAATAGTAACCGCCCGATCCGGGTGTAGTGAGGCTGAAATCCCGTCGGGGTGCGCCCAACCATATCTTCTCATTGAGGAGCATCAAATATGGGGCTCCAGTCCACTCGTCCCATGTCAAGATCGTGTTTTCATCCACTTTATAAGCCTGCAGGCCTCCTTTCTTTCCTAACTCCTCCAGCTCTTCTTCCACCCAACCGAGATGTCGCACCTCCTGCCACCTCCTGGGGCATCGTATCATTTTTTCCTCCACTTTTACAAGGGTCGCTTTGCTAGCTGACCCTGGGGATGTCTTAATCTTGTCGAACGATTTTTTCCATTCATAGTCCACGCGTTGGGCCCCAGATGATGGGCCTGGTCTCTCTTCGCTCTGCGTCCTCCTCTCTTCATCTTTGGTCGGAGTTTTTAATAGCAAGGAGTGGCTTTTTGAGCGGCTTTTTCTCGGGACGGGGGTTTCCCCTCCTTCCCCCGTGATAGCCTTCCGCCTGCTTTTTAGTCCACTTGCCAACAGTTCCGAGAGTTCTCGTGCTATCCTTGGGGTATTTACCCGGGTCGGTAGTGTTCTTAGCTCTGGTCCTGAAAGATAGGAGCCCGCCAAAGTCGGCCGCTGCTGATCCAATGGGACACCTTCCAACGCCGCTTGCCCCTCTTGCTCCTCTTGTTCTTCTTGTTCTTCTTCCTCATCCTCGGCTGATGATTCTCCTTCGGTGCCGCTCAACGCGCCACGGACCTCAGAGGTATGGCTTGCGGCTCGGTCCGTTGGCACAACTAGCCGACGGTGTTCCACTGCGGCCTGGGTCATCGCATCCAGGATTGACGAATGTTTGCTAGTGACGGCGGCCGCCCGGGTGCTCTGCCCGACCAATACGTGCTGTATGCCGGTTCGCACTGCCAACATCTTAATGATCGGGTCATAGCCAACATCTGGGCTGATTAAGGTGTTGATCCTCCCGCCTCTCCACTCGTTCAGGCGCTGGGTCCACCACGACATCCATTCCTGTATATATCCTTTCGTGCCTGTGGTCACGGGGCTGTGTACCACCACCAACTGTTCCACTGGTCCAGTACTCTCCCCGAAGTGCTTGGGTGCGATAAACACTCCATCTTTACGAACTCTCTCGGTGACTTGTTTCTCCCACGAATCTTGCTCAACCCAGGTTTCTGGGGAGGGGAGAAGGGACAGCAGATGTTGCTTGGTGCTTTCGTCCCAATCGCCTACTCGTCTTGTCAGGGGTATGAGGCGTGTCAGCCCACCGCGGCCGAGGGCCAGGTGAGAGTCCATTGGTCCCTCTTCTCCCTGCACTGCTCTGGGGCTAGCCGCCGGGGTTCGCCTCCCCGTCACGGCTAGGTTTGGTGAGGTTTCATCCTCTTCCATACTGTCTTCGTCGGGGCGAGTCGCCTGTCCCTCAGTCCCGCTCATAGCGCTTCTGAATCACGGATGAGTTCTAGGCTAGGTTGGCTATTCAGTGTAGTCCTCGGGGCCCTCCCCGCTGGGGCTCCCCGTAGGCTACTTCTCCTTTTTCCCGCTTACTGCGATGCAAGATGCAGTTTTGCGGAACCGGCCGCTCTGATTCACTCTCAGGGCGCCGGCCGTTGGCACTCGGACAGGTCACTCCCGTTCCGCGCGCCTTTCTGTGGGTTGCTTCCCCGCAGTTCAGCGGCTCCTTTCCGCTGGGGTTCTTCTCAGTGTGTGGCTCCGCGTGTCCGCTAGAGCCCCACGTTGGGCGCCATGTCTTGATTCTCTGCCAATATCCTCAGTATAGATGCGAACTATCTTAATACTGGTAGAAACAGCTCTCCATTCAACGGGTCCGAAAGTAACAGCTTGATGTGTATAACTCCATCTAGCTTCTGCACTTTAATTAAGCTGTTATGTGGGAGCAACTCGTCTAGCTCTAACTGCCGGAGTGGTGTTCCAGACTCCTTACCCCTCTACCACTGACTGGCGACCTCGGCTGAATAGCCTGGAGCCGGGTATAACCAGTACAGTCGAGTCTGTTATTATGGCAGCTTGCTCCACTCGAATCTTGCACTTGTTATCGACTAGATAATGTTTAACGACTAGGTAAAGTCGTAGGGGCACTGCTATTTTGTTAGCCAGGATAACCTTTAAGAACCTTAGTATGTTGTACGCACCTCTAACCTTATTATTACTATCATGGAAAATACACCATTCAATGTCCACTTCGTTACTTTAAATCCAATTGATTTGTTTTATTATAAAGCTTTTGCAGGGTACAGCATTAGCAATGATTAAACATCTGATTTCATTTGGTAATATAGAAACATGTAATATCACTTCTAACAAACTAATAATTGCTGCTAATGGTGGTATACTCATCAAGTTACTTTGGGGTGTGGAACGAGAATGAGATCAGCTTCCCCGGCTGGGGGCTGGCTCCGTCGAGCAGCGAGAGTCCTTGGGAGAGCTCCTTGCTCAGGATCCGGGAGGCGGCCGCCTCGTTGGATTCCCGACTTCCACGCTGACTCGAGGACGAGCGGGGAGTGACGCACAAAGTTCAATTGTATTCCAAAGTCTCTTTAGGGGAAATGGCCAATCCGCGATTCATGCTTTGTTCTTGTAGTCCTCGTTGAAATAGTCCTCTGTGTGTGCTCCGTTGGAAAGTGCTCGTAATCCTTAGTCCATTTGTTAAGTCCAAAGTGAAGTCCCTCGTCTGAGAGAGCTTCGTAGCAGCAGCGAACTGGCCCAGATGAGCCGAAGCCTCTTGGTTATATACTATGCCATGGCCCAGGAAAGGCGACTCATTCGCCCCTATTCGGCCATCCCCTCCTATGCGTTTCCTGTGCGACTCCCATACCTCCTTATGGGGTTTTTCCTTCTTACGTGTTTCCTGTGCGACTCAGCGCCCATACATGGTACTTTCTGCTTTGTTCTGAACCATATCTCCTGCCGGGTTGATTACAGGCAGCCCAGAATGGTCTTCCAGGGAAGCACCACATTCCACTCCATCTCCCAACTCCTCAGGCTGTTTTCTAATTATAGCTTTCATATCAACCCAGGCCAGGAATGGCCCATGCAGTCTGTCCACACATGGAACCCATCACACGGCCTCAATACTTAACTCTGTGCTTTGAGGGTCTACTTTCAGCACAAGTACATTCAGTTATATTTGTTTCAGAGTATATTGGTTACATGTGTTAATATCTGTTACATTTCATATTCATTACATGTGTTAATATTCATTACATGTGTTAATACATTTAATGTCCTTTAATCACTCGCTCCCCTTAGCTTCTATCATTAATCATTTCATTTGGTTACTGGCCCGGCCATCTCCTGTGGTATTGTTCATTTCTTTTTACTCCCATGAATGGCCTTAGACGCTCGACCTTTGGAGCTATGTGGCTTGCCAGAGACCCGGTGGTCATTCCCGCGAGCTGATCTCGCAACCTTAGGTCGCTTTCCTTCCATCGGAGGCGACCTTCTTGACACCCCCTCCTCGAGATCAGCTCCTGCCCTTGGATCCTTATATTCCAAGTGGCATACGCCATCATCGCGGTGAGACGGCGAGGCGCGGATCATCAGGGGGCTTGGCACATCTTGGCACAAATCCACCACCTCGTCCTCCAGCATTCCTCGGGACACCTGCATCTGTGGACTCCATGAATCCGTGATCGTGAAGGTGTCTTCTGTAAGACAGAGAAGGGATGCAGGGGGGAGGGTTTGGGAGAGGTATGGTGAGATAGGCGTGGGGAGTGGGGAGTAGGAGGGAGGGGGGGTGATCGGGGATAGATGTGGAGGGGGGAGTGCCCACTCCCGACTTGATGGACGGATCTGTGCTGGACCCCCGGTTGCCCTGGGGTCCCAATTCAGGATGCTCGTAGGGGTTCTCCCCCCGACCAGGATATGCTGTGTCCCGGCAGAGAAGTCCACGGAGTCATCGGTGAAGACACTGCCGACGCCTCCTTCCAGAGCTTGGTCTCCGTCCTCGGCGGGAGGTATTGGCGGGGGAAGAGGCCCGTTGTTCTTCCTGGCCGATTCTTTTCTGGTCTGAGGTGGATGTGCCAGTGCTGCGTTGCTGTGGCTGGAACTCTTGCTTCGTGCTGTGGTCGTGACGAGTGCCTGTAGCTTTGCCATCCCAAGGAGAGGCCTGGTGGCCACTACAGGTGGGCGAATGGCCTCCTGGCTCTGGACTCGTGGGTTCTCTGCGGCGGTCGAAACCACCTCGGTGGCCGCTACCGTCCGTCGCATTGGTTCCCCGATAGCTCCAAAGCGGCCATCTCCCAGATGGGTTGATGAGACTCGTGTTCCGTCAGAAAACCTCCATATTTTGGTATACGCCGGGAACAAGGTCAGGTTTGCATAGGTCAGAGCTCCCGAGGTGCGGGCCATCTTGGCGGAATTCCACACCACCGTGGCTTCTGCTTCCAGCCTATAACAGGCTTCAGGCCGCATCATGGCCAAAGTCATGGTATTATTCCAGCATAGGATGCCCCTTGCAGCCTGTATTGGACCCTGTCGTTGGTAGCATGAGGGACACAGGAGCATTCCCCCCATTTCCCACAGGGCCTGGGCCTTCTCGAGATCTTCCTCGCAGGAGACGCAGAACGCCTTCTCCTGCAACATTGGGTAACATTTGTAAATACAGGCTATATCGTGCAATGAAGCGATAGCGGGTAAGCATGGCAAGGGCACCCCGTATCATTATGGGTGCCCTTCATTAGGATCCCGCGCAGCCCTGGTGCCCCGTAGGACCCTTGCCCACATCATTGATGGGATTTGGGCTTCCGGCGGGATAGGCGTCGCCAGGTCGGCATCTCTTCTGGGGAATATGGCTGCGTATGTCATGAACCATGCAATCACTGCAAGCTGATCCACCCAACTCAGCCACCAGAAGGCAGCAACTATTCCCCAACCAATCCCCCAAATCACAGCTGGCCAGAGTCTCATCAGTAAATGGCGTCTTCCTCTTTTTACGTGGCAGGCCTTAATCATGTGATAGCCCAATAATGCAATGGTCAGCATTCCTTCGTAAACGGCCACCGGTATTAGGAGGATTTGGATGAACATTGCCAACGTATCCAGAATTAGCCAGATTGTTACAGCCACTCCCTGGCATTTTTCCCATAGAGAGCCCGTTCTTAGATTTAGTCTGTAGCGGCCCAGTATATAGGTGACGAATAGAACTGAGCCTATTTCTGGCTTCTTCTGTAGTTTGCAAACAATCATCTTTACCAGTCCTCGGACTAAAGTCACAATTCGCAGGGGCTGGGCGAAGGACCAGTTTCCCATGCTACAGAAAACGATCCAGCTGATTGCAATACTTGTGTACTCGAAAGTACTTACTCTGTTCAGAATTGTTTCCGGGGCCACAGTGGAATTGTTCGCCATTGCTGCTCCGACTGCTGTGTTGGTTTTTAGGTCAAGGTCAGGTTGCTCTCCTCGTATCTCCCAGGAAGTAGAATGACTCTGCTACGCGGGTGTGAATTCTTATAGGGATGTTGATCCCGCCCCCGTCCGGGGGAGGGGCTTCTTATCTTCTGGCCTATCGGCCTTCTTTTTGCAACAGTGACGCGCCAGAGCGCCTGCTCCGCCCTTGAGTAGGCTGCAGCCAACTGCCACAGAGATGATGAGGCCCAGTAACAGGACCAAATATGGCCATATTCGGCCAAGCAGAGCCCTCAGCCATCCTCCTAGAACGCTGGCTCCTTCTGCGATTATTTCCTCCACTTCCTCCACCACTATGGAAATCCCATCGCTTAGGGTGGCTTTAACCCTCTCCCCAAAGGTGCACTCATGTCTCCGGCTACCTGTCCCACAGGTGACCCAATGTTCTTCAGGAGAGTAGCACGTGCCGTTGTTATAGATGCGGTTGGGCCCCACCCATTCATATCCTGCAACTTCCAGACCCTTGCAGAGACTTCTCCTGAAGGCCTGGCTCTCGGCCACCAGCATCTCTGGGTCGGCTGCAAACGGGATGATTCTCCCATTCACATTCCCCCTTTGAGACATTCCATGTCCCATTATGGCTTTAGTGCAGCCAACTTTTGCAGGGAACACTCTTCTCCAGACATCTGATTTCTTCCAAATTGTTTGGTGGGAGTACGTGTCGTACTCATCCCCGTAGTAGGTGTTGCAATGATCTTTCCAGGCTGGCAGTTGATTGCAGTTGTCTCTGGCTAGGCTGATTGTACACGTGGTCTTATCCCGCTCACATCGCATCTTCCATGGCCTGGGACTTATGAAGCGGTCTGGGTTCCAAATGGACCCCCAGTTGGAATACGCCGGCGAGGCGTCTTCTTCCGCCGAGTAGACTGTTGCCAGATATTGGTACTTTATCCAGTAATTGTCACTTAGCGTCAGACAGGGCAGCACCCAGGCTTTCACCTCGCCAGCCTGTAGTCCTGCCCAGGTGGTTCCAGCGACCCTGGTGTGCCCTTCCTTCCATGCCTGTAGGATACCTTTAATCGTTTTGTTGGTCAATAGTCCGTCACAGTCATATTTCCATGCCGCAAAGGCACTCAGCCCGGTCTGATCAATTTGGCAGCGTGGGGACACGCCGCTGCTGACGTAGTCAGTCCCGTTCAAATCTTCAAACGCCTTACGAGCGACACATTCATCAATTTTCTGGAAATCTCCCTGGGGAACCGCCATTAAGTCCTCAGGTGTAGGGAGCTTTTGGACGTAGAATTCTGATTGGTATGGTCCTTTGAGTCCCTGGCTTGTCTTGCTCTGTCCTTCGGGGAAGGCTCCCTCGAAATGCTTAGTTGTCTTTGTCCATATCCATGGCAGGGAGTCATTCAGCCAATCCTCCGTCCAGGCGGTCGGTCGCACGTTGCTACTAACCTTCTCGTAGCTGAATCGATACACATAGTGCTTCGCTGGTGATAACACCATATAGTTCTGGGTGTGGCATGGGCTATTCCTATTCCAATAACATGGGTTGAGATGTGTCAATTTCTCAAAGACACATTCTCGGGCCAATCTTCTACTTTCATTGGCTCTTGCGGCGTCCCAAACTTCACGTACTTTTATGATGGCTTTGAGTACACCAGCTAGCATACCTTCAGACGGGGTATTGCTAGGGTCCACTGGGTGAGGCTTGCCGGTAGCTGGGCGGTCTAATGCTGGTTCAGGCGTAGTTTGGCTGGTGCCCTTTGTGGTGTCTGCAATAGCGCGCGTCTCTCGGGTCTTTCCCCCGGGGACCGCAGTCTCATTTTGAGACCTTGCTGGTCTTCGTCTGAGGCCCTTGGTCTCACTTTCACTGCACGTGAGGTTGTAGTCTCCCCAAAAGTCCCATTTCAAAAACAGGCCCAAACAGGAGTCATTGCGGGGTCCTGTTTGGTAGACGGGTTCCTTTACCCAGTATGGCTCATTGGACCCCGGAAAGAGCTCGCATGCCCACGTGCAGTAGGAGCTCGGATCTCCCCCTTCTGGATGCATCCAGTTACATTGTGCCTTTTTCCGCGACTTTTGTTTCCACTTAAACACCTTCACCAGCAAGCCCTTGTCACCGTCAAGAAATAGATCCTCCAGGGTCCAGTTGCCTTCGCTGAGACCCTCCCCCTCCATGATCTCAATCCATACATCTGTTGCTTGTAGCGCTTTGGTCTTGGCTTTGACATCCAGACCTTGTACGTGAGTCCAGTAGGTCTGGTTTGATTGTGAGCTGTTGCCGTCCCATGCGACGAACAGATTCACTGGTTGTACTTCCCTGCACGTCTGCTGGAAGTATTTGGTAGATCTGTAGCGGGCCCTTTGATGGGTCTGGGCCCAGGGTTCTGCACCATACTGGTACAATATTACCAGGATCACTGCAAATCCTAGTATCACTGCTAATGTCTTCAATGTGAGGGCTAGGCAAAAGAGTAGTCGTCCATTCCTTAGTCGTTTTTCTTCACGCCGCTGTCGCTCGAGTGTCTGCTGCTTTCTTGTTTCTATTCGTTGCTTGCGAGCCTGTCGTTGCTGGTATTGGGTGCTATGATCTTGCAGCGCCATCCTTCATCGGGCGAGTGTTCCCATAGCTGGCGCTGGATCTTTGCAGGAAGTGGAGTGTCGGGTGGCTCCCTCCGTTTCTCCAGAGTTGATGTTGGTCCCTTGGTTGATTGATCCAGTGAGATGATGTAAGGGTCGGGACCTTCCTCTTCTCCTTGTTTGTTCACTGTGACTCTGCCCTGGAAAAGCTGCTTAGATAGTGGCGCCCTGTAGGGGCGGACCTCTGGGTCCAGTCCTCGCCACACCCATTTCCAGAACACCGTTTCCTCATACTCTGGTTTTGGGAGGGGCCCCTGAGGTGGAGACCGAGTTCTGGGACGTCGGGGTTGCTTGGGCTTGATGCACATCATTTCGATTTCATCTGCTAGGTGCTGCAGCTCGTAGATCTGTAGCTTGTAGTCTCTCCCGGCTGGTCGGGTCATGTTTACAGCCGAGTACACTGGCTGACAGTGCAGGTCCAGAAGTTCCACCTGCACCACCCTAACCCCATGGTGCCGCACCCGGGGGGTCATCAATACCTCCTGGTAGTACCCCTCCGGGCCGGGACAATTGATCCACTTCGGTGTTCTTTCTCTTGCTCTGGAATGCCCGTGCATCGAATCTTCAACTTGCGGTGGGTTCACTGTCACCATGGTCACTAGGTGTTGGTATTGATTCTCTAGAACATAGTAGTTCTCATCTTTTGTTCTTTTAAGGAGCCTCCTGTACATCTTCACACTGTTGTTCCAGATCACTTCTGATCCTAGGAAGATCTCCACATAGGCTCCGAAGCCATGGTCGGCGTAGTTCGGCCCCCACCTTAGTTTGATCCGCAGCCCGTTCACCTCGAGGTACACTGTATTCATTATCCATGGCATCCTCTTAGGACAACTCATGACCGGCTGGAGCCCATATAATTTCCTTTTTTCCGGCCGGAAACGTCCCAGTTGCTCTTCCGACTTCATCACCACCTTTTCAAGATGAAACTGGGGCCTGTAAGGCCTGTAAAACTCCGGGCCAGGGATCGGTGGGCCCAGGAGAGGGCCAACCTCCCTTTTACATATTCGACATGGGCGATCCCACTCCTCTTCCACTCCCTGCCACACCAGGTCCTTGAGCCACCACTTGCACCTACACTTGGTCCGGTCTATTGGGAGCAGTTGTGTCTCGTAATTGGTGCAATAGTAACCGCCCGATCCGGGTGTAGTGAGGCTGAAATCCCGTCGGGGTGCGCCCAACCATATCTTCTCATTGAGGAGCATCAAATATGGGGCTCCAGTCCACTCGTCCCATGTCAAGATCGTGTTTTCATCCACTTTATAAGCCTGCAGGCCTCCTTTCTTTCCTAACTCCTCCAGCTCTTCTTCCACCCAACCGAGATGTCGCACCTCCTGCCACCTCCTGGGGCATCGTATCATTTTTTCCTCCACTTTTACAAGGGTCGCTTTGCTAGCTGACCCTGGGGATGTCTTAATCTTGTCGAACGATTTTTTCCATTCATAGTCCACGCGTTGGGCCCCAGATGATGGGCCTGGTCTCTCTTCGCTCTGCGTCCTCCTCTCTTCATCTTTGGTCGGAGTTTTTAATAGCAAGGAGTGGCTTTTTGAGCGGCTTTTTCTCGGGACGGGGGTTTCCCCTCCTTCCCCCGTGATAGCCTTCCGCCTGCTTTTTAGTCCACTTGCCAACAGTTCCGAGAGTTCTCGTGCTATCCTTGGGGTATTTACCCGGGTCGGTAGTGTTCTTAGCTCTGGTCCTGAAAGATAGGAGCCCGCCAAAGTCGGCCGCTGCTGATCCAATGGGACACCTTCCAACGCCGCTTGCCCCTCTTGCTCCTCTTGTTCTTCTTGTTCTTCTTCCTCATCCTCGGCTGATGATTCTCCTTCGGTGCCGCTCAACGCGCCACGGACCTCAGAGGTATGGCTTGCGGCTCGGTCCGTTGGCACAACTAGCCGACGGTGTTCCACTGCGGCCTGGGTCATCGCATCCAGGATTGACGAATGTTTGCTAGTGACGGCGGCCGCCCGGGTGCTCTGCCCGACCAATACGTGCTGTATGCCGGTTCGCACTGCCAACATCTTAATGATCGGGTCATAGCCAACATCTGGGCTGATTAAGGTGTTGATCCTCCCGCCTCTCCACTCGTTCAGGCGCTGGGTCCACCACGACATCCATTCCTGTATATATCCTTTCGTGCCTGTGGTCACGGGGCTGTGTACCACCACCAACTGTTCCACTGGTCCAGTACTCTCCCCGAAGTGCTTGGGTGCGATAAACACTCCATCTTTACGAACTCTCTCGGTGACTTGTTTCTCCCACGAATCTTGCTCAACCCAGGTTTCTGGGGAGGGGAGAAGGGACAGCAGATGTTGCTTGGTGCTTTCGTCCCAATCGCCTACTCGTCTTGTCAGGGGTATGAGGCGTGTCAGCCCACCGCGGCCGAGGGCCAGGTGAGAGTCCATTGGTCCCTCTTCTCCCTGCACTGCTCTGGGGCTAGCCGCCGGGGTTCGCCTCCCCGTCACGGCTAGGTTTGGTGAGGTTTCATCCTCTTCCATACTGTCTTCGTCGGGGCGAGTCGCCTGTCCCTCAGTCCCGCTCATAGCGCTTCTGAATCACGGATGAGTTCTAGGCTAGGTTGGCTATTCAGTGTAGTCCTCGGGGCCCTCCCCGCTGGGGCTCCCCGTAGGCTACTTCTCCTTTTTCCCGCTTACTGCGATGCAAGATGCAGTTTTGCGGAACCGGCCGCTCTGATTCACTCTCAGGGCGCCGGCCGTTGGCACTCGGACAGGTCACTCCCGTTCCGCGCGCCTTTCTGTGGGTTGCTTCCCCGCAGTTCAGCGGCTCCTTTCCGCTGGGGTTCTTCTCAGTGTGTGGCTCCGCGTGTCCGCTAGAGCCCCACGTTGGGCGCCATGTCTTGATTCTCTGCCAATATCCTCAGTATAGATGCGAACTATCTTAATACTGGTAGAAACAGCTCTCCATTCAACGGGTCCGAAAGTAACAGCTTGATGTGTATAACTCCATCTAGCTTCTGCACTTTAATTAAGCTGTTATGTGGGAGCAACTCGTCTAGCTCTAACTGCCGGAGTGGTGTTCCAGACTCCTTACCCCTCTACCACTGACTGGCGACCTCGGCTGAATAGCCTGGAGCCGGGTATAACCAGTACAGTCGAGTCTGTTATTATGGCAGCTTGCTCCACTCGAATCTTGCACTTGTTATCGACTAGATAATGTTTAACGACTAGGTAAAGTCGTAGGGGCACTGCTATTTTGTTAGCCAGGATAACCTTTAAGAACCTTAGTATGTTGTACGCACCTCTAACCTTATTATTACTATCATGGAAAATACACCATTCAATGTCCACTTCGTTACTTTAAATCCAATTGATTTGTTTTATTATAAAGCTTTTGCAGGGTACAGCATTAGCAATGATTAAACATCTGATTTCATTTGGTAATATAGAAACATGTAATATCACTTCTAACAAACTAATAATTGCTGCTAATGGTGGTATACTCATCAAGTTACTTTGGGGTGTGGAACGAGAATGAGATCAGCTTCCCCGGCTGGGGGCTGGCTCCGTCGAGCAGCGAGAGTCCTTGGGAGAGCTCCTTGCTCAGGATCCGGGAGGCGGCCGCCTCGTTGGATTCCCGACTTCCACGCTGACTCGAGGACGAGCGGGGAGTGACGCACAAAGTTCAATTGTATTCCAAAGTCTCTTTAGGGGAAATGGCCAATCCGCGATTCATGCTTTGTTCTTGTAGTCCTCGTTGAAATAGTCCTCTGTGTGTGCTCCGTTGGAAAGTGCTCGTAATCCTTAGTCCATTTGTTAAGTCCAAAGTGAAGTCCCTCGTCTGAGAGAGCTTCGTAGCAGCAGCGAACTGGCCCAGATGAGCCGAAGCCTCTTGGTTATATACTATGCCATGGCCCAGGAAAGGCGACTCATTCGCCCCTATTCGGCCATCCCCTCCTATGCGTTTCCTGTGCGACTCCCATACCTCCTTATGGGGTTTTTCCTTCTTACGTGTTTCCTGTGCGACTCAGCGCCCATACATGGTACTTTCTGCTTTGTTCTGAACCATATCTCCTGCCGGGTTGATTACAGGCAGCCCAGAATGGTCTTCCAGGGAAGCACCACATTCCACTCCATCTCCCAACTCCTCAGGCTGTTTTCTAATTATAGCTTTCATATCAACCCAGGCCAGGAATGGCCCATGCAGTCTGTCCACACATGGAACCCATCACACGGCCTCAATACTTAACTCTGTGCTTTGAGGGTCTACTTTCAGCACAAGTACATTCAGTTATATTTGTTTCAGAGTATATTGGTTACATGTGTTAATATCTGTTACATTTCATATTCATTACATGTGTTAATATTCATTACATGTGTTAATACATTTAATGTCCTTTAATCACTCGCTCCCCTTAGCTTCTATCATTAATCATTTCATTTGGTTACTGGCCCGGCCATCTCCTGTGGTATTGTTCATTTCTTTTTACTCCCATGAATGGCCTTAGACGCTCGACCTTTGGAGCTATGTGGCTTGCCAGAGACCCGGTGGTCATTCCCGCGAGCTGATCTCGCAACCTTAGGTCGCTTTCCTTCCATCGGAGGCGACCTTCTTGACAATTTGGATGAGTTGAATTTGCTTCCCTTTTCCAGTTAGGCATCAACCAAAGCCTATATTGTTGCTGACACTTCTGATTTTTGTTTGTCCTCATATGTGAGCTATATACTGTATAGAGAGGCAAAGTGAACGTCACTTCCTGCTTCAGCACTGCACCAGAGATTTTCATCCACCATTTATTTTCCCATAGACATTTCGTAAAATGCTTATAAAAATGGTTGTATTTGGTCAAACCAAACAGTTCAGATATATTTAGAATCGGGAGAGACCATAGAACATTTCACTTAGACCAAAACTTAAAAAAAATAACATTGAAAAAATATTTGCTTTAAATCCGAAGTTATGTGGTCTCTCCTGTTTCTAAATATATCTGAACCGTTTGGTTTGAACAAGTAAAACTATTTTTATAAGCATTTTACGAAATGTCTGGGAAAATAAATAAAATAAAAAATGTTTGGTGCAGTGCTGAAGCAGGAAGTGACGTTCCACTTTGGCTCTCTATAGAATCAATAGTTTTGTGCATTGTTTGTTGCAACTTCCACAAAGCGTAAGCCTCCCTTAACACATCATTTTCACACATAGAAATAGTTAAATTGATTTTTTTTGTCACCATCAATTCTTACTAATATTTGATCCAATATCCCACAAAAGACTTTGTTGTCTCACACAAGAGTTTCCAATCATGGAAAAGATCAGCCTGTGGATATAGTTGGTTGACTGTAACTGTCATAACTCATAATTTCTTTATTATTCACTGGTTCCATGCAGGGACTCATTTGCTCGACAGGAATGCTACGTATGAATTTCTGCTGCACAACAGGTGGCAGGGAAAAGACATTTTAGTCATTTTTATAAGAGAGTGGAGTAAAGTCATGCTTTTATGTAAATATGAAAAAGCTATAAGGTGTGCAGAAAAGCCTATTCTAGAACAAGGCTCTTCTGATTTTCTCATTCAGGTGCTTAAAATACATTTCTTAGGGGACCCCTGCAGATTTGGGGGCCCTGGGCCACTAGGAGAATCCGCGGCGTAGAGGCATATACATGGAGGAGGAGGGCGGTCCTTGTTTCTCTCTGCCTCCTAACACACACCTGACCTCACTCTTTCCACAGAGTAGGAAATGTAGAATCCACAAATTAGAATGTAGGGAATTAAGACTCTTTGGAAATTAACTTAATGAAATAATGTTACTGTGTCATAACAGCCAAAAGTTGGTATTGTATTATTATTCATATAATTTGAGATGAGGATAAGCAATAGAATGCACACAGGGAAGATTATTATATCGCTTTGAGAAAGGTTTGCATCAAAAGAAGAACAAACAAACGGAAGCTCAAACTGCTCATGGCTTTAACAAGTTTAATTTCGGCTGGGCGAGCCGACACCAACAACTGCAGAAGCATTTCCCCTGCATGAGCGGTTTGATGGTGTGAGACTTTCAATGTGGTGAAAGATGACAGAAGTATTGTGCTGTGCTCAGGGGTGGACTGGGAGAATCGTTCAGGCAGTTATAAATACACTTCCTGCATTCTGGTGAATTGTTGTTGTTGGGGGGGGGGCACAGGATGATGCAGACACTTGTAGGCTTCATTTGAACATGGGGGGGGGGGCATAAAGATGGGAGGAGCCTAGGCAAATTCTGAGGGTTAAACACTTCATTTCCTGCATTGTGGTGTTTCTTTATGCACCTGCAGGCCATTTAGCAGGCCAGGCCACCGGTCAAACTCCCTATGCTCCCTAAGGCCAGTCCGACCCTGGCTGTGCCACTGAGTGGATACAACGAAATAGTACAACCAACATTTAAAAATAAGGGATTATCACGTACAAACCTACTACACGTACTTCCCCCCTAAGAATGTTGCTGATATCTTTATTGTGAAATGCAGCCCAACACTTCATTTCCTGCATTGTGGTGATTTTTTTATTCAAGTGTTTTTTATGTGTTTTTTATGTGTGTTGACACTCTAGCATAAGGGCTCAGATGAAAAAAGGATTTTTAATAGTCTTCTACATATCAAGGTCAAACAGTATCGTGGGAGTTTGAGTTGTCACCTAGAATGAGTCAACAACAAAGTGTGACATGAATCTCACACCTCTGCTTGTGCAGCACAAGCAGTTTTATTTCAGATTGGAGACTAGAACTGTTGTCTCCCAGTCCAGTCTAAAATCCCACTCTGCTAAAATCACATATTATGCCATTTTAGGCATGATATGGGGGAAAAACAAAAACAAAAAAATGAAAGGGCATGTCTATAGGCTACTAAAAAAGTTGCTCATCCCGCTCATCCCGTTCGCGACTCTTCTCGTCCCTGGCACCTCAATGGTGGAACGAGCTTCCAGCTTCGGTCACGACGGCCGAATCACTGCCGATCTTTCAGAAAAGACTAAAGACTTACCTTTTCAGGCTCCATCTGGGCCCTTCTTGAACTAACTTCTTTAGGTGTCATAGACTGTGTTGCATAGTTGATTGCTCTATTGCTGACAAAAATGTGTTATTGTAAGTCGCTTTGGATAAAAGCGTCTGCCAAATGACGTAATGTAATGTAATGTAATGTCTACTACAGAGTGGACAATATGAAAATAGGCTCAGCATACAATGCACAACATACAAATTTCGACCGCACAAGTACGGTCATCCATAAGCATCACATCCACAGCTGCAAAACCATGTCAACAATGCCAATATCACATCTAAGCACCATGTCAGTCAGCACAGCAATAACAATATCCAATATCACTGCCCCAAAATATGACAAAGTACAAACAACTGAAGGAATAACACTACTCTTTTTTGGACAATAATTCTTTCTACATTTTCATTGCATTGTATGTTTTCTTATTGTGCAAATAAAACATAAATGCATTCTTATTTGTTAGTTAACATTTCTTGGTGCACGCAATTTTTTCAGAACATTTTTAACAAATTATGCTTTAAAAAAAATGATGGGGACAAAATCTGCCATTTGAAGAAGTGACGGGGACACGTACGTCCCCAGCATCACTGATATTGGTTTCATTAGGGCCCTGGCTCTTTTTAAACTATTGCATCATAATTGAGGATGTATTGTGTGAGTGTAAAAGGCCAAAAATCATTTCAATCATGAGAGGCCAGTTGGTAGGATTTAACAAACTTTATTTAGCAATCGGCATGCATGGCAAATACTTTGGCGCATGACTCCATTAGCCAGTGGTGCTGCTCTTGAGGCAAGAGGAGGGCATCTGCATAGGCTAGGGAGATCCCCCCCCCCCCCCCCCCCCCATGGGGGATCAGGAGTCACGACTCGTTGGCGGACTGGGGAGGTGGGTGGGGCAAAACAACACTTCGGAGGACGGCTTCAGGGGAGATGGACTGCTGTGAAGCTAGCTGCTGCTATGATCGGCCAGAGAGAGAGAGGTGACGTAGAACCCTTGCTATATATATGAGGATTAACTGACGTCATGTTTGACGTCATAGCAGACATCATACTAGGACTTTGACTGACCACGTTATGCTAGAACTTGACTGTCGTCAGGGGATGATCGGATCATGCATGAGTGGCCTTCTGCTTGAACTATGGTCTGGAGACCTCACTTCCTGCATTCTGGTGAATTGTTGTTGTTGGGGGGGGGGGGGGCACAGGATGATGCAGACACTTGTAGGCTTCATTTGAACATGGGGGGGGGGGGCATAAAGATGGGAGGAGCCTAGGCAAATTCTGAGGGTTAAACACTTCATTTCCTGCATTGTGGTGTTTCTTTATGCACCTGCAGGCCATTTAGCAGGCCAGGCCACCGGTCAAACTCCCTATGCTCCCTAAGGCCAGTCCGCCCCTGGCTGTGCCACTGAGTGGATACAACGAAATAGTACAACCAACATTTAAAAATAAGGGATTATCACGTACAAACCTACTACACGTACTTCCCCCCTAAGAATGTCACTGATATCTTTATTGTGAAATGCAGCCCAACACTTCATTTCCTGCATTGTGGTGATTTTTTTATTCAAGTGTTTTTTACGTGTGTTGACACTCTTGCAGGGCTCAGATGAAAAAATGATTTTTAATAGTCTTCTACATATCAAGGTCAAACAGCATCGTGGGAGTTTGAGTTGTCACCTAGAATGAGTCAACAACAAAGTGTGACATGAAACTCACACCTCTGCCTGTGCAGCACAAGCAGTTTTATTTCAGATTGGAGACTAGAACTGTTGTCTCCCAGTCTCATCTAAAATCCCACTCTGCTAAAATCCACATATTATGCCATTTTAGGCATGATATGGGTGAAAAACAAAAACAAAAAAATGAAAGGGCATGCCTATAGGCTACTAAAAAAGTCACTCATCCCGTTCGCGACTCTTCTCGTCCCTGGCACCTCAATGGTGGAACGAGCTTCCAGCTTCGGTCACGACGGCTGAATCACTGCCGATCTTTCGGAAAAGACTAAAGACACACCTTTTCAGGCTCCATCTGGGCCCTTCTTGAACTAACTTCTTTAGGTGTCATAGACTGTGTTGCATAGTTGATTGCTCTATTGCTGACAAAAATGTGTTATTGTAAGTCGCTTTGGATAAAAGCGTCTGCCAAATGACGTAATGTAATGTAATGTAATGTAATGTCTACTACAGAGTGGACAATATGAAAATAGGCTCACCATACAATGCACAACATACAAATTTCGACCGCACAAGTACGGTCATCCATAAGCATCACATCCACAGCTGCAAAACCATGTCAACAATGCCAATATCACATCTAAGCACCATGTCAGTCAGCACAGCAATAACAATATCCAATATCACTGCCCCAAAATATGACAAAGTACAAACAACTGAAGGAATAACACTACTCTTTTTTGGACAGTAATTCTTTCTACATTTTCATTGCATTGTATGTTTTCTTATTGTGCAAATAAAACATAAATGCATTCTTATTTGTTAGTTAACATTTCTTGGTGCACGCAATTTTTTCAGAACATTTTTAACAAATTATGCTTTAAAAAAAATGATGGGGACAAAATCTGCCATTTGAAGAAGTGACGGGGACACGTACGTCCCCAGCATCACTGATATTGGTTTCATTAGGGCCCTGGCTCTTTTTAAACTATTGCATCATAATTGAGGATGTATTGTGTGAGTGTAAAAGGCCAAAAATCATTTCAATCATGAGAGGCCAGTTGGTAGGATTTAACAAACTTTATTTAGCAATCGGCATGCATGGCAAATACTTTGGCGCATGACTCCATTAGCCAGTGGTGCTGCTCTTGAGGCAAGAGGAGGGCATCTGCATAGGCTAGGGGGATCCCCCCCCCCGTGGGGGATCAGGAGTCACGACTCGTTGGTGGCGGACTGGGGAGGTGGGTGGGGCAAAACAACGCTTCGGAGGACGGCTTCAGGGGAGATGGACTGCCGTGAAGCTAGCTGCTGCTATGATCGGCCAGAGAGAGAGAGGTGACGTAGAACCCTTGCTATATATATGAGAATTAACTGACGTCATATCTGACGTCATTACAGACGTCATACTAAGACCTTGACTGACCACGTCATACTAGAACTTGACTGACGTCAGGGGGTGATCGGATTAGATTATGCATGAATGGCCTTCTGCTTGAAATTTGGTCTGGAGAGCTCACTTCAATCATGAGAGGCCAGTCGGTAGGATTTAACAAACTTTATTTAGCAATCGGCATGCATGGCAAATACTTTGGCGCATGACTCCATTAGCCAGTGGCGCTGCTCTTGAGGCAAGAGGAGGGCATCTGCATAGGCTAGGAGATCCCCCAAAAGGAAGATCTGATTACCGGAGGTTAATTGAGATCTGCGGGCACCGGTAGTTGATTGTACTTTTCTGGCCTTCGACCTTTTAGCGACTTACAGCTATTTGCGGCTGGCGCTCCCAACTCGGTCGGGCCTTCGATCTTGGTACATTAGTAGTTGATTGTACTTTTCTGGCCTTCGACCTTTTTAGCGACTTACAGCTACTTGCGGCTGACGCTTCCCAACTCGGTCGGGCCTTCGATCTTGATCCCCCTACTTGCGGCTGGCGCTTCCCAACTCGGTCGGGCCTTCGATCTTGATCCCCCAAAAGGAAGATCCGATTACCGGAGGTTAATTGAGATCTGCGGGCACCGGAAGTTTGACTCTACTTTTCTGGCCTTCGACCTTTAGCGACTTACAGCTATTTGCGGCTGCCGCTTCCCAACTCGGTCGGGCCTACGATCTTGGTACATTAACGTTTAACTTGGCGCTTCCCGGCTTGGCCTACTTGGCCGCCTTGGCACCTCACGATTTAACTTGGCACTTCCCGGCTTGGCCTACTTGGCCGCCTTGGCGCCTCGCCTTTACCTAACTTGGCGCTTCCCAGCTTGGCCTACTTGGCAGCCTTGGCACCTCACCATTTAGCTTGGCCTCCTTGGCCCCCGACTTGGCGCGCGCCGCTCAACTTGGCCTTCTGACTGACCCTGACTCTCTCTCTTGGCTCTCTCTCTTTCCTCTCTTCCCCCCAAAAATGAACCGGGAGATTTACTGCGCCTTACTGGGCGCCATGCTTTTCGGGGAGCCACCACCAACGAGACATTTTTTTTTTTTTTTTTTGGCACGGAAGTCCGGGACACTGTTCGTTGCCATGCTCGCTGATTAAGGGAGGAGGGTTCTTTGGGCCGCCGGTATGGCCGCCCGCTCCGGGCGAATGTAGCTGGAGAATGCTGATGAAGACCGGCGGCCCATTTGCTGGAGGGAGGCGGAGGACACTCCTTGCATGGCGGCTGAGGCCAAAGGCATTTTACTTTGAAATTCGTTAACAGGAAGTGGTGAGTTAAGACTGGGTAGCTTGACGCGGAAAAAAACGTGAAATAAGACAGCCAACGTGAATGTAAACGAAGATGTTACTGTCAGAGTGGTAATAAACAACACGGCCTCAATGCAAACGTTTTAAGCTTTGTTGCTGTTAAGAAAAAAGATGATGATCTGTCAACATTCCCTGGGCCGTCTGACTTCGGTCTTAGGTTATAAGTAACACTCAAACTGATGCTCAGACATGCTCCATGAGCCAAGTTTTTATTTTTATTTTTTTAATAACCCATTGCGTGATTTTTGACCGGCATATCACATGATCTCAACAACATGCTGACAGAATTATGGATGAAATATGCAATGTGCGGTGATAACGTCACCGTCATCAGGCAGCGACGTGACATATTTTACTCACGCAACCTCCCGTTTATTTACGGTTTAAGTAAAGACTTAACCGCCCGGTGATAGCAGAGGGATCCGCGCCTGCCGTGCAACTGACCACAAGCGACGTGGAATGGAACGGCCTGTGATGCCTGCTTGGAGAAGAAGCCTGGGTGCAGATGCAGCTGGACGCCTGAACACCCGGGGCAGGATCGCAGTGGCCCGTCGCAGTGGCGCGCCCCGTGCCTTCTCATCGTGGCTACGTTGGCAGCCTGTGGCACGGCCGCTTCGCCGGTGTCGTCAGACGTCTCAGAAGGCAAATACGCTCCGTGGTTGATCTGGAACAGGGCATCGTTGTTTAAGCTGTCGTCACTGTCCATGGACTGCTCTGGCTTGGGATCCGACATACCAGGAGTGGAGTGGGGAGCGTTGAGAGATCCGCGGGGATTATCCACGGGTAAAGAGGACTTGGGGGTGCTGATTCGGTCTGCAGATGTGGTGCAAAACAGTGCAAAACAACGCTTCGGAGGACAGCTTCAGGGGAGATGGACTGCCGTGAAGCTAGCTGCTGCTATGATCGGCCAGAGAGAGAGAGGTGACGTAGAACCCTTGCTATATATATGAGAATTAACTGACGTCATATCTGACGTCATTACAGACGTCATACTAAGACCTTGACTGACCACGTCATACTAGAACTTGACCGACGTCAGGGGGTGATCGGATTAGATTATGCACGAATGGCCTTCTGCTTGAAATTTGGTCTGGAGACCTCACATGTTATCAAGATGCAAAATATACCGTTTTCAGCTGCTGTGCTATTTATCGTATATCACGTGCCGTTCACAGCTGATCCGATGAATAGCGTGTCGTTTGCAGGTCGATCTAATCAGCTGTCACTAACAGCAAAAGACGGTGGTTTGTGGACTGGGTTTTTGGGCCAATCTAAAAGGGGCTCTAGAGGCAACACAGTACTAGACACTGTGGGACTTGCTGGTGTTGCCTCAAAGAACAGATTGAGGTAGCCATTAAGACAAAGGTCAAAGTCTCCATCTCATCAATCGCTGTCTGAAGAGTTGAGGGAAGAACTGGACATTCCTCCACAGGAATATCACCCCTGGAAGTCAGATTGTCCTCTCCTCTGTCCCAGCCTCCCCCTGACCCCTCTGAGCAACATCATAGCCTGAGCACAATCACTTTGCCCTGGACCTTCAGAACCCATTTTCCTCTTTATCCACGAGCACAGCTGCCATCTCTGTCTTCCTCCAACACCTCCTCTACGTCTGTCGGTCCATGTCAGAATAGGAGGAGCAGGCACAGCCTAGCTGCTCTGTGGGCAGACAAAGTGCAGGAGTGAGTCAGGACCTCAGCTGAAACTGCCTCACTCCCAGGGCGGAAACATAATAAGCACTCTGGATTCTTTCTTCAATAACAGAGGACTTTATTCAGAACAGCACATAAAGCACAGCACTATTTTTAAGATATTTTGGACCTGCTTTAAATTATATCTATAATGTTATTGCGCTATGTTTTATAAAATTGTTACAATTACAACAGGTTAATGTATTTTCTTGTTTCTTAAAAAGAAAATTGTCTGTTTTAAATTAATTATATGAAATAGATAATTTAAACCTTTTGAGAGACACAACTAGTGTTATCTCTGACATGCCTTTAGGTGAGGTGTCACTATTCTAATCCATATGAGAACGTGTGCTGTATCATATCAGCCCAGTAGCCCAGAGGCTACTGCCTCTTTCACTTGGTAGATATATTACATTTACCACAATATAAATATGAAAAGTTTAAAATTCTATCACAGCATGACATCAGCAGGCCTCGGCTCACACTGTGAAGGGAGATATTTCTTCACAGCAGAATGACACAGGAGAGAGCGATTTGCACCATCTAGGGGTGAGTCACATGCTTTTCTTTACATTGTTTCTACATTGTTGTTTCTAGTGTGTTGTCATGTATATTATATGAGTGTTTTTGTACAGCTGAATGAGTGAAGCTATTTCTTGTGTCGTGCATCAGTCAGGGAGCAGATTAGGAGGTTCTATAGATAATAAAATGGAGATATAGAAGCCTTGTACAACTCAGTTGATTGTACTGAGTCATGCTTTGTGCCATCATGGGAACCAGTAGACAAACCAGTCAGTGGCTGATGAGACAGTTACAGCAAAAAATAACTCTAATTTAGTCACTGACATCAAAATTAAACAATCAATTGCAACAGCCAAGGTAGATAATACAACTTTTATTTATGTACACCATGATATACAAACTGGATCTGTACATAAATACATTGTACAGTACTTCACCCAACAATGATTAAAATATTACAGTTCAGTCAAAGGGGGGGGGGGGACAATCCTTTCATTTGTGGTTGCAAAATAGTAAAGTAATTATAGTCAATGAGTTAATGAGCAGTACAACATCAAATCATTACAGAAAATGGTAAAGGCATGGCGGTGATTTTTTACATAAATGTCATGGTGATTTTGGTTACATATAAACCAGGTATACCTATAAATGCTAATGCTAAATGAAGCACATTTCAAAGCAAATTGTGAACCTTGTATAAGATATAGGGAGCATGTACATACACATACAGGATTATACAATATATACATACAGTATGCAGAATATGTGTATTTATTTAATAGTGGCATTTTTACCCTTTTTAGGGGTTCTTGAGTACCCCTACATTTCATCTGAGCACCACAAGAGTCCTATAGCTTTACTGCCATGTCTGACATATGTCAGCTAGGGTATATTAGGGTATATTGCAGTCTTTACCAGAGCTCATCTTGACCAGTTCACACTCGCTCATAACATTATAAAATAACATTTTGAATCTATATGCCTAAAGTAGTATTTCATGGGAATATTAACATATTTACATTCATCTAATATTGACGTAAACTATTAATTGGGATATGAATAGGATAGGCTAGTAAAAATGATGTGATCATTCTGGCAGCATTACTTATGTCAGCATGCATGTTGAGTTGGCCTAAGTGCTAACTAACTAGCCTAAGTGCTAACTAACTAGCCACATTGCTTGTTCAGTGTCAAAAGTGCTGTTACACCCTTTTGGCAGCAAACAAACCCCTACTTTTACTGTTACGGCTTTCAGTTTTTGCTTAATTAAAACTTTTGATTCATATGATTTCAGTTGTGTCTTTTTAAATGAAAAGATCTCACTGAGACCTTTTAATTGATATAACTCATATTTGCCCCAAATCTCACTTACTTTGACTCGAATCCCTCGATATATATATATACATATATATACACTGACGGAGCACTTTAAACACCTGTACAGTACACCTGCTTATTTATGCAATTATCCATTCAGCCAATCATGTGGCAGCAGTGCAATGCATGATCATGCAGATAGAGGTCAGCAGCGTCACATCAAACATCAAAATGTGCGCTCAGTGAAGTCTTTCTGAAATGGCTGATCTTTTTCACACACTACAGCAGTGATACTCAACTTGTGGCCCGGGGGCCAGATGCGGCCCGCGATAGGGTGCAGAGTGGCCCCCCCAACCATTTTCTAATTCACAATGAAATCTCATGTTCAATAAAGTTTGACTGAGCTCCAGCTAAATTGTCAAATATCACCACCTTCTCGCCGCCCACACACTTATATGTACTTAACTATCTTAACCTAACTAACTAACTATCCTGTGTGCTCAAAATTGTCAGACTAAACTCCAGCTGACACCCCAAAAACCTACAATCAAATACAGAAAAAATATTGATGTTTGTTTATTATCTGGCCCCTGGCCTCCTGTCATTTTGCAAAAGTGGCCCCCGGGCAAAGCAAGTTGAGTATCCCTGCACTACAGTCTATTCTTCTTCTTCTTCTTCTTCTGTGGTTTTTTATGGCAGTTGGCATCCTTTAAGTTGCATTACCACCTCTCTAGAATTGACACTGGTGTGAAAAACAAAAACACCCAGTGAGGGGTGGCTCTGTGGATGGAAATGTCTTGTTGATGAGAGAGCTCTGGTTGGAGCCGACAGAAAGGCTTCAGTAACTCAGATAACCTCTCTTACTGTGTTGATTTGTCCAAACTCATAACTTAGGACATAAGTACCACATCACATCAGTACGACATTATCATTATATGTGTTGTAGCATCAATGTCCTCCAGCCTTTTGGGTTTATTAGCACTGGTAATGTTCTAGTGTGGAACCACTGTACCGTAGATCACACTGGTCATGTTCTAGTGTGGAACCACTGTACCGTAGATCACACTGGTCATGTTCTAGTGTGGAACCACTGTACCGTAGATCACACTGGCTTCTGCTGCTTCAGTCTAATGGAAAAAAGCAGGCAAACACAAGCAAATTATGACATTAAATGAAAGCACTAGCAGGAAAGAAAAGTAACAACAATAAAAAATACGAACAGCTTTGCAGTAATAGTAGTATTTTTTCATTGCTTTTCTATGATTTGAACTTAAATATTAAATAGTGGTTTGGCCTGTTAATGTGGACACAGCCTTGATGTTTACCTCCTGGACTTTCCTGTCTTTCACAACATTGCTGTACAGAGCATCAGGATCAACATTGCTGCACAGAGCATCAGGATCAACATTGCTGTACAGAGCATCAGGATCACTGGTCTGTGGGACCTACAAGGACCAATTTGAAATACGACATTAATCTCATGTCTTCGACTACAGTTACTTGACTTCCATTTTTGTGTGTTCCCCTTTGAATAGTATTAGTCCAGTCTAGTAGTTATTTATATAATCACAAGCATGTCTCAAATGACTTTTACATCGCATACAGTAGCTACATATCATATGAATACTACATGATACTACATGAAATATTACATACACATCATAGGCGGATTATGACATGACAGGCCCCTGGGCCTGGATGCATAAAAGCCATGTGCACACATGTGAACATTTAAGGCCAGAATAATAACTAAGACTCTGGGCCGGATTATCCATATATTGCATCGGGCGAGTGCCCGGGGGCACCAGTCAATTTGCCTGGTTGGGGGGGCACCACACATTCAAATTAAATTCTTTATAAGCATTGTCATATTTTCTTTACATATTAGGCCTACTCCGCGGCCAAAATTGATCTTTAATACTAAAAGAATATATACAGAATGAGAAAGAAATGTGATTGGTGTGGAGGTGCCCGCCTCCTCCATCACATTCAAATGTGTCCAGTTCAGTTCAAGCATTTTATGAGGAGAAAAGCTGGTAAGAAAAGATCGGCTGAAAACTACTTCCCCAAGTGTGCTCACCACAGTCAGGCTTTTCTTCACCCTGCCTGTTAACTGTGGGTGAGAGAGCGTCACAATTTAAAGATCTCTGTCTTTCACCCTGTCAAACTGTAGACTAAGGGTGAGAGATCCACTTCCGCGCAGCAGTGACTCTTAAAAACATACATTGCGTCGCTTTTATTTAGAATTTTTATTTTGAATGCTAAACGTCAACACTTTTATATTTTCTAGCATTCAGTACTGGAACTCTTATATTCACCAGTACAGCAACAGAGTGGCACTGCGCTGAGGTGGAAGTCCCGGGCGGAAGATTTGCGCTGTACAGGAAGCCTCAAAAAAAGGTACCGCTGTCCCAGAGTCTATTTAGGTGCTGAAATAGACTCTGGGCTCCCAGATTGAACTGAGAGCAATGCTCTCTTTTTCAGGAGTGCTCTGCTGGCTACTGAGCAGCTCCACTGGAGCGGTTGGGGTTAAGGGCCTTGGTCAAAGGCAGCTCAGTGGGTGGGTTATCGGCAGACATGGGACCAAGTCACTTTGGTCCAAGTCTCAAGTCATTTGGTCCAAGTCTGAAGCAAGTCTCAAATCATTTTGTTTTGGACAAGTCAAGTCAAGTCAAGTCACAGGGTTTGTCGAGTCGAGTCGAGTCCTTAGTTAAGGCAAGTCAAGTCCCAAGTCAAGTCACTTCCCCCCACCCCAAAATACTGCAGTCTTACCTTCCTTTATAACAAAAAAGATGAAGTATTAGTACCTGTCTAATAGTGCTATTGGCCAATTTATCTAACCTGTTCATGACAATGAAATGAATTTGTATTATAATTATTGATGTTCAGTGAAATACTGAACATCAATAATAAGACTACAATGTAATCAAACAAAAACAAATGACTTAAACGTACAGTATTTATCTCTTCTCAATCAAAATGCTTCCTCTCGATCACTGTTAAACAGTCAAAACACTGACAGCCAGGCTACAACATCAAACATTGTTAGATTATATTACATTTGTTCATATTTAATATTTAAACTGACAAACACTAACAACCAAGTCATCAACTCTCAAGTCAAGTCAAGTCTCGAGTCTATGGCCCCTATCGTTGCATCGGCGCAGTTTCTAGGCCGAGCGGCAGGCGCAGATCAAAGCAGTGGGCGTGGAAAGGCGCACTTGATATCGTCGTGCTGGCGCTAGATGCAGCCCAAAGCATTACAACCACGCCTTTTAGGCGTAAAATTATGCACCGTCATGCTCATTGGATAAGTGCAATAAACGAATCGCACGCTTTCCAGTGATCCCGCAAAACCAGACGAAAGCCAAACGCTCTGCCCCCCCCCCCCTCCCTTCATCCAGCCTGTCTGTCTGCATTATAGGCTATTATTCCATATTATTATGCTTCTCAAACCAATCTAACTGCAGTTTCAATACTGCAAGCATGTAAATACGCTACACTATAGCAAGATCAAAGTGAAAATAATGTTCTATGCATCAGCTAGAAAAATATAGCCTATTAGATTGGTGAAAGTTTGTCCAGAAAGATATCATTTTCTCTCGCCTGCTGCAGGAAGGATGATGCACATAAATATACCCTACATTATGTCAAGTCATTGCATAAATGTGTTTTTATTGTAAAACTAAATGTGAAATAGGGCCAAGTTATTGGAGGGACATCACAGTATAGCAGATGCCATTAGAAGCGCGTTCCGCTGTTACTTCTCTAAATCACGTTAACTCGACAAGGGGTATATATAGGCCCAGGAGGACATATATGTTTCACATAGGGTGGTGTTTTCATTTCGATTTTTTATTTGGTCCAATATTGAAATGTTGACAATGGCAGGCTGTGTTACCATTACACATTAATTTAGAACTACCTTTTCTATCTATTTTGGCTCATTTGGTGGCTATTTAGTAGCGAAATGAAGAAACACAATGCATGCTGGGAACTCAGAGAGAGAGAGAGAGAAGGGTGACAGAGAAGAAGCAGTGAAGGCACAGAATAGGGCTGCTTTTCAAAAGCGCAAAGCGCTAAATGTAGGCCAGGTCCCAAGATATCACTAGGCTGGTATTTAGCGCCGACACGCCCACTTTGGGACTGCGCCACGCCCATTCGGCCTAAAGCGCATTTGGCAGCCTAAAGCCTATTGCTATCTTGCCGAAACAGGCGCAAGGCACGTTTTTTTGCGGTTAAGGCCCGTAATAGCGCCGATGGCCTGTGGGAGAATAGAGCCCTTTAACTTCCAAGTCCAAGTAAGTCTCAAGTCATTTATGTTTTTGCCAAGTCAAGTCACAAGTCATCAAAACAGGGGCTTGAGTCGACTTGAGTCACCAAGTCTCAAGTCCCCATCTCTGGTTATGGGCCCCCTGAGCTCTTGGGGGCCTGGGCCCAGTAGGCCCGTTTGGTAATACATCCCTGATAGACATGATGATATAGGTTACATACATCATAATATACACTACACAAACACACTCATGCATGCGGGCAATTTAGAGTCTTCAATCCACCTGACCTGCATGTCTTTGGCTGTGGGACAAAACCAGAGCACCTGGAAGAAATGCACGCAGATATGGGGAGAACATGCAAACTGTATCATTATGTGCATGTGGACACATTACAGTACCTGGGCTGGAGGTGTCCTAATGTGATGAACATCACTGTAGATCAAATTCTCTTCATTGTCAGCAGCCTGTTGTGAATAAGTAGAAGAAGGAGGAGGAACAAAATGTTCACAAGGAACGATACACTGTGTGTGAATAATAGTGTTTACAGCAGGCATGCAGATTATATTATTAACAACATCCAACAGAGCAGTGACTATATAGAAGTGCTGCTTAGTGTTGGGGTCGAGACCACCTGTCCTAAACCCTGACCTAGTCAAGACCAAGACCAGGGGTGGGCGGGGGTCAACGAGACCAAGACCAAGACCGAGGGGGGACGAGACTGAGACCATGACCAGGTCAATGCAAGACCATTCTCAAGACTCCAGTGATGGCTTAACCCTTACACCATTGCTCCAATTGTATTGTATAACCTGTATGATGATCAGTCTATGATCTGTATGTGGGAGTATGCTGTTAATTAACAGAAGCATAATGCTTATTTGCATAATGCCATAGACTAATATTATATAGTGGTTATGTTAAAATAAACATTTATTTGAAATGTAAACCGGAAAAGGTTTTTCCCTATCTTGGAATGGGCCTTTGGGGGGTTACTACACACAAGCATGATCGTGCCGTCATTTGACCTTTGGGTTAGTGTGAGCTCTCTACTGGTCTTGAAATAAAATCTCGAGTCCAGCTTGTCGACACCGAGTCAGACCATATTGTGTAACAATATGGTCTATGGGGAGCTGGGGAGATACCCACTCTGTGTCACTGTCAAGAAAAGAATGATTAGTTACTGGGCAAGGTTGATTGACGGCAAGGAGAACAAACTTAGCCGTATTATGTACAACTGCCTGCGTGATCTGCACAACTCTGGCGTCTATGCCTCGCCGTGGGTCGTGCGGGTCAAACAGATTTTGGATGACTGTGGCTTGTCTTACCTCTGGCTTACACAGCAGTGCAATAACATTGACTGGTTGAAGTTAACTGTTGAGCAAAGTCTTAAGGATCAGTTTATGCAGAAATGGCAAAGTGAGCTCAAAAGTATGACGTCATGTGACTTGTACGTAGAATTCAAAAAAGAACTTAAACTTGAAAATTATCTGCTGTATGTAGACCAGAGGCATAGACATGCAATTTGTAACTTTAGGGTTAACAACACCAGAATCCCCAAGGTTGTTGGCAGATATAAAGGACTGCATAGAAGTATGAGGATCTGTAATCTCTGTAGTGACAACTGTGTGGGAGACGAGTATCATGTTTTGTTTGAATGTAAGAATGTAATTATTTTGAATTGCAGACAGTTATATTTACCCAGATATTATTTAACACGTCCATCTATGTTTAAACTGATTCTGCTACTACAATCAGACAGACAAAAAGTCATGTGTAAATTAGGTGCCTTTTTGAAGAATGTCCTGCCTTTGTTCAAATGACATGCTCTAGCCATGCCGTGTGCCATTGTATATTGTTTTTGTATGTTTTGTTTGTGCTCCATACCATGTGATCATGGTCAATGAGTCACATTAAATAAATAAATGAAAAATGAAAAAAAAGACCAAGACCGAGGGAGGACGAGTTCCAGAAGAGACAGAGACCATCAAAATGTGGTCTTGAGACCAAGACCCGTTTCGAGTACTACAGCACTATAGTGCTGCTATAATCCATGTAGCCTATTATGACCAACAACTCACACTCAGTTATATAAAAATAATTACACCAGTAGCCTATTTGCATGGTCACGTTCCTTAAATGTTGTTTGTTCCGTGTGTCCTATGATCAGTAAAGCATTATACTATCACAAAGAAGATCATTTATGATGAGGCGATGACAACACATGACCATCAAAGGTGATACTGGGAAATCTGGCTCTATCTTACCACTGTGATGGCTGATGCTTCAGTTTTGGCCTTCTCTGAAACAAACACAAGGAAATATGAACATAAGAAAATAATTTAAAATATCATGTAATAACTTTTTTTTAAAGAAAATCATTTAAAATGTAATGACAAATAATATTTAGGTTCTGAATTTGATTAATCAGCGTTTGCCATGGACTTACTATGTATTACTATCCTCCAACCAAACAAGGCAGACGCTAAAACCAAAACCAACAAGACCAGCGGGATGAGGAGAATCTTTAGGTCAATGGATCTAGCAGAAGATAGACACAGATGAGGTACATTTGATTAAAGACACACACTTCCCCCACAACCATAAAAGTTATCTGACACATTTGTGTGTTTGGATTCTAATTCAAATGTTCCTTTTTTGCACTAATGTTGACAATTATAAACTAGAGCAATAAAATGTAAATTTTAAGTCCATACAGTGGAGAGGGACAGGATATACAGTGTGGACAGGATATACAGTGGAGGGACAGGATATACAGTGGAGAGGGACAGGATGTACAGTGGAGAGGGACAGGATATACAGTGGAGAGGGACAGGATATACAGTGGAGAGGGACAGGATATACAGTGGAGAGGGACAGGATATACAGTGTGGACAGGATATACAGTGGAGGAACAGGATATACAGTGGAGAGGGACAGGATGTACAGTGGAGAGGGACAGGATATACAGTGGAGAGGGACAGGATATACAGTGGAGGGACAGGATATACAGTGGAGAGGGACAGGATGTACAGTGGAGAGGGACAGGATATACAGTGGAGAGGGACAGGATATACAGTGGAGAGGGACAGGATATACAGTGGAGAGGGACAGGATGTACAGTGGAGAGGGACAGGATATACAGTGGAGAGGGACAGGATGTACAGTGGAGAGGGACAGGATATACAGGGGGTGGAGTGCAAATGTAAATCAGATTTGAATCCATGGTGTTGTGAGAACATGGTAGGTGTCTTAGCTCTAAGTAAAGGAGACTGACCTCTGCTGTGGGTCTGGCAGGTTGTCTCCAGCTGCAGTGGAGTTTGAGGGCTGACCACTAGATGGACCTGTGAGCACGGAGGAATGTTGGTGGGTGGTTGGAGGAAGCGTCTCTATAAAGAGTGAGTAGTGTGACAAGGCTGAATTTTATACTTCATGATTATTTGAACTATTTTAGAGTTTGATTTATGTTACATTTGTGTGTGTCCGATTAATGGCTTCATTTTTATTAGGCATCATATAGGCAGTCATATGTGACAATATGAAAGATGAGGAAGAAGGTTTGATTCTTACTTATGGTGGAGCTCATAGTAG